>NW_027491263.1:0-1200000 GCF_021521415.1 Bidens hawaiensis
CGGTAACGGGGCCTTACAGTCGATGGTTAGACAGATCCTCCTGTTACTATTTGCAAAAAATGACTTCAGTTTCACCTTTTCCTCCAAATATATATTCCCAGTATTCCTCCCAACAGTGGTCCTGCTAGGTGCCTTATAATTCGGATTCAAGGTTTGCAAAAACCTTCTAAAACCCACACGCTCCACAAATGAAAATGGAAGTTCATCGAGTATGACCATCTCGGTTATAGCTCTGTCACATTCTTCAGCATTGAATTTCCAAGATTCGACCTCACAAGAACCACCCTCAACATCATCGTCCTTTTTATGAAATATGTTGCTTTGATTTTTCATGTAATCGGGGTGTTGTTCGCATCTAAGGACATGTCGGCGCAACGCTGATGTGCCGTTTAACCTTGGGTGTGCTGCCAATTCAGTTGAGCAATGCTTGCATCTTGCCTTTTATTTCTCGACCTCGTCCACAAACTTCTCAAAATCAACCCAAACACTAGGCTTTTTCGAAGCTCGTGTCTTTTTGGAAGCTTCCGTCTTTTTGGAAGCTCTCGTGTTACTGGAACTTGTCGCTTTATTGGAATTTCTGGTTTTACTTTTCTTTTTTGTAGTTTCTATTTCAACAACATGTGGGGACTTCCTCTTATCTCTTCCAAGAGATTTGTCACTTGATAAATTTTCAACATTCGTTGACTCCATCTACGTTTTATTAACAAAAAAATATAGTATTAAAACATATGAATAACATCAAACAAATAAATATACCAAAGCAGGCATATTTACTGATCATCATGTTTGTATCAATTGGTCAAAGTGGGTTTGGCCAGATTTGTTGTTGTCGAGTCACTTAAATTATAGAGCATCTTCTAAAAAATATCATGAAGTTGATGCTTTGTATATAATTATGGGCCATCAATTCATCATTGGCAAAGCCACATATTATGTATTATATGGTACAAATATTATATGTTATATGAAATTGATTTTGGCAATATAGATGTTATAAAAATATAGAGATTGTTACATAACTTATTGTAGGTTTTATAAATGCAGGTAAAACATTTATTGGAAGTATGTTGGAATTGATCAAAGCAGGTATTGTCGTTCATAATACAGATCAACAGGTAATGAAAGCAAGTGTTGTATTACAAAAATTGTGTGATTGATCAATAAAAAAATAATAAGTGATTCATGATAAAGGTTTATTGCAGACCTGGTGATTGGGTGAAACAAAGATCGATAGCAATAGCAGAGTAGCAACTTTTTGATAGAATGGAGAACCAAATTCTAATGATCAAACAAATTGCAATACACTTTGAGTTGAATAGAACGTAAGATTAGAATTTTATTTATGTTAAGTTACAGCCTTTCATGTTTTTTTAGGGTTATGCAGTTATGGGCCAGATTTTGAGTTGAATAGAATGTAGTGAGCCGTGCTCTATAATGCAACTTTTTTAGAAATATATATCAAAATCGGTCTAAGGGTTTTTCCGGTCTTCATGGGCTAAAGACCCGACCCGACCCGAACCGAACCCGATTTGTTCAATATATGGAGGACCGATTTTATGAGCCTTTAATTAGGGTCGGGTCGGGATCGGGTTATTTCGGGTCGGTTGTTCGGATTTTTTCGGGTCGGACCTAATTATGCACACCCCTACTCATGTATATCCAAATATTACTCAACTTTATCCTTTTTTGTATCCATTTTATATGTTTACAAAAATATAATTAAGAGTACCCAAATTATATCAATATCATAATAACCAAGATGAACTCGAATTTAAGATTTCAGCTTTAGTTTGGAGCTGAGCTGAGTCAGCTTGGTGAAAATTCGAGTCAAGTTAGCCTTGGCTCACTACCAACCTTAAAATGTTATTCCTACTACATCGTGCGAATACTCGACTAGTACATGTCAATATGAAAAAGGGAATTTATTTATTTTAATATGTTTTATCTTTATGTTTATGTTGATCAGTTTTTCATGTAAGCAATTGAAAACATGATAAATATTTAACCTATGAACCTGCTACAGCATGGAGAGTAGTAACCGCAACAGAGAAGGATGTAGACGACATGATTGTCAGCTTGGTCGAGTTCCCCTTTAGGATGTATAGTTAAGGATGGTGTTAGGGTTCTTGAGAGGAACCCGATTTTAGGAGAGAGGAGGCACGCAAATTGTTATGTGTGTATGATAAGGTTATGATGTCAATTTATTCTCTCTATATATACACCCAAGGGGAAACCTTTTATAGTTAGTAAGGGTAATATAACCCATCAACAATTACCAAACTAATATATAATAAGGTGTAATTAATATTTTGATCTATTATAATATAAATGATTATAATGGCCATATATAAATATATATAATTATATATTTAATCTTACATTCTCCTACTTGGCCGAGTAATCATTTATTATGAGTATTAGATAAGCCTGATCAGGAGTTAACACTCATTTTAGCTTTAAACTTAAACTGGAGTAGAGAAATACAGTTATTGAATTGAACATCAGCTCAAGACCCCCATTAATCATATTGCAGTCCTTATTTAAAACCTAAGCAGTTATGATCAAAAATTTCAAGTAAGCCCTTCAGAACGTTTGATTTGTATATTAATTCGTCTATATGTCATTATGCATGCAGAACATATTAAGAGACGTACAAATCAAAACTGATGACGAAATTTAATAGTTAATAATTCATACTATGATATGATGTTGCGCATAGTCATCAATAACCCGTCATTATTATAAGCGCTTTCATAATATTTATGGGTGAGACTTTTAGTTATCGGATCCTTAAGCATATCATGAATGTATTCGATACAAAAATTTAGATTCCTCAATTCGTTCATAAACGAATAATTAATTTCATATCGAAATTTTAATGCAGCACTTCTCGAACTATTACTGTTTGAGAAAACATGGTAGCTGACTTTATCACAGTAAATTTTCAATATATAATCTACATGGAGTTAATAAACTTATGAGTCCACTAATAAATTTTCAACAACATTTATTGCTAATTGTGTTGTGATTAATCAACATATTATGTCATTATAACTTAGATTGTTGTTATCAGTTCATTATGACTCCTCCATGAGATAGATTTATCTGCTAACATAAGAATATATCCCAAAATTACATTTTGTTATATTTGAATATAACAAAGTTTAAAGTAATCAACCGGTTTGAGTTCTCAGTTTTCTTTTTAAGTTATAGTCTTTCGTTCCTTTTAAAGATATTTTAATACTCAAAGTATGTGAACAATGCTTTGACTTATGTAACATATACTTGTCAGAAGAATGTCATCTATATAAGGACAAGTTTGTTTTTAGTTGCTCCCACTCATTATAAGGTAGGTACATTAAACCACTCATTTTAAGGTAGGTGCATTAACCCATATATGGATTTTATTGACTTATAGACTAATGTTCTTTGATCTTCAGTTTATAACTTTTAGGTTGTTTTATGAATATATAAATATCTAAGCCAATTGTTAGGTAAAGTTGTTTTAATGTTCATTTAATGTAGCTCTTAACTATTATAGCTACTAGAAAAATAATGATACTTAAAGAAATCTTTTGTAATATATGTAAGAAGATTCTTTGATAATTGGTTTCTCCTTAAATATAACCTTTAACATCAATCGTGCTTCTTAACGTCTTAACTTTTTTTATTGGAATTTATTTTAGTTATGAACACTCTTAGGTGATTCAACCAAATCTCAAATGCTATTCTAACTTATGGAGTCAATATTGCTAATAATAGTTTTATTCCATTCAGAAGATTGATTGATTTAATGGTTTAATTATAAGGGGTAGGATCATTAAACTTTCCAACATCCATTTCAACTTTAGTTAGGGAGGTTACATAATCATCAATGTCAGTAGGTTTTAAAACCTAGATGGCCTCCTAAGTTGATTATTGGGTAATTTTAAAAGTCTCAGTTTTATGGATTAGCTCTTAGTTAGGTTGCTATAATTTTCAGGATTCTAAGTGTGTAAGAGTTGGTGCAGTATGGTGTACAAGAGGTGTAACTGGAGTTAAATTTGGAGTTAAATTTATAGCTCACTCCCCCCCCCCCCCCGCCTCTTGTACTTTTAACAAGTCATTATAAGGACTTTTACTGCTCCCACTAACCTTAGAAACCTTTAGGAAATTAGCATACTTAGGGTCAATATTTAAAGACCAATATATTCTAACAAAGAAACAAGTTAATAATATAAGTTGTTGTAGTTTCTTTTGGTGAGGAATAATTTAGTAAAAAATATGAGTTTGCCCACGTTTAAGCAACAATGAAACTTTTGTAAGACTAGTAGCAAATTCTAAAGAGATAAGTTTTAATGGAATAATGTGGTGATGGAGCAGTGTCTTTTACAATAGGTGTAACTGATATATTATCAAGTTTTCACTCCACCACCTCTTGCTAATCCTGTAAGTTATGAATGAGACACTTAAGGCTCCCACTGATCTTTAATATCTCTAGGAAAATTATAAGAGAAGTTTCAATGATGTATGTGACGTGAGAATTTCTCATATATATGTTAAATTTGATTTTATTTCATTAACGTCCAGATGTCATAATAAACTTAGGGGCATATTTAGAAGAAATCGTATTAAATATATATGAATGGATCTCTTTAAGACCGTGGATCATAGAATAGATATAAGTAATAGCCTTTTAAATTATAAAGAACTGTGTCTGAATATTCCGTTTGAATAAGTTCCACGAATGTAAGTGAAATACAACTTCTTGTGGACCCATACTTATTCCTTAATCCAAGTAATGTTTAGGGCATCTAACATATGATTAAAATCACTAAGAATGAGATTAGATGATAAATCACCCTCATTAACCATGCCATGATTTCTCATGAAATTTGGTTTTAATGGATGAATTTTATAAGTCTCATTTGTCTTTTGCTAAATTCTTATTTGCATGATAACAAAAGTTATAAAAGTATATAGTATCATCTAGTTCTATTTTATAGACGTTTCTATTTAGATATTGATAACAAATAAAATGAGAGTTTAAGGTAAGAGTGACTTTATTTTGGCTATGCAAACCTCATAACTGTCATAATGTAGCTTAAGTATTGATACTAAATTCGGATTAATCTCTAGAATATTTAAAGTATCATTAAGCGTAATTAAAAAATAGTTTATCATGGTTCTAATAACCTTAACATCTAATTCTTCACTGACACTCGTGTTAATTATTTGTTGATTTCAGGTAAACATATAGAATTAGACACAACCAATCATGTGTTAATGGGAATATTATAATTAGCAGACTTTAATCTCATTTATACAACTATCAGTTTTAGCGAGTTGTTCTTTTGAATTATGGATAGTCTAGTAATGCTTATGCCTAATATAATGACATATATTTTCAATGAGACTTCCCCTTAGCGAACTTAAAGCTGGAAGTAATACTTGTTTTTGTGTATGAACCTTAGAATTATCATCTTTTAAGTTTTAGTGGTGTGAGTTGAATAACATCTTATTTTTAGTACTAGACATTTCTTTTCTTGTACATATGTTGCTTATCAACACACTCATTTTCCTTTGGTACTTCTGAGTGTTATAGCTGATTCTTGAGGCACCAAATTGTACTACTGAAAATTTTAGTATGTAATGTACTAAAAAAATTGTCATTATTTCCATGTGTAAGCCCTTAATTTTACAGGTCATGGTTTTGTATATTATGATGTATTCAATGATACCATTTAAATTTATAGTTAGAATTTAGAAGGAATGCATGCATCTTAGAAATTATTTGGATTAGTCATAGGAAAAACTAAATCTAGAATGACTCTAGTGATAGCATTTGTTTAAATAAGTTCTTGATTATCATTATCATAAGAGACATTATGATTGACTCATCCCATTTGTTATGCTCTAGTTTTCAATAGAATGATTGTTATTAGAAAGAGCAGTAGGATAGTTATATCATGTCTTAATGGATAATTAAAACTGAGATGAGCTAAATGTTATTAAAACTCTTTATGAGATAAAATTCACTTGTGTTTTGAGATTAGAGTGAATGTTTTGGATGAGATCTTTATTTTTAGAAGAATGTTATAGTGAGTAATATTATGGGATATTAAAATAATATAGATTAAAATTTATGACCATTAGATTGATGAAGAATCATTAATGTGAGAAAAATTATATTTTATTGAAGATGTGACAGGTCTATTATTAACATCAAACTAATAGACTATAATTAAAAGTTCTACTTAAACAAAAAATAAATCACCTTTGGGCAGAATTAAATTTTATTTAAGTATGTGTGCAAAACAATTGTAACACATCGTCTTTGGGCAGGAGTGTGACAATTATTTTAATTATGCACGGGCTAGTTTTGCTAGATAAAAATGTAACACATCACCTTTGGGCAGAAGTGAGACATTTGTATCATCTTAGGCAAAAAGTAACAAAAGCTTTTAATTAGACTTGAATTATATGATAAATGTAACAAATCACCTTTGGGCAGAGATGATACATCAAAAGTTCATTCAAGTTAAGCCTTTTTAGCTTTTTAAAAAAAAATTATAATATTTCACAATTTACAAAACTATTTTGTTAACAGAAAATCATTAGAGTTCTCGAAAAATTTAGTTCTTAGAAAATGAGTTTCCAAAAATTTTTTGAGTTTTCAAGAATGTTAATGGGTTTACGGGTTTCTGAGGTTTATGGGTTATGGTCGGTAAACTAGTTAGAAACCCATACACTGACTTGAAAACCTGTAGACTAATCCATGGATTAATTTAACCCGTAAACAACAAATAAGGAATGTATGAATTTATTTAAGGGTTATGATTTTCAAATATTGAGGTATTTTAGTTTATAAATCTATTGAGATAATAATAATAATAATAATAATACAACTCAATTTTAAGACTTTAGGTAGTCTGTATCGACATTATTATTATAATAACAATAATAGTTTTAATTTTAAAATTTGAGGATTAATTCAATTAACTTAATGGAAAACAAATCATAATCTTGAGTTATCCCAAAATTTAAGGAACTTAATTAAAACTTAATCAATCACTAAATTATGTGATTTTTTTTATCAAAATTAGAATGAAAATTATGAACAACTTTATGAACACAAAAAAACATAGCATGGAAAATTAGGGTTTATCAGGTTTTAATCAAAGTCTTTCGATTTAAATCTAGATTTATGGAAAACATGAAGAACTGATAATCAACATCACTCTGATGCCACATATTGATCAGTTTTTCATGTAAGCAATTGGAAACATGATAAATATTTAACCTATGAGCCTGTTACAGCATGGAGAGTAGTAACCACAATAGAGAAGGATGTAGACGACATGATTGTCAGCTTGGTCGAGTTTCCCTTTAGGATGTATAGTTAAGGATGGTGTTAGGGTTCTTGAGAGGAACCTCGTTTTAGGAGAGAGGAGGCACACAAATTGTTATGTGTGTATGATTAGGTTATGATGTTAATTTATTCTCTCTATATATGCACACAAGGGGAAACCCTTTATTAGTTAGTAAGGGTAATATGGCCCATCAACAATTACCAAACTAATATATAATAAGGTATAATTAATATTTTGATCTATTATAATATAAATTATTATAATAGCCATATATAAATATATATAATTATATATTTAATCTTACAGTTTATGTTTGTTTCATTAAATATAAACGAATAGATCGTATTTGACACACGTGTCTTATTTATGTCATTTCTACTAGACTACGAGTGATTTAATGATGTCAGATTCGTGGCTGACTCTTCGAGACGTTGTGATGAAAAGGTGGGGGCATGGATGAAGGAACGGAAGTTGGGCCGATATATCTTGGAGAGATAAGAGTGCTTGGTTAGCCCACCATTGAAAAATAAAGGGTTTGATATTAAATTGAATATAATGTATATATGTGTGAACCTTCGGGTGGGCAAAAGTGAAATTGAATTTTGTCGTTATTTTACTAATCTCGTGAAAATAACGTTAAAAGTGGCGGAAGGTTAATCAGGCATCATGTGGTGGCATTGATAGCCGAAAGACAAGGGTACATGCACCAATCGGCGGTGTCGATGGTTGAGTGTTATGTGCCTTATGTCCAAGGCTTGATGCAAAACTACTATTGAGCCGGGGGTCTCACTGGAAGCAGCCTCTCTATTCCTAAAGGGTAGAGGTAAGGCTGTCTACATCTTACCCTCCTCAGACCCTACCATAGCTTTGCTATTGATGGGATATACTGAGTACGATGATGATGATGATATTAAATTGAATATATTTTTAACAGATTTGTAAAGATGTAATGCGAAAGTAAGGGGTAAACGATGAAACTCTTATATATAAGAATCAATGGTCATGCATATATAAACTTCAAGAAGTACGTGAAGTTTAAAATGACAACAAAAGATGGGTTAAAAGCAAATAGAAGTTTAAAATTAAAATAATGTTATTTCACAAAGTTAAAACTAACCAAACTTCAAACGGGAGGTAAGCTCCTATAAATAGCTAGAGCCTAGAAATCACTGATCTAGTAGTAGGGATGAGATCAGAATCGTACCCGTATTATACTTGTACCTAAAATCAGTAAATCTTGGTACCCATACCCATACCCGAATTATATGGTACGGGTACAGATACTTTGGGTACAGTACTCGCTTTGGTACCTCTTTGTTCTTTTTGAAAAAAGTCTCCACTAAACTAGGTATCGGTAAAGGTACGATACCGACAATCAGTTATTTATAATACCAAATACCAAAACTAAAATTGAAATAAATCAGCCATAATATAAAATCCATTCCCTTTTCATTTTCTTAGTTTATTGCTTCATCAATTTATATAGAAAAACAAGAGAGAAAGTTAATACATGCTATTTAATTATATACACAATTACTCGTACATGAAATAAAAATATACGAATACATAATATATGAATATACACATATAAATTGCGAATGAACTTATTCAACTAATATATATTATGTTTTGAAAATCCCGCTTAAAAGTTAAGTCATAACTGTTGGAAACCTTATAAAAGCCCCTACATATTCTAAACGGGTACCAGTACACGTAATACCAGTACTTGTACGTGTACCCGAAAGTACTCGTACCTATAATCAGTAAATTTGTGTACCCATACCCATACCCAATAGACACGTACAGGTACAGGTATGGGTACTAAACAGGTACGGGTACGAGTATTTAGAAAAACAGCTCATCCCTATCTAGTAGCATAGTGTATGTCTTTTTAAAAATGAGATAGTAGGTTTAAATCCACAAGGTTAAGGAAATGTTATGTGGGGAAAATCATTTAAAAAAAGGATTAATTACATATTCCCCCCCTCCCCCTTCTGGGTGGATCGGTGGGGGGGGGGGGGGGGGTGTTAGGTGGGGGGTTTTAGGTTTTTATTTAGTCGTGGTGGGGGTAGTGACGGATCAATGAATTTTTTTCCAGGTGTTGCACTACCTTTAATGTCGGAGATAAAAAATTCTTGGTCGGTTCGATGGTTCGGCAAAGCTCATTACATAATAAAAAATGCGATAAAATAATAAAAAGATACAGTCGTTATAAATCAACAATTACAAACTAACAAATTACAACTAACAAACCAAAAAATTAAAACTAATAAACTAACAAATTAAAACTAAAATTTAACAAATAACTTAAAATTAACAACATCAAAAACACTTAACATTTAACAAATGAATCTAAACTTGTGAGAGGATTCAAGAAGAGTTGCAAGGAGTAACGGACCAACGGTGGTCTTTGGTCGGCCGGAAAAGCAGTAGTGGTGGTCGGGGACGACGGTCAAGCGGTGGTCGGAAATTTACGGTGGTGGTCTAGTAGTGGTGTGACGTGTACGTTAACAAAGTATGAAGAGGGAAGAGAGGCAGGCGTTTATATAAGTGTGTGTTTTATAAAATCCTAAAAATGATTTAATGCTAAATTGGAAAAATATCACTGAAATTTTGTTTGGTGCAAAGGATTGAACCCGTGACCTCTGGCTTACAAAACCAACAACTCACCCTAACCAGCGCGTGTATTGTAAATAAAATGGTTCATTCCTAATTTATAAGGCTGTTCACTATATTTTTCTATATATTAATACACTACTCGGGTATATCTGCCCCTGCCGGGGTATGTTTTTTAGCCATGTGTGTGGGTGTGGGTAGTGGGGGTTAGCCTTCTTGTGGGGTTTAAGCTTGTTGTTAAAAGTACACCAAGTTAAGGGTAAAATAGTAATTATAAAAACTATTTATAATTAAAATAAATCAAAATGGGTAAATTGCCGTTTTTATAACTTGAAGGGGGTGGGGGTTATGCAATCTTGTTCGGAAAAATCACATAAAAAAAATAGATAAAAACAATATGTCTTCTATAATATGGATTACTAAAAATGTATTTTCGGTGGGACTGGCATATCGGTACATGATAATATATAGATAATATATGAACACGAAACATGTATACCTATACACCACACGAAACTTATCATGTACTGTTTCCCAAACACAAACCTGTTAATACCAGGTGCACGCTAAGACACGATAATTGCCTATTTACTAACAAATGTGAGCAATCAAAACTATTTATAAACTAAAGCAATGCACAATGTGAGCAATCTTATATCTCCTAATAAACAAATTAGTAATTAAAGTTAACTAGATATATATAACTATACTCGAATTAGAAGAGTTGAATTTGGATACCTTAAGAGACAACTGGTTATAGGCGGCAACGTCTGATGGGGAGACCTGTCACACCCCAACCTAAGGCGAAAATATCGGGGCGTGACCTGATTGCTCACAACTCTCAAGGTACTATCATGCAATAATTAAAATTATAATATCTATTAATTCAAATTAAATAAATCCAACAATTGTCAAATACCAAGTACATAAACCATAATTAAAATAAGTTAAGACAAAAATAAAAATTTAATTTCTTGTTTCTTCTCTCTAACATGTAATCCTAAGTTTTCTTCAAAACAAGCTTGAGAATAACATCACACGATGACCTTATACGCGTTAAAATACAAATAGGTTTTGTCAACACTAGGTTGAATGAGTAAAATACCATATTTTGTGAATATATAATGATAAATAAAAGTGCAACCTGTGTCAAGTGAGATAAATAATTTAACTAATGAGCAAGAAAATAAAATGTCGATAAGCACGATGCCAGATTAACTGGACGATGGCTACTACGACGATACAACCAAATAAGCAAGTAAATTAGTTGTCAGTAAGCTCGATGCCGAACGATGGCTACCACGACGGTATAACCAACTAAGCAAGTAAGCATATTACACCTTGCATAATTGGTATATGCACATGACTAACAGTTGCAAGTTGAGTATTAAATAATACTAAAATAAGTAGAAAGCATATGTCCCCAAAACATTAAAAATAAGTAAAAAGAGGGAAGTGAGATACTCACCTGATTAGAGGAACGAAATTACAATGATGATGATGTGAGAAAGATGAACCCTTTGGGATATTCCGTCAAGGATTCATAATTAAATAATATAATATGAATTAAAGATATAACACGACTTAATGAATTAAGATTTCGATGTGATTTTGAGTTATGTTGTGATTAGAATGGTTATTGATTGATCGATTGAACTTTACTGTTATTGTTATTGTGAAATCATTATTATTAGTTTAAATATATATATATAGTGCAAATATATAATTCTTTACACAAATAAATATAACATGTAATATATATGATAATATTAACTAATTATAATACAAATGTTTAAATAAATAATAATAAAATTATATTTTAAATAAAGTGAGTTGGAATATGCTATAATAGTAAATGTTTAAATAGTAAATTATAATGTGTAATAATAAGATAAATATTTACATATAATAAAATAATATTAAATTATAATACTAACGTTCAGATATATATTTTTCTTAATATAAGCAATTTTATAAGGACAATCAAAGACGAGAAAACTCCAATAATGATGTCGGGTTCTAATAATATATCAATGATTTATTGTTAATATATATTTACAATACGTACATATACATAAATACATAGACATACATATTTATAGACACACACACACACACATATATATATACACGAAAGCATAACGATATTAATTGATAAAAACATAAATTAGTGACGTTGGTTTAACAAAATAATGTTTGTTTTATATTTAATAATAATTATAATATTTATAAATCATTTAAATCATTAACCAGTTAAAAGGAAAAAATATATATATAAAAAGCGGGGCTGGGGAAGCTCAAACCCGCGCCCCCAGCCGGCTTGACCTTTAAAGTGCACACACCCACCAGCTGCGCTAGGGGTGACAGATGTTAGTTATTCGCTAACAAAATCTTTAATGGTTAAACCAGATTCTACACAGATTAAATATAAACCCTAATTTTACAATCCGCTAATCTGTTCATCGTTTGCTAGATTGAAGTTAGGGTTATTGTAATATGATGAACAAAGAACCCTACACACAGTTTAATTACCTAATATATTGCGGAATTGATTATGAACTAGGAAAACCCAAACGCGACCATAGATGTATCAAGAACAGGTCCTATGAACTCCGAAAATAAAATCTGTTATGGGGGTTTTGTTGGCGAGGGGAAGAGGAAGTTGTACCCAGGTTTAATTACATTTTCAATATCGTATGATGGAATATTGCTATATTGCTTAGGACGGTTCATTTTTTTTATTGTCAAGCTATATCGAATTGATCCTATACCTTAATTACGATGTCGGTGTAGGTCGTTTTGAACATAAACACAATCTTACGAAATCAATTCTGGTTATAATACGAAGATTAAAGATCAAGTTACACAAATGGGTATACGGGCTTGGATATAAACGGGTTTGGGTTGAACATGGGTACGGGTTTATGGGTTTGAGTTAAAGGGTTAATAATATAATAATTATAACAAAAATTGCATGATGGTCCTTGTAGTTTGAAGGTGGAAACACTAAGAGATTAAAGTTTAGTGTGAGGTGAAAATTGAATATTTTCAAAGTTATTTATTATATATTAAATAAATAGAGTAAACAAATATTAATAAAATAATATTTTCTCGAATAATGCGATATTTTTTGGATAAAAAAAATTCCCGAACATAAAAGCGAGTCAGGTAACGGATATAAATATTAATTGGAAACCGGAGTTGTTACAGTCTCCCATACGTTAGGGAATTTCATCCCGAAATTAAAGAATACTATAACACCAATAAATTTTGAGGAAAAGAAAGTTTTAAATTAAATTTTAAAATTTATCATAACACAGAATTTTGAATAATCAAAACAACACTTCGAATGAAAATCTGAGAAGGACACTTATATATAGGATGTACCAGTGACGTATCCATCATGTCCTTATCATCTCTACATTTGTACCGTTATCCCAACAACTTTCGATTCTATATTATGACACACAATTACACGCATTATGATTCCCATGCGAGGAGTTCGATAATTATGCAGGCCTCCATATTTACTTAGATGGTCGGATGATCCACATAACTCGTCCCATCGTGTGGGTTACAAAATATTTGAAAGACATGATATTTAGAGAAAAAAAAAGAAAATAAGAATTTTAATACGTTTTTGTTATAAATAGAAGATAGTCAGTGTGTAAATATTGCTAAACATGAATTGAATTTTTGAGTTGTTTTAATAAAATATTAAAATTTCAAAACATATTTTGAAAGTATAGTATTGCAAACAGTTGCCTTTGAAAAGATAGATTTTATTATATGAGCATAATCACTTAAAATTAATTATTAGAATTGAAATTGTTTAAATCCAAAAATCGAATAAGGATTTGTTATAATGTACCATTGAAAAAGATAAAATATGTTTAGATAAAAATGACAAAAACATCTTCTTTGATTAACTTAGTTATGATTTATTTGATTTATATGATTTAAAATAACTTGATTAATTAGATCTATAAAATCTTGAATAATTGAAGTTGATTGAATTGAAATATTTTGATTAGGTTTCAAAGTAGAGTTTAATAGAATAAGTTTGGAAATTTTGAGTTTGATGTACACGATTGAATTGAGAACACACATGGCATAGGTGATTAGGATTTCCATAGTTGTAGCAATTACAGGTAGCAGGGTATAAAATTTGAGCAACCGTCATAGCATGGGGTTTAGAATTAGACGGCATAGACCGTTGTGGAACGTCTTGTGGTACCTGGAAAGTATTAATAAGATAACCGAACGATTACATTAGGTACAAAACGATGTGAGGATTGAATTAAATAGTGATAGTGACAAGTGAAGCATAACGAGTGAATTATGACGTAAAGTTTCTTGTTTGAGACGCTATGATTTTGTTTAATAGTCTTGTGGTACCTGGAAATTTGAGCGAACGTCATAGCATGGGGTTTAGAATTAGACGGCATAGACCGTTGTGGAACGTCTTGTGGTACCTTGAAAGTATTAATAAGATAACCGAACGATTACATTAGGTACAAAACGATGTGAGGATTGAATTAAATAGTTATAGTGACAAGTGAAGCATAACGAGTGAATTATGACGTAAAGTTTCTTGTTTGAGACGCTATGATTTTGTTTAATATTGATTGTTAATTTGATTAACAACATATAGTTGATGTTTAGACTTGCGTTTGTTATTGTTGTTGTTATGAGAATGAGTAGGGGTAAATAAATCAAAATTACCAACAATTATTTTAATGGACAAGATTGAGTTGATTGTCTTTAGCGTTTTTAATTGAAGTTACTATGCGAGTGACCATACAACGGTCATAGAAAACAATTGATTAAATTTTAATACAATGATTTCTTGCTTAAAACATAATATGTTTAATAATGACGTCATTTTTTAATAATTGATTGATGAGTTGTGTAAACTTCATATTAACTATTAAGAAAAATGAATTTGAAAAATGTTAAGGTAGTGTTTATTCATAACTTAAGGATAAGTTAGAATTTAAATTGATAAGCAATGAGTTAATTTGATGAGTGAATGAGTTTTATCAAAGTTTGATATGTTTTAACAAATTAAGATTTGAGGTTGAATACTTGAAATATGTTTAATAGTCTATGTATATGATACCATGAGTATAAGAAAGTAATTTGATTATTAAGTCATGCAATAATATTATTTAAATTACTTGATATTTTGATAATATAATAACGTGATAAGATGAATAGATGAAAACCAATTCAATAATAGAGTGTGAATTGTTTTGATTGGCTCCTGTAACATCCTGTTTTTCGGGTTTGGTTAATAAAATGAAAATACGAGTTATTATGAGTCGGGCTAGTGTTGGGTTAATTGGACATGAGTTATGGACTTGGGTTAGGAAGGAAAGAGGAAAAGGACATGGGCTTAAGTCCATGATCCATAATTATATAAACCTTAATTACCCATTTATCATTCATTTACACATATTCCATACACCACAAAAACACACGCTTAAGATCTCTTTCTAATTTCTCTCCTTTATCTAGCCGAACCAAGATAGAAAACCGATCCCGATCCAAGGTAATGATAGTATGATGTTGTATGAACTCAAATCCGTTAGATCTAGTCACGAAACGACGAGCCGACACCTTTAAACCAATAAATTCATGGGCTCCAGGTGGAATCGGGTATAAACCGAACCTAATATGAGCTTAGGGGTCACCCTAGCTCAGATCTGGATTGAACGGGACGAAAAACGGTGAAAACGGTGGAAAACGAGCGAGATCTCGTTTTTCCGGCGAAGTCACGGTTTTCCAGTGACAGCAGAGCCGGAAAGGAGGCGATGGAAAATGGCAAACGAGGTTAATGATATGTCAGAGAATGTCTAACATTCTCTGACCTAACCTTAATTCGTTAACGGGGAGTTAACAAACTAGGGGTGATTCGTCAAGCGATTCGTTAATGGAAGCTTAACGAACCAGCCTTAGTTCGTGTCCCAGTTCGCTATGGAAGACATAACGAATTAGAAGGTAAAATTCGTTATATGGACTGATTCGTCAAGGGACCAGTTTGTCAAATCTGCTAGATTTAGTCACGAAACGACGATCCGACACCGTTAAACCATTAAAGTCATGGGATCCGGGTGGAATCGGGTATAAACTAAACCAAATATGAGCTTTGGGGTCACCCTATCTCAGATCTGGATCGAACGGGACGAAAAACGATGGAAAACAAGTGAGATCTTGTTTTTCCGGCGAAGTCGCGGTTTTCCGGCGACAGCAGAGCCGGAAAGGCGGCGCTGGCAAACGGTGTATGAGGTTAATGATATGTTAGAGAATGTCTAATATTCTCTGACCTAACCCTAATTCGTTAACGGGAAGTTAACGAACTAGGGGTTATTAGTCAAGCGATTCGTTTATGGAAGCTTAACGAACTAGCCTTAGTTCGTGTCCCAGTTCGCTATGGAAGAGATAACGAATTAGAAGGTCCAATTCGTTACATGGACTGCTTCGTTATATGGACTGATTTGTCAAGGGACCAGTTCGTTATAAGGTCCAATTCTCTACGAGGACCAGTTCGTTATGACAAACTAATTCGTTAAAGAACCAAGTAACGAACTAGAAGTTTAATGAAATGACAGAACAGTCCCTGAACTTAGAGAAAGAATGATTTAATTACAAAATAGCCCTTGGACTTTATTAATTTATGGAAGATACTTTAAAGGATTAAGAGGTTAACAATAAAATATTATCATGAAATCCTAATGGAAAATGTGTTAAGACAGTTAATGAGAATAAAATTTTTACAAGCTGACTTGGTAGCTTAACCCCAGCCAGGGACTCTGCCCTTTGGACCCCGCTAGGGGCTGCCGCCCATAGAACCCCCGTTGCCAAGGGAGCTGACCCAGACCCCGTTCGTTGAGGGTTATAATTAGACTAGAAACGCGATATGGGTAGTGATAGTTAACAGATACGTGTAATTGTTATACAGTTAGTCGTGCACAACTCAAGAAAGGAATAACCATAAACGGTGAACGTAATTGCGTGTAGGTGAGTTTCTAGCCCCACTTCCTTGTTATGTTTTCGGGGCTGTGTGCATACTTTATGTGATAGTTAATACACTTACCTTAAGTGGTAACTGTATGCCTCGTATGATTTATGTATGATAATTGCTTGACGGTGCGTGAACGGTTCGGATATTGCATGTACCGCCAGGTAGTAGTTAAAGATATGATTGATATATATGATGTATGAATGACGTATGTATTAAGTATGTATGATGTATGAATGATGTATGTATGATATATATATATATGATGTATGAATGATGTATGTAAGATATGTTGACAGTACGTGAACGATCTTCGGATATTGCACGTATCGTCAAGGATAGTATGTAAAGACATGTATGGTACAGTGGCATGAAACAAAGGGACCAGACCCTAATAATATCTGTGAGGATAGGGACTAGACCCTAATAATATCTTTGAGGATAGGGACCAGACCCTAATAATATCTGTGATGTTGGGGACCAGACCCTTATAATATCTGTAAGGTTATAGGGCGGAAGGCACTTTACGTAGTATGGATAGTTATGCATGTAAAATAAAGTATGAATAATGTACACACCTTCGAGCATGTGTGCAAGTATGTGAATAGATTATATGTTGCATGATTCACTAGAACTCACTCAGCGTAGCTGACTTTTAGTATGCACACAGGTGAGTAGAATGAGGCAGCTTGCTTGAGGGGAAGCACATGGCATGGAATTGAAGACACTGGCATTTCAATGAAATGTTATGTTATTTAAAAGACATGTTTTTATGATTAAATGATTCAAATGCTGGTTAAGACAAGAAATGATGGTTATGTAATATATGGTTGAATGTTTTTGATATTCTGTGAATGTTTTAATTAACTCTGATATTATGAACGATGTTTATGAGTAAATCCAACGTCCAGAGTAGGGCACCGGTAATGGGGTCTTACAGCTCCTGATAACCGAGTCTTGATGAATGAAGGATTTGTATCCGATCAAGAGAGTAAAAATGTTTTGAGTGTATGAATAGATCGAATCAACAATCTTGATTCAAAAGTGATTTAGTAAGTAAGTAATTGAATAATTGAATAATAGAATAATTGAATCAAAACATAAATCGTTTCGTATAAAATCATATAAACAAACAAATAATGAATTTTCTTCAAGGTGTTGGGTTTTCCATGAGCTTTCCATGGCATTTTGTTTCCTTAACTTATTATCATACCAAAACCAAAACCAAAACAAATGTGTGAGTTGGCCTCCCATGAGCGTTACATGGTAATTTTAAATTAACGAATCAATTGAGTTTTCAGCCCATGAGCGTTACATGGCGATTTAACTGACCAAACTAAATAACGAATAAACGAACTCAAGTATAAGTAGTTGTAACATCTCGTGTATCACCATGGATGATAATGTTCCAACAAAACATCACAAATATAACGAATTGTGCAAATGTACAGTTGGTGTGTCCATGTCGTCCCATGGGTTTTCCACCCAACTAGACATTTTAAAAGCAATAAAACACAGTAAAGAGTGTAACCATTTAGCCGATTACGTTAAAGGCTTAAAGTGTCGGTCCTGTGACAATTTCCACTTTGGCGTGGAATCTTGTCACACTCCCTAGTTTTAAGTGAAAAAGAGCAAAAACAAAGATAGGGAATTCTCAAGGAATTTCCCAATAAAAAGAAATCAACTAACTTAAAATAAAAATATTTTGAGAGAAGTCATAAAAAATATTTTGAGAGTGAGACATAGTCTCGGAGTTATAAAAATATTTTGAAGGTGAAGCATAGCTTTGGAGTTGTGTGTGCATGACAATAAAAATAAACATTTAATCGAGTAATTATCTAAGAAAGTTGTAAACAATTAAATAGAACACATCAAGTAAATAAATAAGCACATATGGGGCTCCTAAGCATGTTACTAAGGCACCACTAACGACCTATATTAAACCTTTGGCTCTGATATCAATCTATCACACCCCAACCTAAGAAGGAAATGCCGGGGCGTGAGCTGATTGCTCACAGTTCTCAAGGTACTATCATGCAATAAGTAAAATTATAATATCTATTAATTCAAATTAAATAAATCCAACAATTGTCAAATACCAACTATGTGAACCATAATTAAGATAAGTAAAGACAAAAATAAAATTTTAATTTCTTGTTTCTTCTCTCTAGCGTGCAATCCTAAATTTTCTTCAAAACAAGCTTAAGAAACATATCATACAATGACCTTCATATGCGTTAAAAATACAATTAGGTTTTGTCAACACTAAGTTGAATGAGTAAAACACCAGATTTTGTGAATATATAATAATAAATAAAAGTGCAAACTAAGTCAAGTGAGATAAGCAATTTAACTAATGAGCAAGAAAATAAAATGTCAATAAGCATGATGCCAGATGAACTGGACGATGGCTAAATAAGTTGTCGATAAGCACGATGCAAGATGAGCTAGACGATGGCTACCATCACGATACAACCAAATAAGCAAGTAAATAAGTTGTCGGTAAGCTCAATGCCAGATGAACATGACGATGGCTACTACGACGATATAACCAAATAAGCAAGTAAGCATATATACACGTTAGGCATAAATTGGAATACACACATGACTAACAGTTGCAAGTTGAGTATTAATGTTGGTGCATGTTTTGTAACAAATGATCTTTGATGTTTGTTAGAATTGAGAGCAACGGTCAAAGGGGAGTCTGTTGGTGCATTTTGTGATCGTCGCTAAGCAATTCTGACCACTGGGGCGAAGTTGTGGAAGGAGCCAACTTCGCCATAGGAGAAGTTAGGACAAATTCACCATAGGTGAATTTGTTGAGTCAAGATTTGACCTAAAATGATCATAAGGAAGATTGGAATATTCTCAACCTCCTCAGAAATCGCTAAGTATGGAACCGGGCACACCTGAGACATCCGAGCAAAGTTTCACTTAGCCGGGCATGATATCTTGCCTACCGGGCAAGGCTATCTTCAAGAAATCTTCTTTAGGGAATACCCGAGCAAGGTTCACAAGTTTGTGTATACCCAGGCAGGGTTCACTATATCAAGCAAATTTGTTCTTCATAGCCGAGTAAGGTTTACCCCGAGTAAGCTCTTGGCTAACCAAGTTCATGAAACCAAGTGATTGGAAGACCGGGCAAGGTATTCATTAATAACAGTGGTCCGAGTAAGCTTGATGTAAGTAATGATATATTCCAAGTAACATCGGGCAGGGTTTAACTCTAGTAGAGTACAGTTCTACTGGGCATACTTTGCTAATAAGCTATTTCATAGCAAGAAGTTAAGGGACCATGGAAGAACAAGGTTGCTCGTAAGATCTTTCCAGGCAAAGTCTGATAAGATCAAGAAGATTGAAGTCTACTCGGTGAAAAGTCTACCCGGAAACTGTTCCCGAACACACTTCAAGGTTACCATGTCTACAAAGGAAGGCAGAGCACACAGTCTACTCGGAGAAGATTACTTCTACAAAGCCTACCCTGAAGACTTGTTTTACACTTAGGATAGTTTTGAATATGTAATTTGAATATGTATTATTTAATTAGGGTTTCTAGAAGGAATGACAGCTGTCTGGAGGTGTCAGGCCTATAAAAGGAATATTTAGGGCACGCCTCTAATAAGAGCGGATAAGGACGGAATAGACAGACTACTAAAAGAATATTATTGAGAGTGACGGATGTCTAAGAAAAGTACGGACATAACTTTCCATAAGATACCCAAAAATCGATTATCGTTTGTTTGATTTATATTATATGAATGGAAATCTTTTGAGTGATTCTTGTGTGTTAGTTACCTGTTATTAGTCTTTTAGCAACTACCTTGTTTGTTATTGATTCCGCCTTTAACAAACGGTTTTCTTTCTTAAAATAGCAACCGTCATTAACTCGCTTGTCGACACATTTAATGTGTGAGTTATGACTTGATTGTGACTGTGAGTGAATATTCGGGACCGACAGAAGTTAGAACAACTTCACCATCAGGCCCAAGCCCAAGCCCGCGAAGATGTTTACCTATATATATGTGTGTCATGTTTAGGGTTAGGGGAGTAGAAAAAAGAGAGAGTATTGTGTGTAGCCGTTACATTGTTTAGAGAGCAACAGATGGAGAGAGTTTCGTGGGTAGACCCGAGGTAGAGTTCACTTCGGGTCAACCGTAATATGTTTTGTCTTTCGGTATGTAACGTGTTTGATTAATATATAAAGCGATCTGCAGATCTGTTTATTGAATTCGTGTGTATGTTTGTGTGTAATCGTGTTCTTCGTCTCCATAACCATAAACGAGTCTAGGATCATTCCGCACTTCTAGACCTCGTGCGGATGTCGTATCGATCCCCATCGCAACGGGGACTTACAATTAAATAATACTAAAATAAGTAGAACGCACATGTCCCAAAACATTAAAAACGAGTAAAAAGAGGGGAGTGAGATACTCACCTAATTAGAGGAACGAAATTACAATGATGATGATGTGAGAAAGATGAACCCTTCGGGATATACCGTCAAGGATTCCTAATTAAATAATATAATATGAATTAATTATAAAAGATATAACACGACTTAATGAATTATGATTTTGATGTGATTTTGAGTTATTTTACAATTAGAATGGTTATTGATTGATCGATTGAACTTTACGATTATTGTTATTGTGAAATCATTATTATTAGTTTAAATAAATAAATTTTTAAATAAATATAGTGCAAATATATAATTATTTACACAAATAAATATAACATGTAATATATATGATAATATTAACTAATTATGATACAAGTGTTTAATTAAATAATAGTAATAAGAAATTTTGAATAAATATGTGTTGGAATATACTATAACAGTAAATGTTTAAATAGTAAATTTTAATATGTAATAATAAGATATATATATATATATATATATATATATATATATATATATTTACATGTAATATAATAATATTAAACTATAATACTAACGTTCAAATATATATTTTTTTTATTAATATAAGCAATTTTATAAGGACGTTAAACGACGAGAAAACTCCAATAATGATGTCGGGTTCTAATAATATAATGATGATTTATTTTTAATATATATTTACAATACTTACATATACATAAATATATAGACATACATATTATCGAGATTAATTAATAAAAACATAACTTAGTGACGCTGGTTTAACAAAATAATGTTAGTTTTATAAATCATTAATAACTATAATATTTATAAATCATTAACGAATTAAAAGGGAAAAAATATAAAAAGTTGGGCTGGGGGAGGCTTGAACCCGTACCCCCAGCCAGCTTGATCCTTAAAGTGCACACACCCACCAGCTGCACTGGGGGTGCCAGATTTTAGTTATTCGCTAACAAAATCTTAAATGGTTAAACTAGATTCTACCAAGATTACATATAAACCCTAATTTTATAATCCGCTAATCTGTTCATCGTTTGATAGATTGAGGTTAGGGTTATTGTAGTTCGATGAACAATGAACCCAACGCACAATTTAATTACCTGATATATTGCGGAACTTATAATGAACTAAGAAAACCCAGCCACTGCCATAGATGAATCAAGAACATGTCATATGAACTCCGATAATAAAATCTTTTATAGGGTTTTTGTTGGCGAGGGGAAGAGGAAGCTGTTGATGGTTGGTTAATTTGTTCATAGTTAAGTCGTTTATTTACTAAATCTAACTGTTTATTGTGGGAACTTTAATACTTCATATGTGTTTATTGCATTTCAAGTCACAAACGTTAAAGCAGTTAATTTGGACCTATTGAGGCACAGGATAAAGACTCGGGACATCCAGCACGCGAAAAGAGGAAGATATTATTTTATTGCTGATGAGAAGGCCCATCGCGATACGAGATGGGATTGCGTGAAGAACCATCGCGTATCGCGATGGTTGTTAATTATGATCGTTGACCACGGTCCATCGCGATGGACCCTAGAAGACCCCATCGCGTATCGCGATGGGTGACAAAGACGTGAATGTGAGGGTTTTTATGTTTTTGATCTATGGACGACCCTATCATTCAACAACCAGTTTCAGGCAGTTTCTAAAGCTAAGAGAGGACGATTGCTTCACTCCGAATCATACCGAGATCATATATATGTTCATTATCATCATTATTGAAGATTCCATGATGTCGAGGCTCGGCGAAATCCTTCGAATCATATACGGGATGTAAAGTTTGTATTATTTTCAGTATTCTCATGTATTAAGAATGAATACTTTGTAACTATTATTTGATTAATCTATGAGTATTGATGTTTAGTATTGTTGGGCATTCAGTTGGTTTAGGTTTACGTTGATCAGAATGATTAGTTTGTCAGTTGCTATAATAATTTCTCATAGGATTGTTTTGACTAGTTGAATTCAATAAAGCATGCAATTGCCCTAATTTGGGTCACACTGGTAGGGATTGTTTGATAACCAGTGTCGTGTGTTATTGATTGTTGGTGCCTAAGGTTTAGCTCGTTCGTCAGTCTGTGTTAGTAAATGATAGTTAATCTGTTAGGTTGTATGAGATTACTGTTTATTTGCATTCTTGAACCTTGGGTGTGATTTGCTTTTATTAATTTCTTGGATTTGTTAAAGTGTTTAATCAGTATTAAAACTCAATCTTAATTGCTTGTGTGATCAGCACTACCATTCATACTTCATAATATCAGAATTTGTTTGCACGATTACATTTACCACATACTCCTCGTGTTCGACACCCTACTTACCCTAGCTTTCTTAGGTGATTAGGAACTTTATTTAATTGTTTTTGACTAGATAGCGACAGTCTAGCATCAAAATGACGCCGTTGCCAGGGTGTTAGTGCGCTTTGTGTTTTTCGTGTTATTTGATTTTCGTGTTTATTTTAGTTTTAAGTTTAGTTTTGATTTTTAGTTTTTAGTTTAAATTTTATTTTTCCATTTTACGCGGGGTGTGTTGTTTGTACAGGTAACAGGTTTATGCAAACCCTCCACTTGGGCAGACAGTCACCGCTTATCTTCGAGCCCAAAAATGAGAGATTAGCTCGATAGAACCGAGCTCGGAACAGAACATCAGAAATGGAAGGTTAACACTAGAACCAGAACCAGAACCAGAACCAAAACCAAAACCAAAACCTAAACCAAAACCATAATCAAAATCTAAACCATAACCAAGACCCGAACCCACTCCCCGAAAATAACGTTTTAACCCAGACTTCCAAATTGAAAATAACCAACTTCCACCACTAAATTCCAACCAGCAAAACAACCCGAACAGCTCAGCTCGCTTTTCTAGAAACCGAAACCAAAATTTCGATCAGGCCGGACCATCAGCCCTACATAACACTCCTAAACGCCGAGTTCAGATTGATTTTGATGAGGATCATGTTAGTATCCATACAGAGATGAAGAAGAAGTGGAATAGAATTATTCGGGTCATGGTTTTGATGGTAATAACGAGGCAAATTGGCGAGTTAGACGAAATAAGGGGTTTGAGCCGAGAAATGAGGAAAATAATGATTGGGATGAGGAGGTGGATGCACCGGTGAATCAGAGACAAGGTGATTTGGTTAACAGAAACAGGGGAAGGAACGGTATTGTGCGAAACATGTTTAACAAAGAAGAAAGGGTCGGCAGAGTTCGGGGTATTCAGGTTAACATAGGAGGTTTGGTGAATCCCGGGGGCGAAGGAAGAATTATGTAGCCCCTGTTCAAGGTGTTAACAGTCAATTCAGACCGGCTATTTCAAACGGAGCATCCCCGATTGTTCAATAGGTGCGAGTATCGGGACAACAAACATTTAAGTCCCGACCATCATATATTAACATCGTGTCACATTTTCACGGGATGGCTTCCGAGGACCCATATTCACATTTGTCCGATTTTTCGGCTATTTGCAGGTCGATTGGTGACGGTACGTTTGAACAAGACGAGGTTCATGATGTGCTCAAAGTTTATATGTTAATAATATAAATATTTCCCACACTTTTAGTGGTTTTCTGAGTTTGTGTTATTGAATTCGACATGTTCTTGGTTCATGTGTACATTATAAAGGTTTTAATTGAAGACGAGCTAAAACGTTTAACATATGATCAAGTCTTATAGTATTTCCGTAAATTGTTATTATTGGTTTTAATTGAAATTTTAAATTCATGAGATAAAGAAAAATTTAATGTTACAAATAAATATAAGAAAAAAAATGAAAGAGTAACTCTCTTGGGATATGAACATCATAATAAAATATATGTATTAATGTTTTGGTGAATAAATTATATCTACAAGCTTCATGGGTTTTGAAAGCCACGGAAGTATGGAACTCGCAAGTCACTGGATAATTGGGCTATCAGATGTAGTTTGGGCAGTGAATTTATTCATGTGACCAATGAATTAATTGGATGGGGCCCAGAAACAAGAATGGGAGGAATGAGGAAAATCGTATGTCACAAGAAAGGGTTGGTTAGAAATTAATATAAAAGGGTTATGATGACGGCATAAAGAAAGATAAATATTTTTACACAGCAGCGCCAACCTTCATTGCTGAATTGAGACGCAAGACAACAGAAGTGAAGAGACAAAAAGTAAAAGGTTTTTAACAACCGCAAAAGGGCAGAAGGCAACGTTTTGACGTGCTATTCGGTTCGTCTATTGTTCGGACTTGAGTTTTAAACATTGTTTTTTTCTCCATTTCATAATTATTAGACATGAGCTCCGTTACTATTTATGATTTGTTTTTGTTTATAATTATTTTGAGTAGCTAAATATCTAAACTACCTGGTTTGAGATGATTGTTGACATTGTTTGATGGTTTATTTGGTTTTGATTAAGCACATGACGTATTATTATTGAAAGACTTTATTTAGTTTGATCTTTGATGTGTTAAAATATTGTTTTTATATAATTATTGCTTGTTATTCACGTATTACTTTGATTGATTGATTGTGTTTCATTCGGTTAGGATCCTACGTTTAGGTCATAGACTTGGTGTTTTTGATCTTGTCATGGTTAGTGCTACCATATGAATCTTGAGTGCGATTAATTATTAAAATTCAATAGGTTCACCTTCCTTGTGACCGTGAGGTAATAGGGAGTCACTTTGTCTCGTATTTTTATACGGTTAGGTTAGAATTGAGTGAGAGCGAGTTTTGGTCTTGTCTGTTTAGCTTTGCATACAAATATGTGTCTTAGATTGAGTAAGATTTTGTTACCCCTTTATCCCTAGAATTGCTAGTACCAATTTTAAGCGGGTTTTGTGTCGTTGAGTCCGAGAGGAGATGCGTCATTAGGGTACCTTATTATACTTTTTCCCGGTGCATTTATTTAATCTTCTTAGATTTGTGAGGGTTAATTGGTGAGACCGAGAGGTGATATAGCAAATTTTAATGAGCCTTATTTTATTATTTTAAGATCTCGGTGTCGTGTGATTAGTTAATTTCGTTAACCGTTGAACTGTCCATAGGATTCTTGCCTAGGTAGTCATTTCTCCATATTCGTTAAGAGCACCGTTAGTTTCGTTAAGTTTTTCAGTTAGTTTCGTTAAGTTAAGTTAGCTTAAATTAATTAAAATATAATAAAATAAATTAAAATCAATTAAATATTATTAGGTGGGACTTGGATTAGGGTTTATAATCTGAGTCGTTCTCACATGTCTTCGAGTTCGATATCCGGACTTTCCTTTTCTTTGCTATCGCGACCGGTACACTTGCCGTTAGTGTGAACTAGGATAGGTTGTTTGGTTTTTAAAGCTTAGTTGCGATTCAAGTTTTTGGTGCCGTTGCAGGGGACACGGTTTGAGGCGATTAAAGAACGACCCGAGTTTGGTGACCTACCTGTTTTTTTTTACTTGCTTATTTGTTTTTAGTTTAATTTTAGCCTAGTTAATTTTAACTTTTTATTTTTAGTCGTATGCGTCATACCCGCTCACAAGGAACGCCGAAGCTTGAAACGTCTTACGGTACCGAGAAAGTCCAACCTGAGAGAAAGCGTTCTGTTTCACCGACAGGTTCTGATTCTTCCTCTTCTATTTCTTCCGCGTCTTCAAGGGACATGAACATGGGTAACCAACTGCCTAGGAGAGTAGTAGCTGACTATGGTAGGCCGACTCCGAATCCTCATTCTAGCATCACTTTACCGAACGGTGCCGCCGCTGGAAACTAGTCCATTCCTGCCCACGTCATGCAACTCATCAGTTCACGTTGCGGTTATTCCAGTTTTCACTAAAAGACAAAGAAAAACACTGGTTTAACTCGTTAACAATGCACAATATTTCTAATTGGGCCGAGATGCAGCAGGTTTTCCTCAACGAATATTATTAACAGTCGAAGACCAACGAGGCCCGAATGGAAATTCGCCACTTTTCACAATTATCGGACGAACTGTTTCACGAGGAATTCACCAGATTCAAAGAGATGATCAGAAAATGCCCACACCATCATATTGAATTGTGGGAATTGGTGAAGTGTTTTGTTGACGGGTTGACTTGCGAGGATAGAAACACTTGAAAGCCTCGTGTAATGGTCAACTGTTAAACCAACCCGAGCAAGATGATTGGCAATTTTTGGAGTTTATGTGTAAGGACTCTAAAGGAGAGGCAGCAGTAGAAAGGCGAAGACACCAGACTTCTTTCAGATCACTAAAGTCAGTCACGAGTGAATATGAAAGAATAGCTGAATTGGAACGTGAACTGGCCGGGAATAGAAAGGGGAAAAAGAAAGAGGTTGGTAAAGTTAGAGTAAAATTCCCGGTATGTGATGAATGTTATGAGCTCGGGTATAAGTCAGAAAATTGCCCCAAATTTTATGATGATGATGAGGAGGAGTCCGAAGAGGTTAATTATGCTTACAGGGATTCCAAGGGCCAAGGGTTCAATTCAAACACTTATCACCCAGGCCTGAGGAATCAACCAAACAATCGATACGGTAACCCGGCTGCTCATTTAAACCCGAATTTCCATGGATCGAAACATAACATAAAGCATGTAAACTACCGCCAAAGTGGTTATCAGCAGCAGGGTTCACATAATCAGAATCGGGGGTATAACAGAGACGATAACCGGGATGGTAATTCATCGGGTAGGCAGGACCATCAGAAAGGTTCCTCGGGAAATGCAGATGAGTCGATGCATTCACATTTGGTTGCGTTGCTGAAGATTGTGACAGATAATCAGGTTGATACAAAGAAACAGTTTGAGTTACAGGATAAATAAGTGGAGGCAATGTCAAAGCAGATTCGTCAGCTTGCAGCAGATATGACAAAAATGCAAAAGAGTGCGGGTCAACTCCCGAGTGATACCACAGTCAACCCGAACCACTACAGCTCGAGTTCGAAAAAGTACGCTAACCAGGTAAGTATTTTAGGAAATGGAAAAAAGTATGATAATAAAGTTGGGGTTCCACCACCATTGGTTGAGGGGTGGTGGAAGAAATTGATGAAAATCTCGTCAGTGATGACGAGCCGGAACCGGTTAATTTAAATGAATCCAATAAAAGTAAAAATAATATTAATAAACCGAACCCGAGAGATGACACCAACAACCCTAAGGACAAGGGGAAGGTGAAAACCGTTCCCTATCCGATGCTTTGTTGGCGCCATCTAAGCCGAAGATGGCATCCAAGAGGGGCCCACAACAAGAAGAAATGTGGGAAACGTTTAAACAGGTTAAAATTAATATTCCCCTTCTAGATTCCATAAAAAAGATTTTCGCTTACGCGAAGTACTTGAAAGAATTGTGCACACAAAAGAGGAGTCATTAGATTCCCAAACAGATTGATTTTACCGATAATGTGAGTGCAATCCTTTCGGGTGCTCTTCCACCCAAGCTACAAGATCCGAGAATGCCCACTATACCCATTCAAGTGGGTGATATTAAAATGACACGAACACTTCTAGACCTTGGATCTAGCATTTGTATTCTCCCGGGAAGTCTATATGATCAGTATGACTTCAGTCCGCTTAAGGCAGCCGCCACGACGGTTGTTTTAGCTTACCAAACACCGAAACTTCCTCATGGGATACTGACTGACGTTATCATCAAGGTGGAAGATTTTTTATTTTCTAGTTAACTTTTTGGTCCTCGATTATGTTTCGGGTGAAAGGACCAAACAACCCACGGTTATCCTCGGCAGGCCATTTTTGGCCACTACGAATGCCAACATTAATAGTAGAAATGGTACTGTTGACATGGCATTTGGAAACCATAAGTTGAGGATTAATGTTTTCACACATGAAAATAATTCTCCGGTCGATGACGAGTGCTTCATGGCTGATGTCATTGACTAGTGCATCCCGCTATATGACTCTATCGTCAGCACGGATGGCACAACGGAGACGTGTTTTTTGTTTGACAGGTTACAGGTGGAAACAGATAAGTTGCTGGAAGAGGAGGAGAGACGTCTGGAGGTTGCAGCTGTGCAAGGAGACCGTCCACCATGGTCAGTTCAGGTGGAATCACTTCCCGAGAAAATAGACACCGGGCTGAAACCGTCACTACCGGAGGCACCGAAAGTCAAGCTGAAGGAGCTCCGAAAGCATTTAAAATATGCTTTCCTTGGTAAGAAGGAAACTTTACCTGCAATCATAGCTTTTAATTAATCTATTGAACATGAGAGTGCTTTGATGGCGGTGCTGATTGCAAACAAGGAATCAATCAAGTGGACGATAACGGATTTTAAGAAAATCAGTCCTTCAATTGTGATGCATAAAATCTTAACAGATCCGGATGTCAAACCCGCACACAATGCTCATCGGAGGTTGAACACGAACATGCAGGAAGTGGTGAAGAAAGAAGTGGCTAGATGCTGGGATTATTTTTGCCATCTCGGACAGCATGTGGGTAAGCCCGACGCAGACGGTACCGAAAAAATCGGGCATCCAAGTCGTTAAGGACGACTCAGGTAACGAGGTCACCACCCGGCCGGTAATCGGGTGGCGTATTTGTATTGATTATCAAATACTGAACGCGGCAACATCGAAAGATCACTTTTTGCTTTGTTTATCGATCAAATTATTGAAAAGCTATCTGATCAAAAGTTTTATTGCTTTTTAGACGGGTATTTCGGGTATAACCAAATAACTATTCATCTTGAAGATCGGGAGAAGACTACGTTTACGTGCCTATATGGCACATTCGCATTTAGATGAATGCCATTCGGGCTATGTAACACCCCCGCCACCTTTCAAAGGTGCATGATGAGTATTTTTTCCGATATGGTAGGGGAGTCTTTAGAAATTTTCATGGATGACTTTTCGATTTTCAGCACATCTTTCGAGGCATGTTTAAATCAACTTGAAATAGTATTGAAAAGATGCGATGAAACGAACTTGGTTCTTAGTTGGGTTAAGAGCCATTTTATGGTCTAAGAGGGAATTGTTTTTGTCCATGTCGTGTCGAGTCGTGGGATTGAGGTGGACCGAGCTAAGGTTCAAGTTATTTCCACGCTACCTCATCCCACGAATGTCAAGGGCATTTGATCATTTTGCGGCATACATGGTTTTATCGATGATTTATTAAAGGTTTTAGTGATATCACTAAACCATTATGTAAAAATTATTTAAGGATGCCCATTTGACTTTAATGAAGAATGTACTAAAGCCTTTGACATTTTGAAACTAAAATTTGTTGAAGCCCGGATATTGCAATCACCTTATTGGAATTTACATTTTGAAATAATATGTGATGCAAGTGATTATGCATTCGGGGCGTTTTTGGGTCAATGGGTTGACAAGAAACCCGTTGCCATATACTATGCAAGTAAAACTCTCTTGGATGCTCAATTGAATTACACAACAACCGAGAAGGAGTTACTAGCGGTAGTATATGCTCAAGATAAAATCCGGTCTTATGTTTGGGGTAGTAAAGTAATTATTTATTCTAACCACTCTCCAGTCTAGTACCTTATGGACAAAAAGGATACAAAATCGAGGCTTATCAGATGGGTTTTGCTACTTCAGGAATTTGATCTAGAGATTCGGGACAAGAAAGGAAGTGAAAATGTTGTTGCAGATCACTTGTCCCGAATTATGGTGGAAGATGGAGACAATGACGGACCAATTAACGAGTCCTTCCCAGATGAGCACATTTCGGCAGTCTCACAAAATCCCTGGTTTGCTCATATTGTTAGTTTTAAAGTTTCAGGTGATATACTGGAGCATTGGCCAAGGAGGAAGAATAAGCACTTGATGTCACAAGCTAAACAGTACATTCGGGATGACCCGGACTTGTTCAAGATTTCTGCAGATCAGATGATTAGATGATGAATACCCGGGGAGGAAATCAGATCTGTGTTGGAACGCGCACATTCGTCCGCGTGTGGGGGTCACTTTACTGGCCAGAAAACTACTAGAAAAGTCGTTACGAGTGGCTTCTTTTGGCCATCACTATTTAAGGATGCACACGAGTTCGTGACACACTGTTTAAAGTGTCAACAACGCGGGAGCATTTCTAAGAGGGATGAGATGCCCTTGAACCCGATCCTTGTAGTTGATATTTTTAATGTTTGGGGGATCGATTTCGTGGGCCCATCCCGAATTCACACGGTAATTTATACATCCTAGAGGTCGTCGACTATGTGTCTAAATGGGTTGAGGCGATAGCCACTAGGACAAATGATCACACGTTTGTTTACAATTTTGTGCAAAGTAATATATTTTCAAGATTTGGAGTCCCTCAAACCATCATAAGTGAACAGGGATCTCATTTTAAGAACTTTAAGTTTGGAAAATTGGTTAAATGATACGGTGTTGATCATAGAATTGCAACACCTTACCATACGAGTGGAGAAGTTGAGGTGTCTAATCAGAATATTAAACAGATTTTACAAAAAACAGTTCGGACGAACCGCAAGGATTGGTCAACCAAGTTGACCGATGCTCTATGGGCTTACTGATGGTTTGTGTTGCGTGTGATGGTAAAATATATTACGTATTGGAGATTTAAGCTTTGCACAAGATCGTGTTTTAAATTTATAAAAGTGATTTCTACTAAAACTAAACACACACAAATTAGGCAAGTGTACCTATCGTATATGTAGGATTGTATTAGTAAGAACCAAGTATCGATCCATGGACACAAATGTTTCTAATAATGAATCTTCGTCTTACTTTAATCAGAGGGTTTAATCATTTTTTAGATTGATTTTTAAACTTTTTATAAAATGGAAATACTTATATATAATATATAGGTGACAAGAAGAGGAATCTAAGTGAGTAATTCAATTATATGAAGGTTTACCATCTAATATCAAGAATCGACTCCATAATTCCTTGATGATTATTAAATAAACATGTGATAAACTTGTGCTATAATATATAATAGAATAGTCCCTCATTTCTCACACAAAAGAAAGTAGCATGCGCATTTTAAAGTCCATCCTTTCCTAATGTCATACTTCCACGAGAATGTCAATTTAAGTAAACAAGCAGTTTGGTATAGTAGAACGATTTGAATTGACTTCGATTTCTCAAATACCAATCCTAACAATTTCGAGTGGTTGTAGTTAACTCACACAACCTCCCCTTGGTTGATTTAATTAGATTATAATTACACATTCCATTAACATATGATTTCTTTAACTAGCATGATAACCTAAGCAATCGTGTTAACAATGTTATTTCAGAATTATCAAGACTAGAGAAATAGATCATAGCTTATATCTCATCATTTCAAAGTACAACATAAGGATCCATGTTTTATCTTGAATAAGGTATCAATTTATTCATTTTACCATTTCTAGTTTCCAAGAACATGAGTTAACATGAAAAAATTATAAATCATCAACTTTGATGTATTGAGTTAAAGTGAAAAAACATTTCTTCATCAATAGATAATTGCAAAATAACCGTGTACTATACCAAACTAAACCACATGTTTCATATAATCATCAAGTAAAACAAAGCTTCTTCATAGATTATAGATGGTAATTGGAGTTTAGCTCATATTGAGCATTTTTATAAATATAAAAAGAGATGATGACAACAAACACATGATTAAACTAGAACAATCTAACCAAATATGGATGAATCTCCCTTCTTATTGATGACGGATTATGGTGATGTTGATGATGATGGAGGATGATGATAAGCTCCAAGCCTTCAAACTCCTCACAAGATCTTCAATATGAGTGTAATGTGGGTGTTTTTATAAGAGAAGCCCGTTTAGAGATCTACTTCAAGCACATCAAGTGAGTGCAACTTAAGCCTCTATTTATAGGCTGTCTGGAGGGAGGGGCACGGCCCCGTGCTTAATGAGGCACGGACCCGTGTCCACGTGTCCCAGTTGCATGTTGTCAGATCATACATGATGACTCACCACGGGGGGGTGCTTCTAAGGCATGCTCCCGTGCTTTTTATTGACATGTGCCTAAATTCATTTTGTCTTATCCGAAGGTGACCACGGCCCCGTGGTTAAGGAGGCACGACCCCGTGCTTTTGGCTTCAGTGTTAGTCTTTACTTGTAGATTTTTGTCTTTTCTTGTGACAGAAGCATGGGGGCGTGTTTCTTGTCTTTCTTGTGTTTTCTTTCATTTTTTTCTTTGTTTTTTTGCTTTTTTCTTCGTTTGAGGCTTGGGTTTACCTGAATTTGCATTTTATTATGATAAGTAGCCTTCTGAGCTATGTTATTTGATAGAAGTTGCAGTTTTTAGAGATTATTTGATGCTAAAAAGATGTATAATTTTATATACATCACTTACCGAACCGCTTATAAAACGCCGATTGGAACCACCCCTAATAGACTTGTGTATGGAAAGGATTGTCAATTACAAGTAGAGATTGCACAAAGAGCATATTGGGCTACTAAACAAGTTAATATGAATTATGATGATGCAGGTAAGGCAATGAAGTTGGCTTTGTGTGAAATTTAAGAGTTAAGGGATGAGGCGTATGATTGTCCATCCGCTTACAAGTCAAACATGAAGAAATTCCACGATGCTAATATTCGGTTGAAGAACTTTGAAGTTGGACAAAAGGTTTGATTATACAATACAAGAATGAAGCTCTTCCCGGGTAAATTGAAAAGTAAGTGGATTGGCCCGTACTTGGTAGTTGGAGCTGGAAATCATGGTCAATTTGAGATTGAAGATTTTGATGACCATTTCAGACAAGTGGTGAATGGCTATAGATTAAAGCCATATTTGGAAATGAAGGACATTCACAACATGGCCAAGGAATCGGTGAGTTTCATTGTGACTTCACCAATTTATGAATACAAATGAGTGTTTAAGGCATTGTCGAGCTGTAGACATGAAATTCAGCGCTTACGGGAGGCAACCCGGGGTTTGTAAGTGTCTTTCCAATTTGTTTTCAGTTATTGAGTCATGTATTGATCGTTGTCTTGAGTTTTGTGTAGAAAACATCAAGTGTGGAGAAGCTTGATGATGGACTTGCATTTTCATGAAGTTCGGTAAGAGTTTGGTCAATTACAGGTACGTAAAGTATTTTTTGAGTTCGGAAACGTGTTCAGGGGGATGTCGGGATGCCGAAAAGTGGTTAAGTCAAAATATGTCCGGACCCAAGTTCGGGCGAAAATTTCTATGAAAAAAACCCATCGCGATACACGATGACCTTTTCCACAACTCCATCGTGTATCGCGACGGAGCTTGATATCCCCGATTGTGTGACGTCATCGCGCATCATCCATCGCGTATCGCTATCTGATGAAACCCTAATTATTTTCAAATTGGGTAGCGATAAGCGATTCTCTATCTTTATACCCATCGCGTATCGCGGTGGGTCATCATAATCCGAAGAAACTAATATAAACAGTCCATCTTCTTCTTCATCACCATAAATACCCATATACCACCAATCACCACTCCAGCCACCATACCACGGTGCACCAACCATCACCGCCACGTTGTCCACTATCATAGACCACTGTCCACCACCATACTATCACCAATCACCATCATAGTCATCACTGTCACTCCACCACCATCAGCAAAACACCACCACCTTCGCCCAGTCACTACCACAAGTAGCAATCACCACCATCACTAGACGCCATCACAGTCACACACCATCCCTCCGTCCATCATCACTCCGTTCAACCATCACAGCCATCGTTAAGCCGCTGCTTTCCATAGTAATAGTTTGATTGTAATCCCGACACCGAGGTATCGTTTAATTGATCTATTATTTTATTGCTATTTTACTGTGTCGGGTTGTTAGAACTTAGTTCGGGGGTAGGGTGATAACAATTTAGTTGAATTTGTTTAAATAGGATTGGTGGGCATGGTCGTGTAGGTTTATTTTGGGAGATTAGAACTTTTTCATAATACCAAGTTTGGAGGACGAGTTATTGTTTGCTTTATATGATTGTCGGTTTTGCTAAACAGCGACGGTGACTGGTCAGGCTAGGTTGTAAGTTCAAGAATTTAAACTTTATTATTTTATTATTATTTTAATGATAGTGCAGTTTCAAAATTAAACGATATTTTTGAACTTTATATAATAATATTTTGTATCACAAACTCGACACTTCACCTTATATATGTTTTGCGACATATGATTGGTTTGTTTGCACATTGTTCGAGAAAGTCGGTTGTTTTTGTTTTTATGTATTTAAGTCGAGTCCATTGATGATTTCGTTAATCGAGTCGTGGGGATTAGTTTGAGTTTGAATATAATATTGATTGACTGCCCATACTCAATCTACATTCGGGCAGGATAATCTGGTTTATAAATATAGTACAGGGTGTCCCCGAGTTTTTCGTTTTTATTTATTTTTGTTTTATTATTTTATAATTATTTCAATATCATTTTATTATATGGGATGATCGCAACCGAAATGTTATACAGTCGTCACCACAGTTATTGTTGACATATCTAACTTTCATGTTTTAATTTTACATATATATCTGAGATTCTAGGATCATCGGGCGCTGCCAGGCGCAAGATATCGAGGCCTTGACCTAGGGGTGCGGGCCGCTGTGGCCCCGTTGCTGCCTCTCAGGGTGCTCCTGATCCACATCGGTTCATCGAGCAGCCCCAGAGGCCACCTCGTGAGATACATTACGATGGTCTGGAGTTGCCGATTACTCCGGACATTGAGCGAGAGGAGATAGTCAGAGACGGTCGACGTACGCATCATATGGTACTCAGGTTCGGTATTCTTACAAATGGGTACACTAGTTTGACCAATATTAGAGGGATGCAGTTACTTAGGCATAGGACCTTTGATTGGGCGTTGTTGGGTACTGTGGGGTAGACGCTAGATTGCGGGAGCTGTTATCTGATCGGTGGGCCCAGGTGCTCGCGTGAGACTCGATTCCATACGTCGAGCTCACACGTGTATTTTACTCGACATTTAGAACATACAGCCGCCGAATTCGCTGAGCCACATGTCGTGTCGTTCTCACTTGGACGGCACGTGTACGAGATGTCGGCCCCTGATTTCGCAGTGGCCACAGGTTTTTATACTTGGGAGGAGGTATAGACTACCGAGTTTTTGCAGAGTTTTAGGGGTTACACTTTGCGGGCCCAGAGGGATAGTGAGTTTTGGTTGACTGAGACTTAGTTAGCTCAATTTTGGGAACAGGTCGCGGACGGGGCCCACTCGAGTTTAGTGGTGGCGTCATCCATTAGGGACCCTGTCCATCGCTACTTACACAGGTGCGTTGCTTACACTATCGTTGGCCGTCATTCCGGTCACGATAAGTGTAGAAACTTGGATCTGTTGTGCTTATTGTCGATCGTTACTGGTCGAGAGGCCAACATTGCGATATTGTTGCTTACGTCGTTTGCTCGAGGTTGGAGTTTGCAGGGTGCATCGGCCCAGTTAGCAACGGGGCCATATATTACAAGGATTGCGGAGAGACTTGGGGCGTTTGAGAGATATCCAGTGGTGTACTTTACTCCTGGACTAGTGACGGAGGTTTTTGGGTTTGAGGATGCCTGGAGGGCCGGAATTTGCGAGCTTCATGATCCTCCCTCGTTGGTTCCAGTCCAACATGGACCACGGGCTCCACACCTCCGGGTACGGCATCGGGGATTGCAATGCAGCGGGTTATTCCGACTCATCGCCAGCATGTGCTTATCCCACATATTATGCGACCAGAGCAAAAGTGTCCACTTCACCAGCCAACACAGCAGCCAGTCACACTCGACATAATTTGTCAGCAGCAGTTGGCTATATTGGCGAGGCAGGAGGAGGCATGGGCCCATATGGCTCTTCATGATGATTATTTCGGAGTATTATCTACTCATTTGCAGGTACCACTTCCTACTACACTTATTGAGCCTGTGGAGCATGTAGAGCAGCCAGATGTCGGTGGCGATGCTCAGATGAATGATTAGATCAGATTTCAGCATATTACCAGTTACATTTTTGGTTTTATTTTGTTTTTGTATATCATGGTCTATATATATTAATATTATATTAGGAAAAATTTTATGGGTAACCGGATGGGTAATTTGTATATATATCTTTAGTTCGATGTCTGTTGTATTTGATTTATTGTATATTTTGTTGTATTTGGAACTTTGTGGGTGCAGTTCACTATAAACCCTCACGAGACCTCACTCGTCCACCCAGGCTACCGGGGGGTAAAAAGGGCTTATTGCATATGTTAAATGCAATCGTGATTTCTACGAAAGTGAGTTAGGTCTTTTAACATTTTTAATTACTTTAACAAAATTTATTATGAAATTAGTTAATTTGACTCGGTAATTGTTTTGATAAAATTAACAAAAAAAATCATATTTTCTTTCGTAACACTTAAAAGACCTATGTCTTACACTTGTGAGAAGCTTGCTTCTACACATCTCGAGCCTTTTCAAATTTGGTTGTTCGGTTGGTACTTGGATGAGACGAGTGTGCATGAGTGTTTACGAGAGTCCCGAGCCACATTTTTGAATTGCATTGTCATTCATGTCAGGTGATTTTAGTTTCATAATCTATTTTGTTATTTTCGTTTAAAGTGTTTAAAGTGTAATTGTATAATTGTTTAGTAGAACCATCACATTAGAGCCCCGAGTTTTAAAATTTTTTAAATGGTCAATTCTAACCCCGTCCCTCAAATGTTCGCTAATTGTTTAATATTTTAACATTGAGGACAATGTAAACCTCAAGAGTGGGAATGGAAGAAATTTGAAAATTTTAGCCCGATAGTACCTCGAATAGTGTTCGGAAACAAAAATTTTAACTGTTAATTATTGTCATTAATGCCAAGTTATAGGTTTCTGGTCATGGATGGTTTTTCAGCTTCTCGATAGTTTTCCTATCATTTTTTTTCAAAAAAAAAAGAAGTTGAAAATGGGGTCGTTTAGGCGGGGATAACGAGTCAAGGGGACGGGTATACTGACGGGTGGTCCATTGGATAATCCTTGAGTGATTTAAAGCCGTTAATAATCATGTATTTAATTGGGTAATCTTGTGGAATTAGATAACTACTGTGTTTGCGGTGAATTGCAGGTTAAAAGGAGGTTCCGGAGCTATTATGATGCATAATGAAGAAACCAAAGGAACCGGCGAGTTAAGATGATCCAAACAAATGGAAAATGGAATTTTGTGGCTGAAGTCCACCGTCGCCCATGGTCTAGACCGTGAGCCAAGGTCCAAATGAACAAAAGGAACAGAGGCCACCATACCGTGGCCTCTGTGGTCACCGTGGGTATCACTGTGGTCCACGGTGTGAACCGTGGGCCATGGTTCAACAAAACTACAATAACAACGTGACCCACGGTGTGAACCATGGGCCACGGTTCGGGCCGTAACTGCCCGATTTCCTTTACTTTTAATCCAGTTTTGTAACAACTCGGGTTTTCCAAATCTAAACTACCCGACCTGTTTTCATTTTCGGAAATTTCAATTAATAAACGTCTCCTTTATCGAGTTAGTATTATTTTATTATATATATTTAATTTAACAATAATTATAACTTTCAAGTAATGTCCATAATCACCCTAAACAAGTTTTTACCTTATTATGCTTCCACCCTCAATCTATAGGGACTAGAATGCAAGTTTCTAAGTTAACCCATCAAGAAATCTGGTAACCCAAATCATGACCCGTTATCATCAACCCGATTATCAATTTGGAATTTCCTGGACCTAAATTCTTGTTGTTGTTATAGAAATTGAATAAAATATTGCGTTATACTTACTAATTAAGTATTAGCCGACACTCGTATTGTGATTAATTCAAACAAACGGATCTGTATCGCATTCATACCTAGCCGCCGCCTAAACCCAATTCGAAATAAATATAATCGTTTATATTAATGCAATTAAACTTGCAGCCACAATCCTCTAACCCTCGCCGCTCGTAACCCTATTCTTAATCACGTTATATGTCTCTGTTGACCGTGTTCTTCATCCTGTTTTTGGCCGACTTCACGTTGACCCATTTATCCCTCGATCGTCATCATATAAGGTAATTAATAGGTTCATTATGGTCATTTTTTATCCTTAATCAGAAGCCCTGACATTGATTGAACTGTCATTGAGCGAATCAATCAATTGTGATGTTTAGGGTTTATGATCAAATTTTGGATTAATCACGTTTAGTATTTAACTTTCTGTTTCAGTTTTTGACCAAGTAACCCCCTAGCCCGGTTGGCCAGGGGGTGTGTGCTAAGTCTTGTTGAGGCTGGGGTCGCGGGTTCGTTTCCCTCAGCCCGTTTTTGTATTATTTTTGTTAACTTAAGCTTTTTAATTATATTTAGATCATATAAATCAATAATTAGTATTCATATGTTATAAAAATCTAAATTAATTCATATTTTGTTAAAAACCGACATATTATCTAATCTTTTCCAGATCTTGGTTAAATACTATATATATATATATATGTATATATATATATTATTAAAAGACTTATAAAGGTTTGATAGAGATTTTCATAAGGTTTTAATATTTAAAAAAGAGTTTTCATCAAAAACAAATATATATTTATTATAATCATGTTAATTGACGTATTAAAAGTATATGTTTAAGTATTTTTGAAAGATCATATTTTTTTTATTTATAAATAATATTATTAATTAATCCTTTATTATTTACAAGGTTTTTATAAAAAGAAATCTTTTCTAATGGTGAGAATATACATAAAAATTTGATGTATTTTTAGCCTAAATTAATTATTTAAACTAATCTCTTTATATGATTTATCCAAAACCCTTATAAACGTTTATTTGAGTATTTAAATGTATTTTATTTGATTAGATCATATTATGAACAATAAAGCTTTGCCAATAAAATTAATAATAAATTTAAAGAAATAAGCAACTTCGCGAGAACCCATCAGATCATTTATCCCAAACCTCATCGAATCTCGAACGTCTTTGATTAGCATTTGTATTTTTAAGTTCTTAGTTACTTATAGTCATAACTCATACTTAGGATTTTTCGTTGGACAATCTCGAAAGAAGTGGCGTTTCGTATCTTTGTTTATCCCGTTTTTTTCTCGACCAAGTGAGCATTTCATTCCCCTTTTTACTTATTTTTAAACCTTTTTGGGGACATGTGCGTATCTTATATATTTATCTATTATCTAGTATTCAAAACCGCAACTGTTAATCCTTGTGTGTTTATCAGTTTATGCTTAACTTGCTATTTGCTTACTTGCTTTATTTGAACGTTGTTTGCTTACTTCGACAACTGATGTCCATTTTTATGGCAACGGTTTAGTCCTTTCTTGGCAACCAATGTCCATTTATATGGATTGGTTGAGCCCTTTCTATATGGTTTGCTTTCTTTATGGTTTGATTGATTGTGTATGTGCTATGGCTTAACTGCTTATCTCACAGGAACAGTTTGCATCTTTCTTTATTTATTATATAATATTATTATAGTGTCTTAAACTAGTGTTTTACTCACTCAACATGTGTTGTTGACAAAAATTTTATTTTAAACGCATATGCAGGTTATCGTAGAAATTTAATGCAGGTTGGTGAAGACTTAGTGAATAATTTAAGTTAGAAATGATACGATCAAGAATTTACTTTGTAATTGTTGTTTGTTTAATAAGTTGTATTTTGTACTTGAATTATTTGAAATTATTAAATAGATATTGAAACTTATATTGTGCATGATAATAACCTTGAGAGCTGTGACAATCAGTTCGCGCCCCGACATTTCCGCCGTAGGTTGAGGTGTGACAGATTTCCTGTAACACCCCGGCCTCTCGTACCACCAATATTGTCCGCTTTGCCCCCGATGGGTTGCCCATCCGGGAACTCACGGCTTTGTTTTTGGTTTCCCAGGTAGAGACTTCCCAGGTGGTCACCCATCCTAGTACTATTTCCACCTAAGCACGCTTAACCATGGAATTTTCATGTGCTCCACAGCCAACTAAGCCCAAAACGCGTTGGTGATGTTAAGAGGCAGGACATTACTTATGAACCAAGGATCTCTCTTGTTCACGGCCGATGTGGGATCGCCTAAGAGTGGGACCATGTTGTGTTTGCCAAGGGTGTTACAAACAACCCCCCTTTGGACTCATCGTCCTCGATGAGGCGTGTCCCATCATCCCGAACGGCACAAGAGTAACTCTGATACCACCTGTAACATCCTGGCCTCTCGTACCACCAATATTGTCCGTTTTACCCCCGATGGGTTGCCTATCCGGGAACTCACAACTTTGTTTTTGGTTGCCCAGGTAGAGACTTCTCAGGTGGTCACCCATCCTAGTACTACTTCCAATTAAGCACACTTAACCGTGGAGTTTTCATGTTCTCCACAGCCAAGCCCAAAACGCGTTGGTGATGTTAAGAGGCAGGACATTACTTATGAACCAAGGATCTCTCTTATTTGCGGCCGATGTGGGATAGCCTAAGAGTGGGACGATGTTGTGTTTTCCAAGGGTGTTACAAGTTTTTTCATGTCTTTTCATCTATTGGAAACACCTTGAGGACGATTTTTTGAGTGCAAGTACTTTGTTTTTGTGATTGTAATCGTTGAATTGGTATTTTGGATTCATCTACACACTTTAATTGATGCTATGATGAGCCGAATGATGAGTGGCTAGTACTCTTTATGTTCTCTCCCGAATTGTAAGGTTTCAATTGACTATTTGTGAATCGTTTATGTTATTTGTGGGATAGCAATTTGATCTTTTGATTGTATTGCTGTGGTGATTGTGAGTTTGTTTTGTAATTGTTAGTATAATATAAATTCGTGTTCTTGACTATTCGTTCTTGGTGCCATAGGCAATCGAGATTTATTAGAAGAGAATTAGGGTTAACTATATCAAACTGATTATCGAGTGACAACCTTGAGTTTTTACAACCCAAGTACTTAGTCCTCTTTTATCACAATCAAACACACTTTCATGAACTATGTCTATGTATTTCATCCCAAAAGTAAGCATTAACAATATCAACATTGAAAACCTGAAATCGGGAGAGAGCATTGTTTCTTATATTGTTTTAAACTCGTTAAATTGTTTTATGTTCTTTTTGTTAATCAATCCAAACAACAAAATCTTTGAATTTATTTTCTGCACATTAGATTAACATAGATAAATTACTTTGCAACTTAATAACACATTTTCCACAAATTCCTTGTGTTCGATACCCGCTTATCGCTATCTAATTAGTGTAATCGGTTTATATTTGAGTGAGTCTTCGATTGCACGTCAAATTTTGGCGCCGTTACCGGGGAGTAGTGCGCAACGTGTGTTAGTTTTAGTAGTTTTTGTTTTTTATTTTCGGGTTTACGCTGGTTGTGTTAGTGTGCAGGTACCTACAGGTGTATGCATACTAGGGGCTCTAACAGGTCATCGTCACTAGTGATCGATCCCGAGATTGACAGAACGTTTCAAAGAAACCGAGTCTTACTCAGAGAGAACAAGCTTCTTGGTTCTCCAACTACATCAGACAGCACCATGGATTCACCAGCTCCCACTTCGGGTCAAACAATCCCAACCACACCTCCACCAAATCCACCTCTACCAATCACTACTACTATACCTATAACATCAAGTGAATTGCAACCAACTCACACAACCGAACCCATAACTGCTCATTACACCTACTCAACATCATCCACATTGCCATCTATTTCCAACCTTTTTCCAACCTTTGGTGCATCTTCATCTCAACAAAACCCACAACCAACCTTTCAACAATCACAATCAAGCTACCAATATAAACCCCCACCTTTCATGCAACATTCAAGATCACAAGGTGACGGATACGGATATGGGTTGACAGTGAATTTTAGGGGTATGAAGTGGAAGGTTACTACGTGGGAGGTGATGGAAGCAAAAGGGTAAATCCGGGAAGTTTTGGTTATGGTCAATGGCAACAACAGGAACCGTTGCAACAAGCTCAACAACAACCGGTTATTGTTCAACAACAAGTTCAACCACCACCGGTTGTCCAACAACAACAAGCTCCACAACAAGTGCAACCACAAGATCAACAATTTCAACAACAAATGCCCCAACCACAGTTTCAACAACAATTTGCCCAGCCAAGGCCCGTTTTTAGGCAAATGGGTCAACCAAGAGTACCAATGGGGGTACCAAGAAGGCATGCAAGAGGGATGGTAAGGGGTACTAAAGCTCATTTCCAACCGGTAATTACTAATAATCCATCTCCGGTGGTTATTCCTCACAATCAATAAGGGAGGACATTTGAAGTGAGAACCAATTCCCTTCAAAGTCTCCCGAAGTATAAGGGTCTAGCAACGGAGGAACCTTACTTTCACTTGGAGGCATATGACTCCATTTGCAACACGATTGGGGGTTAAGGTTTTACATCGGATGAAGTTAAGTTGGTCCTCTTTCAATTTTCGTTGGAATACAAGGCAAAGAGATGGTTTTACACTTTGCCTTTCGCGTCCATTTATACTTGGGCCGAAATGCAACAAAGATTCTTGGAAGAATTCTACACGGCCCAGAAGACCAACGATGCGAGAAGAAGTTTGAGAACCTTCTAACAACAATCGGGGGAAATGTTTCATGAAGCATTCGAGAGGTTCAATATGATGATCAAGAATTTTCCTCACCATGGTATTACACTTTGGGAATTGTTAAATGCGTTTCATGAAGGGTTGAGTATGAAGGATGAACGAGATTTGAGGTCGATCACGAATGGTACATTTGGTACCAATTATGAACATGATGATTGGGCATATTTGGAACAAATGACGATACTTCAAAGAGAAAGGCTCAAACCGGAAGAGTAGCAAGACCGGCGATTGGTAGACCACAAGTTCAAGCCATGGAAGAAGGAGGGGTACAAACCACTAATCAAATAATTGATGTTTGTACGAATTGTAACGAGTTGGGTCATGCTTCGGAGGTATGTGCGGTAGGTCAAGTACCAGTGGAGGAGGTGAATTCACTTCGAGGGGGAGGTGGTAGGAATTACAATAAGAACTCCAACACCTACCACCCCGGGTTAAGAAATCACCCAAACTTCTGATATGGAAACCCGACTACTCAATCTAACCCGAATTTTCAAGGAAATCAAGGCAATTATGTTCCTCGCCAACAATATAATAACCAACGTAATTTTCATGGCGGGAATTTCAAGGGTTTCAAGGTCAAGGAGGTGGCGGTCAAAGTGGGTCAACGGGTCAAAGTTCATCAAGTGGAAATGAAGTTATGGACACGTTGAAGTTGATGCAACAAGATATGCAATGAAGAAATCAACTTGATGAGGCTAGAACGCAAAAAGATGAAGTTAGAGATAAGGCCATCCAATCGTTGACTACACAAATGGGTCAACTCGCAATGGAAGTGTCAGAATTGAAGAAAAATAAAGGTCAACTACCAAGCGATACTAAGGCAAACCCGTCCCATAGTTCATCTCGTAATGTTCCTATAAATCATGTTAGTGTGCTAAGAAGTGGTAAAGAATACAAAAAGGATTTATCACCCGGTTTGGTTGATGGGGAAGTCGAGGCAATACGGGTAATGAAAGTGATGATGAAAATGAAACTAATAAAATCACTAAACATGTCACTTTTGAAAAACCGTTACAAAATCCGGGTTAAACTTCTGATTTAAAATATAAAAACAAGGAAGTCGAACCGAATGCGGTTCCATTTCCTTCGGCTTTGCTTGACCCGGGTAAGAAAAATGTAATTGTTAAAAGGGGTCCTCAAAAGGAGGAGATGTGGGAAGTGTTTAAACAGGTTAAAGTGAATTTACCTATGCTTGAGGCAATAAAACAAGTGCCCGCGTATGCTAAGTTTTTAAAATAACTATGCACTCAAAAGAGGCAACAAAAAGTGCCTAAACGAGTGGATTTAACTGAGTGGGTAAGTGCGGTTCTAAAAGGAGATCTTCCTCCTAAGCTTCAAGATCCGGGAATGCCCTTAATTAATATTCAAGTAGGCGATTTTCAAATGTCTAAGGCGTTACTAGATCTTGGAGCCGGAGTAAGCATTCTCCCAGGGGGTTTATATGACCAATATGACTTTGGTCCTTTGAAACATGTTGAGACCACGGTTGTATTGGAGGATTTGTCTCATAAACTTCCCCGTGGAATCGTGTGGGATGTAATTATGAAAGTGGAGGATTTTTACTGTCATGTGGACTTTTTAGTGTTAGACTATTCTTTGGGTGATCCAAGTCAACAACAAAATGTTATCTTGGGTCGACCATTTTTGAACACTGTTCATGCAATCATTGATTGCAGATTTGGTACTGTTGACATGGTGTTTGGTAATTGTAAAATGCGCCTTAATGTTTTTACTAACGTTTCTAATTCTTTGAGTGGTGAAGAATGTTTTATGGAAGATTTGGTGGATCATTGTATTCCTCATGAATATGATGAAGATTGTGTCGAAGCTTGTATTTGTGATGATTCAGAACAGGTACACGTGTGTGCCTTGAGGATGGAAGAACAAAAACAGAATGTATTAGATATGCAAGAGGGAAGGCCACCATGGACACATCAATTTGAGAGTTTGCCAACGGAGATAAATTCAGACACAAATCCGTCTTTGGAGTGTCCACCAAAGGTTGAATTGAAGGAACTTCCAAGTCATTTGAAGTATGCATTTTTAGGGGATAATGAAACCCTTCCGGTTATCATTGCTTCTAACTTGGAGGAAGAACAAGAGAGGGTGTTGGTAAAAGTGTTGGGAGCACATAAGGCTGCCATTGGATGGACACTCGCGGATTTAAAGGGTATTAGTCCTTAGATTGTTAAGCGTAAAATAATTACCGATGAGGAGGTTAAACCCACAAGGGAGACTCGAAGACGGTTGACCCTGATTTTGCGAGAAGTGGTGAAAAAGGAGGTTATCAATTGGTTGGATGCGGGGATCATTTATCCCATTTCAGACATTGCATGGGTGAGCCCGACACAGGTAGTGCCCAAGAAAGCCGACATCCAGGTAATAAAAGGTGATAATGGTGAACAAATCGCCACCCGACCGGTAACCGGGTGGCGAGTGTGCATCGATTATAGAAAATTAAATAATGCAACCTCAAAAGACCATTTTCCATTACCATTCATTGATCAAATAGTTGAAAAACTTTCGGGTCAAAAATATTATTGTTTTTTGAATGGATATTCAGGTTACAATCAAATTGCAATTCATCCCGATGACCAACATAAGACCACCTTCACGTGTCCATATGGTACTTTTGTCTTTAGGAGAATGCCATCTGGACTGTGTAATACCCCGGCTAATTTTCAATGATGCATGATGAGCATATTTTCTGGCATGGTCGGGGAATCACTTGAAGTTTTTATGGACGATTTCTTTATTTTTGGCTCAACATTCGAGTCATGTCTTGTTGATTTAGAAAAAGTTTTAAAACGATGTGTTGAGACAAACTTGGAGTTGAGTTGGGAAAAAAGTCACTTTAAGGTGCAAGAGGGCATTGTGTTGGGTCATGTGGTTTCAAGTAGGGGAATGGAAGTTGACCAACCTAAAATAAAAGTAATTTCATCTTTACCACCCTCGAAAAATGTTAAAGGGGTGAGATCGTTTTTGGGACATGCCGGATTTTATAGGAGATTCATTAAAGGTTTTAGTGCAATTTCAAAACCTTTATATAATCTCTTATTGAAGGATGTCCCCTTTGAGTTTACTGATGAATGTTTGCAAGTTTTTGACAGCTTGAAAGAGAAGTTGGTACAAGCACCCATTCTACAATCACCGGATTGGTCAAGCCCGTTTGAAATCATGTGTGATGCTAGCGGTAGCACGGTTGGATAGGTATTGGGTCAACGAGTGGAGAAAAAGTCAGTGGTAATACACTATGCAAGCAAAACTTTATCTGAGGCGCAATTAAACTACATCACTACCGAGAAAGAGTTACTTGCGGTGGTGTACGCCTTGTATAAATTCCGGTCGTATATTTTGGGAAGTAAATTTGTGGTGTACTCGAATCATAGTGAGGTCTGGTATTTGTGGAAAAGAAAGACGTGAAACCGCGTTTGATTCGATGGGTGTTATTGTTGCAAGAATTCGATCTTGAAATCCGGGACAAGAAAGATTGTGAGAATGTAGTGGCGGATCACTTGTCTCGGATTCCATTTGAATGTATTGACGATTAGATAGAGATAAACGAACGGGTTTCCCGATGAACAACTGTTAACTGTATCGACCGCACTGTGGTATGCACATTTGGTGAATTATTTAGCCACGGGATCTATGCCAAGTCATTGGGTGAAGAAAAGAAGGCAACGGTTCATGGCTCAAGTGAAACAAAAAATTTGGGATGAACTAGATTGGTTCAAGATTGGTTCGGATCAAGTTATACGGAGGTGCATTCCCGAGTCCGAGGTGGTGGAGGTTTTAAATCATGCACATGCATCGGCATGCGGGGGTCATTTTAGCGGTCAGAAAATGGGCTACCGGGTGCTTCAAAGTGGGTTTTATTGGCCCACCATTTTCAGAGATGCAAGTGAGTATGCCCGACATTGTTTGAATTGCCAAAAGATGGGTAATATCTCAAAGAGGGATGAAATGTCATTGCAAACGATTTGGGTGTTAGAGATTTTTGATGTATGGGGCATTGAATTCATAAGCCCATTTCCAAACTCAAATTGATTTTTATATATTTTGGTTGCGGTTGATTATGTGTCCAAGTGGGTAGAAGCGGTAGCAATAAGAACCAATGACCATTCGGTAGTTTGCAAATTTGTTCAATTAAACATCTTTGCTCGGTTTGGTATCTAGCGGGTTATTATTAGTGATGGTGGGTCGCATTTCAAGAATTTTAACTTTGGGAAACTTTTAAAAGGTACAATGTGAATCACCGAATTGCTACTCCTTATCACCCATAAACAAGTGGACAAGTTGAAGTGTCAATCGACAAATTAAAGAAATTTTGATGAAGACGGTGCGAGTCGACATAAAAGATTGGTCATCTAAGTTAAATGATGCGTTGTGGGCATATCGGACCGCCTACAAAACTCCTATTGGTACAACTCCTTATCGGTTAGTATATGGGAAAGGGTGTCATTTACCAACGGAGTTGGCACATAGGGCATTTTGGGCGATCAAGAATATGAATGTGGATTATAAGGAAGCGGGTGAATTGAGAAAGTTGAAATTGAATGAGATTGAGGAAATCCGAGATGAAGCATATGAATGTGCTTCCGCATATAATGACAAACTAAAAAAGGTCCATGATGCAAAGTTGAGAAAAAGGACTTTTGAAGTGGGTCAAAATGTGTGGTTGTACAATTCAAGGTTGAAGTTGTTTCCCGGTAAACTAAAGAGTAAGTGGATGGGTCCATATATCATCACAAGAGTGGGTCATTTTGGTGATGTGGAGATAGAAGATGTTAAAGACCAAATGAAACAAGTGGTGAATGGTCAAAGACTTAAACCTTACTTGGAAGGAAAGGACATCAATATGCTCGAAGTGGATAGGGTGAGTTATTTGTTAAGCTCACTGGATGAGGAAACAAATTAAGAGGCCAAGGTATGTTGTATATTTTAGTTTAGGTTAATTTAGTTTTTATTAAGTTTGGCTTTAAATATTACCTTCCTCATTTTGGAGTTTGTCCAAATCAAGTGTGGGGAAGTCTTTATGATTTTTTTACCGTGTTGAGGACAACTCGGGTTTTTCATGGAGGGTAGGGTAATTTTTATTTTTAATTTGGTAAATACGTTTTTAATTATTTTGGTTATTTTTGGTTCCTTTTAATATTGATTTCTTAAAAAAAAATTAAAAAATAGTGAACCGTGGACCACGATGGAGACCGTGGCCCACGGTCGGCTCCACGGTTCAGGGACATGCCATGGTACGGTGGCCTCTGTCCATCTTGACACAATTACACCGTGACCAACGGTGTGAACCATGGGCCACGGTCCACTTGAGTGCAACGAGCAAAACTGAATCCACCGTGACCCACGGTGTAAAACGTGGGCCACGGTCCGGTCGTGACAACCAAAAGGGAGCCGGGTTTTGGGGTTAACCAACAACAAAAACTCAATTTTAAAACCAATCTACACCACATAACTTACCTACTCTTCATTATTTACTTCAATTTTCTCCATCTTCTTCCCAATTCATCTCTACAAACCCTAACTTCCCACTTCAAACCTTCATAACTTTCTCATATCTTAACCAATTCAACCGATTTTTGAGTCTATTTTGACTAGAAATTCACAAGGGTTTCGAGTATATCATTGCATTTGAAAGAATCTCTTGTTTTGCTAGTCGATTTTGGACAATTGAGTCCGAAAAGTTTGTGGGTTTTGGTTTAAATTGAAGCTTTCTTCATCTTCAACTTCTACAACACCAAGGTATGTAATTTATTTTCATTATTGATGGTGTATTGCCATGAAGTTGTAAGTTGTTCATAATTTTTTTCTATAGACCCACTTGCTTGCTTGAGTAATTAGTAGAATGGTTGTACATTATGGTTGTGGATATGAATAATTGCTTGAAACATATGGTTGTTACAGTGATTAGTTGGAAATTATGTGTTGAATAGATTCTTGAAATTTTTGGTAAATTGATTAACGAGTGATTATCCACAACCCTAGTAACAAGCAAGTGTGGGGGAAGTTTATGTTGAATTAAATTGATTTGTTTGGGTTGTTGGTTGTGTGTAGATGGGTAGAACCTCAGATAAGGGAAAGGGAAAGGCATCAACTTCTAGCGGTCAAGCTGCCCAAGCAAAGAGGCAAAGAATGCGGGAAGAGCAAGCGTGGGTGCATATACAAACTGAAAAAACCCACTTGGACAGGTGGGGTATTGTCAAAGTACGAGTTGGAATGGCAAGCGGAGTTGTTTGTTGATAAAATGGCCACGTTGAGAAATCGGATTGAAGGGTACATGTGTGAGAAAGAGGTCACGGATCCCGGGTTTGAGGCGTTTGGGATAGTTGATAGATTTAAAGACTTAGGTTGGGAAGCAGCTCTTAAGTGTCACGATGAAGAGAGTAACACTTTGTATGATAGAGAAATTGAAGAGTGGGTGTCTACATTGAGATGTCCCCCATACAAGAAGGGGTCCGATATGAAATTAATTGGAACGGTTGAGGGACATGAAATGGTGATGGCCTTTGACACATTCAATCAGATAGCTCTTTTTGACAGTAAGTCGAGCAATACATATGTGTAACCTTCTGCCAAGGATTTGTTTGAATGTCCTGACAAACACCCCCAATGGCACAACATGCTAGTAAAGGTTCTCAAAGGAGGTCGAGGTTTGAGTGATCAGATTAAGAGAAAGACCTAAAGTTTGAGGCAAAGTTGTTGGTGTCTATTTGTCTGTACAATGTGGTGCCCCGTCGGGGGGACATTTCGGTAGTGAGGAATAGCGATATTCCCATCTTGTACGCGTTAATGTGCGGGAAGCCTCTCATTTCGTTCCAATATTTAGTAATGCAAAACATTTGGATTAGCCGGGAAAGTAATAAGCGGAAGTTAATTCCGCATTGTCGAATGATCACGACGTTACTAAAATATCATGGTGTGATAAATGAGGACTCGGCGGGGATAACCAAGGTATTCAAAGAGTTTAAGTTGTCGGATTTACTGGGGTGGGTATACACAAAAACCGATAGACATCACGAGCTTGTGGGTGATAATGTGAGGTGGAGAGTAATAAGAGAAGATGTGGAAGCAGAGGTTGATGAGCAAGTGAAAGAAGTGGAGGAAATAGGTGAGCCCGATTTCATGGATGGGGAGGTGGTAGCAGTTCCCAACACGGGGGTTGGGATTATTCGGCTGGGTATGACTCGTATGGCAATAATTGGGCCCATGTGGGGTCAATGAATGAGGTGGTGGAAAGGCATAGGCCTTCCACGTATGAGAATTGGTCGGATTAGTCGCGTGCATTATTTGACCATCAGACCTTTATGGGGGCCTATGCTGAGCGGGCCGAAAAAGAAAGGTACGACGGGTTAGAGATGTGGAACCGTGCCAATGCTTACGGGCGAGAGCATGAGATGAATATGAGATACTCGGATGATAGGAATCGGAGGATGCATGATCAATGGCATGTAGGTGAACCGGTTGTACCGGATCCACCAATCGTAGATTACACGACCCTACCTCCATTTGACGGTTCGGTACGCTATCCTGAACCACCTCTTCATCATTCCATGTGGGTCAGCCCAATGCAGTCAATGGCACCACCACCACCACCACAAGAAGAAGGAAGCAGCGGCGGCGATGGGGCGTTTAATTTTGGCCAGTTCTCAGATTTCATGACATCTATATTTGGGCCGGCCCACCCGCCTTACAACTGACTGAGCCTTGTGATTCCAGGTGAACCCCGTTTTCTGTATTTCTATATAGTTGTTATTATTTTTGTTTTTATTTATTTTTGGGTGGATGGGTGGAGGATGGAATACTTATGATTAAGTATTATGGGTTGTGTTGAAAAGAAGGCTGTGTTCAAGAAGTTGTTTGTTTCATTTTTCTCAAACCCGTACATTGTGGACAATGTAGCCCAATGTGGGGATGAGGAAAATTTTGTTTGTTTTGAAATTTTTTTTGTTTAACATAAAAAGAAGAAAAATTAAATAAAAATAATAATAATAAAATAAAATAAAAACATAAAAAAATCAGAAAAATAAAAAAAAAATGTGTGTTTAAAGAAACCGGAAAGTGGTAAGATGGCGGGGTAAGGTTTTGGTCCCTTTTCATGGTCACAATTCCCTAAGTAACATGTTGCCTAGTTGTTGTTAAAAAGGAGGTTGTTAGTATTCTAATCAAGGTTAGCATGCTTTCGGTGCAATAACTTGCATAACATGTCGTTTACACTTGCAAGTCGAGAAAATAAGGATTGTTAACGGAAGTTGAGATTTCTCCAATAGAACTTGTGCAATTAGTGCATTTCGAGATCTTAGCTTGACATGAATGCAAAAGTGATAGAGGCACTTAGGTTAAGCCTCGTTTGGATGAGTGCGAGTGTGGGTTTTGGGGGTTGGGCCTCATACATTACATATATGAGCGTGGATAATGAGAGGGGCGGGGGGTTGGTTCCCTTAGAAAACATTTTTGAGCCTATTATTATTATTTCATTTAATCAACCCCGGTGTTATATTGCGAAACGATCCGACTTAATAGGTTTCTATGTAATTGTTTTAGTATTTGTCAATAAGATGTATTAAGCATTATGTTTATCATGCTTACAAAAAAAATAATAAATAATAAATAAAAAAAATTATTAGAGTTGCAATGTTCAAGTATGTAATGTTCAAGTATTATATAGTAAAAAAAATGTGTTAGTGATGCATATAGTTGTTTATTTCATTATTTACTTAGTTTGTTTGTAATAAGTCGGATCGGATCGTTTCAGCTACCTTCAATATTCCCTTCCATACCCTTACACTTAGCCTTGTTACAACCCGTTTTAAGCCCTCTTGATTTGCAATTGTGTTAAAGCATGTACATAGGTGGAGATTTGATGATTGCACAAGCATATGTGAGGAGAATTGGTTATATATGTAAATGTGTGTTATGTATGAGTAAAAACCGAAAGCATGTTAGGTTTGGTTAGAAATCTATGGTTTAAATGGAACATCAAGTGGACTAGTGAAACCAGTAGAAATGAGGGAATAGGGTATGACTTGGGACCGTAACTGAACCGGAATTGTGGTAAGATCGGTGGCTATAAGTTGAAAATAATAAAAATTGTGTTGAGATTTTGCTTGGGGGCAAGCAACAATTAAGTGTGGGAATGTGACGGGTGGTCCATTGGACAACCCTTAAGTGATTTAAAGCCGTTAATAATTATGTATTTAATCGGGTAATCTTGTGGAAATAGATAACTACTGTGTTTGCGGTGAATTGTAGGTTAAAAGGAGGTTCCGGAGCTATTATGATGCATACCAAAGAAACCAAAGGAACCAGCGAGTTAAGATGATCAAAACAAATGGAAAATGGAGTTTTGTGGCTGAAGTTCACCTGGCCCACGGTCTAGACCGTGAGCCACGGTCCAAATGAACAAAAGGAACAGAGGCGACCGTACCGTGGCCTCTGTGGTTACCGTGGGTATCACCGTGGTCCACGGTGTGAACCATGGGCCACGGTTCAACAACATCGTGACCCACGGTGTGAACCGTGGGCCACGGTTCGGATCGTAACTGCCCGATTTCCTTTACTTTTAATACAGTTTTTTCATGTCTTTTCATCGATCATCCATTGGAAACACCTTGAGGACGATTTTTGGAGTGCAAGTACTTTATTTTGGTGATTGTAATCGTTGAATTGGTATATTGGATTCATCTACCTACTTTAATTGATACTATGATGAGCCGAATGATGAGTGGCTAGTACTCTTTATGTTCTCTCCCGAATTGTAAGGTTTCAATTGACTATTTGTGAATCATTTATGTTATTTGTGGGATAGTAATTTGATCTTTTGATTGTATTGCTATGGTGATTGTGAGTTTGTTTTGCAATTGTTAGTATAGTATAAATTCGTGTTCTTGACTATCCGTTCTTGGTGCCATAGGCAATCGAGATTTATTAGAAGAGAATTAGGGTTAACTATATCAAACTGATTATCGAGTGACAACCTTGCGTTTTTACAACCCAAGCACTTAGTCATCTTTTATCACAATCAAACACTCTTTCATGAACTATGTCTATGTAGTTCATCCCAAAAGTAAGCATTAACAATATCAACATTGGAAACCTGAAATCGGGAGAGAGCATTGTTTCTTATATTGTTTTAAACTCGTTAAATTGTTTTAAGTTCTTTTTGTTAATCAATCCAAACAACCAAATCTTTGAATTTATTTTCTGCACATTAGATTAATATAGATAAATTACTTTGCTACTTAATAACACATTTTCCACAAACTCACTGTGTTCGATACCCGCTTATCGCTATCTAATTAGTGTAATCAGTTTATATTTGAGTGAGTCTTCGATTGCACGTCATATACATGTTTCATATCGGCAGCCCATAATTCCAGACATATGGTGAGATAGCCCCCTATACCTAATACACGTATTATATAATAAATAGAAAACATGTCTTATCATTTATTGAGAGAAACCGGTATGTTTTACAGAAATAGAACTTGCTTGTTATATGCTTATCGAGATCTTAATACCACCACATGTATGAAGATTAGGATTTTTAGAAAACCGTACATACATCCCCCCCCCCCCACTAAAAACAATTTCTTGCCAAACATTATCCCCTAGGAGCCCGTTTGGAACTCATTCCTTTTCATTTGCTAAACCAAACATTACACACTGGTTCAGCCTTGGCCTTTATTTTATTTTAATCATGTGTGATGAAATCCAATTCGTTATCAAGTTGTATATAGTAAAAAGAGTTGTAAATATGTGAATGTCAGAGTTGTATATATTTGTTTCAGTGTATTGTTTATCAGTTGCAAAAAAATGGAAAATTCATCAAAAAGCTAAAAAGAAGTCAGTTTATATTCAGTTGAGTAATTAGCAGTTTGTTTGTTCTTGATTAATTGTTTATTTGTGTATTTGTAAAACTGGGTTTTATCTGCCTTAGTCACTAAATATGCCTAATACGCACCCAAACCTAAGCCTCAGCAAAACCTTAGTCTAAGTCTTTATACAACCAGTGGGTAATGGGTGGAGAGAAGACGGGCCTGCAAATTTATTAGGTTGTGACTCATATTTGGTATTTAAGGGAAGAGACATATACTAGCACATCTTTTGCTAGTCCAGATATTAAATCGAGAGGAGTGTTGATAGTGTGTGGGGTATGAACATGTATGCCTTAACCGGAAACAAAGTACACTCGTCTCAGCAACTCTATTGTTTTATAGCATAATTTAACCTTATTTGTGGATGTCAATCTAGAAAGTGTCAGTCTGGAAAACTATGTATGACCTTAAACCTTACTAGTATTAATGGCGATAATTCACATACCTATTATGGAGGTTAATGTTTACTTTAGAGTTTACTTGAGGGCAAGCAAAAGATAAGTGTGGGGATGTGATGGTTGGTTAATTTGTACATAGTTAAGTCATTTATTTACTAATTTAACTGTTTATTATGAGAATTTCGATACTTCATACGTGTTTACTGCATTTCAGGTCACAGACGTTAAAGCAGTTAATTTAGACCTATTGAGGCACGGGATGAAGACCCAGGACGTCCAGCACGTGAAACAAGGAAGATAATATTTTATTGCTGATGTGAAGGCCCAACGCGATACGCGATGGGATTGCTTGAAGGCCTATCGCGTATCGTGATGGGAGTTAATTATGATCGTTGACCAAGGTCCATCACGATACGCGATGGACCCCAGAAGACCCCATCGCGTATCGCGATGGGTGACAAAGACGTGAATGTGAGGGTTTTTATGTTTTTGATCTATGGACGACCCTATCATTCAACAACCAGTTCTAGGCAGTTTCTAGAGCTAAGAGAGGACGATTCCATCACTCTGAATCATACCGAGATCATATCTATGTTCATTATCATCATAATTGAAGATTCCATGATGTCGAGGCTCAGCTAAATCCTTAGAGTCATACCCGGGATGTAAAGTTTGTATCATTTTCAGTTTTCTCATGTATTAAGAATGAATACTTTGTAACTATTATTTGATTAGTCTATGAGTATTGATGTTTAGTATTGTTGTGCATTCAGTCGGTTTAGGTTTACGTTTATCAGAACGATTAGTTTGTCAGTTGCTATAATAATTGCTCATAGGATTGTTTTGACTAGTTGAATTCAATGAAGCATGCAATTGTCCTTAGTTGAGTCACACTGGTAGGGATTGTTTGATAACCAGTGTTGTGTGTTAGCGATTGTTGGTGCCTAAGGTTTAGCTCGTTAGTCAGTCTGTGTTAATCAGTGATAGTTAATCTGTTAGGTTGCGTGAGATTACTGTTTATGTGCATTCTTGAACCCCGGGTGTGATTTGCTTTTATTAATTGCTTGAATTTGTTAAAGTGTTAATCAGTATTAAAACTCAATCTTAATTGCTTGTGTGATCAGCACTACCATTCATACTTCATAATATCAGAACTTGTTTGCACGATTACATTGACCACATACTCCTCGTGTTTGACACCTTACTTAACCTAGCTTGCTTAGGTGATTAGAAACTTGATGTAATTGTTTTTTACTAGATAACGATAGTCTAGCATCAGTTGTACCCAGGTTTATTGCATTTTCAAGATCGTATGATGGTATGTAGCCATATTGCTTAGGATGGTTGGTTTTTTTATTGTCAAGCTATATCACATTGATCCTGTACCTTAATTATGATGTCGGTGTAGGTCGTTTTGAACATAAACACAATCTTACGAAATCATTTCGGTTATAATACGAAGATTAAGGATCAAGTTACATAAATGGGTATACGGGCTTGGATATAAAAGAGTTTGGGTTGAACATGGATACGGGTTTATGGGTTTGGGTTAAAAGGTTAATAATAATATAATAATAATAACATAAATTGCAATATGGTCCTTGTAGTTTGAAGGTGGAAACACTAAGAGGTTAAAGTTTAGTGCGGTGTGAAAATTGAATATTTTCAAAGTTATTTATTATATATTAAATAAATATAATAAACAAATACTAATAAAATAATATTTTCTCGAATAACGCGATAGTTTCTGAATAAAAAAATTTCTTGAACATAAAAGCAGGTCAGGTAACGAATATAAATATTAATTGGAAACGCGAGTTGTTACAAGACCGACTAATGGGAAGGCGGTGGCGCCGCTACAGATTGTGCGAGGAGATAGATCAGAGATGTGGGCCGCGAGGAGGGTAACCGGATATGTGACAATGGGTGTGTCGCTGTAGTTATTGATGGACGGGTGATGGTATTGTATAGTGTAAAAGAATTAAGGTTAAGTAACTAGGGCACAATAAATATTATATTATTATATTTTTAGTTATAAAAATTTTAATCAGGTAATAACGGGTACGTAATAGGTAAACGAGTATTTTACATGTTAGACATGAAAAGGAACATGTCAGTTCGTGTCTATCTTTTTTAATACACGATACATGTCAAGATCATGTAGTAATCGTGTACGTGTCTAAATTGTCATCCCTAATTTTTGGTGAAAATACTTGATTAATTTAAAAATAATAATATTGATTTAAAAAGTTGCCTAATTGGAGTTATTGTATTAGAATAAAATTCCCTAATTGGGTAACTGGAATCATTGTATTAGAAGATAATCGCCTAATTGGAAGTATTTATTCCCCTTCATTTTTTTATTCCATAGAAGATTGGCATTTCTAGACGGGCATGTAAATAATTCGAACGTGATATGTTTGTGTACATTCATTTAACTTTAATTAAATAAAAACACGATACAATTATATTCTTTTTGTTCATGAACTCGTGAAGAATGGTCATGTTACGTTTAAAACCCAGACGAACACTTCATGAATGTAAACGAACATAAACAAATAGACTTAAATGAACATCATTGAACAATCATAAACGAAACACAAATTAACACAACTAACCAAACATAAACAAGCATAAGTTAGCATTAATGAACGTAAACGAACAAGTCTAATACAATACAAATCATCTAAAAACACACATAAATGTTGGTGGTTCAAATTTACATGATTCATTCAAAATTATCCATCATGATTCTAAAAAAATATCATCATGATTCATTCAAAGTAATTTAGGATTTAGAGTTAGAAATATGCAAGCAAAAGGAGTTTCCGTGTAAAAATATGGCTTTGCTGATGGGCTAGACCTCAAAACACATGTACATGGTAGTTGGCAACTTTTGATGTAAAGTGTTGGGCAGAGCCGGCTTCGAGAAGGCGACAAATATATTGGGCCTCATGTAAAATGAGTATTTTGTTGGGTTTAAACAATTTGATTTTTAAATTTGCATACTTGGTTGTGATTTGGGTTGCGTAACAACTTTTGAATAAAAATAGGTTTAATTGACATACTTGGTTATGATTTGGGTTGTGTAAAAAACTTTTGTATAAAATAAGTTTAAGCACATCTCAAATGAGACTAGAACTCACAACCTTTTGGTTGAGAGTCATACATACTCCTTTGTCACTAAGCCAAGCTAATTGTTATGTAAATTAAGTTTAAACATTAAATATACATATTGTTTTCCATAAAATACATATAAGTTTTTTTTAAACAAAAAATTCGGGCTTAGCAAGGTGTCGTGTCGGGTGCCATCGACCACTCAGCCCTCTCTAAGGGTAAAGGGTCGGCCCTGGTGTTGGGTTACGTCACACAATGAACGTAACCTGGTGTTCAGTTATCATTAAGTTTGAGGTTGGTGACAAGCTACAAGAAGAAGAGGATGACGTTATGGCTTATGCTATTGTTGAGACATGCTACAATGGTCATGAAAAAGGTCCGCAAGAGTGTGGCAACTCCAAAAACTCATCCTTAGTTTGGATTGCATGTTGCACTCATCTAAGGTCATCACTCACCGTATTTTCAACATGTAATGTTGTAATCTCTTACATTATTGTTTGTTTTCCCGGCAATTAAAATAAATAATGAATTCACTTTTGTTGATAGATTTTTACATCAAGAAATCAATGGGGCTAATATTCTTAAAAAGATAAGCCTAATAAAATATAGTATTGAAAATGGGTGATACCTAATAAAATCAATCTGAAAACCTTTTGTTTTTTGAAATAATACATGATTTGTCGTTATATAGCAAGGACTCGTACCACACATTGTACGTACTTGACGTGCATGTGATGTCAATTATTCCCCTTGAACAAAATATATAGTTATTTAATACTTTAATATAAAAACGTAATTGTCCGTTCGTTTGATAATTAAGTGTAAAGTTTGGTTGAGACAAACGAGTAGAGTGGTGGAGTTTATATATTGAACGAAGTATATATAACTATTATTATATATTTAACAATAACAAGATGACCTAGTTGTAAGGCTTATTCAAAGGATCTTACCATCCCAGGTTCAAACGTTATTATGTAAACATCTTGTGTGACATTTGTAGTTTAAAAAAAAACAAAAGCTGTTATATATTTCATGAAAGAGAAGAATCTGAAAATATTTACGAAAACTATGATTCGTATTTGATTTAAACTCAAAAAGATTGAGCCAAACTACCCTTAATATATATTTTCATATTTATAGACGGAAAATAAAGAGAAAACAACTAAAGTTTCATGTAAAAATGTGTTTGCATGAACAAAATATATGTGCATGTTTCATTGATGACATGTTCGAAATTATTAAATATTAATTTTATAAGGGTAATACGTATAAAGAGATCATATAAGTATTTTTGAAAGACACAAATTTATTATAACTAACATATATATAACAAATAATTAATTTTGTATCTGAAGTTTTCATATCCACCCTAGAATAATCAATATTATCTATTTATTATTATAACCGAACTGGGAATCACTTATACTATTTATCTATATGAGTATATTATTCTACCGTCTATAGTTGGGTCATTAGGTTATAACATTACTGGTTATTAAATCGATAGATTGTCGTACAAAACTTTCTATTTTTTTTTTCATTTTAAAATCTTATTAACCAATTGATTTACCACTACAACATCTGTGTTTTGTTTAATATAGACATTATTATCTTTCGTAAAAGATAAATGGTTAAAAGATTAATAGCAGATGGTTTATTTAATAATAAGTTGGTTGTGGCTCAATGGTAGAGCGCTCATTTTATAAGTGAGAGGTATGGGGATCAAACCTCACTACCACCAACTTATATGGAAGATATGAGGGATGACCCTGGCTTGCCAGGGTTCGAGTTCTGATCTCACCCGGTTTTACCGGCTCCTCGTTGTCGTGCCGTTTGGCGGGCGTGGGAGTCGGGTTTTATCCGGTGAATCCCTCAACAGGTGGACCGCTAGGGGCTCCGTCCGTCCGGACTAGTGGCCGGCTCGGACTACCTTTAGCTAATGGGGGCCGCGTACGGGGTACCCGGCGTTACTTAGTTGGCCGTTAAAAAAAAAAAAGATGGTTTATTTAATAAATTATTAATATAAATAAAAAAAGATGAGACATGTCATGTTATTGGAAAAAGGAAAAAGAGGTGGAAAAGATTTGGCAGGCAGGCAATAAAGGAAGAGAGAGGAAAGCCGTATACGGAATGAGGATACGGCACTGTCCGACACCCTCCCCTGCCCCACGCGCATTTCATATCCTTTTACCTTTCTACCCTTCTAATTTTCTTTCCTTTTCTACTCTCATGAACATCGACTTTTCTTTCCTTCTAAGGACCTAACCATGATATATTTTCTCTCTTTTTTTCATAGCATAACCGGCCATGACTTTTCTCTTTCACAAAACATATGTATTTACAGATGACACATATTCTATATACTAGCACTCTTGCTTCCATGTTTATAGTGTGCGGCTCAAAACCCTAACCCATGGTCGAAGAACTTTAAATTAGTTAATACTAATTGTATTAAAATAAAATCAGGAAAATAATCATTTATATATGCTATGCCATATACAATATGTAATAAATATATAAACCAGTCGTTAATCCATGAGCAGAGGAAGTTCGGAGGGTGTGCGAGTCACATCATCGTCCGGAGCACATAAGTTTTTGGGCACAGAAATATTTTGAATTAGTTAATAATAAATTAATAATTCATTAAAGTATAATAGTGTTTACATATATATTACTTGTCTCTTAACCATGTTCATTCAATTAAATCTATAGCATCACTCACTTTCTCTACCATCACAATCGAACCCACTTGCTTCTTCTATTGTCACCTAGCTTCTCAAACGAGTCGGACAAGCATAGCATCATTACTAGAGGTACAAAGATATTATTAATTTAAAGCTTACAATAAAACGTTACATTCCGCCTTCATGAAAAGCTAGCTTGATAAAATAAAAAAGGCAAGAGTTATTTAACATCGATCAGTTATGTTGTGTTATAAAATTAATGATAATTTCTAATTCAAAATCCTTTCTTAGGAAGTAATTTTTTACTCAATCCCATGCATGTCGGCCGGTTTGAGATTTATCACGGTTCATCCTTTTACGATTTGTTTCCGCCTGACAATTTGGAATTTAGAACTAACTGCTTAGCCCTTTTATTTTCTTTCAATATGTAATATGCAATTATGTATATACATTTGTTGGCCATCTTTTTCATTTAAAAAGTACTAATACGATCGAGCTAATGATTTTGAAAATGAAAACTTCGTTTTGAACCGTCAAATAGTCATACTATCAAAATCGGCCGCCAATCCGCCAAACTTGGTGTGTCAAATTCTGAAATTGTAGTTAGGGGACACATTCATTTTGAAACCGACAGCATGCTGAGAATCATATAATACACATGCTCATCATATATATATAAGAAGTATTGAAAGAGAAAAAAGAAATGTGACTACATGACCGTCGAGTGTTGCACATTAAAAAATAACATCTACAAAGCATTTTGATTCTAAAATTTCTCACGACTTTGCACATATATATGAGTTCAAAATAAAAGCTCTCACAAATCACAGTCCAACTCACGTCTCTTACAAAACCATTTGTACCAGATCGTAAGGATGGAAAGGGCAGTTTACTCTGCTCACTTGAGTACTTGGTCTGCGTAGCCGAGTATCCTGAGGAAGCCATACCCGTTTGCCTTAGTAGAGTTTCGGGTAGTTTCGAGTGAGTACATGTGCTTAGATCGTCCGTAGTGGCCTGGAGTTTTGGCGTTCTGCAAAACCCCCACCCCCGGCATTTTGGGTAGGCATTTTTGCCATAGCGTTTTGTACACAACGCTAGGACGGCACAAATTTTGAGGGTTTTGTGAGATAGAGGTAGCAAGGGGGGATAGAGGCGTTTTGGGGTCTTTTTCTCACTACACCAACTTTTTGCAAAATACCCAAAAGCTGACTAGGCGCCACATGGTGTAAAATGCCCCGGTGTGCATAGTTTTAACTACGCATGGTCTCAGGTGAAAATAGTGGGATTGTAATTGAGATGGTTTTTGTTTATTGGTTAATTGTTGAGTGAGTAGTTAGATATACAACCCTCCTTGAATTGAGTAATTTGAGTTGTTTTGATGTGACACTAGCCAATTGGTTGATTGAGTGAGTAGTTTTGGTTAGGGGTGCAAACGAGCCGAGCCTGGGCTTGACTAGCTTTGAGCTTGACTCGTTTAACTTACACATACATGCAGCTCGGCTCGTTTCGAGCTCTATTTGAAAAGCTCGAGCTCGGCTCGATCATGAGTAGAAGCTCAAGTTTGGTTCGTTTGCACCCCTAGAATTTGTGAGTGGGTAAGGACCCCACCTAAGCACGTGTATAGGTACGAGTGTACTCCCTCTAAATTTATTTACAACAATAATAAAGTAAAAAGGGCAAAATAGGAAAGAGAGAAAAGAGTTAGACGTCATGATCAAAGTGCAATCCCCTCTTGTCTCCTTTGAAATGGATCTTCTGATCACGTGATGACAATTAACCACCAACTGAAAACAACACATCTCACTTCACTTCCTCATCTTCCTCAAAAACCAAAATACGTTGTTGTGGATTCTGTCTTCAGATTCAGTTTCAGACAACCATAAACATTTCACCAATCTCAAAGCTGCTGCTTGCACAGAATACTATGTATCTTCATATCCACTTTTTCCTATTCTTTTCATTAACCGTTACTTTTCACTTTTTCAAAATGATTCTTTATATATAAATAAATGTAGCTAGCTAATTAAGCTTGTTACCCACCCTCTAAGTTAAAAAAAAAAAAAGATATGAAAAAATTCAGTTGGTTTAATCAGATTTCTAACCATGGGAAGTTAGAGAGGAGATTATCATTAGGCGAATACAAACGGGCACAGTCATGGTCCAAATATTTAGTATCATCTGGAGGTGAGATTAAAGGAAAAGGTGAAAAAGAAGAGGAACTGGAATGGAGTGCTGACATGTCACAGTTGTTTATTGGGAATAAGTTTGCCATGGGGAGACATAGTAGGATTTACAGGGGTGTTTATAAGCAAAATGATGTGGCTGTTAAGCTTATTAGTCAGCCTGAACAAGATAGAGACTTGGCCTTGATGTTGGAGAGACACTTTATTTCTGAAGTTGTTTTGTTGTTTCGTCTTCATCATCCGAATATCATCACTGTAAGTTAGTTTCTTGCTTTTGAATTCTTCACAAGTTGAATATTAATTTTGGATCAATATTCATGTGCTTTCTGATTATTAAACTACCATTTTCATTCGCTCATTTTTTACATTTTCGTTCTAAAATTTGTAATTGTTAAAATTGTAATTAGTGAGGATTTTGTAACATAAAAATGATTTTGGTCATTTTCATACACAAATCTCATTGTGACTCTTTGAAAAAAAATAATAATAAATGATCAGTTTGGTGGTTGGTTTTTGCAATATTAATTGTGATAGATAGATTGCGCTAGATTAACTGATTAAGACCTTTTGAGACACTGCCAGCTGCTTATTCTCATAAAATGGCCCACAATAATTTTTCTAACTCCTTTTATTTTTCTACATTTCTATATATGACCTGAATATCTATCTCAACACACCAAGGTTAAGTTTTGTTGTTTGTCTCATATAAAAACATTAGATCATGATAATATCCATCATATCATCTTCCCATTGTTTTGTTATCTGCATGTGTTTCAAAAGATTTGCAGCTTGACTATCGAAACCGACTATTACTAATCGTTTATTGCTGTTAAAAGCATAATCATAATCTTGGTATAAATAGGTGAGAGTGAAAGAAAGTGCTTTTAGTGTTTTGAATTTGTTTGACTAATTTAAAGAATCTTTTTTTATGTGTGTTGCTTTTACCAAAAGTTCCTACCTTTTTATAACTGTTACATATGGAGATGCTAAATAAAATTCATTATTGTTTACAACTTTGTTTTGTATATAAACTTAAAGGGTCACATCTTGTGCAATTTTGGCAGCATAGGTGTCCTCATTTCGACCCCTTTACTTACAAATGGGTCAAATTGCATGGTGTTTTATATCCTTTCATTTGTGTTCAATTTATGTTCGTTACTTAATTTATTCATTAAAATTTGGTAGGCTGGTTATAAATTAGTCTACTAAATGAACTATAATATAAGCCCTTTTTAATTTACTTTTAATAAAATTATAAACCCAATATGTTGTTCCCGTTTATCTTTAACTGGTGCTACTTAGTTGCGTTCATGCATCAATGTTCAATAATGTTTGTTTGTTTGTTTACTTTTGTGATCAGTTCGTTTATATCATTAACGAACAAACATAAACGAACAAGAGCATGTTCATTTTCTTAACTAACGAACACGAACAAGGAACCTCTGTTTGTTTAATTGTTCATGTTCGATCGTTTGTTTGGTTCATTTGCAGGCCTACCGAATATCATGCCACCTCTAATAGCCGCATGCTAAATGATTAATAATCTTATTAATAAACTACCATTTTTGTGTTAAAATGATTAATATTTTGCGCATTTAGTTTATCGAGCAAACATGAATACATGCCTTGTTCATGAACATTTGTTTACGTTTTTTCATTCAAATATGTTTGTGTTCATTCGTGTACGTTTGTAATGCAGTTTTTTGCAGCTTGCAAGAAACCTCCGGTATTTTGCATAATAAACGAGTACTTATCTGGTGGTTCATTAAGGGCGTTTCTGCATCAACAAGAACCATATTCACTAAGCCCGAACTTAGTTTTAAAGCTAGCAATCGACATTGCACACGGAATGCAGTATCTTCATTCGCAGGGTATAATTCACCGGGATCTTAAATCTGAGAATCTACTGCTCGGTGAAAACATGTGCGTAAAAGTGGCCGATTTTGGAATCTCGTGTTTGGAATCACAATGCGGGAATGCGAAAGGATTTGCAGGAACTTATCGTTGGATGGCACCTGAAATGATTAAAGAAAAGAAACATACAAAGAAAGTTGATGTTTATAGTTTTGCCATTGTTATGTGGGAGCTTTTAACTGCGTTGACACCGTTTGATGATATGACTCCTGAACAGGCTGCCTTTGCGGTATGCCAAAAGGTATGTTTTTAATCGTTTTGCTAGCTAATGAATGTGTAGCAAGGAAATATGTTCGCGAGCTCGAGGCTAAAGTGAAGCTAGTTTAATAAACAAGCATGAGCTTGTTAAGCTAGAGTAGACCAGCGAGCCCATTATTTGTATAATTTTTATTTGATATATGATCAATAGATAATTTGCATAATGTATATATGTGTGAACCCTCAAGTGGGCAAAAGTAAAATTGCACTAATTTTGACATTATTTTACTAATCTCATGAAAATAACGTTAAAAGTGGCGGAAGGTTAATCAGGCATTATATGGTGGCGTTGATAGCCGAAAGACAAGGGCACATGCACCAATCAGCCGGTGTCCCGATGATTGAGTGCTATGTGCCTTATGTCCAAGGCTTGATGCAAAACTACTATCGAGCCGGGGGTCTCACCGGAAGCAGTCTCTATATCCCTATGGGATAGAGGTAAGGCTGTCTACATCTTACCCTCCTCAGACCCTACCATAGCATTGCTATTGGTGGGATATACTGAGTACGATGATGATGATGATGAAATAATTTGCATAATAATTATTATCTATAAATTTGTTATAAAAATAACTAAATACTACATACATATATATATATAACATTATAAATTTAATTATACAAATAATACTAATATATAACTATCAGTGATATGCATACGTAATATAATATCATATTTCACAAATACAAAACGAGCTGAACCCGAGCATGAAAAACTATTCACGTAAAGTAAAGCTCTAGACTAGCTGAACTTGAGCTCCCTCCCGTATATTAAACACGCCAAGCTCTAGCTGTCGTATGCTAAACAAGCTTGAGCTCTGCTAGGCTTGTTTACACCCCTAAACGGGTCAAAACAGTCACTTGGTTGAGAAATTATAATTTTATTTGATAAATAGTTAGTGTGCATATTATGGCATACAGTAGTATTTAATTTACTTAATTCAAATAATTATTATAAATTTTTTAATAAAACATGTTTTGACCCGCTAGATGTATAAGTCAACTCCATCATGTGGTGGGTCCGTTTGAAGTTTGAACCATCATTAATCTAACTTCTTAAGGGCCGTTGGTTTGATTGACTAGAATAAAACTTTATTTTCTGGCCGAACTGAAGTTACAACTTTTCTTACGTGTTTGTTATTTATTTATGTAGAATGCTAGACCACCATTGCCAGCTTCATGTCCAAGGGCATTTCGGGAACTTATCAACCGTTGCTGGTCAAGTAATCCACATAAACGGCCTGGATTTGATGAAATAGTTGAAGTGTTGGATGGGTATTCAAAGTCCGTTGACCAAGATGTTGACTTTCTCGCAACATATGAACCGCGTGACGATCGGTCTTTGTTCAAAAGATATATGAGATGCAATAACTCATAAGGTGTTGTTAGGTATAATATTCTTGTTGTTTGACTAACAAATGGTCAAATTGGTTAAAATATATGATTGCAAGCTTTTTCTTTATATTGTTTTGTCTTCAATTCCCTCCATTATTCAAATTAATGATTGTATTTTGAGAGGAGTAACATTAATTAATTTGTGTAAGTTTATTATTTTGTTAATATATGGTTTGTCAAGATTTTCAAACTATTTATTCGCAAGATTACAAGTTGGAATATATTACATTGTTAGCAGTGTTCGCATTATTTTTCTTAAAGTTGACCAATATAATAATTTTAATACTACACCACAAAAATGATAATCCTGTTTTCTTTAGTTAAGTGCTTTAGAAAGGTATGAAGAATTTTAATCATATTAATTAGTGATATTCAACCCCTATGAACATCAAATATAAAATGTATCACGAAATATATAACACTTAAATGGGTTGAAAGTATAATGTATTATTGAATCAACTGATTGAAGTGTCATGGAATTCACTGGAAAATCCTTAACGATAATCATGTCTTGATTGCACTGTGCATGTCTCGAGAATCTTGTATATATTATTTAAGTGTGAAACTTGATGTAGAATAAAATAATTTTAAGTTTGAATCAAACAAACAACGTTTTTCTTGTTCTCTATATATCACAACAAATACGATATAGAACATATGAATAGGAAAAGGAGTTAAAAGAAAAAAAAGTTGAAGATAACTTTTATTATTATTTTTGTAAGTGTAATATTGAGGGGAGATGATAAAAATAAAATAAATTATAAGCGTCTTGCATGCAATAGTTAATAACGTGAATAGTTTTTTATAGTATTAAATGAATAAAAATGAAATACAGAACATCGGATGACAGTTTGGCTGAGTGGTCTGATGCGCCAGATTTAGCCTCTGGTCCGAAAGGGCGTGGGTTCAAATCCCACAGCTGTCAACATTTTTAAACACTTTAATTATAAGCTTGTTAGATTTAAATGAAACGATTGACTATAATATCTTATCTATAGTCTACAGATAGATACATGTAATTCAGCCACAAATCAACAAAAAGTCAAATACTTGGATGAAATTAAGAATCTATGGACTTATTTCTTGATTTTACAAGTTCAAATAAATCAGTTAGTTTAGAACGTAATTTGTAAACCAGGGATGTTCACGGTCCAGTTTGAACGGTTTTTAAGTCAAATCGTCAGTACCGCATTTTGACATTTTGATTGTCGAATCGAAAATGAACCGTCAATAATCAAAACCGAGCCAAACTGAACCTCTACTAACAGTTTGGTTGTGGTTTGTTTTCACGATTTAAACTTATTAGGTCTTTATAATAAAAAAACCCACAAAAGGTAAAAATAAAACATTATCCAAAATGCGTTGAACAAGCTTGTTATATAAGCATATTACATGTTTATAATTACATGTATCTCATTATACAAATATAAAAACTAAAATGTGAAAACAAGGGTCTCATGAATTCATGAAATAAATTAAACAACCCAAGTCTTAATTTCATAACCACGAAATTTAAGTGAATGTAAGTAATGCTTCAGAAAAAGAACGATGGAATTTGACCTTTGAAGACAAGCAGCAAAATAGTTAGTGAATAGGAGTTGGTTGAAAAACCATCAAAATTCAATTAAGCAAATAAAATCCACTTAGATTGTGGGACTACTACTATTAATTGTTAAAGCTAAAAATAGACTTGGCCCATATTTATATTAATTGAAAACAAATATAAAATATAGATAACTATATATACGTATTATAAAATATACAACAAAAGCTCAAATATATTGCTAAACCTTGAGGCCTGATTTTATACGAAAGGTTTTTGGCATAAACCGTGAACCAAACTGTTCGTTAAGGTTTGAAAATTTTCAAACCGACCAACCAAAAATCAAAAACAAAAACAAATCGCATAATCAAACCGTTGATCGGTTTAAAAGGTTTCATGGTTTGAAACTGAAACATGAACACCCTTAATAATAAGTAGTAATGTTTACTTATGTTGGTGCTTAAAAAAAGTAAGGTTTATTTATAGCTGATAAGATTATATAAAAAATATATATGTTGGTTTGATTGTTTTGAGTGAATGGCAACATACGCCACAATCTTTTTTATTTTAATTTTGAAATGTTTGAGAGTATGAAGTATATATCTTCTATAAATTATTAATACTTAAACCTAACAAACACAAGATAAACATACATTCAAAAGAAAGGATTCATATTTTTATTAGATTTTACTATTTATGTACCCAACAACCTTCATCTACCTCTAAACTCTGAAGTCACCGGCCTTTATCTACTTACATTAAAGTATTAACAACGCACTTTCAGAACAAAGCTAAACAAAAAAATGTGTCTCTCTCTCTCTCTCTATATATATATATATGGCATTGTTAACTTTAGTTATTTCTAGTTACAACCTTGGATAGTCAACGTGTCAAAATACTCATCCAAATCCACAAATCGTAAACCTTACATAATTATTTGTTAAGACCATCAATGATGGCATAAATAATCTAACCTTTATAATTAAGGAAACCTATATGTGTCCGGTGTCACCTTAATAATCACCCATAAATTTTATTTTCCTGCTCAAACTTATTTAGGGATTACACAGGTTATTGATAATTACCAACATTCCTGTTCTCCAACCTAGCCTTTTCACAATTAGGGTTCATCGGCTCCTGTTCATGTTCATAATATGATGCGATAACACTTTCTATTCTACTAAACGACACGTAATGAGTAAAAGTTCTCTAACCCTAATATTTATCAGTTCATCGAATCATTCAACACCTGATCTTTTTAAATCCAGCATATGTCTTCCATCTTTAAGTGTGGTAGCGATTTGATTCCGCTGTTATCATCTCTCAAAGGTTAGTATATTTATATATGGATAGGTCATCGGAAGGATCTCGGAGACCCACCAAAGCACGAAAGCTGGGATCTTTTGGAAAATGGATTACTATTCGAAGAGTGCACAGTCGCATGGATAAGCTTTTAATCAATGAGAAAATGTTCGATATTTTGGGATCCAATTCGATAGTCAATTTAGGATCCAATTCGATATTTTCCTTGAGAGGTATCGGGAAGGAATTGGAATGGAATAATATCGATTCAGACAGAAGAATAGGTTCTCGATTGATTCAAACACTGTACCTATGGGATAGAGGAAGAGGAAAAAACTGAATATTTCACATAGTGTTTTTAATCAGTCTGGTTTATTTCGTACCCTTAGCTCAATGAGAAAATGAGTCCAATTCTAAGGGATCAAACCTATGGGACTTAAGGAATAATATAAAAAATGAGGGAAAAATATTCATATTAAATAAATCAAAATCAATCAAATAAGTAAATAAAAATGAAGTAGAAGAAATAAGATTCCAAAGGAACAAATTCAAACTTGAAAATGATCTTTCTGATTCTCGAAGAATGAGGGGCAATGGGATTGCTCGAGAAAGATCTCTTGTACTTATTATAAGATCGTGATTGGATTCGCATATATTTGGTAAAGAGAATAATCTTCTCCTTTGAGAATAATAAAAAACAGAAAGTGTTCAATCGAAACATGAAAACGTGACTAAATTGGTCCTGGTTACTCTTCAGGACGGAGTGGAAGAAGGGAGGGGATTCTCGAACGAAAAGGATACAATAACTTCGAAAGAATTGAACGAGGATCCGTATGAGGTGAAAATCTCATGTATGGTTCTGTAGAGTGGCAGCAAGGGTGACTTATTTGTCAACTTTTTCACTGTCACCCCAAAAAAAAACAAACTCAGTCTTACGTAAAGTTGTCAGAGTACGATTAACCTCTGGATTTGAAATCACTGCTTATATACCCGGTATTGGCCATAATTCACAAGAACATTCTGTAGTCTTAAGCTTTTTCTAGGCTTTTGTTCATATGGTAAAAATTAAACGGAAATGATAATTGACGATGTATGGTCTGTGAAGTTGATTGAACAACCTACATCTTTAATTTTCTGTGTTGTGGCCTCCTAATCATAGTTAATTGCCTCAATTAATTGATTTGTTAACGTTTAAGATTTTATTTAACAACTCTGATATTGAATTTACAATCTGATTAGTAATCACTAAGTGTACCACTTTTTCAGTATACAGTTTGCAATTGGAAATTGTTAGGCTTGACGTTGAACGTTAAAGTGTATCTAGGTGAAGTAATCAAATGAAGTACCTTTGGATTCCTTAATTTTGCATACTTAGGAATATTATTTTGTGTATATTTATTTGATGTTATGGTAAATTAGTAACCAACTTGAACTCCAATTTTAAATATTTTTGCAGACTTTGGTTGCACGAAATTAATTATTATTATAATTAGGGGGAAGGGGGGGGGGGGGGGGGGGGGATAGATAGTCCGCTGTTGTGAAACATGTGTGTAGGGGATGGCCATGTCATGCTGTAAAAGAGGCATTAAATTTTATCCCCAACAGCTCCATTAATCTTTACTTTTTTGTAAATAAAGAGTTCTTGATTGTTTAAGTTTAATTTGCTTTAAAAAGAAAATGATGGGTATAGTTGGTCTGTGTAACGGGTCGGGTCAAACAGTCTCCTAAATTATTTCATTCAAGAAAGTAGATGGATTATTGTAATTATTGGTTTTTATGTTATCTATTTTGTTTTCCAATTATATGAAGCATGGATAATTAAAAGTCAAAGTAATTAAAATCAAACTGAAAAATAAAATTTAAGCGGGTCAGGTCAACCGGGTACTAATTCTGATGGTGTGACCTTAAAAATGGTCACTATGATTTGGGTCGTAACGGGTTTTGGTATGATTGAATACATGTCAAAACGGGTTATTTTAAAAGTAATTCTTTTTATAAAATTAACAATCTGTTTGATTAGTTGTTTGTGTTCGGTTAAAGTTTAATGAACATATATAAACACTCCCGAAACCGGGTTTGTTTATGTATGTTTACGTTCCTTTATGCTTCTTTGTTTACGTTGCTTGTGTTTGTTTACGTTCGTTTAGATTTGTTTAGCAAACAAACATGTTCATTTTCTTGTTCGCTTATGTATGTCCACTATTGTCCCAACATGGCACCATACTAAACTACAATTCAATGTATGTTATTAAAATTGTTATTTTACTTCCACAGTATATAAAATATGGATAACTAAATTTACTAAACTTTCACACCTTTGTATTTCAACAAGCTGTTTTTGGGACTTTTTTAAAATATCAATCAAACTCAAGGAAGAATAAGTATTTAAAATTTCGTGAAATTTAAAATCTTCATATCGACTCTTTCTAAGGCCAGCGATTTCTCTTTAGTTGTCAGTTTAGATATTGGTGATGATTTGACTTTCATTTCATATGGTGATTTATTCTTCTTCGCTTCATTTAGCCGAAGTTGATGGTAAGTATTGTTTCTTTGGCTGTTTTTATCAAATATGCATATGGTTTTGCTTAATAATGTTATAACCCAAGGTTGCAAGAGTAACTTTCATGATATAAGTACTTATTTACTAAGGGATTTTAGTTTGTATATTGATGATTAGAGGGTGATTAAGTTGTACAATTTTCTCATTCAATAATCAATATAATGGACTTCTAGTGATAAGCAAGTTTGAGGTTTATGCTTTTTGGTAAATTTTATTGAATTTTAAGAATTTTGCTGTGACGGGTGGTGGACATAGAAGACAATTAATTTCTTTATGCAGTATTCATTTAACTTCAAATTCATAATATCTTTAACATGTATTACAAGGTAATTTATGGGATTTCCTTCTTCAAATGTTGTGTGGATGAACTTGCAGATGTTGCTATAGAGCATTTTTGTTCAGCATTACACTCATGGGACTGAGTATTTTTAACACTGATGACTTTGATTTGAGTTTTGTATTGACTTAATTTTCAATTTACATCACATTGTAGCATAATGAAATTAATTTATATCCCATATTATTGATTATTATGCACGTCCAGCACGTAAAGTTTGTTTTCATATGTCTTGATACATATGCTTTTCATCCTTAATTATTATAATTCTATGTATACATTTAAACTAAAATAATCAATTGTTCCAACGCGTATAGTACATGGGTTACTAGCATAGTTACACAATCAAGAAACAAAAGTTGGTTTTAATGACTATCGTTAACAAGTGACCGACTTGTCACTAATCGTAAACACCTTTTTTGTGTTCTTTTCTAATATATATAAATACTGGTTTTAAACCCCCGTCTAACGGGGTTATTTTATATTTTTCGTTTCCAATGTTTATATATATATTTTTATTTTAATATTATTTATTGTAAGAAAGTTAATAATATACTTAGTGTTTGATAATATACTTAGTGAGACCCAGGAACTGTTTTTTTTTTGCTATAAAATTGTTTCTTAATATAAAGAATATATTTTTTTTAAAAAAAATTGGATATTAGTTTTTAGTAGATCTCTATTTTATAGGATTTTTATATCAGATATTTGGTGAAATTAATCTATACTATTTAATAAATAAAGCATTCTAAATGCCACATGTCATTACAATGTTGATCCTTACAAAATTTTTCCTCCTCTCTCTCATATTAATTACATTTCTCTTTCTAATATTTCATTTTGAATTTTTAATAATTTCCTCCTAATTTAAAAGAATTAATACCATCATAAATATGTTAATTTGTTTAATATAAAATATATTGCATTAGTTATTAATATTAGATTTTTATAAGTAACCAATATGAATCTATACTATTTAATAAATAAAGTTTTCTAAATGTCACATGTCATTACAATGTTGATCCTTACAAAATTTTTCCTCCACTCTCTCATATTAATTACATTTCTCTTTTTAATATTTCATTTTGAATTTTTAATAATTTCATCCTAATTTAAAAGAATTAATACTATCATAAATATGTTAATTTGTTTAATATAAAATATATTGAATTAATTATTAATATTAGATTTTTATAAGTAACCAATACGAAACGGGTGGGTTTCTTTAACCGGTTAAAGTTTCAAACATTGTTCATGTCAAAACAGTTTAAGATTACAATGAGTTTTGTTCCACGAGTTGGTTTAAAAAAGTAGTGATTTACAAACTAAGTTTTGACATAGAAAATAACCAAGAAATAATTTATAATTTACGAATTTTCTAACAACTTTTTATTTCCAAATTGCGTAATGTGTAACTTTTTTACCGTATAATATATCTTTATATATGTGATACATTTTTTTTTGTATTTCACATTATGTTATTAATTTAAAAAAAATTACTTATTCTATTCTGTGTGCTACACGGGTAACTAGCCTAGTTTTTAATATAATGAGATGTTATAACCCGTTTAAGGTTATCTGGGTTTAAAAGCTATTTGGGTTTAGCGAGTGCATGGTAAGTCTCCATTCACAAATAAAACAATATGGTGGCTTGAGAGAACGTAAGAAACAACCAGAGAGCTTTTAAATGTTTCGTTTATATATATTTAAGATTAAGATTCTTAAATCTATAGTTTTTCTTTTCTTTTCCTTTTTTTCTTTCTGTTTCATTTTTTTTTGCACGCAACATGTATTGTAATTTATTTACGTTCTCATATGTTGTTTACATTATTCGTTGATAATATTTATATATTTATTTGGATTTTAATTTAATTTATTGTAAGAAAGTTAATAATATACTTAGGAGTTGATGATAAAAGAGTTTCATAAATAAATGAGATGTTATACCCGGTTTAAAAGCTATATGGGTTTTGTGAGACCCATGACTCGCTTATTTTTTTTTACTATATAACTGTTTCTTAATTATAAATAATATCTTTTAAAAATAAATATTAATATTTAGTATATCCCTATTTTATAAGTTTTCTTATGAAATATTTGGTAAGATTAACTTTTAATACAATGAGATGTTATAACCTGTTTAAGGGTTATCTGGGTTTGGTGAGATTCATACCCATGAATTCGAGTCAAATTCATGAAAAACCTTCATTTAAGAATAAAACAATATGATGACTTTAGAGAATTTAGGGAGCTTTCAATTATATATATAAGATTTAATATCATAATGCTCTAACCTAACTGATGTACATAAAATTATACATCTTTTTAGCATCAAATAATCTCTAAAAACTGCAACTTCTATCAAATAACATAGCACAGAAGGCTACTTATCATAATAAAATACAATTTCAGGTAAAACCAAGCTCCAAATGAAGAAACAAGTGAATAGACGAAGAAAAACGAAAGAAAACACAAGAAAAGCAAGAAACACGCCCCATGCTTCTGAACACCATAAAAGACAAAAAAAAATCTACAAGAAAAGACAAATATTGGGAACAAAAGCACGGGACCGTGCCTCTTGACCACGGGGCCGTGGTCACCTTTCAGAAACGACAAAAAAAATTAGCACATGTCACTAAAAAGTACGGGGCCGTGCCTCAGGTAGCACGGGGCCGTGGTGAGTCATCATGTACGATCTGACAACACGCAACTGGGACACGTAGACACGGGGCGTGGCTACCTAAGCACGGGGCCGTGCTTCACCCTCCAGACTGCCTATAAATAGTAGCTCATGTTGCATTGATCAAGTGTGCCTTGAAGAGAATTCTATACGGTTTTCACTTATAAAACCACCCACTAACACTCATATTGAAGATCTAGTGAAAGCTTTGAAGGCTTGGAGGTCATCATCATCATCATCATCAACTATCATCATCATCATCATCCATCATCATCATTAAGAAGGAAGATTCATCCACATTTGGTTAGATTATTCTAGTTTAATCATGTGTTTGTTATCATCATCCACTCTAATGTTCATAACCATGCTCATTATGAGCTAAACTCCATTTACCATCTAAAATCTATGAAGAAGCTTTGTTTTACTTAAAGATTATATAAAACATGTGATTTAGTTTAGTAAAATACATGGTTATCTTGCAATTATCTTTTGATGAGAAATGTTTCACCATCTTAATTCAACAATTCAAAGTTGGTGATTGGCAATCATATTGACAATCATTCATGATCGATTCATGTTCTTGAAAGATAGAATACTTTGATAATTTATCGAAACATGGATCCTTATATTGTATTTAGAAATGATGAGATATAAGTTATGATCTATTTCTCTATTTTTGGTAATTCTGAAATAACATTGTTAACACGATTGCTTAGATTATCATGCTAGTTAAAGACATCGTATGTTAACGGAATGTGTAAGTATAACCTACTTAAATCAACCAAGGGGAGGTTGTGTGACTAAACTATTGTGACATTTGTCAAATTCGGGTACCGAGTTGTATTCGTTTTGTAAATTTTTATTTTGTGGAACCAACTCAACATTTTTTTAGAACTTTATTTAATTATTATATAATATTTTTATAGACCTCGATAATCAATAAATCGATGTTTGTCATATTGTAGTGTCATTAAGAAAAACATAAATGGTTCAAAATGATTTTCGTAAAGTCGTTAGAAGTTTTACAAACCTTTAAACTCATATTAAATTTTGATTGAAACTTGGAGGACCTTTTCTGTAAATATATAATATATATACAAAAAATAAAATAAAACCTAAACCTAACACACACATCCAGCCTCCCTCTTTCTCTCTTCCAATTCCGGAGTCGTTTTTCGGCGACCGGCGACGTCCGGCGACCACCGGCGACTCCGACACCACCACACTCTTGCCCTCTCTTGGTTCACCGGAAACCCCCCGCACCCAAAACCCCTCTTTCCCCTCTCCGCGCGTTTTTCCGGCGACCGGAAAACCGGACACCGGTGCTCCGTCGTGGCCGCTGAGCTCCCTCAGCTCACTCTTTCTTCGTCTCTATCTTTATATCTCTCTCCGTCTCTATCTCTCTATCTCTCCCGTCTCTCTCTATCTCTCTTTTCGTCTCTGCTCTCTCTCTCTCTCTCTCGCGCCGTCACTCTCTCTCTCTCTCTCTCGCACCGTCTCTCTCCCTCTCCCTCTCTCTCCGGCTGCGGTCATCGACCTCCGATGGTCTCGACTCAGGTTTTTCCTGGTGTAGAGCCACGACCTCATAAACATATAAAAGGTAAATTAATATTGGGGTCGTATTATTAGTTTTCTTATGTCGATTTCCAGATTTAAATTGTCGATAACCGGTTATATATTTGGTTATATACTTTGAAACGGGTTGGATGGATATGGTGTTGTTTTGAATTGGGGGAAAAAATAAACGATCGGGTAATGGATATATTAAGTTCTTATGGGTTTAATTATCTTGGTTCGTTTGGTTTGTACGTTAGTTATTAAACTAGAGGTCACGGGTTCGAGTCTAATCCTAGACCGGTTTTGATATTATTTTTATACTTAACAAATTACGGTTACTATTAGTACTAATATTATTACATAAAAAAATTGTTATTGTTATTATTGTGTTAAACTTACTATTATATGTATTCGTTATTAATACTATTATTACTATCATTTTTATTATAAATATTAAAATTATCATTATTAATAAAGATCATATTATTATTATTTATTAAAATTATATTTTTATCGTTAATTATTAGCAATAATAATTATTATATTTATTCGTGAACTCGTTTAGAAATCTAACCCACATCGAGTATAGTATCATTATTACTATCAATATTATCTACTATGATTATTATTTTTTATCAACAACACTTTAATTAATACCAAATTTTTTTTATTCATTAACTTTTATTGTTAGTATTATTAAAAAAAATTATTGTTATTATTATTATCATTATTATCTTATATATATATATATAACATATTTTTAAAAATCATTATTATCATTACTATCATTATCATAAATAATATTATTATAAGCTTCATTATAAATTCATTTTTTTTATAAAACCGAACTCTTGATTTAAACCCGTCTTGTTTTTATTTAATATTGGTTTAGCTATTTAAAAGCTCAATAAAATAATATTATTATTAATTAAGTATGAGTCCCTAGACGTTAACAAATTAACCAGTAACCGATTAACAACCGAACCTTCTCGTTCAATGTTTCAAATGTAGTTTCAACTAAAGTTCAAGTTTATTAATATATTTTATTTATTCGTTTTCAATTAGCTTTCAAAGTCGGATTCGTTCTTTTCGTTCACAAGCTTTCTATATGTCGATCATTAATTAGTTCTCAATTTATCAATCGAGGTGAGTACTTTCATACCCCGTTTTCCATCTTCAGTTTTGGGGTAACATTTCATACTTATCAAACTAAATTCTTTATTTACTTGAATCTTTAAACCCACAAACGTGATTGTATACTTTAATTAAATAATTGCTCGATTTGGTGTTCTATGCTTACATGCTTATGTTTTTATCGCTTTTGGATGGTGGAACTATAAATCCTAGACCATTTGGCAACCCCTCATGGCAAGGTGTCGTTAACGTAATGCAATTAACGATAACTATAAAATCCTAGACTACTTGGCAACCCCTTGTAGCTAGGTGGTGCTAATGTGTTTAGCAATTGTCAATAAAATCCTAGACTATTTGACATCCCCTTATAGCTAGGTGTCGCTAACTTGTTTAGCGATAACTATTTTATCCAAGTTTATAGCTTTTATTTATTGTTTTGTATACAAGTTTTGTGTTTTTTTATTACTATATACTTATATGCTCAAACTTATGAATTGCTCACCAACCTTTGTGTTGACAAACTTTATTTTATGAAATGATACAGGTTTGACTTTTGTTGACTCAAGGACTTGATGAAAAACGTTACCAAGATTATTAGTGTATTAGTAAAATTATGCTTGGTTGTTTGTGGTTGTTTGTAGTTTATATTCTACAGGTACAAAACAGGAAAACGGACGATAAACAGGGGACACTCTGTCGAAATTTCGTTAACCCGTAGGGAAGTCTCTCTCCATTTTAACCCACCATACTTAATTAGAATTTTTATCTTTCAATGAATCTTTGCACGAATATACTGAACTAATGAGGGTGGGGGCTATTAGGCTCAAAGCCGAACGATCCACTAGAGTTGGAAGTTATGTTCATAACAGGATTGAGGAAGAACTAATCCACATCCTCGACAAAACTGGTCTTGACGATATGACCTTAAAAGAGTCACTAGGTTTGTAATATATATATATATATATATATATATATATATATATATATATATATATATATATATATATATATAGTTTAATTTTCAGCAATTGGGAGAAAGAGCTAACCATTGAAGACATCTTAAGACTCCCGACAATCAACAAAAAGTTGTATTTACCATCATCACCATCATTAAACTTAACCCTTGCACCACCACAAAATATCAAAATCCCTTCTCACCCAAAACCAACCATTATTACTTTCTGATTTATGTAACCCTTCAAAAAGGTGGAGATTTGAACTTCTTACAAGCTTTTTTATCACAGATTACGTATTGACTAAGAGTGTTCACATACATACATCACAAGTATGATTAGATATAAAACCGAGTGTGAGTGAACATTGTGAGAACGTGACGTTCTGCATAAACAGAAGCTCATAAAAACAAAATTGCCTTTTTATTTATTACTACATATAATACTAAGAATTAAGGTTGGTTATTTTGTTTCCATTTTCTTGGAACTCTATTAGGGGATGTTTAGGCTATAATCCAAGCTTACGGTTTTTAGAGAGTATTTATAAATAGATTGCTTGAGGACAAGCAATGTTAAAGTGTGGGGATGTTTGATGTACATAAAATTATACATATTTTTAGCATCAAATAATCTCTAAAAACTGCAAATTATATCAAAAATACACAGCACATAAGACTACTTATCCTAATAAAATGTAATTTCAGGTGAAAACAAGTCCCAAACGAAGAAACAAGCGAAAAGATGAAGAAAAACGGAAGAAAACACAAGAAAATCAAGAAAACACGCCCCCATGCCTCTAGAAACACGCCCCGGTGCTTATGAACACCAGAAAAGACAAATATCTACAAGAAAAGACAAAAATTGGGAACAAAAGCACGAGGTCGTGCCCCTTGCCCACGGGGCCGTGGTCATACATAAGAAACGACAAAACAAATCTGGCACATTTTATAATAAAACACGGGGGCGTGCCTACGTAAGCAAGGGGTCGTGCCCTTCACTCCAGATTGCCTATAAATAGTAGCTCATGTTGCACTCATTTGGTGTGCCTTGAAGAGAGTTCTATCCGGTTTTCACTTATAAAAACACCCACTAACACTCATATTGAAAATCTAGTGAAGAGTTTGAAGGCTTGGAGACCATCATCATCAGCCATCATCATCATCCATCATCATCATCATTAAGAGGGAAGACTCATCCACATTTGGTTAGATTGTTCTAGTTTAATCATGTGTTTGTTATCATCATCCAATCTAATGTTCATAACTATGCTCATTATGAGCTAAACTCCATTTACCATCTAAATCTATGAAGAAGCTTTGTTTTACTTGATAATTATATAAAACATGTGGTTTAGTCTAGTAAAGTACGTGGTTATCTTACAATTATCTTTTGATGAGAAATGTTTCACCATCTTAAATCAGCAATTCAAAGTTGGTGATTGTCCATTCTATTGGCAATCATTCATGATTGATTCATGTTCTTGAAAGATAGAAATACTTTGATAAATTATCAAAACATGGATCCTTATATTGTATTTAGAAATGATGAGATATAAGTTATGATCTATTTCTCTAAGTCTTGGTAATCCGAAAATGGCTTTGCTTAGGATATCATGCTAGTTAAAGAAATCATATGTTAATGGAATGTGTAAGTATAACCTACTTAAATCAACCAAGGGGGGTTGGGTGAGTTACCTAGAACCACCCGAAGTTGTTAGAATTGGTATTTGAGAAATCGGAGTTAATCCTAATCTTTCTACTTTACGAAACTACTTGCCAACTTAAATTGACATTCTCAAGGTAATATGACATAAGGAAATGGTCGACTTTAAAATGCGCATGCTACTCCCTTTTTGTCATAGATTCTCACTTAGAAATGAGGAGCTATCTATCATATATTATTACGGCAAGTTTTACCACATGTTTACGTATTAATTATCAATGATAAAATGGAGTGGATTCTTGATCTTAGATGGTAACCTTCATATAATTGAATTACTTGTTTAGAATCTCTCGTCCTGGTCACCTATATATCATATTTAAGTATTTATTTTTATAAAAGTTCAAAAATTAACCTCAAAATAATTAAAACCTCCGATTAAAGTAAAACAACGATTCATTATCAGAAACATTTGTGTCCACGGATCGATAACTGGTTCTTACCAATACTATTCTACATATACGATAGGTACACTTGCTTATTTTGTGTGTGTTTAGTCGTTGTAGAAATCATTTTATAAATTTAAAACACGATCTTGTGCAAAAGCTAAATAATCCATCCTTTCATAATTTCACCACACTAACGCAGCACACATCACCTAACCCGAAAAAACCCGTACCTGAACCCAAACTAACCCGACTCGAAGAAACCGAACCCGAACCGAAGTAATTCGGGTTGGTTCTCGGGTTTGATTTATAAGATTTTGGTCAACCCGAAAAACCCGAATAAACTTTTAGCTTTGAAAATAAATGTTTGGGATTGAGTTTGAAAAATGCTTATTGGCTTTTTGATGTTTTCAAAAAGCCAATAAGCAAAAATGTGTTTGGCAATCACAAAAATTCTTTTTATTTTAGCTTTTTGAAAGGGTTAAAAAGCATTTTCCTAAAAGCCCCAAATCAAGGCTTTTCAAAATAACTTTTGAAAAAGCCAATAAGCATTTTTCAAACTCAATCCCAAACATGCTATAAATATATTTTTATGTATAATAGGCTAAGTCTTAGCCACTAAGGTTATCAGAAACTGGCTTTAATCAACTGTTGTCATTTTAACTATTATGAATTGATTGCTTATTATTAATTTATGTTTACCGTCTATTATTAATAGCAACCGTAATCGAACAACCGAATCACGCCCGATTGAATAAGATTATGGTTCGAGTTAGTTTTACTCTTCTTTTGAATTGTTTTATCAAGTTAGGTTAGTTTATTATTTGATTATTTGTGTTATAAACAAAGAAAAATATGTTGTTTTAATTTTCGCATTGTAGTTTTCTAAAACATTTTGATTTTGTGTTTTTTTTCTAGGATACTCGAAACCCGATTAACCCAACCCGAATTACCCGAAACCGAAAACCCGTGAGAGATTTGGGTTGGGTTTCGGCTCAAGATTTAAAACTTTAAAACCCGAAGAACCCGACCTGAATAACCCGAAACCCGAAAAACAAACCCGAAGAACACCCCTAGCTCTATCCACTACACATGGTCTACTTTACAAATTAAAAAATAAATAACAATAATCACTTTATTATTTTTAATCTACCTATTCTAATAAAGTAAAATAACTGTAGACACATATCAGTTTGTGGTTAATCCTCACGATAGTTTTCCCTCCAAAACAAATATATATCATATCTTAATAATTATTCATTTTCTTTTTACACTCCATTTATATTATGTCTATAACATGATTAAATTATTCACTTTTCTTTAAACTATATTTATATTATATCTATACACTTTTATAAAAATAAATATTTACATATTATACTACTATATATTGTTATAATATATTTCACAACATACTTGGTGAAATTCAAAAATAAACAACAAACCGTGTTTGTTAAATATTGAAAAGAATATAATTCTAAATGTTATTATTAACATATTATACTGTGTATTTTGTTGAAGATTATAAATAGAAAAAAGAACCTCTAATATGCTTTCAATTTACGAAGTAATTTGTTTAATCGCTAATTTATAATTATATGCTTAAAAGTTGATCCATTTATCTATTGATTTTTTTTGTACATTGTCATATAAATTATGAATATAGGATTTAAATCTATCTATTTATTTTTCGATTAATTTAGTAAATTATACATATCTATATTATATATAAAGGAAGAGTGATGGGCACTAGCGTCTTTTCATAATTTCATGCGAAGGACAAAACCGACATTTCATAATAGGACAAGAAAAGTAATTTGTCAATGTATCCGTCAATTCTTAAAGCTTTTAGTACAACATTATGAAGCTTCATTTTTTGTGAGATTACCCTTTAATCGTTTAGAAAACAAAAGGTTATGGCTTAAATATGTTATTATTATTATTATTATTGTTATTATGGTGGCTATCCACATTCGTAACTCTCATGTTTCATTATGTTTCTATTAACTTTGTTAGCCTATTTATAGTGGCTTCTTGTGCTTGTATTAGATATACATACATAGATACCGATGACTAACAACCTCCCTTTTCTCTACTTATCATGATCTATATACACTATTTCTCTAGGTTCGAAAAATGTAATAAGGAAATGTTGAGGCGATTTGGGCTAAGGAAGAAGATGCTATATAATGCCTGAATATTGTGAAAGCTCGGACTAAACTAAGCACACTTTTGATAGTGTTGGAAATTTGTAAAATTCATTGTGTTGGTTTACATCAACTGGCGGCTTGAGATATGATATATGTAATACAATCTAGATGATGTGAGATTATTATTATTATTAAAATTGTAATACATATGAAGGAACATTATAATTATTATTATTATTACTATAATTGTGAGTTAAAATGTGTGTAAAAACCCCAACCTATTAATAATAGATTGATTGATTATATACAAGTAAGTAAATAAGTAAGCAATGAATTGAATTAAATTAAATTGATAATACATTGAACAAGTAAAGTAAAGTAGATTGAGAGAAGTGATCAGGTTTCTTTAAGATGATGAATGTGATGTTGATTTGAGGCATCGAATTTAGACTTTGTTTGTCTATAAATTTGTGAACTTTGATTATATGCATTGTTAGTATTATGCATATTTAATTGCATTTAGTAGTGTTATAAGTTTTAGTAGATATGGAGTCTAAACTTACATGGCAGAACTGACAGACCAGCACCTTGACAGACCAGCTCTCCGAGGTAAGTACCAAACTCCCTTGTACTAAATGTGAAAATCTGTCTGAACAATTGACAGACAGATCAATTACAAACTGATTCGTGTTTGAAGTTGATGAAAAAATAGCTACGAAGATGATTTATGATGAGGAAGACAATTATGTGCAATGACCGAAGTATGATGAATGTCAGCCTTCCTCGTCAAATGCTGTCGAAACCCCTGCTGCCTCTACAGAAGAGGAATTCTTCAATCCGTTTCACTCTCAACAACAATCACCCATTGATGAGCTACCTTCGAACCTGGAAGACAATCTAGATGTCAGTGCGGTTCCGACTACGAGAGTTCATAAAAATCACCCATTGGAGAACGTGATAGGTGATCTGTCCGACGGTGTACAAACAAGACAAAGCTTGAATGAGCACACCTGTGTTTACACAAGCATTAAAGATACGGGCATAATTAACGAATGCTTGTACACTTGCTTCATCAGCCAGATTGAACCAAAGAACTATCAAATGGCTCTCAAGGACAGCTCGTGGGTCGAAGCCATGCAAGAAGAGTTAGCCCAGTTCAAGAAAATGGAGGTATGGAATTTGGTTGCAAACCGAAGAATGTGCATGCGATTGGCACCAAATGGGTTTTCAAATGCAAGAGAGATGAGAAAGGGATTATTATCAGGAACAAGGCGAGGCTGGTTGTAAAAGGTTTTAATCAGCAAGAGGGGATTGATTACAATGAGGTGTTTGCTCCAGTGGCGAGATTGGAAGCCATTCGATTGTTTTTGGCTTTTGCTGCACACAAGGAGATGAAGGTATTTCAGTTAGACGTGAAGAGTGTGTTTCTTAACGGGAAAGTCGATGAGGTTGTGTACGTTGAGCAACCTCCGGGTTTTCCTGACCCAGACTTTTCTGATCACGTGTACAAGCTAAGTAAAGCGCTATATGGGCTACATCAGGCACCTCGTGCCTGGTACTCAACACTATCCAACTACTTGCTTGAGAATGAGTTTGAAAGGGGAAAGATCGATAGCACACTGTTCTTTAAGAGAAAAGGAAGCGATTTTCTTCTGGTGCAAGTCTACGTGGACGACATCATCTTTGCTGCATCAAAAGTCGCCATGTGTCAGGAGTTTGAGGCCGTCATGAAAAAGAGGTTTGAAATGAGTGCTATGGGTGAACTAACTTTCTTTTTAGGATTGCAGGTTGATCAGAAGAAAGATGGGATGTTCATTCATCAGACTAAGTGTGTCCATGATGTTCTCAAACGCTTCAAGATGGAGGACAGCACTCCATACGATACTCCAGTCTGCGTCAACCATAAATTGGGCGCTGATTCAGACAACGATGCAGACGTGGACCCAACCCAATATCGGGCAATAATAGGTTCTTTAATGTACTTAACTGCTTCTAGACCTGATATTATGTTTGCAGTTTGTCTTTGTGCTCGCTTTCAGGCAAACCCAAAGGAATCTCACTTGAAGGGTGCGAAGAGGATATTACGCTATCTCAAAGGCAAACCTAAACTGGGGTTGTGGTACACGAAAGGAGGAGACTTGGAGTTGGTCGCCTACACGGATTCTGATTATGGAGGGTGCAAACAGGTTGTAAGCAGGTAAATAACTTAGAATGGTTTTCATTGTTTCTGTGATACGGGTTAGATTCAATTAAGCTCAAAACTTAAATGGGCAACAACTCAGAGATTATGATGCCTCCTATCTATTCTCAAAGCGTATTTGGCTTTCCCCAAGTCACCCCGAGTTGACCTCGACTCGTAGTGTCTGATTAAATAGTAATTACTCTTCGATCTTCACATTTAGACAGATTTTCACATTTACAAACTGTTCAGAGGGAGTCAATTTCATCACAAAACCACCTTGACAGAATCTAACACACATGACCATTAATTAATCCGAAGCATCTTCAATCACCAGGGATAACGATCAAGAACATAAACACTTTATTTCCCGATTAAATCCAACTTGTTCCAGAATTTTCACTTTAATAAATAAGCATCACGTTTCAGGATCCAATTCTCGAACGCCTTGAAAATAACATAAATAATATGCTCTGACCGCAATCCAGTAATGACGAAAACCTTCAGTTCAATTTGACTTTCTTCAGTTGGTCAACCTCGAACAACAACAATTTCATTGCCCACAAACACCCAAATATGTGTCAATATCCAGTTTCAATCAATATCCCATTCACAAACTCAACTCCCTATCCAGAGTTGACACGTATTTGTTCACACGTAAGACCAAGAGATAACAAGTTTCACTCGTTGACGGAACAACGTCTTCGGTCTCACAATAATCGTGTACACCTGGCCATACAGACGAAAACTCCAAACACTTTTTTTTTTTTTAACTTCGCCTAAAGTCAACTTCGCTCCTCCTTAACTTCGCCTGTCCATAACTTCGCCTGTCCAAAACTTCGCCTGACAGATAACTTCGCCTGAGATAAGCGAACTTGTGAGGTAGGCGAAGTTGTGAATAACTTCGCTTAACCTTATATCTTCGCCTAAACCCTAAAATTTAAGCGACAACTTCGCCTGAACCCCATAACTTCGCCTGCGGCGGCTGTTCGGCCAAAAACGCATCAGAAACGTGCCAGAAACACCAAAACGCAGATCTCGAACCATAGCATAAGAGCCTAAGGCTCTGATACCACTTGTAAGATTGGAAGTACTATCCGTAAGCTTACATGGCAGAAGTGACAGACCAGCTCTCCGAGGTAAGCACCAAACTCCCTTGTACTAAATGTGAAAATCTGTCTGAACAATTGACAACTATAACTGATCAGTTTGTTAGTTTGGATGCTCAATTTAAAACATTAAAAGAAGATCATCATTTCACTAAAGCTAGAGAAAAAAGTTATAAGGTAAAAATAAAAGCTAGTGAGAAAGATATTAGAAGTCTTAAAGCAAATCTAGCTGAAAAAATTCACGTAATTGATCTTAGCTATGAAGTGTTAGAAGAGAAAACCAAACTAATAGCTGAAAGGGATAAACAGATAGCTGATCACCAGGTGAAAGTGGTGGAACTTAACAGAAAACTTGACCAATTTAGAAATTCCTCCGCTATACTTGATCACCTCGTTAGTGATCAAGGTTCCCAGTTAAAATGGGAGGAATTGGATATCATGAAGTTCCACCACCTTACAATCATAATTACACTTATGATCCTAGTAATCAGAAATCTGTTGATGTTGATTTTGGTCAGACAGTTCCGGTTAAGGTTACTATTAAAGAACCAGAAGTTAGTAAAGGCGAAACAAGTAAGCCTGTTTCGAGTGTTAAGATTTCTGTTCCTAGTCCTGTCTCATCAAACTCGGACAAGTCATCCAAGTCGAGTGAGACAAAAGAAGAGGCAGCGTTACCAAAAAGTGGAGAGAAACATAAATCAAATGAAAAGAATTCTCCACTAAACTCGTATGTCCCACCATATGTGAGACAAACGGGCAGTAATGCAGCCTCATCATCTAAAACAACTATTGAAAAGAAAGTTGAACACAGGAGTTGTTTCAGATGTAATCAATTAGGACACCTAATTGCTGATTGCCCTCTGAAGCAGAGATTCAGAGGTGTGAGGCCTTCAAAAACTGAGAATAGATCTAACGGTAATCACTATAATGGTAAAAATGAAAACTCATCAAAGTTCAGACATTGGACTAATCCAGGTTTTCAAAGAAAACGATCTCAGTTTTTCACTGCTAACAACCAAACCATAAGTAATAATTCATTTAATTCACGAAGGTTTGGATGGCCTCATAGTCAATCTACAAGAAGGTATCCTTTTAGGACTTATAGGAATTATTCTGATACTAACTTTGGACAGCCAAAGTACGGGATGTATCGACCCAAGACCAATAGGTCTTGGGTCCCCAGATTTTAATCATCTGCTTTAATCGTGCAGGAACAGTTGAACAGGGCTGCAAACAATCTATGGGTTGTGGATAGCGGCTGTTCCCGGCACATGACGGGTAACAAGAGTTTGTTACACGAATGGAAACCTGTTCAGGAGGAAGAGTGAGTTTTGCTGGAGAGAGTGGTGGAAGGATTACAGGAATTGGGATGGTGACAAATGGAAAAATGACGTTAGAGAAAGTGAATTTCGTTGAAGAACTGAAGCATAATCTGCTGAGTGTTTCGCAGATCTGTGACAAAGATTACACCGTGCACTTTACCAAGAATGAAGCGATCGTGCTGTATCCTGGTTTCAAGATACCAGAGGATTGGATAGTTATGAAAGCTCCAAGAGAAAAGAATACGTATATTATGGACATGAGGTCGACTGAGATGGCAACTGAAGAATCGTGTCTTCTGTCGAAAGCAACTGAATCGGAGTCCGAATTATGGCATAGAAGAATGGGGCATATTCATCTTCGGAAAATGAACTACATTGTCAAGAATGGGCTAGTGCTGGGTGTTCCCTTGAAGAATTTCAACTTTGAAGACCAATGCTTATCGTGCAAAAAGGGAAAGCAACACAAGAAATCCCTCACACCAAGAAGGTTAATTCAATAGTCAGTACCCTAGACCTACTTCACATGGATCTCTTCGGTCCCGTGAATGTAAAAAGCCTAGGTGGAACATCATACTGCTTGGTGATCACTGATGATTTCTCTCGATACTCTTGGTGCCCAACCCAATATCGGGCAATAATAGGTTCTTTAATGTACTTAACTGCTTCTAGACCTGATATTATGTTTGCAGTTTGTCTTTGTGTTCGCTTTCTGGCAAACCCAAAGGAATCTCACTTGAAGGGTGCGAAGAGGATATTGCGCTATCTCAAAGGCAAACCTAAACTGGGGTTGTGGTACACGAAAGGAAGAGACTTGGAGTTGGTCGCCTACACGGATTCTGATTATGGAGGGTGCAATCAGAATCGGAAGTCAACAACAGGTGGGTGTCAGTTTCTTGGAGGCAGATTAGTGGCATGGCAATGCAAGAAGCAGACCTCAGTCGCCATTTCAAACTGTGAAGCAGAATACATGGCAGCATCGAACTGCTGCTCCCAGGTTCTTTGGATTCAACAGCAATTGCGCGATTATGGTCTGAATTTCACTCATACTCCTATTTGCATTGATAATACTGCTGCTATCTCAGTAACTAACAATCCCGTAAAGCACAGTAAAACTAAACACATTGACATCCGTCATCATTTTATACGGGATTGTGCAGAGAAGAAATTGATTGTGCTCGAAAAGGTTGATACGCTAGATAATTTCGCTGACTTGTTTACTAAAGCGTTTGACAAAAATCGTTTTCAAAACCTTGTTGAGCTGAATGGGATGATCAATCCCGAGTAACCGTGTTTTTGTCTTTACTTAAAAAAAACAAAAAAAAAACAAAAAAAACGTCACTATCGCTTAGAATTATGTCGGTTGCCTCAGTTTGAAGGACATATCTTCGGATATGTTTGGTCCTCATTTCTACTTGTAGAATATAAGGATAGCCATTAACCAGATGACTGAAAGTGACCGGGGCGGTTTATGATGTGTTTTTATTCTTCCGCTGAAAATTAGTCGATCATACTTAGTTAGAAGGACACATACTTGTATGTGGTCGGTCCAGCTGATCCATTGGATCTTCAGGATAGCCGTTTACCTGAAAACTTCAATTTGATCGGGGCGATTGAAGTTAAAATTTTTTTCGGGAGATGAAATTATTTTCAAGTCTACTACTTCGTAAGAAGTTCCTTTACTATGTTTAACAGAAAATTGATCCAACCTTGGAAAGTGATAGATATACTGATTCTGTGTGCTTAACTAGTGAAGTTATAAGGCCTAAAAGACTTTAGAACAGTCATTGTATGTCATGGTAGTTTTTTTATGGTGCGTAAAAGTATAAGTGATACTAACTAAATCTACTCGATTTTACGTGGAAACTCCTTAAGAGTTGTGCATGTCTCCATATATATCTTTCAGAATGATAGGCAGAAAAGCGATTACCCAGTCATACACGAGCCCGTAAGTGTTCTGATTCCCGTGAAGATAGCGTGTAAAGAAACTGCAGTGATCCAGATTCGGGACTTGCAGTTGTTCACTACTCTGAAGTTTGTGTAATGCTTAAAAAAAAATTGTGTGTTATTGAGACATTTTAGTGTTCATAATGTTAAGACTTCTCAATCAAGATGCAAGATAGAAAACGGGAAGAAGAGTCTGAAGATCGAAGAGTAATTACTATTTAATCAGACACTACGGGTCGAGGTCAACTCGGGGTGACTTGGGGAAAGCCAAATACGCTTTGAGAATAGATATGAGGCATCATAATCTCTAAGTTGTTGCCCACTTAAGTTTTGAGCTTAATTGAACCTAACCCGTATCACAGAAACGATGAAAACCATTCTAAGTTATTTACCTGCTTACAACCTGTTTCTTTATGTCATAATACAGCTGAACACGGATCTGTGTGACAGTCACGTAGTTAGTATGATTCCTGTTCGGATCTTTTCTAAAACATAGTAGTCCCTGTCGAGACTGAAATTTGATCCCGTGTACCTAATTGTTAAAATTTTTCTACTTATGTAGTTGTATGATTTTATACCTGGTTACTTGGTCTTGATCGTATCATTTAACGCTTTAAAGGTTGTTTTAAAACTTAATTGCAAATTGTTCAAATTATAGGGGTTTGTTTTGTAAAATTTAATATCAGCGAAGTTATCCATAACTTCGCCTGCCATAGGCGAAGTTATCCATAACTTCGCCGGTATAACTCTGACCCTATATAAAGAAGGTTTAAGGTCAAACAGTACATTATTTCTAAACCAGCGAACTTATCTTCCTGAAACCCAGCGAACTTAATCTGTTAACCCTAAGCGAAGTGGCATACTGATCATCTGTGTTTATCTTTCTCGATCCAAATCCGATTTAAAGGTGTGTAGGTTGTAATATCTTATAATCGATATCATTGATGTTAATCAAAGGTTATTTTGACCCGATTTGTGATCTCGTTCTTTCGGAACCTTAACATCCGATTTTTCAAACTTTTTTAACGTGGTCGTAATCATTGTGATCGTCTAGATCTTCATAATATCATGTGTTTATCACCGAACATTCTCCAAATTGATCCAAATCGTTTCGTATAAAAAACCTAACTGTTGCCGATTCATATTCGGCGAAGTTACAGTTTAGGCGAAGTTATCCGTAACTTCGCCTGAGATTTAACTTCGCCTGATAATTAATTATGTAACAGTATTTGAGGCGATGTTGTGGTTAGGCGAAGTTATCATTAACTTCGCCTGGACCGTTTTTTCTTAACTGTTATCCGGCGAAGTTCAAATTGAGGCGAAGTTGTTCCCAACTTCGCCCCACCTCTAACTTCGCCTATACAGAATCAATCACAACTTCGCTCATGGTAACAGGCGAACTTGTGATTTGCCTTGACGTTTATCTAACTTAGCCTGTTTGATGCAGATATGGCTGCTGTAGATGGAGCAGGCGGTGATGATGGAGGAGACAACCAACGACAGTTCTTCCCGGTCATAACATGTATATAACATTAGACCCGGATGCGAGCGGTGTTGATGATTTCCGCGAAATCATCACATTCTTACTCCGCTCGCGTATATTCCACGCGATTACAACAACACTGCCGATATCCTTGCCAAACATTGAGGATTTTTGGCAGACAGTGGAGTATGAATGTCGCGTTGAGCCCCCGGTCATGCGAGCAACAGTCAACAATCACATTGTTCAGTTCTCATCTGAACAGATCCGGGCGGCTTTACGGTTTGGAGATGAGACGAGGGATGACCCGACAGATTTTGTGGCTCCATTCCGTGATGGAGCGTTTCTGAGAATGGGATACTCTGGTCCCTTGGGGGATACTCAGAGAAGGAGGGGTTCTTACTAGACCAGTGGCGCTTTCTCATGCATGTCATGATCGTGTGCATGTCAGGGAGAAAGGCTGGTACTGATGGGATGGGCGCGACCATGCAGTCAGCGATGACTGCTCTGACTTACAATAAGCGTTACAGCTTTAGTCAGATGGTCTTCTATGAGATAGATCGACAGAGAAGAGCGGTGGCGCGTGAGAGATTTATCATGTATCCAAGATTCATTCAGATGATCTTGAATCATGTTGCTCCAATGCTACCTCAGCGCCGCCCAATCAGATATGTAGAAAGTGTGAGTAAAAGAATCTTCGCCCAGTGCAGATCTTCCAGTGTGAGGAGTAAACCTGAGCTCCGTCCTCGACATACTCCTTTATTAGGGTACTTGATCAACCCGGAGTATGTGCCAGCTCGTGGGGACGAGTTTCGGGATCCTCAACCACAACAGGCTGGAGCGCCTCAAGCTATACCTGCTGCTCCTGTTGTGTCACCGGAAGAGAATGTAGACCTTGATGCTGCATTTGGTGGTCAAGGCTTCTTTGATATGGATCGGGTTGATCCTGAAGAAAATGTGCAAGTATCATTTGAAAGGGTTTCGAGTGTGAATGTGACTAGGGCAGCTACAACGGTGGCTGACTCTGATTCTGAAGATGAGTTGGCTGAAGCGAGACAAATATTGGTAACTCAAGAACGAATTCATGGGAAAAGGAAGAGAACTGATGATGACAGCGAGTCAGATTATGAGGAAGAAGTGCATCAGTTGTTTCGGAGATCAAGAAGGGAACAGGCAGGTGCAGGTTCGGGAGCTGGTGAGAGCTCAAGGGTGGTACGTTTCACTCCACCAGCACTGTCCGGTATGACAATGGTCCATTCATCATTACAAGTTACAAGGCCAAATGCCACGGATGTTCCCGTGGTGGCTACCTCATCTGCATTCGGCCTCCCACCCACTACATTCCAACTTTCGGCTCCTGAGATTGTATCGTTTCCGCCTCCAACTCTTACTCCAACGGAGGTCGTGGCAAGATTTATTGAGTCGACGGTTGTAGCGACTACAGGGTTGTCAGTTACGTTGCCACCTGCGGTTACGTTTACGCCTACTTCTGAGGTCCCGGTTACATTGGAAATCCCTCCTCAGTACACTCAAGATATATCACATCTGAGGTTTGATTTCGATGCAACCTTATCAGACTCTGAACGAATAGCAGCACTTGAACGGGTTGTGGCAGAGCAATCAAGGGTGAATCTTATTCAGACCCATGCTATTCAGCGCTTAGTTGCAGAGAATCAGATACAGTCGTCCCTGCTGATAGAACATGGCAAAATCATTGATGCTTTGAAGGAGTTCTTGGCATCTCAGGGGGAGACGAGCTGTAAAGGCGATGAGTTGAGGACTAAGAAGAGAAATGATAGAGACGATGATCCCAATGCATCGAAAGGTGCAGGTGGAGAGTTGCCAAGAACTGAACAAGCTCTTGGGACTTCCACAACTCAGGGGGAGTCAAGTGCAGCGGGCGGTACAAGTGATGATGTGGTGGTCGTGGATGTTGAGGAGATGGATGATGAGTTTATAAGTGATGATGATGTTTTACCAGTTGAAGAGATAGAGAAGATTGGTGCAGAGATAGTTATTGATAATGAGATAGAAGAGGGAGAGATAGTAGAGGAGAATGTAGAGCATGAGATTCCGGATGTTGATAAGCCAGATATGGGTAAAGATATGGGAAATGATGAGACAGAATGGGAAGAGCAGCCAAGATGGAAAGAAGGCTACGCTCAATGGTTCGTAAAAACGAAGAAACCAGCGGTCCCTACTATGTTTAAGAAGAGTTACAACATTAGAGGTTATGCTGAATCGAGAAAGGGGATTATATGCTGGATATATGATGAGCAGTTGAGGCTCTTTGTGATTAAAAGATATGATGGTGTTCAGTACTTCAAAAGGCTGTTGAGGTCATTGAATACATTGCCAGAATGTGAAGTGAAAGACTTAGCCAGATTGGGGTTGATAAACAGAAGTGATGATAACATGGCTAGAGTCATTGGGAAGATTGTTTGGAAGGAAAGTATAAAAGAGAAGAAGTTCGAGCTGTTGAAACCACAAAAGGGAAAACTCATTGAAGACAAAGATAGAGGGATGAGAGCAGATGGCAAGCCTTGGATGTAACGATTCCGGCAAATTCAGGTACACCCTAGCCGGTATATACTATTTACGTGTTATTTAATACTGAATATGTGAATTATAATGTGTATATACGAGTATGTATGATTCACGGTACGAATTATACTCGATTATACCGTTAATCGTATTGGAAGTACGGTTAACCGATTGACGGTTATTGAAACCCGAATGAATCGGAGATTACGTTATAGACGAAATATATGATGTTTAGTAATGTTTACGAAGCATTAAAGCTTCGGGATAAGTGAATTATAGCACGGAAAAAGAATTTCGATTTAATGGTACGTCGGTACGTTAAACGAAACCTTTAATACCAAACCAAGCAAGAGATGATCAATCAAGCAGAAAAAGATGTGCAGTTATTAATAATATGATGTTTTAAGTCAATAAATGTCATGGTTTAAGTTTTTAAAGTTTTTAAATCGGTTTTATATAAATTTTATTTTTAAGCCGAAAAACGACCGTTTTGGCCTCGTTTTGAGCGGAATTAAACGTTTAACCGAAAAACGAACTGAACCAGATTATCCAAAACACTATCCAGATTGCGTAATCTGAATGTGTGGTTAGTATTGAAGGTGTGGGCCCCACCCCACACCCTTTAAACAAACCGATAGGACCAAGGGATTACCCCTTGGCCTTCATTTTCTTTTTTCAAACATTCAAACAATCTTCATCTTTTTCTCTCAAGTTCTTGAGCTAAAAACCCAAGTTTTATATCAAGAAAACGAGGTAAAAGACCGAGTTATATGCGTATTCATCTTCCTTTCTCGAGTAATTGCAAGAAGATGAGGTTCCAAATGAAAAATGGGTGAAAACCCGAGATGAAACCGATTCTTGCGTGATCAAGTGATGTATACAAGTTATACAAGGGATCTTGGTCCAAGAAATGAGTTAAAAGGGTCAAAAAACGAATTTTTACGGTTAAAATCTTTGTTTTTATATCATAACCGAAACCAAGAAAGAAATGGCTTGATTGTTGGTGTAACTTGCTTGGTGTGGTGTTATTGTGCTTGTAGGTGTTATATCTAGTTGCTAGCAAAGGCTAGAAAGCAAGATCTTGGCGATCCAAAGCTAGAAACACAAGGTAGTTCGGTTTTTTTCGTATGATTTATATGATTTGGACAGATTGTGATAGACTTAGAGTTGGGTCATGAAATTTCACAGAGATGATCTACACATGAAAATATGAGATCTGTGAAAATTTGGTAATTTTTGGATAAAGGATGAATATTTGGTGAATTTAATGCTCGGTTTTGGCTAAAAATGGTGAAAAATAGCTAAACATCATGAAAAATTCTGGAAAATTCCAGATAATCTTTTCATAACATGTAAAAGTCACACACAAAATTTCAGATCCGTTGGAGAAGTCTAAGTAGGCTTTTCGGTAAAACAAGTTCTAGGGTTTTCTAGATCGGTTTTCGTGAAAATGGCATGAAAAATGAGATTTTGGTTCTGTAAAAATTACAGGGAACTATGTGGATGGCAGGGGTCATCCCAGAAAAATTTGGGATTTTTCTAAGGTCGTTTGGTATTTTCGACATATTTGGTGTTTAAATGACGTTTAAAAATAGATAAATAAATGTTAAATATTAAAATTAATTCTGGAAATATTTTTATAAAATTCCTTACTGTCAAAAAGTGTTTTGCGCAAAATTTCAAGATCCGAGACTAAACGGATAATTATTTGTGCTAAAAAGAACATAAAAACAAACTTTTAAAGCTTAAAACGCGTAAACCGGCAAAGTTCGCCTAAGCGAGCTGACTGGTGTATAAAAACCTTAAAAATGAACCATTTTCATGAAACTAAGTTAATCAAGTAAAAATAAATCATCCGAAAATAATTCGGATGATTTGGGTATTTTTATCCGAAATAACAGTTTCCGGCACCCTAAAGACGGAAACGGGTCCCGCGGCCAAACGGGGCGTCTAAACCGAGCTCTAAATTCACGGTTTTAACTAAAATATCAGTCAAACACTATTTTCGGGTCGTGTGTGACCAAACTCATTTTTGAAACATAAAAACGGATAACCGTGCTAGGCACGCAAAACGGGGAAAACATAATAATAATAAATTTTGACGGATAAACTCTAAGAGATATCACAATCTGAGTCCTGAGAAGTGTCCCTGGGTTAACATTGTCCCTGGATCGTGTACGGTACTGGGTTAACAGTGTCCCCAGACGTACCGGTTAACACGAATTTAAGTTATATTAATAGAAATTGTATAGTAACGACTTAGGGATCGTATTACAGATCTGGACCGGTAGCCGTGCACAGTGTTACCTATTTGCTCACGAAAAGGTGAGTTTCACGAGCCCCTTTTTACTGAACTGCTTTAAATATTTTCTCGGGGCGGAAAGCATGTTACTATTGAAATGTTTAAGTACATGCTGATCGCATGGAAATGAATGAATTTATATAATGTTTATTGTACGGGAATCGTACGGTAATGTATTAAGATGGTAATTGTCTGAGTTGCTAACATGGTAAGGCCCGAAACAGTGTTCTGGGTTAACAGTGTCCCCAGAGGTTATTAAATGTTTTTCTGGGTTAACAGTGTCCCCAGAGGTTATTAAATGTGTTTCTGGGTTAACAGTGTCCCCAGAGGTTATTGGATGTGTCTCTGGGTTAACAGAGGTTTCACTTGTGGGCTCAGCATAATTTCATCGCCAATATATGATTACTATAATGATTTGTCATGGTTTATTTAAATTAGTGAAACTCACCAACTATTCGTAGTTGACCCGTTTTCTTTACATGCTTTCTAGGTACACCCAAATTGGAATGAGTGATACGTGCTTGATGATGTGTGCTATTTTGTGGAAACTTAAGGATCTTTATTTTGTATTAAATATACTAATGTACTATCGGTAAAACTTATTTGTTAACGCCTAGTCGGTAACGAAACTCGGAACAATGTAATACGTTGTAAATTAATGTAGTGGTGTTTTCTTTATAAGCAATGCTGTTGATATCAGATGCGTCTGTTGCATCCCGTTTACGTTTCCGCTGCGGTTACGGGGTGTTACATTGGATGATTATGAAGTATAAGCCGATCCGGTGTCTAAAAGAAGTGCCAATGAAACAAATGCCCAAGGATGTGCTGAAAGAGCTGAAGTGGTGGTATGTAGATTGTGAAACAGCTGAAGCAGTAATGGAGGACGAAGATGAACAAGAGCTGCTGAGAGTCTATGATCCGATGCATCTAGTGAACTTATCTGAAGCTGATCTGCAGGCGCTTAATGAGAAGAAGATATTTTATATTCCTGCTTGGAAAGACGAAGCGAGGAAGTATCAAAGAGTTGTTTCGGTATGTGTACGAGAAGGAGTGCATGCTTGAAGATGATGATACAAGATTGTTGAGATTACAAGACACGTGCTTGAAGATAAAGATATGAAGCTACTGCCAAGGGGGAGTCTGTTGGTACATGATGTCAGTAGTTCAGTATATAGTGTCTGTAATCGAGTCGTTTGGATTTGTGTTTTGTATGTAGCGAAGTTAGCTCACAAGTTCGCTTATACAGGCGAACTTGTAGAGTAAGCGAAGTTAGGAACAACTTCGCCTGAACATGCCAGGCAAAGTTGTCGTGTTTATAAGGTCTAGGTTACGGCTTGAGTTTAATAAGTTTGAGTTAATCAGTTATCGAGTTGTAATGAGTTGTGTAATCAGTGATTGATATCACGTGTTTCCAGTTGCAATATACAACGTGTCTTTGCTTATTGTAACGTGTGTTCGATCGTGTTAACTCGTATCGTCTTCTACGCTCGTAACGTCTTACGTAGGGATTCCGCACCTACGTAGAACGAGATATTCCGTGTAGATCCGGCTGACCAACAAAAGTGATTAATGACATTAAAGTTGTATAGTGCTATTTGATTATTGTTTCCACTGCTTAATTGATTCTAACAATAATTAGATTCAATTCCGTCAAGCTATTAAAACCAAACCAACACATTACCGGCTTGGAGTGGGAGAAATGGAGTCGGATCAATTTTATTAACTCTCCGTACCAGACAGTTCTTGATGTAGTTTGTGTTTGTTGATGCAGTTTGTGTTTGTTTCTTTTTATTCCTTGTAACTTTGGACCCTTTAATAGTCTGATTTTGTTTTTTTTTTCATTAAAGTTGGCATTTATTTGTTTACATGTCTAGAATTTAGGGGTTTTATCACTAGAAAATTGTCTTCAAAGATATTATCCCCCCCCTCAAAAAAAAAGGTAAAAACTAACAATATTAGATGTTGTTAACCATATTAACTCATAAAATTTTTATACATTATATGCACTTTAAAATATAAAATTAATAATATGGGTAGAATAACAAACAATCTATAATCCAGTTTCAAGTTTCAAATTGTCAATCTATTAAAATCAAACCAGCGCATTACTGGCTTGGAATGACATAAATGGAGTCGGTTCAATTTTATTAACTTTCCGTTGCAGACAGTTGTTGATGTAGTTTGTGTTTGTTGCTGCAGTTTGTGTTTGTTTCTTTTTATTTTTTGTAACTTTGGGTTCTTTAATAGTTCGATTTTAGTTTTTTTTTCTTTAAAGTTGGCCTTTATTTGTTTACATGTCTAGAGTTTAGGGGTTTTATTGCTAAAAAATTGGCTTCAAAGATTTTCCCAAAAAAAAAGAAAAAAGTAACAACGAACAGCCACGAGTTTCTGATCATATGGATCAAAAAAAGGATATGCTACAAGATGTGCCATATTTTTAGTATTTAAAAATATGGATAATAGGATAATACATAATTCACACTTATTTTCCATTTGCTCTTGATGGAGGGCTTACCGTTTTTAATTCTCTACTTCCTATGTATTTAAGTTCATCCTTAAAGTCATATTTAATAAAATAACTCATTATTTTATATTGATGAAATGAAACTCACACTCCATGAAGTCACCAATTTACACCTACTTATGTATGCATTGAACTTCAACATTTCCTACACTATATAAGTTATCATTACCCTTACTTTCCTCATACATCTATGTTCCTTTCTTGCACCACTACAGCCCACGAATATGGCCTGCTTACCTCTCGACATCATAATGTTCTACATACTAACACGCTTGGATGCCATCGAAGTTGTTAAATGTAGGTCTGTGTGCAGGCAGTGGCGTGACATGATATCAACACCAGAGTTTGAGGCCGCTCACTACTCCCGCTCGCGTATTGCAGCAAACCAAAGAACTATGTTAATACATGATTTCAACTAATCAAATATTCGATGAACTTGTGTAACATCCTACTTTTGGTTATAATAATAAAATAAATTTCGTTTATTTTATAGTGGGTCGTTATCGGTTTAGCTGAATAGAATATAAGTTGGGCTAGTGTTGGGTGAATGGATATGGGTTATGGACTTGGGTTATAAAAAGAAAGAAGGAAAGACCATGGGCTTAAGCCCATGATCCCTAAATATATAAACCATAATTACCATTTAATCCATCATTTACAAATATCCCTAAATATATAAAGTATGTGTCTTCGGATACATGTGTATGTATATGGATGTAATGTATGTTACCTGATTAACTAGAACTCACTCAGCGTAGCTGACTTTTAGTATGCACGCAGGTGAGTAGAATGAGGCAGCTCGCTTGATGAAGACACATGGCATGGAATTGAAGACACTGGCATCTCAAGGAAATGTTATGATGTTTTAAAGACTATGTTTGATTTCAAATAACTAGGAATGTTTGTTAAGACAAGAAATGATGGATTTGTAAGATATTGGTTGAAGTTTTATATTCCGCGTAAAGTTTTAATTAACTCTGATATTTAGAACTGTGTTTATGAGTAAATCCAACGTTAAAGTGAGGCACCGTTAGCGGGGCCTTACAAGTTGGTATCAGAGCAAAGTTCATGAGATTTAGGCATCCTACATGCTTAGACTCGAACAGAGAATGGGATAAAAGTAAGAAAAGAAAGAAGATTCCAGTACGAGAATGCCATGTGTCACTCAAGCAAGCTAAGTGAAGGTAAAGTATGTGATAAACTTCACATGTAAAGTAGAATAATGTATGAATGCTAGCTTAATTTCTAGGTATAGGAGTATACGATGATGTGAACTGCTTGACTGTCAACTGTTAGAAGTAGAACAGCACAAATAGACTCATTAAGGGAAGTGTATAGGACACGGAAAGTAACGTGATCAGCTAATCACAGCTGGCCACTTTTATTACCTGTTAGCCTTACTATCCTTGTACTAAATGGTTCCTTAAGTGATGACGTTTGTGTTTCCTTATAGAATACAAATGGCTGGAGCTAAGAAAGTTGCTGGAAGAGGAAGGCGTACGGGACGTCGTGGTAGGCCGCGTGTTGTCCGAGAACCGTCAGTAGAAGCAGCTACTATGCTGAGGGAGAAGGAAGTGCAGCCAGTGGAAATCCGGGTAACAACGAAGGGTATCAACTTGACCCTACTGTTCAAGCTGTCATTGCTCAGGCGGTAGCAGCTGCTGCGAAGAACTGGAATCCCGATAAGTCTGCTGGAGGCCGAGAAAGAACCGCTGAAAGAGAGGAAGGTGATGGTAGGAAGGATGATGAAGGGGAGAGGGAAGAATCAAGTGTGGTTAAGTCGGTGAAGGTCGATGACAGGAAAAGAGGCCGAGGTGGGTGCAACTATAAGTCTTTCAAAGGTTGTGATCCACCAAAGCTAACTGGCTTGGGACACGCAATCGCTACTCTCCAATGGATAACCACGATAGACAAAATTATCCGAATTAGCGAATGTCGTCCAGACCAAGCTGTGGGGTATGCTACACAATCATTCGATGAGGAGGCGATGTACTGGTGGGAGACAATTGAGCAGAGGAAGAGTCGAGAAGAGATCAAGGCCTTGAGATGGGACGATCTGAAGGAGTTAGTGATGAAATGATTCTGTGTTGATGCAGAGGTAGAGAAGGTTGAGATGAAGTTCTTGAGTCTGAAGGAGGGTAAGATGACGCACCGCGAATACCTCACTGAATTCAATCGTCTGTCAAGGTTGGTGCCAGATATGGTTAACACCGAGGCCAAGTGGATCAAATGCTACCTTAGGGGGCTGACGCAGAATGTTCGTGTCTTGGTCAAGGCTGGTAGACCAGGTACTTTTGATTCTGCTGTGGGGCTCGCGGAAACGGTTTATGAGGACTTGACAGATGAGGTGGCTATGGAAGAGAAGAAGGAGAAGAAGTGGGTTACTGCTAAACGGCCCGGTACTCAGTTGTGGAACTCTAAGGATAAAAAGCAGAAGGTGTGGGAGAAGAGGTCGTGTAGGACGTGCGGAAAGATGCACGCTGGAGAGTGCAAATGGGGCACTGGTTCTGATGTGTGCCGCAAGTGTGGGAAATCCCATGGTGGGGAGTGTAGATCAGGGTCAAATGCCTGCTACAAATGTGGTAAGATGGGGCACATTGCTCAATATTGCAATGCAAAGCCTGCGTGTTATAAGTGCGTACAGACAGGTCACTTGGCGAGGACTTGTACGAGTGGTGAAGCTGGAGGGAGTGAGAAGAAAGATGCTGATCAAGCGAGGCCGAGAACTAGAGCCTACATGTTGACCCAGGAACAAGCTAGGCAGATTCCTGATGTTGTGACCGGTACGTTCTTAGTAAACGGTATTTTTGCTTCAGTATTATTTGATTCGGGTGCGAATAGAAGTTTTGTAGCTACAACATTTAGTAAAATAGCTAAAATGAAATGTTACCAAGTGTCTGAAACCTTTATAGTAGAAACCGCTGGTGACACCTCGGTGAAAATAACGAAAATGGTTAAGGACGGTAAGATAGAACCAGAGGGACATGAGTTCCCTGTTACTTTGTATGTTATGACCTTAGGAGGGTTCGATGTAGTCTTGGGAATGGATTGGTTATCGGAATACGAAGCTCAGATAGCATGTAAGAGTAGAATAATAAAGCTAAGGTCTTTAGATGGTAGTGTGGTGACGGTTTATGGTGATAAAGAAAGTTCAGGGTTTAACGTCATTTCAATGATAAAAGCCGAAGGTTTGTTAAGGCGGGGGTGCGGTGCCTACCTGGCGTATGTTGTCAACGCTACGGCCGAGACGAAATAAATGAAAGATGTTCCTATAGTGTGCTATTACCCAGAAGTGTTCCCTGAGGATCTTCCGGGGTTGCCACCGGAGCGAGAGATAGAATTCCAGATAGATTTAATACCAGGAGCCCAGCCCGTCGCGAAAGCACCTTACCGTTTAGCACCGTCTGAGATGAAAGAATTGATGTCCCAACTGCAGGAACTCCTCGATAAAGGTTTTATTAGACCAAGTGTTTCCCCTTGGGGCACACCAGTGTTATTCGTGAAGAAGAAGGATGGAAGTATGAGAATGTGCATAGACTATCGCGAGTTGAACAAGCTTACGGTAAAGAATAGATATCCTTTGCCAAGGATTGACGATCTGTTTGAGCAACTGCAAGGTTCAAGTTGGTTCATAGATCTCAGATCAGGCTATCATCAACTGAAGGTGAAGGAGGCAGACATCCCTAAGACAGCGTTCCGAACGCGGTATGGACACTACGAGTTCCTCGTGATGTCATTCGGTCTAACAAATGCTCCTGCGGCATTAATGGACATGATGAATAGGGTGTGTCGGCCAATGTTGGATAAGTCAGTTATTGTCTTCATCGACGATATATTGATTTATTAAAAAAGAGATTCTGATCACGCCGAGCATCTGAGAGAAGTATTGGAGACTCTAAAGAAAGAGAAGTTGTATGCCAAGTTTCCAAAGTGCGCGTTTTGGTTGCGAGAAGTGCAATTTCTAGGTCACGTGATTAATCCAGAAGGGATTATCGTGGACCCAGCTAAGATTGAAGCGATAACTAATTGGAAAGCTCCACAGAATCCGACTGATATACGAAGCTTCCTAGGGTTAGCTAGCTACTATAGGAGATTCATCGAAGGTTTCTCCAAGATAGTCGCACCGTTGACTGGTATGACCCGAAAGTCGATAGTATTCAGTTGGGGTAAGTTTCAGGAAGAGGCTTTTCAGGAGTTAAAGAAGAGACTCACGCAAGCTCCAATCCTTGCTTTACCCGATGGTGACGAGGATTTTGTTGTTTGTACTGATGCTTCACATCGTGGGTTAGGTTGTGTGTTAATGCAACGAGGGAAGGTGATAGCTTACGCGTCTAGACAGCTGAAAGTCCATGAGAGTACTTATCCGACACATGATCTGGAGCTAGCAGCAATAGTGCATGCTCTCAAGATATGGAGACATTATCTGTATGGTACTAAGTGTACCATTTACACAGATCATAAGAGTTTAAAGTACTTCTTCGAGCAGAAAGAATTGAACATGAGGCAGAGAAGATGGCTATAATAGATAAGGATTACGACTGCGACATTAAGTACTATCCTGGTAAAGCTAACGTGGTCACTGATGCGCTAAGCCGTAAGAATGAGGTAGTCATTGCAATAGTAAAGTCATACCAATTGATTTTGAACGCAAGTCTATTCGAAGAAATCATCAAGGTGCAATCAGAAGTGCTGGTAGATGAAGGACTAGTGAAGAAAGAGAGGATTTTTGGTCAACAAGACGAGTTGATGGAAAACACGCATGGTGTTAAGACTAGGTATGACCGTATGTGGATTCCATGCCATGGAGATCTCTGAGGTCGAATCTTAGATGAAGCTCATAAGTCAAGATATTCGATTCATCCAGGAGCTACAAAGATGTACCAGGATTTGAAGAGAGACTACTGGTGGCCAGGAATGAAGAACGATGTAGTGGATTATGTTAGTAAGTGCTTAACTTGTTTACAAGTCAAATCCGAGCATCAAAAGCCTTATGGAAATATGCAACCGCTAGAGACACCAGAGTGGAAATGGGAACATATCACCATGGATTTCATAACTAAGCTACCTCGTACATCTAAGCATCATGATACCATCTGGGTGATTGTGGACCGTTTGACCAAGAGTGCTCACTTTCTGCCTATACGAGAGGCTATCTTGTCAGAAACGTTAGCAAGCTTGTTCATTAAAGAGGTTGTATCTAAGCATGGAGTACCGTTATCAATCGTGTCCGATAGAGATACACGGTTTACTTCAAGATTATGGAAGAAGTTCCATGAAGCCATGGGAACGAGATTGAACATCAGTACGGCGTATCACCCTCAAACAGATGGACAGTCTGAAAGGACGATCCAAACCCTTGAGGATATGCTACGTGCTTGTGTTTTATACTTTGGTGGAAGTTGGGATGGTCATCTGCATCTAGCGGAGTTCTGGTATAACAATAGCTACCATTCAAGTATTCGTATGCCACCGTTCGAGATGTTGTATGGAAGACGTTGTAGAACTCCAGTATGCTGGGGAGAAATTGGTCAGAAGGAGATGGGAAGCCTAGAGGTTGTGCAAGAAACCTCTTCAAAGTTCGATCAGATCAAAGTAAAAATGAAAGCTGCTCAAGACAGACAGAAGTCGTATGTTGATAATTGGCGACGACCGATTGAGTTTAACGTTGGCGACAATGTGATGCTCAAGGTCTCGCCTTGGAAAGGAATTATTCGTTTTAGGAAGAGGGGAAAGCTGAGTCCGAGGTACATTGGACCGTTCAAGATTTTAGATCGAGTAGGTGAAGTGGCTTACAAGTTAGATTTTCCAGAAGAGTTAGAAGGAATTCACTCAACCTTCCATGTTTCTCATCTGAGAAAATGTCTAGCTGATGACACGTCGCACGTGCCATTAATGGACATTGAGATTGATGAACAGTTGAACTACATTGAGCAACCAATCGAGATAGTTGACCGCAAGGAAAAGCAGCTTCGTCGTAAAGTTATTCCATTAGTGAAAGTGATATGGAAACATCGCAAGGGATCAGATGCTACTTGGGAAGCCGAGGATGAGATGCGCAGGTTTTACCCGAATTTGTTTATGTAATAGTTAGGTTTCGGGGACGAAACCTCTTTAAGGAGGGAAGACTTGTAACATCCTACTTTTGGTTATAATAATAAAATAAATTTCGTTTATTTTATAGTGGGTCGTTATCGGTTTAGATGAATAGAATATGAGTTGGGCTAGTGTTGGGTGAATGGATATAGGTTATGGACTTGGGTTACGAAAAGAAAGAAGGAAAGACCATGGGCTTAAGCCCATGATCCCTAAATATATAAACCATAATCACCATTTAATCCCTCATTTACACATATACCTTACACCTCTCAAAAACACACACTTAAGCTCTCTCTCTCTCTAGCCGAAATCACCAAGGAAACCGATCCCGGTCCAAGGTAATGATAGTATGATATTTTATGAGCTTAAAACCATTAGATATAAACACGAAACGACGAGCCGACACCGTTAAACCGTTACGTCACGAGATCCGGGTGGAATCGGGTATAAACCGAACCTAAGATGAGCTTAGGGATCACCCAAGCTCAGATCTGGATCGAACGGGACGAAAAACGGTGAAAAACGAGTTCCGGCGAATCCGTGGTTTTTCGGCGGCCTTCCGGCGGCGGCACGGGAAAGGTGGCGCCGAAAAAGTTAATACGAGGTATGAATGTCAGGGAATGTTCTAACATTCCCTGACCTAACCCTAATTCGTTAACGGGAATCTGACGAATTAGCCTTGATTCGTTATCTAAGTCGTTAAGGAAAAGAATGACGAACTAGTTCAATTCGTTAAGGTCTAGTTCGTATAAGGATCAGTTCGTTAAGGTCCAATTCGCTATAAGGACCAGTTCGTGATAAGGTCCAATTCGTTAAAAGGACCAGTTCGTTATAATGCCTAATTCGTTACAAAGGTAGATTCGTTATAATAGTTAATTCGTTATGAATTCCCATTCGTTAAGGACTGAATAACGAATTAGAACTTTGAAAGAATGACAGAGCAGTACCTAGACTTAGAAAAGAATGATTTAATTACAAAGAAGCCCCTGGACTTTTAAGTAGCAAATTATTTAATGATTCAAAATCCTAATGGAAAATGTGTTAAGACAGTTAATGAAAATAAAATTTTTCAAAACTGACCTGGCAGGCTGCCAGCCAGGGGCTCTGCCCCTTGGACCCCGCTAGGGGCTGCCGCCCCTAGAACCCCGCTGCCAGGGGCGCTGCCCCCGGACCCCCGTTCGTTGAGGGTAATAATTATACTAGAAAGATGATGTGTAGTGATAGTTTATTGATACGTATATACAATTAGTCGTGCACAAATCAAGAAGGGGATAACGATTAACGGTGAACGTAACCGACTTCAGGTGAGTTTCTACCCCACTTCCTTGTTATGTTTTCGGGGCTGTGTGCATACTCGATGTGATAGTTAATACACTTACCTTAGGTGGTAAGTGTATGCCTTGTATGATTTATGTATGATGATTGCTTGACGGTGCCTGAACGATCTTCGGATATTGCATGTGCCGTCAAGTGGTAGTTAAAGGTATGATTGACATATGAATGATGTATGTATGGATATATATATGATGTATGAATAATGTATGTACGATATGTTAATGGTACGTGAACGCTCTTCGGAGATTGCACGTATTGTCAAGGAACGTATGTAAAGGACATGTATGTTATAGTAGTACGGATGTAGGGAACTGACCCTAATAGTATCGGCGAATGAAGGGAACCGACCCTAATAGTATCGGCGAATGTAGGGGACCGACCCTAATAATATCGGCGAATGCAGGGAATCGACCCTAATAATATCGGCGAATGCTACAGGGCAGAATGCTCTTTAAAGGTATATGTAAGAATGAAAGTATGTACGTAAGTATGTAAATGAGTATGTAAGAAAAGACGAAAGTATGTGTCTTCGGATACATGTGTATGTATATGGATGTAATGTATGTTACCTGATTAACTAGAACTCACTCAGCGTAGCTGACTTTTAGTATGCACGCAGGTGAGTAGAATGAGGCAGCTCGCTTGATGAAGACACATGGCATGGATTTGAAGACACTGGCATCTCAACGAAATGTTATGATGTTTTAAAGACTATGTTTGATTTCAAATAACTAGGAATGTTTGTTAAGACAAGAAATGATGGATTTGTAAGATATTGGTTGAAGTTTTATATTCCGCGTAAAGTTTTAATTAACTCTGATATTTAGAACTGTGTTTATGAGTAAATCCAACGTTAAAGTGAGGCACCGGTAGCGGGGCCTTACAACTTGAAACACAAAAATTATGGTCTAGAGACGATAATTTCATTCCCGTTCCAGAACGGCCTCACGGGTGTAGAAATACTAGCACACTTGGATGGTCTATTGTGTGTTTGCTTCAACGAAACTAGTGAGATTGTCCTCTAGAACCCAACGACTACTACGCACACCCTTCGGTCCACAGATGCCGGTCCTGGGTATTACTCAGACGCTACAAGTGCGGTGGGGTTATACAAAGGTCCCGCAAATGACTACATTTTATATCTTGGGGCAGAGGTGTTTAATTTTCATTCAAATCTTGGGGCAAGGGTGTTTATTTATGTAATGAAAAGAAATATTTATTATAAATTAATGCAAACATGGTAGATAATTTTTCTATCTTTTTAATATCTAAAAATGTTGGTGACTATCTTTTAATACCTATAGGATAAATCTGCAGATTGAATTCATATTTAAATTTCGTTTAAGGCAATATGTGTCTTAGTTTATACTTCTTTAGTGCACGTCATCAAAACACTTAAATGACCTTGTTAGTTCCTAACTTCTTATGGACCAACCAGAGACGATATCAAAAATTTGATTACATTGTTAGTCCATTATCTTTGTCTCTTTCTTAGATTTTTCTTTGCCGCCATTTTGCTATAGCTAATAAGTAGGATGATGAACTAGCTACATTACAATTAAAATTAACTTTTTTATGGAAGAAATATTGTTATGTATATTTGGAAAGATCATAAGGTGTTATGTGGGGATCTAATTGCACTTCCAAACCTTCTGAATTGCATTGAATTGCATTGGGGGTCGGGTCAACCCAATCAGGTTTTGGGTTAATCGGGTCGGGTTATTCAGGTTTTTTAAAATAAAAAACTAACCCGCAACTCAACCATATTACGGTTCGGTTCGAGTTAATCGGGTTTCGGTTTAGTCGGGTTGTAACAAACCTACAATGTTTTGCTTAGTTTTTTGTGTTTTTAATAATGGGCTACATAGATGTATAATTCTTGTAATTAAATCACAAAACAATTATCCTTAGAAGAAACTATAACAAAATTTCCAATAAATTTAACTAAACCCAAAATTGTTATTATTTTACTAAAAATTTTGCAGTGATTCCCATATAAGAAAACTCGTCAATCGATAATATTCCTCCTTATCTTTTACTCAAAGAACAACATAAATAGATTGGACAAACAGCAATCTGAACAACTAATGTTTCAAATTATACAATACAAGGGTAGAATACATAAGTATAATCAGTCTTGAATATATACAAAAGTTAACAAATATATAATATATACAGAAGCTAACATATGTTTCCAAAATATAGTTTGAATATATAAATAAGCTAAAGAATATTTTAGTTGGGTTGCTTAAGTTAACTATTAATCGGGTTAACGGCCTGGATTCATTTGAGCATTTCTTTGGAGGTGGAGAATGATCCAGATGACAAATTGGGTAGGCGTATATTGGTTTGATTATTTTGCTCCTTAATGTGGCATGTTTGGAAACTGATGAATGCGAAGAGATTCTAGAACGAGACTCTCTCTGTGCAGTACGAGATCATGACAAACCTTTCTAGATGGTTAAAGTACAAATCTAATCACAGCGATATTGTTTGGCTTGACTGGGTTAAATTTCCTTCATTTTGTGTGTCGGTTTAAATTTTCTATAGGGGTTTCTGTCATCTTGTGTTTTGGTTTGTATATTGTTGAACACCTCCATCTTCCTGCTAGAGGTTCTTTCTATTTAATGTTAGGGTTTATGCTACTATTTCCAAAAATCATAGTTAAATTATAAAAGTTATAATTTTTATATAATCGGCTTTAATTTAAATGAGCCACCAATCAAGCCAATGAGCCATCTAAACGATACCAACAGGTGAGAGCCAACAAGCTAATCTTACCTTTGGTCGGTATTGGCTCATTTACAAACCGACCCAACTCGGGTTGCTTAAAAACAAAGCACACTTAGCTTGACTCATTAAAGAGAAGCCGATTTTGAGCGAGCCTTGATCTTGGCTTGTTTACAAATCGATCCAATTTAGTTTGGCTGGCTTACAAAGCAAGCAGGCTCCGCTCGGCTCATTTGCAAACAATTTGATTTCGAGCAGGCTTCGGTCTTGGATTGTTTAGAACCCAATCTGGTTTGGCTAACTTACAAACCAAGTTAGATTGCTCGGCTTGTTTAAAAATAAGGCTTCTTGGAACACGCCTCGGTCTTTGCTCGTTTACAAACTGATATGGTGATTTTTATCAAACACGAACCCGTGTCCCGACCTTAATAATAATATGGGTTAATCGGGCTAACCTGAAGACCCGATTATAATTTTTGATCATATTTAACTCGACCCTAATTAGCTTATTTGGGTTTGGGTTTGGGTCGGGTTAATCAGGTCCGGGTATTTTGGACACCCATAATCGGGGTATGTGAATTCTTTATGATGGAATCCCATACTTCAAGTGATCATAATCAGGAGTATGATATTGCTTTTGAAAAGTACAGAGAGCTGGACTGTTTTTGAAGAAAAATGTATTATTGTCATTTTAAAAAGATTGGAAAAAGAAATTTTATAGACCATTTGTGAGAATTAGGGTAAGCTTGACTTTATTTGACTCAGATGTGATTTCACATGGTTCTATAAACGTATATAACTTTCCTGCGAGACCGTTAAAAAATATGTATAACTATATTGTTGATGTTAGATTGAATCAGAGAAGATGTTCAAATAAGATAAAAAGTATTAAAATTGTTTTTATGGAACAATCATAGAGTTGGATTGAATCAGAGAAGAAAACCTGGTGAGATGAATATGATGCTCAGTTTGTTAGTATTTAAGTTTCAATTGTGCCATATTTGGCTTGATACTTTACATAACGGGTCATATTTTTAACATTGTGCAGTTTGACTTTTAAAAGTAAATATACAATTTTCAATTTAATATTTTTCACGCTCTCATTCATCATCACACAAATATTATCACTTTGGCTGTTTCTTTAAGCACTCATTTTCTTTATATGTTTATCACCAATATAGAATTTTTAGAAGTACAATATGGGTATATGTTAGACTACAAATTTCTAATGTCATTTTTTGCTTTGTGACGAGTCACGATGAAAAAGTGTCGGTTTGGTTCGGGTCGAAACAAGTCAACTTAAAAGAGTAGGCTTGAATCGGTGGGGTCAAAAGGTGTCACTTTAAAAAGGGTCATTTTAGTATCAACTTTGACTTTTTATGGTCAAAACTGATTTTTGGTCAATTTTGAATTTTTAGGTCAAAATTTACATTGAATTTCCTGTGGTCAACTTACCATGCTGGTGGTCTCTTATTGTAACACCCCGGCCCGGAAGGGCTGACGTGTCACAATAATATGGTTTCTGAACAAAAGATATAAATTTATATATTTACTTGTCAAAAGTATAACACATTAAATAAGACAAACTTAAGGTTAATTTACACACTAGCACGGTTGAAAAGATATTTTATTAGGATCCTGATGTTTTATTCCTCACTCTTAAACCCGCCCAAAATAACCTGTGGACCTGTATATAAAAATTTAAAATAACGGAATGAGCTGAATGCTCAATACGGAATAATAGGCTCAAACAATCAATGATTTAATGAAACGTAGTTTAGATTGAACTTACAGTTGATTATACGATGCAAAGTAATATTATTAAATAAAATAAAACGTATCATACGGATGTACCCATGAGCGAACATAAAACGTGACAATATACAGGTAGCTACTCCTGCATATTTATCACACGAGATGGCGAGTTGGCATACCCGCTATCCATCTTCTTAATATTAATCCTAGGATCGATCCATACGCCTCCTAATAGCCATATGTACCACACTTGTACTTAAGAGACGCCGTGAACTGATCTCACCGTCACGGTTGGTGCACATGTTGTCGATGCCGCAACAACATGCTCGTGGGACACTCCACGAGAAGCGACACTCAGGGTATTGGAATACAGATAACCTTATTCACATAACTCATAGAAATTATATTATCATAACATATATCGGAACATGTGAAAATGAGTATAATTAATCATAATGATACCGCATGACATGAAAGCTAAATCGAATGTTATAATCAGAATTGGAATCCAACGGACAATCAATTGAATTGATAATCCAAAAACGTGAGAAGTTTAAAACATATATGAACTCAATGGGTTTATATCAATTGAATATGAAGCAACAGTGAGTGGGGATAAGAATCCGTACCTTTAATGTTCCAAAGTCACACTAACTTGATAATGAGCGTTTAAGATTATCTACATATACGACCTATATTTTAATTAGAGTTATATTTGGAACTACTTTATTGGTTTTGAATACATATATACGCATACATATTTTCATTCACCAATTAAGTTTTAGTTAATAATTAATACTTACTGTATTATATATGCATGAAACTTTTAAATTTTTAAACCATTAGAATTACACTGTCCGTGTTACTTGTTTTATAAAAATAAAATAGTAATCATAATAGATAATACTATTATGAAAATTACTTACTAAATTAATAGTAAGAGTCTTTATTATTAAATTAATCATTACAAATTCACAAGTAAACTAAACTAAGTGTGTATATATTTAACATATTAAGTATAAGTAATAAAAAGAAAATTCATATATTTTCAAAAAGATAGTGTATTAATTAAATAATAATAAACTTGTCCATCTTCTTCATCACATCAAGGATGAAGATAAAAAAAATCAAACGCAGGCTCTCATATTTTGATCCATGTATTAGGTTCTTATATTAACATAGCACATCCAATTAAGTGAGAAATTAAGTGTTTGAGACTACCTTATAATAGAGATGAACAATAGGTGGTTATAATGAGAGTTGCTGGTTACGGTCGATCGCGGTGGTTCAAAGATGGTAGGGGCTGCTTATGGAGTGGAGATGGTGAATCAGGGTATTGTTTTGTTGTTCGGGTTAATATCGGATTGCGCGGTTTGGCCGGAAAGTTGGTTTGAGTTTGATACGATGCTTTTTGAATATTTAATCTTCACGAGTTTGTCACATACCCATGAAATTAAGTACTAAGGTATCTTATTTGTTATGTGGGTGGGTTTGTTTTGGTTTCACCGGAAACGTGAACTTCACCGGAATGTCAGAAGGTATGGTTGTTAGCAGTATCAAACATCTACTTATAATATGCTTTCTTTACTAAGAAGGTAGAGATATGGATGAGAAGATACGTGAAACTTCCAGCTCAATATTACCTTCACTGAATGACTATATTGACTAAATTTTATCCTAGTATGACTCACAATCTTATTTGCTCAATGTATTATTATTATTATTATACAAAATTTTTCTTTTGTTATTTATATACATATTTAGAGTTCACTGACTTTAAGTTTGTGATTTTTATTTTATTTTATTTTATTTATATTCTTTTTTTTTCGATTATTACACTTATTGTAATAATATATATATATTAGCTATTATTTGTTTGTTGACAGCTTAAGATTATTCTTGGTATATACCCAGTGGCCAATACACAGTTACAAAATCAATATATTGAACGCATTGTCTTGATAAAATTTTTTGTTTCTAGAACTTAAGTACCAGGTAATTTATAACACCATTGATCCAATATATATATATATATATATATGCATATGTCAGTATGCATGTGCACAATAAATCACGTATGTCCACCACTTTACCATTTTTACAATTCGTTGACCGACAACTTAGTGGTCTTAATTTGAGCATTTCTTTATCCGCCGATTAAATTTCAACTCTAACTACTTACCAATTAACACACATTCAATCCTTTATGTTGATTGAAATTCACAAAACCGATACAAACCTATTTTATTAACAAATATTTCACAAAACAAGATGTATCCAATGTATATGGATATGTTAATATTTTAGTGCACAGTCCCTAAAAAAATCCATCAAACCATATGTACACGTGGAAGCTTGCTCACAATGATAACCCATTACACACAACACCAAACACTACAAACCAATACGAGAATATAACTTTCCTGAACCCGCAGCAACGCGCGGGCACTTTTGCTAGTATGTGTTAAATTGTAAGGACTTCATATACAAATCACTTTTAAATATAATAAAGTTTATCATATTTAGTTTCTTGGGTTTTTCTTATCAAGGAAATATTGCCTCGGGTTTTTTGTGGAACTTAAATTTGATTGTTACGGGTTAAAAGTTGGTAAATAGATCGTTTTCTACAGATTAACTACATTTGGCTCAAATTTGGGTAAAAAATAGGTAATATGAATATTTTTAAAAATTTGAGAATGCAACTAGATTTATCGGGTTCAAAGTTTTGACTTGAAAATGTAAAACAAATGAAGTTAAAATTTTAAATGTATTGGGTTTCGAATATATTTTTAAGGACATTTTGGAAATAGTTAAAATCTTTGGGATTTTACACATTGAATATTTTTCCCATGACTATTAAAATTTAAGAAAAAATAATAAACACTTCGGACATGCCACCTCCAGGCCTATCAATGTTTCTAACTTTTATCAAATTAGAAACATTTGTGTCTGCATTGACTTTTTCTTGAATAGTGATAAGAATGTTGTATGTGAAGCATGTTATACAAAGTTATGCTCAAGTGAAACAAAACGTTCATAAAATTGACCTGTCATTATTTATTTTTCAATTGACAAAGTCGAGAAGTCCATCAAACTTATCAAAATCTTTTTTGTAGCTCAAAACTATTATTGTATGAGAAGTATTCTCCGAAATTGGTTCATTACCAATTTTTTTCAATTATACATATATGACACTGAGAATAAATTTTCAATAGATGGAGTGTTCGCGGGTTGTTTTTGTGTCACACCCCAACCTACGACTGAAATGCCGGGACGAACTGATTGCTCACAGCTTTTCAAAGGTTACTATCAAGCATAATTAATAAATGACAATATATATTTAATTTATTTAAAAGAAACAATTACTGTTAAGTACATCAAATATAAAGAAACTACAATAATGATTAATTATTTGTATCCTAAAACGCATATATATGTGATCTTCATCTTGCTAAACAACCAAGCTGATAACCTGCAAATGCATATAAAATATATTTTTGTCAACAACACATGTTGAGTGAGTAAATCACCAGTTTCAGACACAACAGTAATAATATATATAATATATAAAGAAAGACGCAAACGGTTCATGTGAGATAAACAGTTAAACCATAGCACATTCACAAACAATCAAACATAAAGAAATGGCTAAACTGTTGCCATGCGAATGGGCATTGGTTACCAAAAATGAGGTGTCGGTGAAACCATTGTCAATGCGTCGGACGCCGGCCACTACGACGGCCGTATGATCATACTAGACTTAGAATATGTTGGACCTCTCCGAATGCGGTTCAAATAAAGAAAGTAAGCAAATAGCAAGTTAGACATAAACTGATATACACACAAGGATTAAACATTTGCGGTTTTGAATACTAGATAATACGTAAATGTGATATGATACGCATATTTCCCCAAAAGATTTAAAAGAGGTAAAAAGGGGAGTGATTACTCACCTGATCAGATAACGAAATATAAGTGACGACGTGAAAGAGATGAACCATTCGGGATATACCGTCAATGATTCCTAGTTAAATAATATAATATTAAATTAATTATAACAGATATAACATAAATAATGAATTTATGATATCGATGATGATTTGAGTTATGGTTTTGATTAGAACGTTATTGATTGAACGGTTGATTCCTTACGGTCATATTGCGGTTTCAGTATTTATTGTTATCATTTGCTTAAATGAATTATTACAAAATACCATCAATTTTATACTTGTTAAGATAAATAATTAAACAAATTAAATAAACAAATTATTTAAATCAATGAATAAGGTTTAAGATATAATAAATTAAGTAAGTAAATCAATTATAATAATAGTGTTTAAATAAAAATATATTTTGAATCACTAACGAAACCTTAACGATAAAGTTATATTTAACGTGTTTAATATGTTTGTTATATTATCGTAAATTAAAATATAATATATATATATATATATATATATATATATATATATATATATATATATATATATAGTTAGTAAAGATGTTCAACGACGAGAAAATGTGATTTAAAAGTGTCGGTTTGATAAAATAAAGTTTATTTGATGTTTAATATTAATTAAAATAATTTATGAACCATTATCATGTTAAAACTATAAAACATAAAACATAAAAGGGCAAAAGGGGCTTGCCAGGCTCGAACCTGAGCAGCTGGCCGGTACACCAAACACGAAGACGCATCTAACCACCTGAGATGAGTAATCAACTGAACATAAACTGAAAATAAAACTTTAAATATGTTACTGGCTAAAACCCCCAAAACCATTAAGAACCCTAGAATTGAAATTCGTCAAATTTTGTTGTTTACGTTTAATTGAAGTTAGGGATATTTTTAAGCAGGTTGTTGCGATCATACTACACATATGAATTACCAGGTTGTGTCGAGGGTCTAATGAAACCCAACAGCGTCGGCCATAAACGAAATCAGATGACCAAGCAAACAGCAACGATGGGTTAATTGTTTATAGGGTTTTTAACGGCAATGGATCATAGATGATAACTGGAAGTTTAATTGTATTTATACAAATGATTACATGCGTTTTGATCTAGGGTTTTTGGTTCGGCTATATGAATAGAAGTTGCGGATTTGATTAGATCCAATTACCATAAAATATAGTGTTAGTTAGGCCGAGATTAGGAAATATATCACAAATCTTGATTCAAATTCCATAGTTACAGCGATGATTAAGGCATAAGAAAAGGATCCGAGTAACGACTTGGTCAAAAACGGGTTAAATATGGGTTTGGGTAAATGGGTAAAGGAGTTATAAAATATTAATATATTATGTTTGCATATCAGTCCCTGAAGTAAATGAGTGGATACAAAGAGGGTTAAGACTTGTGTTTAGGGTGAAATATGTACGTGTCAAAGTTATTTTGATAACTTAAATGAATTTATATAATTAACAACATAATAAAATATTAATGTCTCGATAAACGCGTTGCTTCGTTGATTAAAATTACCAGATAACTATGACGGGTCGGATATTGGTATAAATAAATTAAGCGAAAACCCGAGTTGTTACATTTTGCACGTGCGTTATTTATTTTTTATTAAGTTCATTTTTTTGAAAAAAATCATTTTGTGAAATAAATAAAAGAGTGAACTACGGTTTTCGTCCCTATGATTTGTCCAAATATGCGGTTTTAATTCAACAGTTTCAAATCTGCGATTTTCATCTCTGTGGTTTCATTTCACTTGCAATTAAACACAATCTCACTAACCCATTATGCTCTGTCTCTCACGTGAGGGGGCTTGTGAATTAGGGTTGGGGTTTATTTGGAGAGAAAAAGGACAAAACAGCCCCTCACGTGAACGGTCAGACTTAATACTTAATGGGGGTTAGTGTGACCGGGTTTAATTGCAAGTGAAATGAAACCACATTGAATAAATCGCAAAGTTGAAACTATTGAACTAAAATCGCATATTTACATATTTAGACAAACCACATGGATGAGAACCGCAATTTACTCTAAAAAAATTAATTTATGTATAATGATACAAGCATAGATGTAATACATTTTTCCATATACATTATGTATTATTTTATTTGTAACTTAATTATTTAGATTATCTCGTGTGTTATACGGGCTCTAAAACTAGTATCGTAATGAAAAAACGAATGAAAAGTAATATTTGTTTTCCCTTTCATGCAAGACAAGAAACAACAATACAAATCATTTAACTTTAACTTGCAAAGATACCCACGTAAGTAATATTATTAAGAGCGTGATACAATATAAAATTCACTAAAAAACGCAATAACAAAAGAAAATAATACGTGTCAAATAAACATAGAACATTAGAACGTATGCTAAAATCACTAATAATAAAGAAAATTTTAAAAAGCTGTGTCAAATAAAATAACCAAAATATATTTAATAATATTTATTAATAAACTTTATTAAATAATAGTTATTTATATGTGTATCATGATATTTTCTAAGGAAATGAATTATAATCAGCCACTTTTCAGTTATTCTAAAGTTGTATCATTAGTTTGAATAGCTATTTTGATTTTATAAACTGCTATTATTATACGTCTTCGTTTTGATCGGAATAATAAAGTATAATAAAAAAAATGACCGACAATAATTTTAGTTAGCTTTAAGCTGGTTTGTAGTTGTATATCGGCATGATGACCTATCAATAATTGTAGGCTTTTAGCTAAAGCCTGGAGCTTATAAAACATTATATAATCGTTAAAGTATTTTTAAAAAGATTATACATCTTTTGTTATAACTTTACGAATTTATAATAACTATTTTATATCTATTATTAAAACATCTATAATGTATACAAGTTCTTAAAGAAGTTTTACTAGTTATTATAAAACAGTCTATGATCGTTAAGGCCACCTAACTCTTGATTAAGTACCCATAAACATGTATTGATAAGGGGAAATTCTAAAATCATGGTTTTCTAAGAAATAGTCCATGACCAAATAAAAACCCAAACTAGCCTAAAAATCATATCGAATCCGACGGAAACCGAATCTGATCCAACAGAACCGTTTATGATCCGACGGAATTTAACACCACCCGACATAAATATTAAAATCGCGCAACGTGTTAACGCATTAATGGATCCTAAGGAATTCTTAAAATTCTGTTGGTTCCGACAGGATATTAGTAGGTCTGACAGAATTCTTCATCTTCCACCTCTCAAATATATTCTAAACCTCCATAACCAACTTCTATCTTCATCTTTCTTATTTCTCCAAAAAATCAAATAAATCAATGGTGGAAATCGCTTAATTTTCGAGGAGAACACAACCACAGGTTTCAATTTCACTCTATATATATCTCACAATTAAAAACCCCCGAATTGAAAAATCTAGGCTTGTCGGACAAATTAAATAGTCGGATACGACGGAAGCATGAACTGAAACGTCAGATCCGACTGTTTATTATTACGTCGATTTCTTTTTATTAATCCGTTGGACAAAACGGTAAACCATCGGATCCGACGGAATAGTATCCTTCGTGGCACCCCCCGATAGAGTCATTAGCCCGTTGGATTAAAGACAGTTTTCGTCGGGTCCGACAAGACTTTTAGGCTAGTTTGGGTTTTTGTTTGGTCTTGAGCTATTTCTTGAAAACCATGGTCATTGTCAAAATAAACTATTTTAAGAAATTTCCCTTGATAATGCTCTTAGTTGCAATTTTACTAAAGTTGTACCAACAAGAACCTATTGATAAGTGATAACTATATACCAAAATTTAGTACTAAAACCACAATAACTAGACAATTAGTAATAAAGTTATAGTTATACCAATTTATACATGCTTTTAAAACAAACTTAGTTGTATTTAAACAAAGTTCAAATGCAAAGTTTACTAATTAACATACATATCATAATGATCTCATGATCTATTAACCAGTATGGCAATATCCACTATGGCAATAGTATGGCACCACATACAATAAGACAATTTTAAGGTAAGTTACGTCGATCAATCATTCATTACGCAAAAGTTACAAATTTTGTTATACAAATTAGTCTGTGGATGCTCTTTGCTTGTTTTTAACATTATACACTATTGTGTCGAAGAAGATGACATTAAAAACCCAATTTCTACCAAACTATTTTTGCACCTGTCGTGTTGTGACGGTACATTAACATGCACTTGGTTGTTATGGGTTAAGTTCGTTATGATACTTACACTAATTTATAGAAAGAAATAAGGCGTAAAACATTAGCGACTCTTAGCTTCGTAACGGTACTAAATAATTAAATTAGTAAACGCCCAGAATTTGGTTACGACACCGGAACTAAACCAAAAGAAACTCATATAGCTTATGAGAAAAATATAACATACTTAAAATGACGTTTACTTGGTCAGTAACACCCGAGTATTACGGTGGCGATTCGACGCAAATTCAGTCGGTTTTGGTTACGTTTGTTACGATATATGATATAAAAAAGTAACAAATCTAAAATGACGTTTATTCGGTCAGTAAAACTCAAAGGTTGTAATGACGAGTCAACATGAATCTGTTTAGTTTCGATCACATTTGTTACGGTAATGGAACTAAACATATTTACATATTTAAAGGTACATTTTGCATGAAAGCAATTTTTACAAAAATTGTAAAAAAATAATAATAATAAAAAATGAAAACCACTAAAACTTTAAAATAATTATAACAAAAACATGTATGCTATGATACAAGTTGTGAAGGCCATGATATAGCCCTTTGAAGCACCATATCTCTCAAAATTATATATATATAAATTTATCAAAAACTACTATTTCATCTTTGGTATTAACAGTGATGATAATCTTGATTCAAACAATTTTAAATGAGAAAATTTGAGTTGTTTTAAAATTTATATGAGTTGATTTGGGGTCATATGTTTTAATTAAATGAGTCAAAACGAGTCACTTGAAATTTAACATTCTTATTTTCGGGTCAAAATGGGTCGACATATTTAAATATATGGGTCGATGTGGGTTAGTGTCTTAAGAAAAAGTTACAGGTTCGGGTTGAACGGGTTTTGGATTGGAACGAAATCGGTTTAGGTTTTGGCTTGGATAAGATTTCGTGCCGACACGAGTTTTCGCACTGCACGGGTTGAGTTTCGGTTTCTTTCTAGTTTCACACTGAACGGGTCGATTTTGGATTCGTTTTCGGTTTTTTGTTTCGATTTGGTCGGGTTTTTTCAGTTTCATTTATGTCTGGTTTCAGTTTTTTTGTTTCGTTATGATATTTTTTTGGTTTCGAATAATTCGGTTCAGTTTTGGTTTTTTGTTTAATTTTCAATTTCGGTTAATTTGTTGTTTTTTTTATAAACAAGGAGAACGACGAAAGCATTTTAGGTTTTTTTTTACCTTTTCGTTTTTTATTTATATTTTGTGTTATGATTTTTTTTTTGAATTTTTTGAGAGATTTTTAATCTTAATAAAAACCCTTAAAAAATTCAAAAAACAAAATATAAAAAAAAGTAAAAAAAACTAAAATGTTTCATCCGTTATCCTCGTTCTAAAAAAAATAATAATAAAAAACCCGACCTGAAACCCGTTATGACTTGTTCCGACTCGGACCCGTTCTGACCCGAACCTGTTGACCCTAACCCGTTGCGACCCGAACCATAACAACCATTTTTTTAGTTGACCCGTTCCGTCCCAAACTCGTTTCAACCCATGACCCGTTTTAACCCAACCCAACCAATTTGCCACCCCTAGGATTTAAGCATGCATTTCTAGCCTATTGGTATAAAATAATTGTAACGTGTTATACAACAATATATTGACAATCAATCAGAAATTTACACCCAAAATTTCATAACATCTAAAAAACGAAACCACAAATAACATATTGAAAGTCTGTTTTAAAAAGCAATAAAATGATAAATTATTAATATGATAATAAGTTTTAGAGATTTGTGGTGGTTCCGTCGGCAAGCTGAGCTTGGCGGAAGTGATAGTGATAGTGATAATGCTTGGGAATCACTTTTTTTCACCGGAGATTCCTTAACGGTGGTATTGCTATAATTATCATCACTGTAGCTTCTGATCTTAAGCAGATCTCCAACCTGAAACTGAAAGTGAAAACGTCGTTCTGGGTGTGATCGGCAATATGAGCGATGTGAATGTGTGGTGAAACTCATGTGTTGTTGTTGGAGATTCAAACTGACTGGTGAACATTGAGAAGAATACTTTTAAAACTTACTCACTTTTAACTTTTAAGTGATGGATTTTCCATTATTTCCTCCTAAAAGTTATCCGTCCAAAACATTAAGTTCTTACTTATAAAAAGGTTTCTAGCCTAGTATTATCAGTCCTCTCTATAAAAATTAATTAAAATCTAGATATAACTTTTTCCCATCAATTATTATATCATAATTAGGTTAGGTTGGCTATTGGGGTTTTATCCACCACGTTAACCTCCATTGTGGCAATACTTTTGCACTTTCGCTCGCATTATACATCCTGTTGTACAGTTATGACACATTATACGCTGATGTTAGCTCGGTCGATAATAACGTGTTAATGAATGAAGAGGGGTGGTACATATTAGGACCTAGAGGCAACTTCTGAAACCGGAGGGGTATCACAATTAACGTACTTAAAATTTTAGCTCCTTAATCAATGACAAATTATGTGCTATGAGGGTGTTTCGGATTCCTTATTTTACTTCATTATAATCTTCCTATAAGTTAATAAGTTATAAATTTATAGCTTATTAACTTATCCCTTACAATTACGCACAAGATCAAACACCGTTTAACTTTTCCAAAAGTTAATAAGTCATAAGTCGTTTAAAATAAGCAATCCCAAACAACCACTGTATGTACACTTATTATGTATATATATAACAATATGGTTCTTAAGGTTTTAAAGTTAAACATAATTTTATGTTGTAATTGTCCATAATTATTGTTACTGTCTTATTAATAATATATAACTATAAGATATATGATACAGTCTTTAAAATCAAAGATTATACACACGCTCTGATTTCACAAATACAGTAAGGTTAAATAATTTGACTGGTAGGAGGGAACAACATGATATCATTTACACCTTTGTTTTTGGATAGAGGGAGCAACATGTTATCATGTACATGATACATCTATGGTTTTTGGAATGATATATGGTGGTAGACAAATTATGAACAGGTGTGACGGTGTGTGGAAACTTGGAAACAAATGACGCCATTATAACGTCAATACCAAGATTCAGTGGTACGTACGTGCTGCTCGCATGTAGTATTCATAGCTTGTGCAACTTGATTTAAAAGATTGTGAAGTTATCATCCAGTTTCTAAATAAGAATAAAGCTAGAACTAAATAAATCTAAACTCTTAGAAGCAATATTAACTGATTTACAATTAGTGTCATTCGAAAAATCTATAATATTGTCCAATGGACTCTGGTTATTAGTATAAAAAGAATAAGGTCACTGTAAAACAGAGTGTTTTTGACCACGTGTGTATCCAACTCGTCGATGAAAGTGAGCATCACTGAAAAATCATTAGTGATACATTATTGGAAAACGTAGTGTGACTAATGAACTTATATAAGGATATTATCACGACTCACGAGTACTGCATTGATGTCGAAACTAAGACATTGTTTCAAGCCGATAACGGCAAGGTTTTTATGACCTATTGTTGATGAACATATATCGATTACATTTGGTCTTCTAGCTACATTTTATCTTTAGTGTTAAAGCAAATACCGTCGGATAATACGATTCCGGTAATACATACTTTATCGGGAATCTAAGATAGATGTGACAGAGAAGATGATGAGAGTTAGGTGATGTTTGTTTTTTAAGACAAAAACTGTTTGCAATCTGTTTTCATCTGATTTCATGTCTACAACTGAAAATGTGGTATGAAGGTCTGCAATCTGAAAATATAATACTGTTTGTTTTATAAACTGAATATCGTCTGCATAAGCTGAAAATTATTTACCTATCATACTTATCACAGTAGATAGAAGTAACATTCAAGTTATAGAAAAATACCATAGTAGCACCAAGTATTATATACCAAAAAAAAATGAAAATAAACTCAAAGTACGTTATTTTGCATTAATTCTTGTGCTATTTGATCTTGAAGTTGACTCATGAACTGACAGTCCGCTGAACTTCCATGTCATGGTACTTCTTCTTCTTCTCTAATTTCACCATCATATTGTACATGTTCATCTCCATCCTCAAGACCTACATTTGGGTGATCATATTCATCAAAAAGCTCATCGCTTAAATCCTCTTTCCGTATAAAATTGTGAAGCGCAAAACATGCAATGGTAATATTTCGTTCAAAGTCGGATATCCGTTCGGATAGTGAAACGGATATCTGAAAATCTGGAAATACAAAAATAAAAAACTTGTTTCAAAAATAAAGTTTCAGCATTGCAAGAATCCTTTTCAATCCGAAAAACTAAACACAACATAAATTGTTGAACATACAAACAAGGAAGCAAATAACACAATACTAATGACAGAATCACCATCTTGAAACAATTAATAATTAACAATTTAACATCCAACACCTATAAATCTAAAAACCTTATCCAAAAGATGTGAGACCCGGTGGAGAGAAACAGCACAAATATGGAAGTCACTGTCAGTTAACTTGACAAAGCCAAAAACCTTGTATGGTTTCCAACAAAGGAATATAGTTATATATATAAAAGAGAAAATTAGGGTTTACCTTGAGGCTACAGGCGGTGCTGCGCGGTGACGAATAGAGATCTGATGGACGGTAAGGTGGTGTCAGGTGATACGGCGGCGATATCCGGCGATGCGGCGGCTGTGGTGGTGTTTAGGGTTTGAAGATAAGTATCTCCATATCTAGAGAGAATGAGATGGATGTGTTTTTTTAAGGGTGTGAAGATGTTTGAAGACAATTGTTATTAGATTATTACTTAAGACAAAAAAAAGCAATTTAAGATCTTTTTTAAAAAACAAAACAAACCGTGTTCAAGAGCTTATGTCTGTGCGCCCGCATACATAAGCTCCTTGCAGACCTGATAAGCAAAAACAAACACAACCTTAGTGAGAAAGTTTACACAATAAAAAGTATTTTATTATGAATCAAAGTGAGTTTAACATTGACTATTTACATATATAGAAGCCTACATAGCATCTACAATGATATCACTAATAAAGGCCCCCACGGTAACCACTTCATGCTGCTATCATGAAGGTTTTCCAACTGTCTTGTAGATCCGCTGGAGGGTAGCTCTGTTATGTCGATTGTCGATGCGATGCTACTGGCTATATATAAAAAGAACTGAAGTGGTTGAACCTCAAACTATATATAAAAAGAAGGTACAAATGTAAAGGCTAACTAGCGGGATTCAAGAAGTTAAATGATTTAGTTTTATGTAGGAGATCATGAATTATTTTAGTATAATTTTATGGTATTTTATAATATAATATCTATTTTAATCTTTAATGGTAAGTTAACGGTTTATTGTTATTTTAATATTATATAACTATTAGAAATTTAATATTTATATGAGAATTATAATGTTTATAAGATATTCTTTTTTAACGGAAATTAACTTGAAAATAATTACGTTAGCGTGATATATAGTTAACAATATGATTTTTAATATTATATTATTAACCGGGTTTGTATGAGACTTTAACGGAAATAAAGCTGGATTTTAGATGAAAACTAGATAAATATAATTTATAACTAATTTATTTAACTTAAAAAGATCTTATTTGATTTAATATAGTTTTTATTAATTTTATTTGATTTTTAAATAATAAATAAAAGGTTTTAAAAAAATAAAACAACAAAAAAGCACTGACCCGGGTTCAGACCCGAGTCCCCTCGTTCAAAACACCCAGACCCAACCACTGGACCAACTTGACTGTTTGATAAACAAACAAAATTAAAAATATAAATATTAACATTAAATTTCATCATCTTCCCCAAATAAACCCTAGATTTCAATTCGATTAATCCTTTCCATGTTTTGATAATTTAAGTTGGGGGTTTTGTTATTCAGATTAAAATGATCAAAAAGCACATAATACTTGATTTGGTGTCGGATTGGTGGTGAACGGAGGTTGGCTGGAGTTTAACTTTGACGAAACAAGGCAGGATTATAGAGAGTGTTTTGTTTTAATTTGATGTTTGTAACATGATTAGTTGATGATTTACGTCTTATTTATAGTGCTAATTGGAGCGTATAGGTTTTAATGGTCGTAGTTGATATTTTAGTAATAAATTCGGTCGTTTCGGCAGTTATATGGTTTGATTAGCATATAATTACGTGTTATTACGGGGTTTGAACGAAGATTATAAGTTTACGTTATGGTCTAAAGCTGTTACAAGATTTAAATCAAGATAATATGCGAGTTTTATGGGATATTAAAGTTCGCCTGAGCCAGATTCCGGCTTGCCGGAAAATCACAATGAAGAAAGGGCGGCTGGGTGGGTTGGGTTATATTAAATTAATATATTTTGAATGCATTTTACACAAATGGCCCTTGTACTTTCAATATGAATTAAATCATAATTCATATTAAATTGACATATTAAACCTTTAAACTTTCAAATGTCATAATAACTTGTTAAAAGTTAACATATTTGGATTATTTGCATAATATACCTGGATAGTTTGGAACTTTTTTATTTAAACAAAACTTTAAATATCAGAGTTTCGTTATTTGAACAAAACGAATAGAAAATGAACGAATAATAACTTTAAATTTATCGAAAATAATATATAAATGATGAACGAAAAATAAGAATACATTGAAGCGACAAAACGGGTCGGTTTAATGAATACAAATATGAATAAATTGACAAATGTCACAATATGATATAATTAAAGGTAGTTAATTGATACTTATAATTGTTACACAGTTAGCCGTGCACAGCTATGAAGGGGCATTAAAGTTAACTCAGAAAGAAACATGACTCAGGTGAGTTTCTAGCCCCATTACCTTGTTATGTTTTCGGGGTTGTGTCCATACTTGATGTGATTAGTTAATGCACTTACCTTAATTGGTAAATGTATGCTATATGGATGTTTTATGAATGATTTTTGAATGATATAGAAAAGGTTAAAAGTATGACTGTAATTATACCAATGATAATATGAAGAAATGTTTGTATGGACGTATGGTTGTATGTTCGTATGGAATAAAGGGACCATACCCTGATAATATATGTGAGGATAGGGACCAAACCCTCATAATATATGTGATGTTAGTAGGGTTGTTCAAAAAGCTCATGGCTCGAAGCTCGCTCGAAAAAAGCTCGGAGAAAGCTCGCTCGAAATCAGCTCGATTGTAAACGAGCCGAGCCGAGCTCAACTCGATTTCTAAACGAGCCGAGCCTGAGCTAGCCCCGGCTCGACTCGAACTCGCTTGATAGGCTCGAACTATTTTATTTTAATTTATTATATATATATATATATACATACATTTATATAAGTATCTAATCCAATTATTTAACAATTAACATATGGGCTTCCTTTCTCAACTAGTCCAACCCAAATTCCTAATACAATTAGAATACCCAACATCCCAGCAGCCCTATGCCCTATCCATTGTGACATATTCACAAGCCCCTTGATTATCACCACTTCACCAACCGCTCTCTATCACCATTTTCTTCAAACCCTAATCTCACCCATCGGCCATCACCAGCCACTCCTCTATCAGTCAAACATGCATGTCGCCGGCCGCTCCTCTATCTCACTCTATCACGAACGCCGCTCCTCTATCTCACTCTGTCACGCACGGCCGCTCCCAAAATCCAATCACTTCGCTCCTCTATCTCGCGTTTTTGCAATTAATCACCATAACTTCCATCGGTTTGCTGCTATTAATCACCATAACGCCGCTGTTGATATTAATCACCATAAGCTGTTGATGTTAATCACCATAAACTGCTGTTGTTGTTCGAGCCAAATCGAGTCGAGCCGAGCCGGCTCGATTTATAACCGAGCCGAGCTTGAGCTCATATATTCAGCTCGATTAAGATTTCGAGCTCGAGCCGAGCCAGCTCGATTGAATATCGAGCTCGAGCTGGCCTTAGCTCTGGCTCGGCTCGGCTCGTGAACAGCCCTAGATGTTAGGGACCAGACCCTTATAATATCTGTGAGGATATAGACCAGATCCTTATAATATCTGTGAGGTTATAGGGTTAGGGACTAGACCCTTATAATATATGTGAGGATAGAGACCAGTCCCTTATAATATATGTGAGGTTATAGGGCGAAAGACTCTTTAAAACGTAGAGATAGTTATGCATGCACTATGTATGTTAACAAAAGAAAGAACTAAAGTTTGAAAGAAAGAATGAATGAATGTATGTATGAAAGAAAGATTGAAAGGTTAAGTATGTAATATGTGTCTTCAGAGATGTATGTTTGAGATTGTAATGTATGTTGCCTGATTAACTAGAACTCACTTAGCGTAGCTAAGTTTTAGTATGCACACATGTAAATAGGCTAAGACAGCTAACTTGAGGGAGACACATGACAATTGACTGAAGAGGCTGACATCTTAGGAAGAATGTTATGATGTTTTAGTATGATGTTTTGTGTATGTTATAAGACAAATGTTTGATTGTTATGATGGGATTTGAATGTTTTAAACAAGGATGTTATGTTTTGTAACTTATGGTTGAAGTTATAATACTTCCGCGAAAGTTTTAATTCACTCTGATATTTTGAACTGTGTTTATGAGTAAATCCAACGCTAAAGTAGGGCACCGGGTATGGGTCGTTACAATACGTTAGCAACAAACTCTATCCGGTTAAGGATAAGAGGAAGACAACATATTTTGGTATAGGATATGTTTCATATTATATATCTAACTATTTATATAATATGTTGGTGCATGATGTCAGTAGTTCAGTATCTCGTGTTTAATTGTGTTTGTAATCGATTAGATTGTTTGTTTTGTGTTGAATATTGTTTCTTATATGTTCGCCATGCTTTAAGCGAACTTGAAGGTCAGCGAAGTTATGACAACTTCGCCTAGTGTGTTAGGCGAAGTTGTCGAGCTTTAAATACTCTTAACTTCAGCTGTTTTGATTAAGTTTTTGGAACGATTTGTTTTGTGATTCTCTGAATCACGTGTTGGCCCTTGCAATATATCAAGTATTATCTTTTGTTCTCGTGTGTTTGTTTATATTCAACGTATTAATCGTCTCGACACTCGTATCGTATACGTGGGGATTCCGCACCCTCGTGATACGAGATACTCCTGTGTAGATCCGGATGGGAACCTACAATAGGTATCAGAGCATTTTGCTCGTGATTGTGTGGTTCGGGATTATCACACGGGTGTCAAGATCGTTCCGTTAGACCATTCGCGGAACGAGTTTATGTTGAAATACCTCGTTTTTGTCAATTACTCCTATTCACTCATCAAATATACCTTCAAATCACCCTCTCGTCCCTCGAAATCGACCTAACTGTTCCTGCGTAACTCCTTGTTCGTCTGGCGAAGTTTCCGTCACCCATACTAGGGTTTCAGCGAACATATAGGGTTTCTGCGAAGTTGTTACTAGCGAAGTTATATACTTAGCGAAGTTGTGAAGTTAGCGAACTTGTGTGGAAGGCGAAGTTGTCATTAAGCGAAGTTTTAAAGGCGAAGTTAAAGTAACTTCGATGCTCACTTGCACATGGAATCTTATTTTTAAGTTCTAAGTCTTGTTTCATTCAAGTATGACTTCGATTAACATCACTGAACTGGTAAAGATGGAGGTTGAAGCGGGTTCAGCAACTAAAGCTCCAAAATTGCTTAAAGGTACTGATTTCGTTGCATGGAAAGATAGATTTGAACAGTATGTGAAGTATCAAGATGCAAAGATGTGGGTCTGCATTCAAGAAGGATACATTCCACCAACGTCCATATTTGAAGGTCGTGAACAGATTAAGAAGTACAGTAAGATGGAAGATGATGAAAAGAAAATGTATGAGGCAGAGAGTAAAGCACATGTAGCTATAACAATGGCACTTCCACAAGAGATTCTTCATACCTTCAAAAAATACAAAACTGCTAGAGAGCTATGGGAAGCACTAGAGAATAGATATGAAGGAAATGTGGGGATACGTACCTCCAAGACAAAGCTGCTAAAAACTCAATTCTCCATATTCAAGTATCTGAAAAACGAATCACTTGATGACATCATCACACGATATTATCATCTGATGACCGAGCTAAATAACTACTCCATTGAATACAAGGAAGAAGAGATAGTAGAAAAGCTTCTTGATGCTCTCCCACCAAAATGGGAGATGTACACTGTTCTGATGAGAGAAGATAAGGACTTTGATAAGATTGATTTGGAGACGGTGGTAAATAAGTTACGGAATTTTGAACTAAACATGGCACGAAAGGAGACACCGACTGATCAGGTTCAGGATCCGAGAATGTATGGTGCTAAAGTCACTTCAAACTCAAGTTCAAAATCAGAATCCACTGCCTACTACTCAAAGGGGGAACCAAACTCCACTCCAGATGGTCATGTGATTCTCAATATGGATGGTGAAGTATGTTTCGTAGCAGGAGGTAGTAGTTCCTCAAAACCTCAAACTACAACTGGGAATTTCTCAACCAATGCTTCTAGCAAGAACTACTCACAGATGCCTATGAGTGTGAAATCAGCTGAACAACAGTTTGCTCTTTATGCCTCCTTCATTGCATCGTATGAGAATTACATCAAAGGAAAAATAGTCGACCCTGCAACTTTGGATGAAGACTATGATCAGATCAACGCTGATGATCTAGAAGAAATGGATCTGTAGTGGTAGATGGCTATGATAGTAAGAAGGGTAAAGAGATTTATGAAGAAAACTGGTAGAAAGTTCGTTGGAGAAAGACCGGGGTTTGATAAGTCAAAAGTTCGTTGCTATAACTGTCAGCAAAATGGTCACTTTGCTAAAGAATGTACAAATGAAAGGGTCGAACGAAGCCAAAACAGGCCTGCTCAACAGAATGGGAGTGGAAGTGAAAATAAGGCTATGGTATCTCAACAGAACGGTGGATACAACTGGAATATACAAGTTGAGGAGGTGTTAGAACAGGCAAATCTGGTAAACATCGAAACTGGAGGAAGTGACAAAGAAATGGGAGAAGATAAAGCATACATGGCAGAAGTGAACGATCAACTCTCAGAGGTAAGTTTTGAACTTCATTGTGAGCAATGTGAAAACCTATCTGATCAATTGAAAATATTAACTGCTCAGTTTGTTAGTTTGGACACTCAATTTAAAAACTTAAAAGAAGAACATCATTATTCTAAAACTAAAGAAAACAGTTACTCGGTAAAAATAAAAGCTAGTGAAAAGGATATCAGAAGTCTTAAAGCAACCCTAGCTGAAAAATACAAGTGATTGATCTTAGTTATGAAGTGTTAGAAGAAAATACCAAACTAATTGCTGAAAAAGATAAACAGATAGCTGATTACCAGGTAAAAGTGGTGGAACTGAACAGAAAAATTGAACAATTTAGAAATTCTTCTGCTATGTTAGATCACATCATAAGTGTTCAACGTTCCTCGGTTAAGAAAGGGGGAGTTGGATTCTCAGAAGTCCCACCACAATACAATAATAACTATACTTATGATCCTAGTAATCAGCAATCTACAAATGTTGACATTAGTCAGACAGTTCCAATAAAGGTTTCTGCTAAAGAAACTGAAGTTAATGAGAATGAAACAAGTAAGACAAGTTCTAATGTCACAAGTTCTGCATCTAGTTCTGTCTCGTCAGATTCGGACAAGTCGTCCAAATCAGGTGAGATAAAAAAGGAAGTTGTGTTACTAAAACGAGGGGAGGACTATAAGTTTGATGAGAAGAAATCTTCCCTAAATCCGTTCGTCCCACCATATGGGAGACAAACGGATAGTAACCCAACCTCGTCATCTGCAAAAACTTTTGAGACGAAAGTTCAAAACAAACAGAATAGTTTGAACAGAAGTTGTTTCAGATGCAACAGGATAGGACATCTTGTCGCTGATTGTCCTCTGAAACAGACAAAATCTAGAAACATGAGGCCTACTAAAACTGAGAATAAAACGAATACTAATTATGATGCTGGTAAGAATGTGAACACACCAAATTTCAATCATTGGACTAATCCAAGATTTCAAAGAAATCAGTCTCGTTTTTTCCTAATGAATTACCAAACCAAAAATTATAATTCCATTAATTCACAAAGGTTTGGATGGCCTCATAGATAGTCATCTAGAAATTTTCCTTTCAGAACTTATAGAAACTCTCCTTAAACTGACTTTGGGCAACCAAGGTACTGGATGCCTGATAACAGGTTTAATCAACCCAAGACCAGAAGGTCTTGGGTCCCCAGATTTTAATCTATTTCTTTAATGGTGCAGGAACAGTCAAACAAGGCTGTAAACAATATGTGGGTTGTTGACAGTGGCTTTTCCCGGCACCTGAATGGTAACAAGAAATTGTTACGTGACTGGAAGTCTGTTCAAGGAGGAATGGTTAGTTTCGCAGGATAAAGTGGAGGAAGAATTAGTGGTATTGGGACTGTGACGAATGGAAGAATAAAGTTGGAAAATGTGAATTTTGTGGAAGAGTTGAAGCATAACTTGTTGAGTGTCTCTCAGATTTGTGACAAAGAATACACTGTTCATTTTACTAAATATGATGCACTCGTACTTTATCCTGGTTTCAAGATACCAGAGACATGGGTTGTAATGAGAGCTCCAAGAGAGAAGAACACGTATGTGATGGATATGAGATCAACCGAGATAACAACAGAAGAGTCATGTCTCTTGTCAAAAGCAACAGAATCTGAGTCAGAATTGTGGCACCGAAGAATGGGTCATATTCATCTTCGCAAGATGAATTACATTGTCAAGAACGCGCTGGTGCTTGGGGTTCCCTTGAAGAATTTCAATTTTGAAGACCAATGTGTGTCATGCAAGAAAGGAAAACAACACAAAAAGCCTCATCACTCCAAGAAGGTTAACTCAATTGTCAGCACCTTGGACCTACTTCACATGGATCTCTTTAGTCCTGTGAACGTAAAGAGTCTAGGAGGAACTTCATACTGTTTGGTGATAACCGATGACTACTCACGATACTCTTGGGTATATTTTCTGAAGGCAAAGGATGAGACAGTTCAGTTGGTAATTAACTTGATTACCAAGGTGGAAAATATTGTTAGGAGGAAGGTTAAGTACATCAGAAGTGATGATGGTACAAAATTCAAGAACTATCAGATGGAGATGTTTTGTTTACAGAAAGGGATAGAACATCAGTACAGTGCTCCATATACTCCGCAGTAAAATGGAGTAGCAGAAAGGAAGAATAGAACTCTAATCGAAGGTGCCAGGACCATGCTGGCAGATGCTAAACTTCTCGTGGTGTTCTGGGCTGAGGCTGTTGCTACAACCTGTTATATCCTTAATCGTGTTTTAATTGTTAAAAGATTAAATAAAACCTGTTATGAACTTATGCATGGTAGAAAGCCAAATTTGAAGGGTCTTGAACCTTTCGGGTCCCCATGTTCGATATTAAAGACTAACTCTAAATTTGGTGAGAAAGCTGACGAAGGTATCTTAGTTGGCTATGTTGTTGGGACACCCAACAGAAGAGTCTTTAATCTATCAAACAACAAGGTTGAGGTGGTCTGTAACACTGACATTACTAGTTACAAATCACCAAGACCTAGCATGGGACCGGCAGAGGATTTCGACTATGATAAGCTATTCAAATCTTTTAATGTACCTTACTTAGATTTTGCAGACATTGATGAGAAAATGGCCTCACAGATGCTGTATGGCGAAGAGGAGGACATTGTACAACGTCCGCAATATAATGAAAATCAGCCAACCTCGTCAAGTGCAATTGAAACTCCTGCAGTCTCGAATGAAGATGAATTCTACAATCCTTTTCACACTCAACCTCAGCCTCACTCTGATGAACTCTCTTCAAATCTTGAGGATGATCTGGAAGTCGGCCCGGTACAGTCCACCAAAATTCACAAGAATCATCCTTTGGAGAATGTGATCGGTAATCCTTCTGATGGTGTACGTACTAGAAGAAGTTTGGATGAACTCACATGTGTGTATGCAAGCATTAAAGACACGTGTATTATAAACGAGTGCATGTACACCTGCTTCATCAGTCAGATCGAACCAAAGAATTATCAAATGGCACTGAAGGATAGCTCGTGGGTTGAAGCCATGCAGGAAGAACTGGCACAGTTTGAGAAGATGGAAGTATGGCAGTTAGTTGAAAAACCGCAAGAAGTGAACGCTATCGATACAAAGTGGGTTTTTAAATGTAAGAGAGATGAGAAGTGTCACACCCCAACCTACGGCGGAAATGTCGGGGCGCGAACTGATTGTCACAGCTCTCAAGGTTACTATCATGCACAATATAAGTTTCAATATCTATTTAATAATTTCAAACAAATATTCATGTATATCAAATTTATAAATAAACAATTACATTTAACATCCAAAATTAAGTTCTTGTATCTTTTCTCTAACATGCATCCTAAGTTTCTTCAAACAATCTTGATAATCACGTCACACGATAACCTGCATATGCGTTGAAAATAATATAGTTTTTCAACACGAGGTTGAGTGAGCAACACACCAGTTTAAATGTACATATAGTATAGACAAAAATATGTAGTTGCAACAAGTCATATGAGAATAACAAATTAACCAAATGAGCAAGTATAACTGAGATGTCGAGAAGCACAAAGGCTAACGACTGGCGTATGATCATACTAGACTGAGATTATGTTGGACCTCTCCGAATGCGGAAGCATACAAAGCAAATAAGCACATAAACAAGTAAGGTATAAGTTGTTAACACATAAGACAAAGTTGCAGTTTTTGAGTATAAGTATATATGAGAAATATAATTTACGCATATGTCCCCAAAACGTGGAAAACAAGTAAAATAGGGGAATGTGGTACTCACCTAAAATAGACGAGAAAATGTGAAAAGGAATATGATAAGAATGTGGATGATAGACCAAACTCTACAAGGAATACTGACGAGATATCCTATTAATGAAATAATTGCGGAAAAATAAATATAAATTCAACAACGAATGTACCATTAGATGGAGATTCGGGAAACTTATGATTAAGTATGTCCTTACAAAAGTTAAATATTAGTTTTATGATCAAAGTTTTATAATATGATTTAATCATATAAAATACTTGGAATACTTAAATAAATATTTGTAAAACTTTATAGTTTATATAAAAATGTTAGTTTTAAATGTTTAAAACTACAAATACGTTAAATGTATTTATAGCACTTTTATTATTTAATAAAAATTTCTTTTTTAAATATATATATCTTAAATAATAGATAATATTATTACAATGAACTCTTATAAAAACTTAAACTATATTTTTAATATACATAATTTACAATATCTTATTATATATATATATATATATATTAGATTAAAACCCTTTTTTTATATATCAAAACTTTTAATAATTTGTTACATACATACACACATAGATATAAATATGTACACATATATATGTGGCGTTTAACTAAAGTTCGGAAAAAGATCGGTTTATATGTCGGTTTTAATTGTGTTAGTGCACGAAATTGTTGTCCGTAGCATTCGAATAATTTATACATAGTCTAGATTGAATATTTATTGTAAATGGAGCATGTGGCCTATAAATAGGTGGTTCCATGCTCATAATTAGGAATGTACATACATAGAGAGAGATCTAGATCTAAATTATGCTCTCCATAAGTTATTTCCATCCACCATAATGTATTCTCTACATATTTATCAATAAAGTAATAATTTCGTTTAGATCTTGTACATAATCGATGTATCGTATTAGCGGCTAGATCCGTCACGGGTTTCTACAATTGGTATAAAAATTTTTGATCAACACTATAATGGTTTAAGTCCAGTTGGGCTGTTTTGGCAAAAATCAAATTAAGTTGGGATTTTTCTGTACAAACTAAAAAGTACATTCTTTTTGGAATTTCAAATTTTAAAATGTTTTTGGTTTTTCAAAATATTTTAACGGAAAACATTAAAGAAAAGAAAAACAATCTTTTTATATTTTTTAGGAATTTTTTAATGTTTTTGAATTTTATCTATACAAACGAGAATCACAATCTTTTTGTATTTTCTAGATTTTCACCCCCTCAAACCAAAATAAAATTTTAAAAGAAAAATGGCATAAAATAAAGATAGTCATCCTTGTTTAAAGATATCAGTGAGGGTCTTCAATCCGTTTAAACCAAGCAAAAATGTAAAACGCGTTTTGTCAAAAGCTTTGGTAAACAGGTCGGCTTTCTGAAAGTCAGTATGTACTTTCTCAAGGTCAATCAATTTCTTCTCAAAGCAATCCCGTATAAAGTGATAACGAATTTTGATATGCTTTGTTTTCGAATGTTGTGCGGGATTCTTTGTGATAGAAATTGCAGCAGAATTATCAATCAGAATAGGAGTAGTAAGAAACTTCAAACCGTAGTCGCAGAGATGTTGTTGTATCCACAAAACCTGGGAATAGCAACTCGAGGCTGCAACATACTCAGCTTCGGCGGTTGAAGTGGAGACCGTTGTCTGCTTCTTACACTGCTAGGAAACAAGCCGGTTTCCTAAAAATTGACATCCTGCAGTCGTTGATTTGAAGTTGATCTTGCAACCTCCATAGTCTGAGTCTGAATAGGCAGTAAGATCAAAAGTATCATCCTTGGGGTACCACAACCCGATGTCTGGATTTCCCCTCAAATACTGAAGAATTCTCTTGACCGCAGCTAGGTGAGTCACTCGTGAACTTGCTTGGTACCTAGCACAAAGACAAACATCAAACATAATATCAGGGCGAGAAGCCGTTAGATACATCAAAGAACCGATCATGGCACGATAGAGGGTAGGATCAACGGTATCCTCCAATTCATCCGGTGATAAATTGTGACCCACTGGAAGAGGAGTAGAAGGGATTTTTCCGGCAGAGATCTTGAATCGGCTCAAGACGTCGTTCACATACTTAGTCTGATGAATAAAAATTCTGTTGGCAGACTGGTGAACCTGCAGCCCTAAAAAGAAATTCATCTCTCCCATCGAACTCATCTCGAACTTTGTTTGCATGGACTTCTCGAACTCCTTACACAATGTATCGTTTGTTGACCCGAAGATAATGTCGTCGAGATAAATCTGAACTAGGAGAAGATCGTCACCAACAGTTTTATGAAATAAAGTGCAGTCGACAGTCCCTCGTTTGAAGCCGTTATCAATCAGATGGTCGGCAAGCGTGCCATACCAAGCTCTCAGGGCTTGATGTAGACCATACAGGGCCTTGTTTAGTCGGTAAACTCGGTCCGGATAATCAGGATCTTCAAAACCAGGAAGCTGTAAAACGGACACTTCTTCGTGTAGTTCACCATTGAGAAAAGCACTTTTAACATCTATTTAATAGACCTTGATATTCTTATAAGCAGCATATGCCAGGAAGATTCGAATCGACTCTAATATTGCAACTGGAGCATATACCTCTGTGTAATCAATACCCTCTTTCTGATGAAACCCTTGCACCACTAGATGTAACGATTCCGACGAAACCAGGTATACCCTAACCGGTAGACGTTAGTTACGTCATATACAAGGTCGGGTACACAGGTTACCATGGTAATTATACGAGAATACATGATTCATTGTATTGATTGTACGTGAAAATATAATTCACCGTATTGATTATGCGATCAAACGATCGATAGTTATTGAAACCCGAATGAATCGAGGGTTCAATTATAGACGGGATATATGATATTTAGAGATGTTACGAAGTATTAAAGCTTCGGGATAAGTGGATTAAAGCACAGAAAAAGGATTTCGATTTAATAGTACGTCGGTACGTTAAACGAAACCTTTAATACCAAACCGAGTAAGAGATGATCGATCAAGCCGAAAAAGATGCGCGATAATTAATAACATGGTATTTTAAGTTAATGGAAGTCATGGTTTAAGTTTTTAAAGTGGTTTTATATAAATTTCATTTTTAGCCGGAAAACGACCGTTTTAGCCTCGTTTTAAGCCGAATTAGACGTTTAACCGAAAAACGAACTGAACCAGATTATCCAAAACATTATCCAGATTACGAGAATCTGAATATGTGGCTTATATTGAAGATGTGGGTCCCACCCCACCCTCCAACTAGGTCCGATCGGACCCCTTAACCCCAAAACATTTCATTTTCTTTTTTTTTACAACACAATTCAACATCCTTCATTTTCTCTCAAGCTCACAAGATAAAACCCGAGATTTTGCAACAAGAACAACGAGGTAAAGGTCGAGTTATAGTCGTTTTCATCCTCCTTTCTCGAATCACTTTGCAAGAAAATGAGGTTTCAAGTGAAAAATGGGTGAAAACCCGAGATGAAACCGATTCTTACATGATCAAGTGATGTATACAAGTTATACAAGGGATCTTGGTCCAAGAAAGGAGTTGAACGAGCCAAAAACGAATTTTTATGGTTAAAATCTTTGTTTTGATGTCTTAACCGAAACCATGAAAGAAATGGCTTGATCGTGAGTGTAACTTACTTGGTATTGTGGTATGTTGTTTGTAGGCTCTGTATTTAGTGGTAGATAAGGCGGAAAGATGAGTTTGTAGCGTGTAGTGGCGGAAAACGAAAGGTATATTCGGTTATGTTCGGTTTTGGGAAATTTGGACAGATTGTTGATGCTTTAGAGTTAGGTCATGAAATTTTACAAAGGTGTTAAACACATGAAAAGATGAGTTCTGTGAATTTTTGGTAATTTTTGAATAAAGGATGAATATTTGGTGAATTTAATGCTCGGTTTTGGCCAAAAATGGTAAAAAAATAGTTAAATATCATGAAAAATTCTGGAAAATTGCAGATAAGCTTTCCATATCATGTATAAGTCACAAACAAAATTTGAGGTCAGTTGGAGAAGTCTAAGTAGGCTTTTCGGTTAAACGAGTTCTCGGGATTTCTAGCTCGGTTTTGGTAAAAAGGGGATGTAAAAGAAGATTTTGGTTCTGGAAAAATTACAGGGGACTATGTGGATGGCAGGGGACATCCAGGAAAAATTTGGGATTTTTCTAAGATCGTTTGGTAATTACGACATATTTAGTGTTTAAATGGTGTTTATAAATATATAAATAAATTTGTAATATAAGAATTAATTCTGGAAATATTTTTATAAAATTCCCCACTGTTAAAAAGTGGTTTGTGCAAAATTTCAAGATTCGAGAGTAAACGGATAATTAATCGTGCTAATTATCAAACTTTTAAAGTTAAAACGTGTAAACCGGTGAAGTTCGCTTAAGCGAGCTGACTGGTGTATAAAAACCTTAAAAATGGACTATTTTCATATAATTGAGTTAAACAAGTAAAAATGAATCATCCGAAAATAAGTCGGATGATTTGGGTATTTTTAACCGATTTTAACAGTTCCGGTACGCCAAAGACGGAAACGAGTCCCGCGGCCAATCGGGACGTCTAAACCGAGCTATAATTTCACATTTTAAATCAAATTATCAGATAACCACTATTTTCGGGTCGTGTGTGACCAAACTCATTTTTGAAACATAAAACGGATATTCGTGCTAGGCACGCAAAACGAGAAAACGACTAATAGAAATGGTGACCATGGAACTCTAAACGACATCACAATCTGAGTCCGGAGAAGTATTTCTGGGTTAACATTTCCCCCGGAACAGGTACAGTACTGGGTTAACAGTGTCCCCAGATGTACCAATTGATAAGGTTAAAGATTATATAAACAATAATTGCATAATAACGATCGTAGGGATCATATTACAGATCGGACGTGTTAACTGATATTGATTGTTGTTACCTGCTTGCATGTGCTAAGGTGAGTTTTCACGAGCCCCTTTTTACTGAACTGTTTTAAATATTTTCCCGGGGCGGAAAGCATGTTTTTATCAAAGTGTTTAAGTACATGCTGATCGCATGGAAATGAACGTATTTATATAATGTTTATTGTACGGGAATCGTACGGTAATGAATTAAGATGGTAATTGTCTGAGTTGCTAACAGTGTAAGGCCCGAAACAGTGTTCTGGGGTAACCGAGTTCCCAGAGGTTATTAAATGTGTTCTGGGGTAACCGAGTTCCCAGAGGTTATTAAATGTGTTTCTGGGGTAACAGAGTTCCCAGAGGTTATTAAATGTGTTTCTGGGGTAACAGAGTTCCCAGAGGTTATTGGAAGTATTCTGGGGTAACAGAGTTCCCGGAGGTTAATCGATATGTTTTGGGATTAACAGAGTTCTCACTTGTGGGCTCAGCATAATTACATCGATAATAATATTATTTTATGATAATGATTTATCATGGTTTACTCGAATTGTGAAACTCACCAACTATTCGTAGTTGACCCGTTTTCTCACATGCTTTTCAGGTACAACTAAGCTAAAGTGATTGATTACGTGCTAAGTGCTTGATGTGTGTAAGGTTTGCGTGCTGGACGTTAGGATACATTATAGCATATAGAATTATGAACCGTATTGTATGATGTGTGTATCACCTAGACGGTAATGAAAGATGAGATAATGTAATTTTGAAGTATATTAATGCATTCGGTTTTCTTTATAAACAATGTGGTTGATATCAGAGGTGTCTGTCGCATCCCGTTTACGTTTCCGCTGCGGTTACGGGGTGTTACAGAACTTGGTATCAGAGCCATTGGTTATAAAAGAATTAGGATGTATTTAAAAGATACCTAAAATATAACCAGTAGCTCAAGTATTATAGGATCTGAATATCAACTAATAATTTATAGTGACGAGGTCTGGATGAACTTGGATGGACAAGTGAGTTATTATGGTCCGGAACATAATAACAGACTTGTCCGCACGAGGGAATTCAGGGGAAGTCACGGGGTACATTAATAGGTAAAAATGGCAACATATGTGTAAAGTATATAGTATTATTTATACGTGCTAATGTGTATATATATATATATGTACGTATCTTGTGGGTACATGTATTGAGAAATAGGACCCGGATAAGGAACCGGGGGGATGAAATAATAAAAGTGCCGAGGATGCTAAAAATTTCTAGAGCATCAGTTGATAATGAGTCTGACTTATCGGGCCATAGTTATGATAATACCAAGTTAGATCTCCCGTTTGACATTAACCAGAAATATCTAGTAACCGTCACTCCCAATCAAAATTGATGAATCCCTTACCCTACCAACACCGGTACTGTATATTCTAATAAACACAGATGTTCACCCGAACCGTCGACCCTCACGTACGGACGGATCCGTACCTGAACCCATTCTTATTCCATTAAGGTAAATAAATAAATAAAATAATAGTAATAATAAATTTGATAATAAATCAGCAAATAAAAATAATATATAGAAATATATATGTATTTCTCACTCTCAAACATATGAGTCATACCACCTCCAGATCGAGAATTACCAATTTCAACGAACCTAGAACGCCTGAGGACACTGACTGAGCAAGTGATAGAGATTCCCATAATAGTAATTAATAATATTTGAAGGCAACCCATGTTGCGCGATTACCTTGAACCTTGCAACTCCCTATGTTAACCTTACATCCGTTAGATGCCTATACCCATGTATACTCGAATAGAATGATTAACCATACACAAAGAAGTGTTGGAATCATTAGAGCATAGTTGGTTATTCGTTCGTAGGTGGTATACCGTGTATGCCGAATGTACGAATGGACACGGATATTATAACTCCGTGGTATGTAATCGTTTGGTGCTCACTGTGAGCATGTATCGGTTATGCTGACATGCAGAAGGATATTGAAATCAAGCCTATTAAACATTGATCTTTGTTGAGAAAGATCTATATGTCAGTTGGTGACAAGGGTTATGAAACATATTTAAACATTAACCGACGTCAGGTTAAGTCCGTATGTTATTATATTTGTGGGACATATATATGCTAGATGCCGGTATGTGTAATATATATGATAATATTTGGTGTGTATGTGTACCTGTTGTTATGATTGAGCTGGCAACGAGTTATACGGTGAGATTAGTATTGATTACTGCGTACGGGATGAGTACGACAGAATGGCATAAAAAGAGTAACTCCAATGATGGAGATTGATACGATTCCATGAATTGCTCAAAGATAGCAGATGATGATACCGAATGTCGTATCACAGATCACTGCTAGTGTTGATGCGAATGTGATCGCAGATTTATAGATCGATCAATCACATGAATATGAATATTTCAATTCTTAGTGGTATTACTAAGAGTGATAATGTCCCACCGGATACTATTATGACTACAAGTATTAGTTTTAAACTAAACATGAATAGTAGTCGTAATGAATTAAATCCGGTATGAAGGATATATTTGTTGGTTGTGTTAAGGAGATTATTAATAGTTTACTGATGGTAAAGAGAGGAATAGATTAGCGAGGGGATAGAAAAGATCGAAATGGTTAAGGATATTGGTAAGAGGATAGAACATTGTGTAGTGAATTATGCTACAGATATGTTGGTAGATTATGTTGTATCGTGATGGAACACGATGGTACAAAATTATATTTAGAAAATTATTGCTCAGATGATATGGTCAGGATTTAAAATTCTTGTACTAGAGCACTTTATTTCGAGTAATTAAACTCAGAGATTGGAAACTGAGCTATGAAAGTTAGAAATGTTGTGTGCTGATCACTTAGAACACGCTAACCGTTTGAAGGAATTGTCATGTCCGGTAACATGGCTAATTACTCCTGAAACTAAGCGAAGTGAGCACTATATTGGGGACTAACTCCATCGATAAGGAGTATAGTCAACCCTGTAAAATATACAACATTTGGAAGGGTTGTGTCACAAGCCAGCATTGATATGTTCGACTTTATGGGAAGCGGAATGGAAGGACGTTAAGTGAGACGTCGAGTGCTAAAGAAGAGAAATGATAAAGGTATAGTGCAAAATAGACTTGTGAATAAGTAGGTATGCCCTAAAATCCAGAATTATACCAAGACTAGTTCTGGTGTGAAAACATGAACCACATGAAGGGTCCTTCCCTAACTGTGGAAAATATGGTTATCGGCAGGAAGAAGAATGTCGAGTGATAGTAGGCCACGGGTGTGGTAAAGATGGACGTAATGCCCCAATTGTAGAACCAATTGAAGCCATGTGAACCGGCAACCCCAACCCATTCGTGTACAACCACTCCGAACCCAACAACTTCAATAATAATCCATCCAAAGAAATCAAATTATGCCAAACAGTTGTACTTGCTATGAATGTGGCAGTACAGAACGTTTCAAGAGAAATTTCCCAAAGTTGAACCAAGGTGTCGTTGAAAAACGAACCTCATGACAAACATCAACCTCTGATCAAGCAAGGAGCCGTACTTATGTGAGTAATCCGAATAAAGCACGTCATGATCCAAAGGTGGTATTAAGTATGTTGTAGTTTTAAATCAATATGCTTCAGTGATATTTTTACGGTCGTCGATAGAAGTTAGTTTCCGCTAACCTCCTATCATTTGGAAAGATACCGATTAGTGAAACTATAGAACCCTATACTGTAGAATCGCTAACGGTAAATCCCTAGTGGTTGACTAAATTGTTCGGAATTTTCCTATTATTCTGAACGATTAACCTTTCCTTATTGACCTACGACCAGTAAAGTTATGAAGTTTTGACGTAACAGTTAACATGGATTGGCTAATTCAACATGAAGCTGAAATCAAATATGGAAAGAATATGATTAGAAGCTCTCTTTCGGGGGGTGAAGCGATTAGATACAGAGAAAAGTGTACGGTATTATGTTGCCACTCAAATCTCATCTTGAGATGTTATAATATTTACGACAAGAAGACGTGGTGTATTTAACAAACGCGATTGCCAAAGTAATTAAAAGAAAACATATAGAAGATATCCCTATGGTACGCGAATTTCCACAAGTTTTTCCTAGAAGAACTTCCTGGATTACCGCCAACCCGACAGGTCGAATTCAGAATCGATTTAATGTCTCAAGCTGGCCCTGTTGCTAAAGCATCTTATCGACTTGCACCAACTGAAATGCAAGAACTATTGGATAAGGTTTTATACGACCTAGTTAGTCACCATGGGGTGCACCAGTTTTAATTGGGAAATGAAGGACGGAAGTGTTAGGATATGTGTGATTAGGGAGAATTGAATAAAGTGACGATCAAGAATAGGTATTCACTTCTTCGAAGTAGATGATCTGTTTAACCAACTGCAAAGGGCGATTTATCTTTAGAAAATTGATCTTAGATATAGTTATCACCAAATGAAAAATCCAAGTGGAGGACGTTGCAACGACAGCGTTCGGACTCGTTACGGCCATTATGAATTCTTAGTTATGCCTTTCATGCTAACAAATGCGCTGGCAACATTCATGGAACTCATGAACCGAGTCTGTAAACTTTATTTTGACAAATTTGTCATAAAAGTTCATTGATGATATCTTGATATATTCGCAACGTGAAGAAGAGCACGAACGACGGATAAGGAAAATTGTGGAAGTATTAAAGCAAGAGGAGTTGTACGCGAAATTTTTGAAATGTGATTTTGAATAAAGAATGCATAATCCCTTGGTCATGTTGTAAAGCAACAAGGATTTCACATAGAACCAAATAAGATAGAAACCATTAAAATTGTGCCAAGCGCCGATTTTAAGTCTCCCCGATGGAGACGATGGTTTTGTCGCGTATTGTGACGCATCGCGTAGAGGGTTAGGATGCGTGTTGATGCAGAATAATAAGGTTATAGCCTATGCTTCCCGACAGTTAAAAGTACACGAGAAAAATTACACTACTCACGACTTAGAACTGGGAGTGGTTATCTTCGCACTTAAAATCTGGAGACATTATCTCTACGGTACGAAGTGCACCATCTTCACCGATCATAAAAGTTTGCAGCACATATTCGATCAGAAAGAACTGAATATGAGGCAACGAAGATGGGTCGAGTTGTTAAGCGATTACGACTGTAACATCCGTTATCACCCCGGCAAGGCTAACGTCGTAGCCGATGCTTTGAGTAGGAAAGGTCGGGTTAAGCCACTACGAGTGCGAGCGCTAGGGATGATAGTCCAGCCGAACTTTTCGGATCTGATTCGAGTCGCTCAACGTGAGGCGTTGGAAGAGGAACATTTGGAAAAGGAAGGACTTTACGGCAATGAGAAAAGTTCGAACAGCGCATGGACGAAATTCTATATTTCAAAAATCGGGTTTGGATCCCGACCCTCCATGACTTTCGTGAATTAATCATGGACGAAGCGCATAGATCAGAATATTCCATACATCCGAGATCGGATTAGACTATTGTTGATATGAATATCTGAAAGGATTTTGTTAATGACCGAGTGTGGAGAAAGATATGGTTACGTATGTTGGTAAAAATTTAAGTTATGCAAGATATAAGGCCGCATACCGAAAACCCTTGGGAACGCCACAACGACAGAAAATTCGCCAATGATAGTGGGAATAAATTACAATGAATTCTTGCCTAAATTCCTGATGGTGAAATGGTATCTCGTCGTGGAGTGCCATTTTCGATTATCTCAGATCAAAATAGTCATCCTACTTCCATTATTGGAAGGCGGGGAAGGAAGCATCGAGAGCTTGAAGCTTTTTATGGGTGAAGTAATTATCACCAATTTGTTAAATTGAAAATGGGCGTCAATCAAGCCATAAGAATTGAATTGATTCGAGAAACAACCAATCGGATTTATAATATTTAAGACAAGTTGAAAGCAGCGCGGGATTGGCAAAGGGTTTATGCCAACGTTCAAAGGAAACCATTGTCCCTGAATAGAAGTGACAAGGCATTTTAAGGCATCACCTTAGAGAGAGGTGATATGAGGTTTGGCAAAACCGAAAATAGCTTCTAATAAATTGGACCCCATGAGAACTATCTCCATGCTTGGTCATTTAGTTTATCGATTAAAGTACTCTAGGGGCTAAGTACTATACAGGATATTTTGCCATGTATACGGATTGAAAAGTGCCTAAGCGATGAGGCAACGAAAGTACTAGTAATAGAGGTACTCATAGAAGACATGTTTGATATCATAACTAATTCCGTAGTGATAGTAGACGGGAAAACTAAACAGTTTGGACATACCAAGCTTTATTAATTAAGATTAAGTGGAATTCACAGCGAGGACCAGATTATACTTGGTAACGCGAGGATGAATTCTGAAGGAAAAACCCCCCACCTTTCTCACGAAAGGAGATAGTGGGCGTGTAAAATTTCGGGGACGAAATTTCTTAACGGGGGGAGAATGTAACGATTCCGACGAAACCAGGTATACCCTAACCGGTAGACGTTAGTTACGTCATATACAAGGTCGGGTACACGGGTTACCATGGTAATTATACGAGAATACATGATTCATTGTATTGATTGTACGTGAATATATAATTCACCGTATTGATTATGCGATCAAACGATCGATAGTTATTGAAACCCGAATGAATCGAGGGTTCAATTATAGACGGGATATATGATATTTAGAGATGTTACGAAGTATTAAAGCTTCGGGATAAGTGGATTAAAGCACAGAAAAAGGATTTCGATTTAATAGTACGTCGGTACGTTAAACGAAACCTTTAATACCAAACCGAGCAAGAGATGATCGATCAAGCCGAAAAAGATGCGCGATAATTAATAACATGGTATTTTAAGTTAATGGAAGTCATGGTTTAAGTTTTTAAAGTGGTTTTATATAAATTTCATTTTAGCCGAAAAACGACCGTTTTAGCCTCGTTTTAAGCCGAATTAGACGTTTAACCGAAAAACGAACTGAACCAGATTATCCAAAACATTATCCAGATTACGAGAATCTGAATATGTGGCTTATATTGAAGATGTGGGTCCCACCCCACCCTCCAACTAGGTCCGATCGGACCCCTTAACCCCAAAACATTTCATTTTCTTTTTTTTTACAACACAATTCAACATCCTTCATTTTCTCTCAAGCTCACAAGATAAAACCCGAGATTTTGCAACAAGAACAACGAGGTAAAGGTCGAGTTATAGTCGTTTTCATCCTCCTTTCTCGAATCACTTTGCAAGAAAATGAGGTTTCAAGTGAAAAATGGGTGAAAACCCGAGATGAAACCGATTCTTACATGATCAAGTGATGTATACAAGTTATACAAGGGATCTTGGTCCAAGAAAGAAGTTGAACGAGCCAAAAACGAATTTTTACGGTTAAAATCTTTGTTTTGATGTCTTAACCGAAACCATGAAAGAAATGGCTTGATCGTGAGTGTAACTTGCTTGGTATTGTGGTATGTTGTTTGTAGGCTCTGTATTTAGTGGTAGATAAGGCGGAAAGATGAGTTTGTAGCTTGTAGTGGCGGAAAACGAAAGGTATATTCGGTTATGTTCGGTTTTGGGAAATTTGGACAGATTGTTGATTCTTTAGAGTTAGGTCATGAAATTCTACAGAGGTGTTAAACACATGAAAAGATGAGTTCTGTGAATTTTTGGGAATTTTTGGATAAAGGATGAATATTTGGTGAATTTAATGCTCGGTTTCGGCCAAAAATGGTGAAAAATAGTTAAATATCATGAAAAATTCTGGAAAATTGCAGATAAGCTTTCCATATCATGTATAAGTCACAAAAAAAATTTGAGGTCCGTTGGAGAAGTCTAAGTAGGCTTTTCGGTTAAACGAGTTCTCGGGATTTCTAGCTCGGTTTTGGTAAAAAGGGGATGTAAAAGAAGATTTTGGTTCTAGAAAAATTACAGGGGACTATGTGGATGGCAGGGGACATCCAGGAAAAATTTGGGATTTTTCTAAGATCTTTTGGTATTTACGACATATTTAGTGTTTAAATGGTGTTTATAAATATATAAATAAATTTGTAATATAAGAATTAATTCTGGAAATATTTTTATAAAATTCCCCACTGTTAAAAAGTGGTTTGTGCAAAATTTCAAGATCCGAGAGTAAACGGATAATTAATCGTGCTAATTATCAGACTTTTAAAGTTAAAACGAGTAAACCGGTGAAGTTCGCTTAAGCGAGCTGACTGGTGTATAAAAACCTTAAAAATGGACTATTTTCATATAATTGAGTTAAACAAGTAAAAATGAATCATCCGAAAATAAGTCGGATGATTTGGGTATTTTTAACCGATTTTAACAGTTCCGGTACGCCAAAGACGGAAACGAGTCCCGCGGCCAATCGGGACGTCTAAACCGAGCTATAATTTCACATTTTAAATCAAATTATCAGATAACCACTATTTTCGGGTCGTGTGTGACCAAACTCATTTTTGAAACATAAAACGGATATTCGTGCTAGGCACGCAAAACGAGAAAACGACTAATAGAAATGGTGACCATGGAACTCTAAACGACATCACAATCTGAGTCCGGAGAAGTATTTCTGGGTTAACATTTCCCCCGGAACAGGTACAGTACTGGGTTAACAGTGTCCCCAGATGTACCAATTGATAAGGTTAAAGATTATATAAACAATAATTGCATAATAACGATCGTAGGGATCATATTACAGATCGGACGTGTTAACTGATATTGATTGTTGTTACCTGCTTGCATGTGCTAAGGTGAGTTTTCACGAGCCCCTTTTTACTGAACTGTTTTAAATATTTTCCCGGGGCGGAAAGCATGTTTTTATCAAAGTGTTTAAGTACATGCTGATCGCATGGAAATGAACGTATTTATATAATGTTTATTGTACGGGAATCGTACGGTAATGAATTAAGATGGTAATTGTCTGAGTTGCTAACAGTGTAAGGCCCGAAACAGTGTTCTGGGGTAACCGAGTTCCCAGAGGTTATTAAATGTGTTCTGGGGTAACCGAGTTCCCATAGGTTATTAAATGTGGTTCTGGGGTAACAGAGTTCCCAGAGGTTATTAAATGTGTTTCTGGGGTAACAGAGTTCCCAGAGGTTATTGGAAGTATTCTGGGGTAACAGAGTTCCCGGAGGTTAATCGATATGTTTTGGGATTAACAGAGTTCTCACTTGTGGGCTCAGCATAATTACATCGATAATAATATTATTTTATGATAATGATTTATCATGGTTTACTCGAATTGTGAAACTCACCAACTATTCGTAGTTGACCCGTTTTCTCACATGCTTTTCAGGTACAACTAAGATAAAGTGATTGATTACGTGCTAAGTGCTTGATGTGTGTAAGGTTTGCGTGCTGGACGTTAGGATACATTATAGCAGATAGAATTATGAACCGTATTGTATGATGTGTGTATCACCTAGACGGTAATGAAAGATGAGATAATGTAATTTTGAAGTATATTAATGCATTCGGTTTTCTTTATAAACAATGTGGTTGATATCAGAGGTGTCTGTCGCATCCCGTTTACGTTTCCGCTGCGGTTACGGGGTGTTACACTAGACGTGCCTTGTTTCTGACAATCACACCTCGATCGTCTTTCTTACACTTAAATACCCACTTAGTCGGAATCGCTTTCTTGACTCTAGCAGGCTTGTCTATTAAATCCCAAACACCCAATCGTGCAAATTGCTGTAATTCTTCTTGCATAGCTTCTACCCAAGAAGGATCTTCAAGTGCCTTACGAGCTGTAGTTGGCTCAACTTGAGATAGAAAGCAAGTGAATTTAGCAAGATTTACAATTCCCGATGAATGTAAATCAGTGTAAGCACACAATATGTTATTATCACTCGACGAATCAACTTGATGACGTGTACGAACGCCCACATCAAGTTCTCCAATGATGTTTTCCTGTGGGTGATATCCATGAATCCGAAGAGTGGGATTTTCAGGAACAACAACATTTTCAAATAAGTTAGTGTAATGTTCACCAAGCTCAGGAGATGAAACATTATCACTATCAAGGTTAATAACTTGATCTTCAGCTTGATCATCATCAGAAGAAGTGGAAATATTATCGATAGCCACTGGAGAAGCAACATGAGGTTCCTCAGTTGGAGCATCAGGTTGAGCTACAACATCATTAGAACTTGAAAATCTTGGAATTGCCAAATGATCTTCAAAGTATGCTCGAACCAGGTCTTCGTCAATGTGTTCAGTTGATGGAGTAAATGAATTGAATAAACTATCATAGTCAAACATCCAATCAGGACCTTTACCTTGAGGAGGAGTTGTGTACTTTTGACAGTCCACATGGTACCATTCTTCAACACAACCGGATGTAAAGTTAAATACCCTTTTCTTTGGAGATGCAAATCCCAAGAAATACCCTTCGATAGCTTTTTCTTCAAATTTACCCATATCCTTCTTCAACATAGTACAAGGACACCCAAAAGGTTCCAGATACTTTAAATTAGGTTTTCGATTATTCAATAACTCATAGATTGTCTTTTTGAGTCTTTTAACTGTTAGAACCCGATTAAGAGTATAACAAGCTGTATTTACTGCTTCATTCCAGAACTAGACAGGAAGCTTAGAATCAGCGAGCATTGTACGTGCAGCTTCAATCAAGGTTCGATTCTTTCGTTCGGCAACACCATTTTGTTGAGGTACATAAGGTGCACTGTATTCTCGATGAATTCCTTTGTGAGTACAAAAGAAATCCAATACAGTGTTTTTGAATTTTGTACCATTATCACTTCAGATTCTCCTCACTTTTTGTTTGTACAGTGATTCGATCTTGGTGATAAGGTTTTGTACCAAAACCGGTGTTTGATCTTTCGAACTCATAAATAACACCCATGAGTATCTCGAATAATCATCAGTCACCACAAGACAATACCAATCCCCAGAAATACTCGCACGATTCACAGGATCAAATAAATCCATATGAAGTCGTTCAAGAGGAGTATTAATGGAATTCAATAATTTAGAAGGATGTATCTTCTTCTTCTGCTTGCTTTTTTTACATGCAACGTAGTGATCGGATAATTTAAAATTCTTCAACGAGACACCTTCCACTAAATCATTAGCCATCAAATAATTCATCTTTCTAACATGTATGTGAATAGAATCGAGTCTTTCTCGGTTGTCTTCAAGACAAAACATGTTTCGATCGATGTGGATATCTTAGAGCTCATGTTCAAGACATAAATATCATTCAATCGTGGTGATCTCATGACAACCATGTACTCGGGAATAACATAACCCGGTTTCAAGATAAGGCATTCTTTGTCAGTGAATATCGTTGTGTACTTTTTATCACAAATCTGCGATACACTTAATAAGTTATGATCCACTTTATCACAATAATTTACTTTCTCAAACGTGATGTGACCATTTGAAACTTCACCCTCTTGTGTGATCATGCCCCCAGAATTCCCAGCAAATGCTACATACCCCCCTTGAATATTCCTCACGTTGGTTAATAGGTCGAGATTTCCAGTGATATGACGAGAACATCCACTATCCATTATCCAGTTTTCACCAGACACAGTCCTGGATGTACCCTACACACAAAATAAAGATGATTAGTTCAAAAAGGCAGCCCAGGCCTCAGTCTTGGGCACCTTTTGGTTTTCTCTTTGATAATTAACTTTAACAGAGTTCAAATGTTGTTCAGCCACTTGTGAATAAGTTACTGGCTTCCTAGACTTTCGTCTTAAGTAAGTTGCTTGAACAATGTTTGAATTCGTATTCCTACAAATTGGCTCATGCGGGACAAACTTTGGTTTGACCTGACCATGTGTCTCATTAACATGAATAACCTTCCGTGGATTCACATTAGAGAACATAATATGAGTGTCATCAGCATACGACACAGGTCGTTTCAGAATCTCTTTAACCAAAGGAACCGGCTTAGAGTGGTCCTTGATAAAAGGATGAAGATTCTGATAGCTACTCTGATTACAATCCCTCACAACATGACCAAGTTGACCGCAAAGAAAACAGCTTCGCATGTCTACACGATATTGTTGTGAGGTAGTTGGAATGAATGACGCAGAAGTTTGATGATGACTCACATTCTTGTTCATGCTCTTAGCAAACTTATCAGATAATTCAGATTTCTTTTTCAAGTAAAAATCCAAATTAGAACAATTTGAAAAACTTTTCAATGTGTCTGTCCCAGTTGACTTCACAAAGTTGATTTTCTTAGCTTGTTTTAAAACTTGCTTTGCCTTAGTCAATGGGTCAGATGGAACTGATGTTTTCGCTTGAGCATATCGACGTTCAAGATCTTGAATCTGTGATGTTTCATTGATAAAGACACTCTCAATAAGTTCAGGTTTAATGATACTAATTGGAATATCTTTTTCTGTAAACATCGTTGTCCATCCCTTTTAATTTAAAAACTCTAATAGGTGAAGGCTTAGAACTAGGAGGATTAACAAATCGCATTAAGTCCTTATCAGAAATCTTTGGTTTATCTGACTTCTTTGCCTTTACTGGTTTATTTTTTACCGGTTCTTCCTTTTTTATGTGAGACTTGAATGAACCATACACAGCTTCCTCAAATTCTTGAGGTTCGCAAAGAATATGATTAGAACTTGGGATGTTCTTATTCTTGTGTGTTATCTCAAGTTCAAACACGTCCTCGATAATCACTTTGTCATCATTCTCAACAAAGACCTTTTTACTTTGAACATGAGGTTTTTGAGGAGCAACTTGGTTCTTAACAGTTTCTGTTTTAACTGATTTTTCTGTTTTAACGGGGTTAGGTTTTTCAGAAATCACAGTTTCTTTCTCAATCAAATCCTCTTCTTTTCTAGCAAAAGGATTAATTTTGTAATCATTGTGAAATGGTGGTGGAATTTCAACAAAACCAATACCTTTCTTTGAATCCTTTTGTTTACCAGATACTTCAATAATTTCATTCAACAGAAAAGAAGAGTTTCTAAACTTTCCCAGTTTGTTTTTCAACTCAAGAACCTCATTCTCAAGCTCGGTTATCTTTGAACGATGTTTCAAAATTTCTTGAAACTTTTGGTCATTAATCGTCAATTTCACAGATAACTCAGCTTTGAGATCGTGGTTACTTGTCGACAATGCTTCAATCTTTTCTCGAGATCTCATTTGATATTCAAGAGATTGTCGATAAGTATCCTTTAGAAAAGCAATTTCTCTTACAAGATTATCATTTTGACTTTTCAAAGCTTCTAACTTAGGTTTGTTAGATTCACAATCAACACATGATACTTTAACAGATGAAGTAGCAGAGATAGAATGACTAACCTCATTGATTTTGGCCATGCAAGCATATATTGTTGGAGGCTTGTCGCAAGAGTCGTTAGAATCAAATCCAGAATCATTATCAGAAGACATCTCACTCCCACTTTTATCTTGACAATCTTTATGCAATCCAAACATAACCAAATTTGCTTGAGCATCATTACATAGTAACCGTTGTGACCAATCATTACCTTCTGCTAACATTGCTTGTGTTGTAGAAGATGATGGTTTCTTTTCAGCATCACTACCTCTTGGTGTAGACGAATTTTGATGTTGACCACGAGGACCAGTGTATTCTTTCTTTGGTTTGTCACATTCCTTTGCGAAATGCCCAAATTCTTGACAATTATAGCATTTTACCTTCAATTTGTCAAAACCCAATTTCTTGTTTAATGCCGGAAGATCTTTTCCAGTTCTTTGCATGAATCTTTTAACCTTACGGATGATCATAGCCATGTTCCACTTTAAATCCATGATTTCCAAATCATCAGGATCTATCTGATCATAGTCCTCATCCGTTAAATCACTTGTGGAAATCTTACTACTTACCAAGTTTTCATATGAAGACATGAAAGCTGTCAGAAAAGCAAAGTTTTGCTCAGCTTCCTTCATATTAACACTAGGTGGTGAAGCAAATGGATTAGTAGTAGTTGAACTTCCAGAACCACCAGACAATCCAAAATTACCAGCAGAATAGAAACATACTTTTGGATAATTGAACATAGTTGATTCTTTTTCACTTGCCGCTTGAGTAAGAAAAGCATTGATTGGAGAGATCGTTGAACTAAGAGGCATACTTCCACCATAGAAAGTTGGATCTTGATTTTCCTTGGAAGATTTTTGACACTTAAGATCATATTCTCTAGCTTCGATCTTTTGTAAAAATTCAAGTGCAGTCAAGTCTTCGTTCAAGAAGTAGTCATTCTCTTTCAAGACCATGAGAAATGTTGAATAAGAACTTGGAAGCACACTCTTAATAGTGTCAATTTTATCTGTTTCAGAAATTTCCAATTTCATCTTATCCATTTCAGCAATTAAGTGAATAAATCTTGTAATCATCTCTTCAACTGTTTCTCCCTTCAATAAATTAAAGTTTCGAAACTAAAACTTAAGCATCACTTTCTTACTCTCAGCTGTGTTCCCCATACTTCTCATACGAAGATGTTGGAATAGAGAAGCACATCTCTTTATGTTACCCACTTGATGAAAGATATTCTCTGGCAATGCCATAGTGAGAGTGGAATAAGCTTTTGTTTTGATTTCCAAAGCTTTCTTCTCTTCTTGAGAATATTGAGAAACAGCTTTAGGAATAAAACCAATAGTATCATCACCAATCAACGGTTCCTTATAAACTTCATCGAGACAATATGAGCAATCAGGATGAACAGATCCCAAATGTGCACGAAACCGAGGTTCCCATTTGGCAAAGTCACTAAACTTCATCAATCTTGGACATTTTGAATGTGAACCTATCTCGGTATCAAGTTGCAATATTTGTTGCATCAACATGTTTTGAGAAGCCAATGCATACATACCGGCCATTTTTGACAAATTTTAAAATTCAAAGGTGTAACGAATCAAACAACAAATAAGGTTTAACGAACTGTGAATAGGTGTAGCGAACTGTGAACAGTTGTTGTGAACTGTGAACAGTAAAATAACGAATCAAATCTTAACGAAGTTAAGATTGATTAGATAACGAATCAGAATTGAGTTTAACGAATTAATCAATGAATGACTAAGCGAATCACAAAGAATCAGCTTAGCGAATTAGAAGATAATTAGTAACGAATCAACAAGGAAAACTTAGCGAAATGAGAATAACGAACCAGTTACAGTTGATAACGAATCAACTATAACGAATTAGGTTGTTACAACCGTCTGTAACAAACTCTAACACCTTATGCCACATGGCAAAGGTTGTTAAGACACAAATCCCAATGTGGACATGTATCACACGAATCTGTTTATCCAATTAGCGAATCAGATGACACAAATTAACAACTAACATGAACAGGCAAACGAATCACTTGAAATAGATAATGAATTAACAGACTTAATGAACGAATCAACAGAAACAAGATAGCGAATCACCATACGGATGATAACGAATCAAGTTCATCTTTGAATCTTCAAATCTTCAACGAGAAATTCCAGAAATCTGGAAAATGATGAACACTAAACCCAGAAACCCAGAATACATAAATTTGTAATACAACATCGATTCTTAACCAAATCGCACAAATAACCTATCAAACAACTCGCAAACCAATCGCGAATCCAAAACACTGAAACTCGTAACCAATTACTCCATTCCTCGAATCCAACTGTACCAAAACCAAACTCTATTTTAGACACAAATCAGAAACAATACCAAATCAACACAAAACCAAACCAGATCTCAATTCCAATTCACAATTCCTTCCAATACCTTAATCAACCTCAAATTCAATCCATACACACCATAATTCAATCTATTATCCTCAAATTAATTCAAAAACAAGCAAACAGAACCTTAATTATATATAATACTAAATATCAGTCTAATAACACTCAAATCAAGCGTAATTGAGCAACCAACAGCTCTGATACCACTTGTTGGAACCCGTTTATATATCAATCAATAAAGATAACAGATCTCAGATCTTTGAATATACGATTAATACTAGATCTAGCTCATAATTACTATAGATTAAGTGTTGTATGTGTATACGTATTATCAGTACAAGTATATAGGAAATTGGTATAATATTAAGATTGAAGATCGAGAGAAGATTTGGACAGCAATTCGATAATTAACTCTCAAAACTTAACTTATGAGTGAACAGGGTTCACTATAAATTGAAGATAGGACTGGTTCACTAACATCCCCTAGCGAACCAGATCCTACTTCGTTACAGACATTAAATAAGACGAAACACCCCTGATTCGTTAACATTCCCTAACGAATCAGGAGTAAATAAGTTTAAGTCTTAGTTCGCTAATATCCCCTAGCGAACTAGCCCTTACACATAACGAACTAGATAATAATTAAACTAATTATTACATTAAATATTAAACAAAAACGTTAACGATAATTACAAAGACGCAAGATGCAAAACCGTGCACTAACAAATTGTATAAAGTTTATTTAATATATAATATTAGTATATTAAGTTACTAAAAACCTTTTAAATTAAAACACCAATAATAAAAAAGAAATAAGTAAGTAACCTGCCATGGCCGGGACTCGAACCCGCGCCATGGCCGGCTCAAGGATTTAGCAACACACAACCAGCCGACTGCGCTGGGTCTATATTTGGTTAAGGATCAGATTAGAAACCTTTTAATTAGCTAACAAGATAACCTTCTTAAGACATAAACCATAGATTCATCAATCCATTAATCCCGCAAGATTGAATCAATTAATGTTAGGGTTTATGACGAGGAACAAACGACGATCAGAACCATAACATTAATTACCTCAAACGATGAAGTTATGATGGTTAATCGGGTCGATAAAGAAGACGGCGAAGGCGAGTCTAGATTCATCACTTGCAGGTCCAGATTCTTTAATTAACAATAGGGTATTGTAGGCGACAATAAGAGAATGGTAACTGTCGGTTTAATTGAATTATGATGGACGTTCACGCGTATAATAAGAAACGGGTAAAGACGGCTTCGTATAATAAGGAATTTGAATCACGATTGATTGACTATACCTAATTAAGAGCGTCGGTGTGCCAATTATGGACAGATTAACGCGTCCTTGATTAAATTTCCAAGTATAGGACGATAATTGAGGCTCAAGTTTGTTAAACGGGTCAATAAACGGGTCTCGGGTAAATGGTGTGGGTCATAGGTTTCTAGATCAGAAATATAATATAATAATATGTATAATATTTACATTTTAATCCCCGGAGATTGAGGTTGAAACCATTAATTGGTAAAAGTTTAGTTTAAGGGTGAAATGGTAACATCTTGAAAGTTGTGTGTGTGTATATATATATATATATATATTTAAAAACAATTTAAAAAATAATATTATAATAATTAACTATCTCGATAAACACGATGTTTTATCAAAAATAACCCGACATGGAAAAAGGGTCGGGTAACGGTTATTAAAATGATAAGTTAAAATCTCGAGTTGTTACAGTCTCCCTTACTTTAGGGAATTTTGTCCCGAAATTAAAGAATACTATAACAAACCATTAAATTTTGAGGAAAGGAAGATTTTAAAATAAAATTTAAAAATTTATCATAGCACAAAACTTTGAATAGTTAAAATAATGCTCTAAATGCGAATCCGATAGGGGCACTTATATATAGGATGTACCAGCGGCATATCCACCATGTCCTTATCATTTTTACATTTATACCGTTGTTCCAACTATCTTCAATTCCGTATTATGTCACACAATCTTACACATCATGATTTCCATGCGAGGACTTCGATAATTATGTTCCAGGCCATAGTTATTTAGATCGTCGGATGGTCCACATGACTTGTCCCATTGTGTGGGTTTACAAAACGTTTGATTAAAACATGACTTTAAGAAAACAAAAGTTTTAAGGAGTTTTAATTTAGAACACTAGAACGTCACCAATGTTTAATTCCAAAAGTTATAGTGAATTTTAGTAAAGCAAAGAAATTTTAAGACGAATTTTAAACGTAAAGATATAAGTATTTAAAGTTGAAGAAGGGGTAGCTTATAAATAGTTAAAGTTAATGAAGATAAAGAAATAAGATAGAAGTAGGCTTCAATAAACAATCTATTTAATCAAAAGACTTATTTATTTGATAGAAGGTAAATAGTTCAAATGGAAAATAATCCAAGGCCATAAAGAGGCGTTACAATACGTAATTAAGAATAGACAGAATAAGATAGATAAAGGGAACGACAAAAGTTTTCACGGTCGTTGAGTAGCTTAATTGACGTGACTTGAGGCACCATGAGGAGTTGGAAGAGTAGAAGTAGTTGGGGTAGATTGATTTGGTATTGCTAGGAAAATTGGAGCTTTAACGGTTTGCAAGAGAGTTGTTTGGTGGAAATATGTTTGGTAGAGCTTGTGGTTGTGAGATTTGGTAGTGTTGGGTTAAGTAAGGTTGACCTTGTTTGATGGGAGAAGCTTGAGGGACATGAGGTTGATGGGTTTGAGCCTATTGAGCATGGGTCAAGTGGTATGGTGTAGTCGTAGATTGAGCTTAATGGGCTTGGGTAAGTTGAGGGCACGCATTACGGAGATGATTTGGGTCCTTACAATGGTACCAAGCATGGGTATTATGAACATTAGGTTGAGCAAGAGAGGTAGGTTGTTGCGGAACAGCTTGTGCAGTAGGCTTGACATGGCAAGTGTTAGTAAGATGGCCATAACGATTACATTGGGAGCAACGACGACATAGGGATTTAACTGGGTGATGATGGTTACAAATGGAGCATAACGAAAAAGGACCAAGGTCAAGTTTCTTGTTTGAGGAGACTTGCGGGCGGGTAGGATTTGTTGCAGCAAGGTTCTTACATTTCTTGTTGCGATGATGAGCGGAGGTAGATGGTTTGTAGTCACGAGTAGAGGAATTAGTGGGTAAAGTTGAATCGGTTGCATTGATGTTTTGAATTTGCGTCACTATCCTAGGGATCGCAGCAACTATCTCTTTGGCGATACAGGCAGCCATTCGATGGTCGTGAGAATCAAACGCTTGATGTCGAGAATAACATTGGTTTCTTGAATGAGACATTTTATAGGGACCAAAAATGAGGATTTATAAGATGAAGGATAAATTGAGGAAATCATAAGAATAGTAAAATGTTTAACTATGAAGATAACTTATAATAATTTTGCATTAAGAAGTAAGGGATTTGCATCATAAGATTAATGTGAGATATTATAAGATGGGGGGTACATAGCGTAAATAGTTGTTAAATGATGTAGTCAATAAGATTAATGTGTGATGACTACATGAGGAGTTAAGTCAGTTTAAAATTTAGATTATTAAGTTTACAATAAACCAACGAAATGTAAATTGTGGATGTTGGCCTCCCATGAGCTTTCTATGGCAATTTGAATGGCCCAACAAAACTAACGAGTAAAAAAAAAGAACTGAGTTGGACAGCCCATGAACGTCTCAACTAATTAACGAATTAACAATGCAATGAAGTTTGTCGGCCCAATGAGCGTTACACGGCGTTTTAACCGACCAAACTAAATAATGAACTATCGAAATAAATATGGGTAGTCGGAGAATCTTGTGAAATCACCACGTTGATTACTCCAACAAAAATATGAAATCAAGTCAAGAAATGAATAGTAGGAGTGCCCATGTGTTCCATGGATTTTTCACCCAACTAACCATTTAAATAACGGAACACAATAATCGGGAAAACCGAGTTTAGCCACGAAATTACCGTGAATTCGGTTAAATTTAACCTAAGGTATCGGTCATATGGCATTTATGGGTCTCGCTCGGGTCCATAGGGTTGAGTACTGTGGTCAGGTTATCACCCAGGTAAGGAATAACATTTTAACTTTGGTTCTTGGAACCGTTTTGTCAGTGCCCAACTCACAGTTTCTCTTCCCCTTTCATTTATCATAGGGACATGCCACATAACCTAGCCTTAAAGTTTACGAGTGAAAACAACAGGTGGGAATTCTTAAGGAATTTCCCGGAAATAAAAGCAATCTAGTTTTTGAAAAGTTTTCTTTGAATGTTGAGGAATAGCCTCGGAGTTTGTGTGTGTGTGCATAACAATACAATAGATAATAAATAATAATTATCTAAGAAAGCTGTAAACAATTTAATTTGAACACATAAGGTAAACTGATAGACACGTATAGGGGTCCTAAACATGTGTCTAAGGCAATTTCTAACGACCTATCTTAAACCTTCGGCTCTGATACCAATCTGTCACACCCCAACCAACGGCGGAAATGCCGGGGCGTTAACTGATTGTCACAGCTCTCAAGGTTACTATGATGCATAATATAAGTTTCAATATCTATTTAATAATTTCAAATAAATATTCATGTACATCAAATTTATAAATAAACAATTACATTTAACATCCAAAATTAAGTTCTTGTATCTTTTCTCTAACATGCATCCTAAGTTGCTTCAAACAATCTTGATAATCACGTCACACGATAACCTGCATATGCATTGAAAATAATATAGTTTGTCAACACGAGGTTGAGTGAGCAACAGACCAGTTTAAATGTACATATAGTATAGACAAAAATATGTAGTTGCAACAAGTCATATGAGAATAACAAATTAACCAAATGAGCAAGTATAACTGAGATGTCGAGAAGCACAAAGGCTAACGACTGGCGTACGATCATACTAGACTGAGATTATGTTGGACCTCTCCGAATGCGGAAGCATACAAAGAAAATAAGCACATAAACAAGTAAGGTATAAGTTGTTAACACATAAGACAAAGTTGCAGTTTTTTAGTTTAAGTATATATGAGAAATATAATTTACGCATATGTCCCCAAAACGTGGAAAACAAGTAAAATAGGGGAATGTGGTACTCACCTCAAATAGACGAGAAAATGTGAAAAGGAATATGATAAGAATGTGGATGATAGGCCAAACTCTTCAAGGAATACTGACGAGATATCCTATTAATGAAATAATTGGGGAAAAATAAATATAAATTCAACAACGAATGTACCATTAGATGGAGATTCGGAAAACTTATGATTGAGTATGTCCTTACAAAAGTTAAATATTAGTTTTATGATCAAAGTTTTATAATATGATTTAATCATATAAAATACTTAGAATACTTAAATAAATATTTGTAAAACTTTATAGTTTATATAAAATGTTAGTTTTAAATGTTTAAAATTACAAATACGTTTAATGTATTTATAACACTTTTATTATTTAATAAAAATTTCTTTTTTAAATATATATATCTTAAATAATAGATAATATTATTACAACGAACTCTTATAAAAACTTAAACTATATTTTAATATACATAATTTACAATATCTTATTATATATATATATATATAGATTAAAACCCTTTTTTTATATATATCAAAACTTTTAATAATGTGTTACATACATAAGATATAAATATGTACACATATATATGTGGCGTTTAACTAAAGTTCGGAAAAAGATCGGTTTATATGTCGGTTTTAATTGTATAAAGTTTATTTAATATATAATATTAGTATATTAAGTTACTAAAAACCTTTTAAATTAAAACACCAATAATAAAAAAGAAATAAATAAGTAACCTGCCATGGCCGGGACTCGAACCCGCGTCATGGCCGGCTCAAGGATTTAGCAACACGCAACCAGCCGACTGCGCTGGGTGTATATTTGGTTAAGGATCAGATTAGAAACCTTTTAATTAGCTAACAATATAACCTTCTTAAGACATAAACCCTAGATTCATCAATCCATTAATCCCGCAAGAATTGAATCAATTAACGTTAGGGTTTATGACGAGGAACAAACGACGATCAGAACCATAACGTTAATTACCTCAAACGATGAAGTTATGATGGTTAATCGAGTCGATAAAGAAGACGGCGAAGGCGAGTCTAGATTCATCACTTGCAGGTCCAGATTCTTCAATTAACAATAGGGTATTGTAGGCGACAATAAGAGGATGGTAACTGTCGGTTTAATTGAATTATGATGGATGTTCACGCATATAATAAGAAACGGGTAAAGACGGCTTCGTATAATAAGGAATTTGAATCACGATTGATTGACTATACCTAATTAAGAGCGTCGGTGTGCCAATTATGGACAGATTAACGCGTCCTTGATTAAATTTCCAAGTATAGGACGAGAATTGAGGCTCAAGTTTGTTAAACGGGTCAATAAACGGGTCTCGGGTAAATGGTGCGGGTCATAGGTTTCTAGATCAGAAATATAATATAATAATATGTATAATATTTACATTTTAATCCCCGAAGATTGAGGTTGAAACCATTAATTGGTAAAAGTTTAGTTTAAGGGTGAAATGGTAACATCTTGAAAGTTGTGTGTGTGTATATATATATATATATATATATATATTTAAAAACAATTTAAACAATAATATTATAATAATTAACTATCTCGATAAACACGATGTTTTATCAAAAATAACCCGACATGGAAAAAGGGTCGGGTAACGGTTATTAAAATGATAAGTTAAAATCTCGAGTTGTTACAAGAAGGGGATAATCATTCGCAACAAGGCAAGATTGGTAGTTAAAGGGTTTAATCAATAGGAAGGAATTGATTACAACGAAGTGTTTGCTCCTATGGCCAGACTGGAGGCAATTCGACTGTTTCTGGCATTTGCTGCACACAAAGAGATGAAAGTGTTCCAGTTGGATGTGAAGAGTGTGTATCTTAACGGAAAAGTCGATGAAGTGGTATACGTAGAAAAACCTCCTGGTTTTCCTGACCTAGATTTTCCTGATCATGTGTATAAGCAAAGCATTATATGGGCTACATCAGGCTCCTCGTGCCTGGTACGCAACTTTGTCAGATTACTTGCTAGAGAATGGGTTTGAGAGAGGGAAGATCGACAGTACCTTGTTTGTCAAACGGAAAGGGGGTGATTTTCTACTCGTTCAGGTTTATGTGGACGATATCATCTTTGCTGCCTCAAGAGTTACTATGTGTCAGGAGTTTGAAGCAGTCATGAAGAAAATGTTTGAGATGAGCGCCATGGGAGAATTAACTTTCTTTTGGGATTGCAAGTAGATCAGAAGAAATATGGCATGTTTATTCATCAAACAAAGTATGTCCATGATGTGCTTAAACGCTTCAAGATGGATGATAGTACCCCATTCGACACTCCAATCTGCGTCAACCACAAACTGGGTGCTGATTTCGACAGTGATGAAGATGTGGATCCTACTCAATATCGATCAATCATAGGTTCTTTAATGTATCTAACTGCATCTAGACCTGACATTATGTTTGCAGTTTGTCTTTGTGCTCGTTTTCAGGAAAACCCGAAGGAATCACACATGAAGGGAGTGAAAAGAATCCTGCGGTATCTTAAAGGAAAGCTTAAGTTGGGACTATGGTACTCGAAAGGGGGAGAACTGGATTTGGTAGCTTACACCGATTCTGACTATGGAGGTTGCAATCAGAACATGAAGTCAACCACCGGTGGATGTCAGTTTCTCGGAGGAAGATTGGTGTCGTGGCAGTGCAAGAAGCAGACCTCTGTAGCCATTTCCACCTGCGAAGCAGAATACATGGCAGCATCGAACTGCTGCTCCCAGGTTTTATGGATACAACAACAAATGCGCGATTATGGTCTGAATTTCACTCAAACTCCTATTTGCATTGATAACACTGCTGCTATCTCAGTAACTAACAATCCCGTTAAACACAGTAAAACTAAACATATTGACATTCGTCATCATTTTATACGGGATTGTGCTGAGAAGAAATTAATTTTGCTTGAAAAGGTTGTTTCACTGGATAATTTTGCTGATCTTTTTACTAAAGCGTTTGACCGATCCCGTTTTCAAAACCTTGTTGAGCTAAATGGGATGATCAATCCCGAGTAACCTTGTTTTCTTCGTTTATCATTAAAAAAAATAAAAATAAATAAAAACATCACTATCGCTTAAAATGATGTCGGTTGCTCAAGTCTGAAGGACATATTCCATGAATATGTTTGGTCCTTGCATCTACTTGTAGATTGTAAGGATAGCCATTAGCCAGATGACTGAAAGCGACTGGGGCGGTTTATGATGGGTTTTTATTCTTTCGCTTAAAATTAGTCGTTCATACTTAGTCAGAGGGACGCATACTTGTATGTGGTCGGTCCGGCTGGTTCACTGGATCTTTAGGGTAGCCGTTTACCTAAAGACTTTGACTTGATCAGGGCGTTTGAATTTAAAAAAAAAATTTGGGAGATGATATAATTTTTCTAGTCTTTAACTTTGCAAGAAGTTTCTTTAATGGTGTTAAATGAAAATTGATCCAACCTTTGAAAGTGATAGATAAACTGATTTTGTGTGCTTAACTGGTGAAGTAATTAGGCCTAAAATACTCTAGAACAGTCATTGTATGTTATGGTAGCTTTCTATGGTGCGTAAAAGTTGAAGTGATATAAACTAAATCTTCTCGATTTAATGCGGAGAGTCATTCTGAGTTGTGCATGTCTCCACATACATCTTTCCGAATGTTAGGCAGAAAAGTGATTCCCCAGTCATACACGAGCCCGTGAGTGTTATGATTTCCGCGAAGATAGTGTTTAAGTAATCTGCAGTGATCCAGATTTGGGACTTGCAGTTGTCTTAGACTTGCAGTTATATTATTATCTTAAAAAAACCTATTTATCGTCAAGCCTTTTGAAGCTAGTCTTGTTACAAATTTCAAGAAAGAGGCAAGAAGGAATATTTTCAATGTATAAGAAAGATCGGGAGGATGAATCAGAAGAAGGTCGACACGTGCACATTGTTTGATCAGACACTACGGGTCGAAGTAAACTCGGGGTGACTTAGGGAAAGCCAAATACGCTTTGAGAATATATAGGAGGCATCACAATCTCTCATGTGATGTCCATCTAAATTTTGAGCTTAATTGAACCTAATTTGTATCACAGAAGTGATGAAAACCATACTAAGTTTTATACCTGCCTACAACCTGTTTCTCTATGTCATATACCGCTGAACATGGATTTGTGTGACAGCCACTTAAGCAGTATGATTCCTGTTCGGATCTTTTCTAAAACATGCAGGTTCTCGTCAAGACTGAAATTTGATCCCGTTTATTCTATTATTCAAATTTTCGTTATGTACTTCGTATTATGGTTAATTTTTAAACTTTTGGTTACTTGGTTCTTTGGTCGTTAAGTTTTTAATCTTTTTTAGGCAAGTTTAAAGGCTAAATTGACCATTGGTCAACTTTGAACAAGTTGTTTTTAAGTTAAATAATGGGCGATCTTTCCAAATGGGCGAAGTTAGCAAATGAGCGAAGTTGACCAAGTTGTTGACCATAGGGGAAGTTATAAGCAGGGCAAAGTTAACCATAACTTCGCTGCTGGGTTGTCGACGTATATAAGGGAAATCGGTGGTCAATTTTAGTCAAAACCTTTAAACTTCAAAACCCTCGACGAACTTACTAGTTGAATCGAACCTCGTGTTTGTCAATTTTGATCCATAAAATATGTTGGTCCGATCGGAGGAACACATAATCCATATTGTTTAAGGTTAATCGGTTTCTAAATAATCAGTTATGATCTCTTTTGTGTCCAAACCCTTACTTCTTTGTCGGTCCAATTCGAAACTCCTTTTTAGTGATAATGAGTTATTGTTTATGTCCGTTGCATTACTATTGTCCTTTTTCTACTATCTGATCGGCCATTTGTTACAATAATTGGGTGTAACTCTTGCACCGCTGTATACGGCGAAGTTAGGTTTTCAGCCGAAGTTAAAGTAACTTCGCCAGTCATTTAACATCGCCAAAGTTATAACTTCGCCTGTACCATGCAGGGCGAAGTTGTAGCTTGTTGATGTACAGATCTGACTTGGCTCGTTTGTTTTGCAGATATGGCTGCTGTGGCTGGTGCTGGTGGTACTGGTGGTGACGAAGGCGGAGGAGATAAGAGACATTTTTTTCTGGGTCACAATATGTATATCACCTTAGATCCGGATGCTCGAGGAATTGAAGATTACCGTGAGATCATTTCATTTCTCATGCGTTCACGCATCTTTCATGCTATTACTACTACTCTTCCGATCTCCCTACCGAACATTGAATATTTCTGGAATACGGTTGAGTATAACTGTCGTGTTGATCCACCTGTGATGCGTGCTACAGTTAACAATCAAGTGGTCCAGTTCTCAGCCGATCAAAAAAGGGTAGCTTTACAGTTTGGGGTTGAAACTACCAATGACCCCACTGACTTTTCGGCCACTTTCCGAAATGGTGCTTTTGTACGTATGGGGTACTCGGGTCCTTTGGAAGATTCTTAGAGACGAAAGGGGTTTTTGTTAGATCAGTGGAGGTTTCTGATGCACGTGATGATAGTGTGCATGTCTGGTCGTAAAGCTGGTATAGATGGTATGGGTGCAACGATGCAATCTGCGATGACTGCCTTGACTTACAACAAGCCCTACAGCTTTAGTCAGATGATTTTCTATGAGATTGATCGACAGAGACGTGCAATGGCTCGGGAAAGATTTTTGATGTACCCGAGATTCTTACAGATGATCCTCAATCATGTAGCTCCCAATTTGCCACAACGACGTCCAATTTCTTTTGTAGAGAGTGTTTCTAAGAGAATTTTTGCTCAGTGTCGTTCTTCGAGTGCACGTAGCAAGGAAGAGTTACGTCCCAGGCACAAAGCATTATTTGGGTACTTAGTGAATCCTGCATATGTTGCTCCTCTTGGTGATGAATTTCTTGATCCGGCACTGCAACAGGCCGATGTCCCTCAACCGCCTCATGTGGTTCAACCACCACCACCTGTTGGTCAACCTCCGGTGGTACAACAAGCACCTCTTGTTGACCCTGTGGCAGCTCCGGAAGAACAGGTAGATCTTGAGGTTGCTTTTAGTGGGTATGACTTCTTTGATATGGGTATGGTAGATCCTATTGAACTTCTTGCCTCAACAGCAGCGGATTCCGGTATGAATGTGGGTCAGTCGGTTGTAGCTGTGGAGGATTATGGGGAGACTGAATCAGATTCCTCTACTGATGATATTACTGAAGCACAACGGGTTCTTGCAAGACAAGAAAAACTCCATGGCAAACGAAAGAAGGATTCAGATGATAGTGAGTCGGACTTTGAGGATAAATTGTATAAAGTGGTACGTCGATCTAAGAAAGCAAAGGTTGGTGAAAGTTCTAAAGTTGGTGAAAGTTTGAGGGTTGTTCATTTTACTCCACCTTCCTTATCTGGTATGTCTATGCTACCCGCTTCTTCGGCTGTTCCTCTGCCTGTCACCTCCAGTGTACCCTTGGTGAATGTGTCGTCATCTTTTGGTGTTCCTCCGACCACGTTTCAGTTTACAGCACCAGAGATTGTTTCTTTACCGCCTCCTACTCTTACTCCATAAGAGGAGGTTGCTATGTTTGCTGAGTCCACACTGGTAGCTACTGCTGGTTTATCTGTATCTATGCCATCCCCAATTCCACCTCAGCCTACACCTGTTATTCCTGCAAGCTTGGAAATTCCACTACGGTTTGCTCAGGCTACCTCTCCCTTGAATGTTGATTTTAATTCAACTTTGTCTGATTCGGAGAGGACTGCAGCTCTTGAAAGGGTGGTTGTTGAACAGTCATGGGTAAATATTATTCAGTCTGAGACTATTAATCGTCTGGTGGCACAAAATCAAGTTCAGACTGCACTGCTTATTGAGCACGGTAAGATGTTTGATCAGCTTAAAGAGTTCTTAGCATCTCAGGGGGAGTTGAGTTGCAAGGATGATGAATTAAGGACAAAGAAGAGGCAAGACAGAGACGATGATCCCAATGCATCGAAAAATGCAGGTGGTGAGTTGCCAAGAACTGAACAAAATCTTGGGACTTCCACATCTCAGGGGGAGTCTGCGGGTCCGTCAGGCAGTACAGGTGGTGAGAATGTAGAGGTTGTGGATGATGAGGATGTGATGGGAAATGATGATGATGATTTAGTTGATGACGTATTGACGGCTAGTGAGATTGAAAAGATTGGGGAACAGATAGAGATTGACAGTGAGTTGGAAGAAGGGGAGATAGTTGATGATGGTGTAGAGCATGATATTCCAAGTGCTGATGAGGTGAAGCTGAGTTTAGATGAAAATGTGTTGGATGAGTCTGAATGGGAAGAACAGCCAAGATGGAAAGAAGGCTGTGCTCAGTGGTTCTTCAAGACAAAGAAGCCTGCGGTACCAACAATGTTCAAGAAAAGCTACAACATCAAGGGCTATGCTGAGTCAAAGAAAGGTATTATCTGTTGGTTGTATGATGAACAGCTGAAATTGTTTGTGATTAAGCGTTATGATGGGGTTCAGTACTTTAAGAAGGCTTTGAGATCGCTTAACACCTTGCCTGCGTGTGAGGTGAAAGATTTGGCTCAGTTGAGATGATAAATAGAAGTGGTGATAACTTTGCGGATTGGGTTGGAAAGATCGTATGGAAGGAAAGTGTGAAAGAGAAAAAGTTTGAATTGTTGAAGCCACAGAAAGGGAAGTTAGTAGAAGACAAGGAAAGAGGCATGAGGACTGATGGGAAACCTTGGATGGTGATGAAATACAAGCCGATTCGTTGCTTGAAAGAGGTTCCGATGAAGATGATGCCCAAGGATGTGTTGAAGGATCTCAAGTGGTGGTACGTTGACTGCAAGACTGCTGAAGCTATTATGGAAGATGAGGATGAACAGGAGATCCTGAGAGTGTATGATCCCATGCACTTGGTTAATTTGTCTCAAGCTGATTTGCAGGTACTCAATGATAAGAAGATTTTCTACATTCCTGCGTGGAAAGATGAAGCCAAGAAGTACCAGATGGTGGTCTCTGTCTGTGTAAGACAGGGCGTTCATGCTTGAAGACGGTGGGTATGTGATTTTTGGATTACCAGACACGAGAAAGAAGATATAGATATGAAGCTACTGTCAAGGGGGAGTCTGTTGGTGCATGATGTCAGTAGTTTAGTATCTCGTGTTTAATTGTGTCTGTAATCGTTTAGATTGTTTGTTTTGTTTTGAATATTGTTTCTTATATGTTCGCCATGCTTTAAGAGAACTTGAAGGTCAGCGAAGTTATGACAACTTCGCCTAGTGTGTTAGGCGAAGTTGTCGAGCTTTAAATACTCTTAACTTCGGCTGTTTTGGTTAAGTTTTTGGAACGATTTGTTTTGTGATTCTCTGAATCACGTGTTGGCCCTTGCAATATATCAAGTATTATCTTTGGTTATCGTGTGTTTGTTTATATTCAACGTATTAATCGTCTCGACACTCGTATCGTATACGTGGGGATTCCGCACCCTCGTGTTACGAGATACTCCTGTGTAGATCCGGCTGGGAACCTACATAATATCCTACCATGAAATATTGCGTGTCGTTCTCACCCCCCCCCCCCCCCCCGCCCCAACCCCCTTTCTCCCATCTAGAACCACCAGATTGTTTGAGTTCAATATTAAGGTTTCTCATGCATTCTTTCAAAATTCGTGGGTATGTGTTTTGTTATGGGTATGAGTTATATCATATAACCTACAATAATCATCCAACCCTCCTTAACCCCACGTCTCGACTCTAATACCCAACACTTCCCACCATCTTGGTTCCTAAATCGATCCGGAACAGTCTTCAATCGATTCAGTTATCAATTCAAATTCCATCACAAACCGCCATCCAAATGGCTTCTAGATCTTCAAAAGGCTTTTGTTATTATTATTATTATCATTATTATTATTATTATTATTATTATTATAATAAAATTACAATTATATGTGAATATATCTCTGTTATTACTGGCATTGTTGTGAAATATAATGCCTATGTTTTATAAATATTTTGCTGCCTATGATCAAAATGTAGATGCCGAGGTGCTAAATGTCGCAAAAGTTTCATTGTATTTGTCTAGAGCTTGTTCCATCGTCATGTTTCTTGGTTACTTTTCTTATCTGGTGATGTATATAAAAATATACATCTTTTAAGCATCAAATAATCTCTAAAAACTGCAACTTCTATCAAATAACATAGCACAGAAGGCTACTTATCTTAATAAAATATAATTTCAGGTGAACCCAAGCCTCAAACAAAAGAACAAACGAAAAGACTAAGAAAAACGGAAGAAAACACAAGAAAAACAAGAAAGACGCCATGCCTCAAGAAACACGCCCCCATGCTTCAGAACATAAGAAAAGACAAAAATCTACAAGAAAAGACAAATACTGAAGACAAAATCACGGGGCCGTGCTCTTTTGGCCACGGGGCCGTGGTCACCCTCAGATAAGACAAAAAAAGGATTTAGGCACATGTCAATAAAAGCACAGGGGCATGCCTCAGAAGCACACCCCCGTGGTAAGTCATAATGTACGATCTGACAACATGCAAATGGGACACGTAGACATGGGGCCGTGCTTAATGAATCACGTGGCCGTGCTTCTATCTCCAGACAGCCTATAAATAGAGGCTCTTGTGGCATTTGAGAAGTGTGCTTGAATACGAATTCTAAACTGTTTTCACTTATAAAACACCCACATTACACTCATATTGAAGATCTTGTGAGGAGTTTGAAGGCTTGGAGGTTATCATCATCATCCATCATCATCAACACCATCATAATCCATCATTAAGAGAGGAAATTCATCCACATTTGGTTAGATTGTTCTACGTTTAATTATGTGTTTGCTATCATCTCTTATGTTCATAACAATGCTCATTATGAGCTAAACTCTTATTACCATCTATAATCTATGAAGAAGCTTTGTTTTACTTGATGATTACATGAAACATGTGGTTTAGTTGGGTATAGTACATGGTTATTTTGCAATTATCCATTGATGAAGAAATGTTTTATCACTTTAATCCAATACATCAAGGTTAATGATTTAATATCATTCATGGTAATTCATGTTCTTGGAAACTAGAAATGGTAAAAAGAATACTTTGATACTTTATTCAAGATAAAATATGGATCCTTATGTTGTACTTAGAAATGATGAGATATAAGCTATGATCTATTTCTCTATTTTTGATAATTCTAAAATAAAATTGTTAACACGATTGCTTAGGTTATTATGCTAGTTAAAGAAATCATATGTCAATGGAATGTGTAATTATAATCTAATCTAATCAACCAAGGGGAGGTATTGTGAGTTAACTACAATCACTCGAAGTTGTTAGGATTGGTATTTGAGAAATCGAAGTCAATCTTAACCGTTCTACTATACCAAACTGCTTGTCTACTTAAATTGACATTCTCGTGGTAACATGACATTAGGAATGGATGTACTTTAAAATGTGCATGTTACTTTCTTTTATGTCATAGGATATGTTCACTTAGAAATGAGGTACTATTCTATCATATATTATTAGGACAAGTTTATCACATGTTTAACTATTAATCATCAAGGAATAATGGAGTGGATTTTTGATAATATATGATAAACATTCATAAAATTGAACTACTCATTTAGAATTTCTATTCTTGTCACCTATATATTATATATTTCTATTTTATAAAAGTTTAAAATTCAACCTCAAAATGATTAAAATTCTCCGATTAAACTAAAACAAAGATTCATTATTAGAAACATTTGTGTTCACGGATCGATACTTGGTTCTTACCAATACTATTCTACATATACGATAGGTACACTTGTCTATTTTGTGTGTGTTTAGTCTTAGTAGAAATCACTTTTATAAATTTAAAACACGATCTTGTGCAAAAGCTAAAAAACCCAATCTTTTATATTTTAAGCACTCACGCGCATGCACATCAAGTTTTTGGCGCCATTGCCGGGGACACGGTACGTTTCTAAGAACGATCCAAGTTTCAATTGAATCATTGTTTATAATTGTACAAATTTTTACTTTCATTTCATTTTAAACTATTAAATTTTATATATATATATATATATATATATATATTAAAGGCTAGCCTAACTTAAATTAATTAGCTTATATATTAGTTTAGTTTTAGAATAACTTAGACTAACTTTTTGTTTAAACTCAACTAACCTTTAGTTAATTTAAACAGTTTCAATTTGATTTAACCCCATATATGTCCTCTATGATCGAGCCTGAGCTTGTTTTTCCAATTTCTGAACCGAACGACTCTGTTGCCAGCGAGAACGTAAACGGACTGCAGAAATCACCGAAACAATCAAAGACGAGTCAGTAACCTTTAAAATCCAAAACTGTTCAGAAGATCAAACTCAAACTCTTTCCCTTCTCTCTAAGGGGACAAGCCCTAGAATGGAAATAATCTCTTTCTTCTGGTTCCATCACCACTTGGGACCGGATGGTTGAACAGTTTCTCCTCAAATATTTTCCACCTGATAAAACTGCCAAATACCGAGCCAGCATTACAGGATTCCGGACCAATGATGATGAGTCGTTACACGCAGCATGGGAGAGATACAAAAGTCTTCTGAGAAGATGCCTTCATCATGGACTGAGTGTATGGTTACAAGTACAAACTTTCTTTGACACACAATCCATTCAAAACAAACATGCCATCGACCAAATCGCCGGTGGAAACCTGGGATCCAAATCACCTAATGAAGCATTTGAAGTTCTGGAAAAAGCAGCAAAGAAGAGTTTCGCTTACAACCCACAAAATCTACACCAACACATAAAGGAATACACCACGTTGATTCCAACACTCTTGTCACCGCACAGCTTGAAGCCCTTTCAAAAAAATTCGTACAACTTCAAGCCGAACTATCAAAAACCAAGATCACCTGTGATACCTGTGGAGGAACTCACAAGACAAGTGCAAACAAGTCATTATGGCCATGGAAGAAGTCGATTTCATCTCCTGTCAGAACAACGCTTTCAGCAACAACTACAATCCAGGATGGAGTAACCACCCAAACTTCAGTTGGAAGGACGGAGGTAACACTCAACCCCTACCCGGATTCGAAAAAAGACCAATGAATCAAACCTTCCAGCGTAAACCACAATTTCAAGATCAAAGTTCTAGTAGCCATCAAAATCCAAGCTACTCAAAAATTGAAGAAATGTTGATCCAAATCATGACCAAGACAAATGAAGCAGAAAAGAAGGCCGACTTAAGAGCTGTTGATATCAGTGGAGTATTGTTAAAACATGAAGCTGACCTAAAAAGTCAACAAGCATCGCTACAGAATCTAGAAACTCAGATCGGACAAATTGCCCGACAATTATCCGAAAGACCACCTGGCGCCCTCCCAAGCAACACAATCACCAACCCGAACGCGACAGCTAACGTTGTTACACAAAGAAGTGGTACAACCACCGTTGCCTCACAAACTTTAGAACCAGTTATGGAAAACGGAACCACTGGCAAAACACGAGAAGTACTGCTTCAAACAGGCACCATACAACCTAAGGAAACAGTCAGAACCTATGTTCCGCCTATTCCATACCCAGGAAGACTGAAGCAGGAGAGATTGGAAGCACGGTACGGGGAGTTTTTAGAACTCTTCAAACAACTCCACATCAACATACCTTTTATCGAAGCCATCGCTCGAATGCCAAAATATGCCAAGTTCCTCAAAGAAGTGCTGACAAACAAGAGGAAACTGGAAGAACTATCACATGTCACCCTAAGTTAAGAATGTTCAGCAGTCCTCCAAAACAAGCTGCCAACAAAAATGACCGACCCAGTGAGCTTTACTATCTCTTGTCTCATAGGAAATTTGCCTGTTAGCAATGCCCTGGCCGACCTAGGAGCTAGTATGAACCTAATGCCATTTGCTTTTTTTGAAAAACTAGGGATAGGAGAACCAAAGCCCACCCGCATGAGCATTAAGTTAGATGACCGGTCTGTTAAATATCCTCGGGGCATTGTAGAAAACATGCTTGTCAAAATTGACAATTTGTTTTCCTAGTAGATTTTGTAATTCTATATATGGATGAAGACAAAAGTGTACCTCTGATTTTAAGAAGACCCTTTTTAACCACGGAAAGGCTATCATCGATGTTTGCACCGGCAAACTCACACTAAGGGTTAATGACGAGGCTATCACTTTTGACATAGGAATATCTATGCAGCATACGCAACATCACGATGACACGTTATACTGTGTCGACATCATCGATTCTATTGTGAGTTGCTATGTGCGGAAATCTTCCATCAACACACCACTAGATACACAAATCTTAACTGATATAGAAACCAAACTCTTTTTAGAAAACGAAAATCTCAATACTAATGACAACAATCAAAAAACATCAGAAGTAGTATATGAGATAACTGAATGTAATGAAAAGTCAAAAACATCAATTGAAGATCCACCAGCCCTAGAATTAAAAGAACTTCCAAACCATCTCAAGTATGCCTTTCTCGAAAAAGACTCTCAACTTCCAGTAATTATTTCATCTCACATGTCTAAAGACGAGAAAGACGAACTTTTTAAGGTTCTTAAGAATCATAAGATCGCATGGAAGATCATGGATATCAAGGGCATCAATCATTCCTTTTGTACTCACGAAATCCTCATGGAAGAAGAATACAAACCCGTGGTCCAACATCAAAGACGTCTCAATCCCAACATGCAAGATGTGGTGAAGAAAGAAGTAATAAAACTCCTTGACGCCGGATTAATCCACCCTATCTCAGATTCACCGTGGGTTAGTCCAGTTCAAGTAGTACCCAATAAAAGAGAAATGCCGATTGTAATAAACGAGAAGGATGAGCTTATACCAATGAGGACCATCACAGGCTGGCGAGTTTGCATTGGCTACCGGAAGCTTAATGACGCCACAAGAAAAGATCATTTTCCACTTCCTTTTATCGATCAAATGCTTGAACGTCTATCTGGATAAATGTTCTACTGTTTTCTTGATGGATTCTCTGGATACTTTCAAATTCCCATAGCTCCTGAAGATCAGGAGAACACACTCTTACATGCCCATATGGAACCTTCGCCTACCGAAGAATGCCATTTGGACTATGTAATGCTCCAGCCACCTTCCAACGTTGCATGGGGGCCATTTTTCATGAGATGATCGAACACTCTATGGAAGTTTTCATGGATGACTTCTCAGTCTTTGGGAACTCCTTCGATTGTTGTTTGAAAAACCTAGACAAAATGTTGACTAGGTGTGAAAAAGTGAATTTAGTACTCAAACTGGGAAAAATGCCACTTTATGGTCAAAGAGGGCATAGTTCTCGGTCACAAGATATCCCAAGAAGGACTAGAAGTTGATAGGGCAAAAATAGAAACCATCTCTAAACTTCTGCCACCAACATCAGTCACAGCCACTAGAAGTTTTCTAGGTCACGCAGGATTCTACCGTCGTTTCATAAAAGACTTCTCCAAAATTGCTAGACCTATGACCAAACTTCTGGAAAAAGACGCACCATTCGTCTTCTCTGAAGAATGTGTTGAATCATTGAATACATTAAAATACAAGCTATTCAACGCACCAATCATGACTACACCCGATTGGACCCTTCCATTCGAGAACATGTGCGATGCAAGTGACTTTGCAGTTGGAGCCGTACTCGGACAACGCAAAGAAAAACATTTCCACCCAATATACTACGCTAGTAAAACTCTTAATGATGCACAGGAAAATTACACCACAATAGAAAAAGAGTTACCAGCAGTCGTTTTCGCCTTTGAATACTTAGATCCTACCTCGTTCATTCCAAAACCATAGTTTACACCGATCATGCAGCCATACGCTACCTCTTCAACAAACAAGATGCTATACCAAGACTCATCCGATGGATTCTACTACTCCAAGAATTCGATATAGAAGTCAAGGACAAGAAATTAGCAGAAAATGTAGCCGCATACCATCTCTCTCGCTTAGAATGCCCAGCTTCAGAAGGGCATCACGAGAAAATTATCAATGATAATTTTCCACATGAAGTCCTCATGCACATCCAAGCAGTCATGCAAGAGAAAGATGAAAGTCCTTGCTTTGCCGATTTCGCAAACTATTTAGCTTGTAAAATCTTAAGGAAATGGCTTACTCGTCAACATCGGAAGAAATTCTTTTCAGACCTTAAGTTCTATTTCTGGGAAGTTCCATACTTGTTTAGAATAGGGGCCGATCAGGTTGTTCGTAGGTGTGTTTCAGGAAAAGAAGCCATAGATATTCTCAAACACTGCCATGAAGGACGAACTGGCGGACACCACAGTACCGCCACCACGGTCATAAAAGTGTTTGACGCGGAATTCTTTTGGCCCACCATATATAAAGACACACATGCTTTGATCCAAGCATGCGATCCTTGTCAAAGAGCCGGAAACATCTCAGCCAAAAATGAGATGGCTCAAAAAGACATTCAAATTTGTGAAGTATTTGATGTATTTGGAATAGATTTCATGGGCCCATTTCCTAACTCATTCGGAAACAAGTACATCATTGTAGCGTTCGACTACGTATCTAAATGGGTAGAAGCACAAGCTCTTCCCACTAACGATGCTCGAGTAGTTGTAAGATTTCTGAAAAGGTTATTCTCACGAATCGGTACTCCAAAAGCCCTAATCAGCGACAGAGGTACTCACTTCTGCAATGCCTTAATGGAAAAAGTCTTAGCACGATATGGAGTTTGCCACCGTTTGGCAACACCATATCACCCTCAGACCAGCGGGAAGTAGAAGTTTCAAATTGGGGAATAAAAAGGATCCTCGAAAGGACCATAGGAATGAATCACAAAATTTGGCGGGAAAGTTAGATGACGCCCTGTGGGCCCTTAGGACAGCCTACAAAACCCCCATAGGAACAACACCTTTCAAACTCGTTTATGGAAAAACATGTCATCTACCCGCTGAACTTAAACATAAAGCCTATTGGGCTCTAAGAGCTGTAAACTTTGATCTAAATTCAACCGGAAAAAACAGAGAAGATCAAATTCACGAACTCGAAGAGCTAAGAACATTAGCCTATGAAAACTTCTGGTTTTACAAAGAAAAGACTAAACGTTTACACGACGCCCATTTAAAAGGAAACAAGAAATTTCAAGTTGGCGATCGTGTACTTTTATATAACACACATTTACGAATTTTCCCAGGAAAGCTGAAATCTCGTTGGATAGACCCTTACGTAGTTGAATCAGTTTTTGACTATGGGACAGTCGAGATTTCAAATTTTGATGGCCACAAGTTCAAAGTTAATGGACATCGATTAAAACCATACATCGATGGACCATATAAAGATGTTTCGGAGGTAGTAATCCTCCAACCAACTAAGTAAACATACCAGGAACGAGGTCTAGCCAAAACCTTTTTAAACTAGGCCTTGTAAATATTTAAAAAAAAAATAAACGGGGGCGTGCTTCTAAAAGCACGGACCTGTGCCACAAAGTGCGGGCTGGAATCTTCGTTGCAAAAATCTCAGTCAGGCTGGTTTGTAACAGAATTGTCAGACTAAAACCACGGGGGCGTGCTTCTAAAAGCACGGTGCCGTGTCCGACTTCTGGTTGGCTATAAAAGGCACCCTTTGCCAATGCATTCCTTGCACCAACCCAAACAAAAAACACTCTCTTCTAAACATGCCTACTGAGATTAGTGAAGAAATTCCCGTTCCTCGACAACCGAGAAACGAAACCCGGCACGTATCCAAAAGCGAGCTTCTTTTGAAACTTCAAGAACTCGTCAAAGAGCTCACCGGGATAAATCTCCTCGCAGAAATGGGTCTCGTTCAACTCAGCAAATCGATGGAGAACATGAAAATGGAACTTCGAGACATTAACGAACAACTCCAGGTTCAAGTTCTCGGTTTCAAATACTTTCCACCACCAGGACCCTTCGGCAGAGGAGAACCCTTTGGAGAGATCTAGAAACATTAATTTTCTGTTGTCATGTGTAAACAAGTGCACTAGGCACATCGTGCTAGGATCTTCGGGCTTAACCCGAGTAATTATACGTTTCTAGGAAAACCGGGCTTATCCCGTATTTGTTTTAGGACTTTTAATTTTAATGAAAATTAATTTTTAGGATGATCAAACTCTTGAAATAACATACTAAACATCATTCTAAAATTTCCGGCTCTCTCGTTTGGATGAAAAATCAAAGAAACTTTCAGTGACAAAAAGCATGGGGACGTGCTTCTTAAAGCACGGGGACGTGGTCACCTTAGAATCTTCAGCATGATACGCGCTGACTCCGTACAATTCTCTGAATCAGAAACATTTATTCCCCTAGCAGCACGGGGCCGTTCTTCAAGAAGCACGGGGTCGTGTTCGACTTTCCAGTCTCTATATAATGTATGCAAGAACTCACTATTCCATTCACACCATACACGTGTACTGAAATGGAAAGCAAGAAAGTTGAATGGAGGCCAATGAGGAAAGGGAAGCAATGTGATTCTTCCTCAAACCTTGAGGAAGAAATCATGAGGCTCCAATGCATTATGAGACCAAGTCGAAAGTAACATCCAAACTAAGGCTCGCCTAATCGAGCTGATCAACAAAGTCGAACTACTGCGGTTTGAGAATTTCCATGTTGTGGATAGCCATAACAAGGATGTGGCTTTCAAGCTCAACTACCTTTACCGGGAGATCGCAAAGCTCGATAAAAAGCTTTCCGAGCTCTTGGAAGCTAAACGAGCCCCACCACACATTCAAGACATGTTCGGGAATGGTGGTCGTTGAAGTTCCAACTTTGTCTTGTTAAGAAGTTACTCTTGCTAGTGTTATGTTTCGTGATTCGGGATTGTTGTTGTACTTTTCTTTCCACTATGTTTAACTATGTTTTATGTTTTAATGAAAATTAGGACTTTTAATTTCTATCTTAACTTTAACCCTCAAAGAAAAACAGTTAAAAAAATGAACCAACCTGACAAATAAACAAAAAACAAAAGAATATGTCTACCTCATGCAGCACGGGGCCGTGCTTTTGTGTCCAGTACAGTTACGAATTTTTAATAAAATAGCATCACCATTCAATTAACCCTAACACCCATTTCTCTCTAACACCAAAAACCGCCAACAATACACCCATTCTGCAAGTCTCTTCCTAAAATCAACCAATTCCAACCAAATGTATGTTAAATTAACAAATCTATTGTTCGATTTCATCTTTCTAGGTCTAAATTAACCCCCAAATCTCACCAATTAATTGAATCGGGTTTAAACCCGAAAATTAGATGGGTTATTCGGTTAGATCTAAGATAATGATTTGTTAGATAGGTTTTATGCTAAGATTGGTTGGAATAAATCATTCGGGTTCGGATCTCGGGTAAAGTGTATAACAAATCAAAACCCAATTGAAACAACTGGGTAGAAACATAGGTTCGAATCATGATAACTTTGAAATTAGTAATTAAAAACATGGACCGTGCTTTAAATAACACGAGTTGTGGTCAAGTTTTGGTCAACAAAAGTCAAAATTGGTAAAACTGACGAACATCAGCAGCACGGGGCCGTGCTTCTGAAAGCACGGCAGCGTGGTTTTGTCTCTGTTCCAGCATGTTAAGAATATTCGTAAGATTTTAACCAATTTGGATACAAATTGCAGATGGCCGAGTATGGGGATGACGTACATGCATTCCTAGTCTTTCCAGGACGCGATACAAGGGACCGAAGAGCTCAAGCTAGAATGACCTACCTTAATCGACGCCTTCCAGAACCGAACTTCTATGCTAGCAAGGATACGTTGGTGAAAGTTAATCAGTGGAACAGGTACAAGTCCATTGTGAAAGGGCCATGGCGATGGGTATTTAGTCAAAAAAGAGAAGGCTATAGCTAAGTTAACAAAGGAATTCTTAGCCTTCTCGTTTAAGACGAAAAATTTGGACATGTGGAATGAAGAAGTCGTGGAATTCAGGTGTGGGGTTGAGTGGTACACGACATCAATCAACCAACTGTGGGTAGATTTGGGGATTTACACGAGTGAGGAAATAGAAAGTGAAATCTGGTACGCAGCCACAACAACATTCGCGGATGAAGATGGTGATGAAGACACAGAGGCTGGAAACACACGGTTACAAGCGTGGGAACAACTGAGCTACGGAAACGAAACCTACATTGCTAGCAGCATGAAGAGCACGGCTCTACGTGACCCACTTATGAGATACATTCACCGGTCGCTTAGACACACTGTCACTTCTCGTGGTCAAAGTGAGGGGGTTGTGAACCTGAAGGACTTACGGGCCCTGTATTGCATGAAGAATGACATGCCATGCAACATCACTTAATTGTTCTGCAAATTGTTCACCACAAATGCAAATGCAAAGAGCCGAAACACCCCAATCTTTGGCGGCCCATGGATCTATAATCTTTATGGAGCTTACGATACACATAGAGAAGGAATTGTAGCCGAGAACCGGTTGCTCTTAACCTTGCTTTTTGTATCAGTATGCAGATGGCCCTACAGATCAGCCGAAACCCAGAGGTATGGAAATTTCATGATGCACTGAACCAGGTTTGGGATCCTGAGGACCCAGAAGAGATGATGATCCAGGACGTGCCCGAAAGGGGAGGAGGATCATGATGGCCGGTTAATTTGTATATGTTTTAGTTCGTTTATTGTTTAGTTTTAACTGTTTATTCTAGAACTTTCGATACTTCATACGTGTATTACTGGATTTCAGGTCACAGATGTTAAATTGCTCAATATGGACCTGCTGTAGCATGGAATGAAAACCCGGGATGTGCAGCACGCGAAACGAGAAGTTTAATGATAATTGCTGGTGAGGAGACCCATCGCGATACGCGATGGGCTCCCTTGAAGACCCATAGCGTATCGCTATGGGGGTTAAAAATAACTTTGACTTTCTGGTCCATCGCGATATGAGATGGACCATTGAAGACCCCATCGCGTATCGCGATGGGTGGTGCAGACGGGTTTTTTGTTTATAACTTCTTTTTCATCAACAAAAAACCTTAACTCCGTTTTTACGAACCAAAGGCGATTCCATCAGTCCATAGAGGCGATTTTGACCACCATAGCTTGTGCCAAGACCTTCCGCATGATCCATATCCTCCGTATCGAAGATTTGATGATGTCGAGGCTCGGCTAATCTCCTAGAATCGCACCCGGGATGTATAGTTTGTAACCATTTACAGTTTTTCTCATGTGATTAAGAATACTTTTATTTTGTTATTGATGATTGATATATGATTATTGATATTTAGTATTTCTGTGTGTTCGGTCGGTTTAGGTTTACGTTGGTCTGAACGATCTGTTACCAGTTGCTAAGTAATTAGTCATATAACTGTTTGGTTAGATTGAATACGATAAAACGTATAATTACCCTTAACTGAGTCACACTGGCAAGGATTGTTTGATGACCAGTGTCGTGTGTAAAGTAATTGTTGACGTCTAAGGTTTTGTCTGGTTGACCAGTTTTCAGTTAATCGTTAATAACTAATCTGTTAGGTTGCATGAGATAACTGTTGGTTGCTTACTTGAATTCCCGGGTGTGATTTGTTTGTTAACTGCTTAATACTCGTTTACTTGTTCGTTGCTTAGTTCTCTAAATTCAAACTATTGCTTGTGTGATCAGCACTAAAAATCATTCACTTCATAATTAGAAATCTGTTACACGAATACATTGACCACATACTCCTTGTGATACGATACCCTACTTGCTCTAACTATTTAGAATATTTAGGTTTTTTATTGAATCAAACGACGGTCATCAGATCACCGCCCAGACATGCCCGTCTCCACACTACCATCAGCAGGGAGGCCCATCTACATCAGGGGTCGGGCCGAGCTCGTCACATGATAGCCGATATTCATTCGAGGGCCTATGCAGCCTCATTGACCGGTTCTCAGCAAACACTACCCCCATGTTTGACAGGATCACAGGACAGATTGCTGCCTCCGACGCACAACGGGCAGCTGGATATTTAGAAATGAGGCGAGAGATTGACCGTCTAGGATATCGCATGGACAGGCAGTGGGGACCGTTTGACCCGGACACGGGCAACTGACGAGCAACGGCAATGGTAGATCGGGTATGGGCATGGATGGGCTGGTAGTATTTTCATTATGCTTGTTTAAACAATTTACATTCTGTCGTTTGTTTGTTTATTTGTTTGTTTGGATACTTTTATGGTCGTGGGTGCCACGACATTCTAGCAGGTACTTAATTAGCCCGTGTGGGCAGGGAATGGATGATTCCATACACAATTTTCAGCAAAATTAGGCTTGGTTGTTTGTGGTCGTTTGCAGTTTTACATTATATAGGTACAAAACAAGAAAACGGACGAAAAACAGGGGACGCATTATCGAAATTTCGTTAAACCGTAGGGAATTACCTCTCCATTTTAACTCACCATACTTAATTAGAATTTTAATATTTTTTTATGAATCTTTTCACATTGAGGACAATGTGAGATTCAAGTGTGGGGAGAGGAATTACTTGACCAATTGTTGCTCAACTAATTATAAAATTCTCTAAATAACAAATTCTTGTAGAAAATAAAGGCTATTTTTATAACAAAACCAGGAGAAAGATCCAAGAAATTTTTTTACAAATAACCAACTACAAATCTATTATAACCAAAAAGTGAACAAAGTAAAAAGAAGTTTTGTAATACCGAGAACAAATTTATGCAAAATATAGAGTTTATACCCAATTCCTCCGTTACTGTGAGATAAATCTCATGCCATATAAATATTTTTTCCGTAAAATTTGAGTGAGTCATATGTTTCGTGTGATTTAGAACCTGTCGCAATTATTCATTTCAAGACCGCACGAAGCGTTGTATAAGGAAGAAGCTAATATCACTACAAACCTCCTAAACCATTTTCAAAATCACAAAACCCTAAACCAAAACCTTACCACTTTACCCCTCACAAACCGGTAAAATACAACACTGGTCTTTTACCGGCAGACCCTAAAGAACTGGAAATGCATTCTTTCGATTTCAATTTCCTTTGCTGCATGCATTTCGCAAAACCTAGGTTGCCTCTAGAACTTAGGAAGAGAGTCTTTCTCTTCAGCAATAAGGTGAGGAAAAAGTGGCGCCAAGACGAACAAATGCCACCATTTTGCGGAGTTTCAAAAAGCGCAATGAAAAGAAAAGAAAAAAGATACGAACGATGCTTAGGTTGCGGAAACTGGTCTCACGAAGGAACATGTAGAAAAAGTCAAACTCAGTCTCAGCATGAATATACCAAACTAATGAGGGTGGGGGCTATTAGGCTCAAAGCCGAACGATCCATTAGAGTTGGGAGTTATGTTCAGAACAGGATTGAGGAAGAACTTATCCACATCCTCGACAAAATTGGTCTTGACGATCTGACCTTAAAAGAGTCACTAGGTATGTTTTAAAAAAATAATAATAATAATAAATAAAAAAATAAAAATTCGGGAAACAAGGAGCCAAACATCGAAGACATCTCAAGAATCCCAAGAACCAACAAAAGTTGTATTTACCATTCCCATCCTCATTAACCTAAACCCTTGAACCAAAAACCAAATCCCTACTCAAACAAAACCAACCCATATTACCTTCTAATCTATGCAACCCTTTACAAAGATGGAGATTTGAAATTGTTACAAGCTTATTTTTTCACAGGTTGCATTTTGACTAAGAGTGTTCACATACATACATCACAGGTATGATCAAATATAAAACCGAGTGTGAGTGAACATTGTGAGAACGTGACGTTTTGCATAAACGGAAGCTCATGAAAAAAAATCATCCTTTTTATATCACTACATATATTCTTATGATTTAAAGTTGGTATTTTGTTCCCATTTTCTCGGAAATCTTTTGGGGATGTTTAAGCTATGGTCTTAACTTGCTATTTTTAGAAAATATTTATAAGTAGCTTGCTTGAGGACAAGCAAGGTTCAAGTGCGGGGATGTTTTATGTATATAAAAATATACATCTTTTAAGCATCAAATAATCTCTAAAAACTGCAACTTCTATCAAATAACATAGCACAGAAGGCTACTTATCTTAATAAAATATAATTTCAGGTGAACACAAGCCTCAAACGAAGGAACAAGCGAAAAGACAAGAAAAACGGAAGAAAACACAAGAAAAATAAAAAACACGCCCCCATGCCTCAAGAAACACGCCCCATGCTTTAGAACACAAGAAAAGACGGCTTTGTAATTTGTCCATTCCACACTACATTCCTTTATTGATTTGAAAGATTGTTGTATCATTCTTGATAATGGTAAGGTGACCAGATCTTCGTGTCTTGAATGAGTACCCAGATATTCCTTCATTTTCTGCATTTAGCTCTATTCATAAAAGCATCGCCATTTTTGGAAACCAAGGCACCACGGTAAGATTGACTGATCATCAATCTACTTTGAATCACTTTGTTACAGAGTCCCAGGTTTGCATGGAAAGTCATTGTTGTAGGTACTAAAGAGCTTACTATGATTTCCCATGAAAGAGCAAGTTAATTGACACATATGCTCTTTCAACCCATTACTTGAATGCTATGGATGAATTATCAGACACAGATATCACTTCCATTGTCGTAAAGCTTCTTTCCCCGCCCTTAACTGTAGCCTTTCGGATTTTTTAAACCCTTGTATATGTATTCATTATCTGACCCTACTTTGTAGTCAGTTAAATCTTCCAATGCAATTCGTATTATTCGAGTATGATGTGTGTATTTTAATTTATAATTGCTAATTTCGTAAATAACTTTGAGAATGGGGCAATAACACCCCCTGTTATAGAGAAGAAATATTGAATTTTGAAGTTAAATACAAAGATTTTAATTTTTCATATACTTATTTTAAAATTTTATTTTTAAACCAGCCTTATATACACTTCACTTCTAACAACCTGACATTTAATAAACAACTTAATGATTATTTGGTTAATATGGGGAGAAAGTAAGTAGGCAATAATAACGGAATTCCATTCTCAATCAAAAAGCCATGATTATTTAAGTTTATTTGACGTGATTCATAAATTCGTATTTGAAATGATCTTATAGTGCATAAAAAATAAGGATTTAATTAAAAAAAAAGTATCCTAGGGTTGGTTAAATAGAACTACACAAGTGTTATAAACATTTATTTTCAAAAATTCACAAGGGATATAAGTTTCTCGAAACAATTACTCTGATGAAATTAATTATAGATTACTTTTGTTAAGAAAATATTTTTGAAACTACACAATACTTTTTTTAAGACACCGTTTTTTTAACAAAGCAAAGAGAGAAGAAAAAAACTAAAAAAGAAACATGTGACAAAACCTACGTACCATGACCAACAACTTGATTTAAATTGACACGCAACCTTTGTCACCGCCATTAACAAACTCCATCATTCAAGGTATGGTGAAAGCGACCGGGCATCAGTGACTATGCTAGTCGTATAGCTGTCATTCGAGCCATATGACAATTATACGACTCATATAAGATACTATACGAATCATAAGATGGACTAATACAAATCATATGATGTACCTTTACGAATTGTATTACTGATTTTTTTATATATAACAAATTTCAAACACTTTATTACAAATTATTTAAGCTAAAATTTAGTTTTAATTTCGTAACAGCTAGCTTTATAACTAGTTTTTTTAAAACAACTATAATATCTAATTTAAATTTTATAACGGCTAGTTTTCTGGCTAATTTTCTTACGACTAACTCTCTAATAGCTATTTTTCTAACAAGTTTACATTACACATTACTTGCTTCTTACTAATGAAGAACAATGTACCGAGTACCGGTAGGTGGTACCTACAGAACACAATATGTACTAGACGTGCACAAATCGGGTTCACCTTGAAAACCCGAACCGGTTCGGAACCGGTTTTTTCAAACCGGGTAGAAAATGACACCGGTTCCAGTCAGGAACCGGTTCGGTTCTCGACCCGAACCGATGCCCGGAAATGCAAACTTTTAGGAACCGGGTAGGGTTGGAACCGGACCGGTTATTACGTAAAAACCGATTCCACTGGTTTTTTTTGAAATTCAAACAATATAGCCGTTAGAAACCTGTTCCAACGGCTATATAGCCGTTTTTGACCGTTGGAACCGGTTTTATTACTATATTTAGCCATTTTTCATCCTATAAATATCAATGTATGAGTGTGTACTTGTTAAACTACTTCCAAAACTATAAAACACACTCCAAAACATAATTAAGCTTAAACCGACAACAAATGGCAACTAATGACGACGTTATGGTGATCGAAACAACAAGATGCCCCGATGTTTGGGTTCATTACGATTTGTGTCTAATGACCGACTCACATGAGATGGCACGTTGCAAATATTGCTCGAAGTTTCTTAACGCAGGGTCCAACTCGACATTACGAAAACATACGAATAAGTATTGTCGAGAGAAAAGAAGTTTGAATACTAAAAAAGCGGAAGTGGGAGAATCGTCCGGCTCTACAACCCAAAAATAAGTATTCCCAAATTAAAACGACGGACTTTGTTTTTTAAGTTTTAGTTATGTTTAGTATCGTTTATGTTTTAATAATGTTTGTAATAGTTATTGTTTAAATAAATAAAATGTTCGTCGTTATTAAAAAATTAACAAAAAATTAATCATGAGTAACAAAAGTAATTATAATTAAACAAATCAAAACTAAATATTAGTTGAACAAGTTACAAATAATTTTACTAAAACAAATAAAAAACACAAATTACAACTCTTCTTCGTCTTCACCCTCGTCTTCGTTATAAGAAGAAACCCCGTCATCCGCCTCCTCATCATGAATATGACGCTCTATTGGTATTTCGTCTTCAAAGTTCGCCTTGTGTTGTACACGATCCACCGCATCCAAATGGTCCTTTAGGCAAATGCAAACCTCTAGAGACTCGGGAGTTAATTTTGTTCTTCGCATAGATAACACCCTCCCACTAAGAGAAAACACCGATTCGGAAGCAACCGTTGAGGCTTGTACGGCAAGCAAATCACGAGCCATGGCGGATAGAATGGGAAATTCGTTTTGTTTACCTTTCCACCAAGCCAACAAATCAATATTGCGAATTTCGTCGACCGTTGCGCCCTCAACATAGTTTGCTCCACTATATCGACCAAGTTCGCTAGTTGGTGTGTTTTCTCTTTGCCTCTTAGATGCCGATTCACGAATCCCATTCATCAAGTTTATAAGTGGGTCATTGCACGGCCTACTAGTTGTTTTTTTCACAAAAGACGAACTCGTGCTTGGACCATACATTTGAAAATAATGGTCATAAAGGTCTTGAAGGTTTTTGTTGAACTTTTCCTTCGCTTCCGTCGACAACTTCGGGTCGATCTCATGCATACCTAAGTTGTCGAATATTTCTTCAATCGTTGTCTCAACCCCATTAACATTCCAATAGGGGTTTAATGCGGCGGCACAAGTAAAGACCGGCGGTATGTTTTCAAAATATTTTATGAACTTTTCCTTCATCACCGCAACAATATTCTTGAAGAGTTTGTTTTTATCCGCAAAGCTTTTAAAAACACAAGACATATAGTACAATTCTTGCAAAATCCAACAACTAGTAGGGTAATAGACTCCCGATAATTTTGTTGTTAACTTTTTTAACACGTCAAGATACTCCAACAAATAACCGACTTGGACCCAAACACTTTCCGGAAACATATCGGCCTCGCGTTCTTCAACAAGATTGTTATGAAAAGCTTGTAAAGTTTGGCGTTGGGCAAAAGCACACTTTAGCATATGACAAGTTGAGTTCCAACGGGTTAGAACGTCCCAATTCGGCCCCAAATACTTTCTTTCAATCGACTTGCAATAGTTCTTATATTCAAGATGTCTTCTTTTACCACTTTTGAAGACATCTTGTAACATTAGTCTAAAGAATTTTAAATCGTCACAAATGTTTTCATTGTCAAGATCTTTTTGAACAACCAAGTTGATGATATGTGCAACACATCGAACATGAAAAAAATCCCCGAAACAAGGTGGTGAATATTTAATGATAAATTTTTCGGCCGCCTTAGTATTGTTTGAAGCGTTGTCAAACGAAATCGAAAATATTTTATTTCTCAAGTTGTAAGTCGTTATAACTTCATCAAGTAATTCAAACAATTTTTCGGCGGTATGTGGGAACGGGAAGTTTTCAAAAGCGATGGTGCGTTTCATCAATTGCCATGTCACCGGATCAACCCAACGAACGTTGTAACCGGTTCCAACGGTAATATAGCCTCCTTGTTAGTTTTTTTGATGGGTGCCATAATATTTAGTTGGATGGTCGGGTAACGGAACGGGTTTGCTAAAGGAGTAGTATTTTAGTTTGTTTTTGAGTTTGGTGGTGAAACAAGTGGTGGAAAACAAGTTATATATAGGTTTCGGGCATCAAAACCCGGTTCCAACGGCTATATTACCGTTGGAACCGGTTACAACGGCTCTATTCTCTCTCAAAAACCGGTTCCAACGGCTATATTACCGTTGGAACCGGCTACAACGGCTTTTTGGTGTCTCAAAAACCGGTTCCAACGGCTATATTACCATTGGAACCGGTTCCAACGGCTAGTCTGACCTGTGTTTGACTTTTCAAAAAAAACCCGCCGGAACCGGTTTTTTCGGGTAGGAACCGAACCGGTTACAATTAAGAACCGGGTAGGGAACCGATTACAATTAAGAACCGGGTAGGAACCGATGAGTACATACAAATAGGAGAACCGGGTACGATTTTCGGATACAAAAATACCCAAACCGGGTATTGGGCCAACCGGGTAGGAACTGGAACCGGTTCCGGTTCGGTTCCACCAGTTAGGTTCGGGAACCGGTTTTTTTGTGCACGTCTAATATATACCGGCAAGGATTGTTTTTTGTTTTCAGTTTTAGGACTTTTTGATATTTTTAAGGGTACCGGTAAACCGATAAACTAAGTAAGGTATTTAATTTATACTAAATTTTGGGATCAATATTTTTTGTTACGACAACCTACTTACATATTAATAATTGCAAACCAAAGCTACTGAGAACATTTTATTTGAAACTCTTAGTTAATTTGAAACACTTGAACAAATTTTACTTTTAACTAAAAAAAAGATAGATTTCAAAGTTTGCGGTCAGTGGATATAAAATACAACCAACATCAACACGAATTTCGTGTAAATACATGATATAAAACAAAAACTATTTTAACTAGCTCTGTTTCATATATATATATATATATATATATATATATATATATATATATAGGGGAGGGATATTTTGAGAACTTGATAAGTTGTAAAAACTTTAATAACTCAATTTTGAACCACATTTAATTAAATGAGTTAGAATATGTGGCTAAGATTAAATTTGATTAAAAAATGAATCAGGAGAGAGAATAAAGATTTTTGTTAATTACACAAGTTTAAACTCTTTGATTAAAAAATGAATCAGGAGAGAGAATAAAGATTTTTGTTAATTACACAAGTTTAAACTTTAGTTATACATGTGTAAAAAGTCGATTCGGTGTGTAAAAAATTACGGTAATTTTTTGTACATTACTTACACTTACGTATTACACGTGTAAAAAAAATTAAAAAAAATGTTGTTACGTTGAGTTCTTTCGAGTTCTTAAAACTCAAAGCGGTTCTCAAAAGAAATCAATCCTCTCTCTCTCTCTCTCTCTATATATATATAATGGAACAAGAAACTGATACACATGACTACTTACATAAGAGTTGGTCACAAGGTAAAACAGAAAACATATAAGCCTGCACAAAATACCTCAAATCGGGAACAAGGGTAAACTCGAGACAAAAAATATGTACAGCGCAAATTTGATCTTAACTACAACCAAGATGCCCATCCCGGGAACATATGGCACAGCCTGTCAGGATCGATCGCATCTTGTATCAATTGTTGAACCTAACAAAACAAACACAAGCATCCTAAATATAAGCCATCCTAAATGTGAATTTACAAATTGAAATTATATACCTACCTGTCCATGTACACTTCTCATTTCACCTTCTTCATATCCATCAAGTTTCTGTTTAACACGCAGCAAAGCACGTGTTGCATCTTTGTTTCCTTCGTATTGCTCTTCTGAGTCCTCCAAACTCGCCTCCAGATCATCATCGGTTTCCTAACATCGTTAAACGAGTTTACATTGTTACATGGAAATATATAATAATAATAATAATAATAATAATAATAATAATAATAATGAAGTATGTATGAATTATAAATGCTGATTAAGTACCATTTGGCGCTCCAAAGCTTTTAGAGGTGATAGGGCCCACTTGTATAAAGGGTCATGGATAAAAACCTGCATTATATTTAAATTCACTTAAATCACCTTTACAGACCCGACCTGGAACACTTTTGTGTCAAAAATTAATATACTTAGTGGGCATGTCTAAAATGGATTAAAAAAAATAAGTTATATTAGCGAGAACCTTACTTTTGAGAAAAAAAATGTGTTAGTTATAGCCCGTGCCCGTTTGACTTGTTTATCTCTTAAGCTAATATATTTAATTTTACTCGTTTGAGATAAGGGTGTACATCGGTCGGTTTTCGAAAACATTTTATTTCGGTTTTTTTCAGTATACGGTTTTCACAATGGGTTCAGTTTTTCAGTTTGGTTCGGTTTCGATTTTTGTTTGATAGCAAAACTGAATCGAAGAATCAGTTTTATAGAAAACTTAAATCTAAATTGTAGATTTTTTTTATTGGGTTCGGCTATTTTTGATTCAGTTACGTTAGCTATTCCGATTACAGTTTTTTATTATTTTTTTTTTGCTAATAGCAAAGCCCTACTGAAAAATCAATTTTTAAAAACTAAAAAACCGAACCGTCGGTTTTTTCTTTGGGTTCGATTATTTTGGTCCAGTTATGTCAGTTAATCCAGTTACCAATTCAGTTTTCTTTTTTTTTTTGCTTGATAGCATAATTGAACCAAAAAATCTGTTTCTCAAAAACATAAAACCAAACCTTAGGTTTTTATTGGGTTCATTTATCACACTTCAGTTAGGTCAGTTACTCCAGTTACAATTCGGTTTCGTGCACACCCTTAGCTTGAGATAAGACATAGCCCGAATTATAAACAGGTCAAGATTGCCATTTCTACTTTATATGACTTACTTCAATGATGGTCAATAAAGCTTCTTTATTTGTTCGCATAACAGATAGATTTTCTTCACAACATCTTCTGAAAACCCCTTCCACGCCCGTTACCCCCATACCATCGATAATGTCTCTTGTCAGTCTAAAAGGGACCTACTCCCAATTCACATTACACAACATTATATCAGGAAAAAATGAAGGAATGAAAATAATAAATATATAATAATAATTATAATAAACAGAAGGAAGAAAGAGAGAGAAACCCGCTCAGGTGTTTTGAGCATCAAGCCTTGTTCAAAGGAGACACCAAGGTCAATGTGGACTACTTCTGCTGTTGCCTGGTCAATTAAGATATTCATGGAATGTCGATCTCCAAGGCCCACAATGTAGCCCACCTAAAAATTTAGGACAAAAAGTTAATAGCCAATTCAGTTTATGTTTCATCTTTAACGGATTAAACAAATAGCATTGAAAAACTTGGATTAAAGAAAAGCAGGTCGAAAGACAACCAATACACTTAATACGCATAACTTGATAAATTATTTTATTTGAAAAAACAGATTATTAATGAAATATAAGTTATACTTGGCACACTAAAAATTTATAGAAAAATTGGATTGAAAGGGTCTTTAGGAAGCAACAAAGTGGATGAAAACTATGAAATAAACTTTGTGTTTACAAGCAAATTAATGGAACTTGAAAGAACAAAATCAAGGATACTGATAACTAAAGAAAAAAAATAAACTACCATTGAGCTAGCTGCAACACTTCTTGTATATGCAAGTCGCTTTTCAAACCAATCAGCTGGATGTAAAAATCTCTCTAGGAAAAAGTGATGCATGACTGGTCTGCAAATATTAATAATCATAAACATAAAAAATACATATGTACAGAAATTCATGGCTTCGTGGTATTGATAATATAAAACCTTTGATGCAAAAAAACCTGAAATTGTCACAAACTTCCTGGAATGCCTTGCGCTTGTTATTTTCCTATATCAAAACAAATAAACATAAATTATACTGAATATACAAGTAGTCTAGTACAAAGTTTTAGATCCATTACAGCAAAAACAAAAATGATCCAAAGATTGTAGAGACGTCCAAGACTTAAAACTAAAATGCAAAATATTATGATCAAATAATTATATGAAACAGGATCAAAAGCAACTTACTGTAGCCATATGCTGTCTGCATTTTGGAAATGACCAATCTCCTAAGCCATAGCGTCCATGGGCCCCACCACTTCTCGAACTGAAATGTAGACAATTTGAGGTAATGCATATTTCAAGTCTTGACCCAAGGATTAAAAAAACATATTTCACTGACCTTCCTGTAAGATATTCGCCTAACGGTAATGTGCCATTAACCCACACAAGAACACCAGCACTTGGAGTAAAAGGAACCACCTGTTTCATAAAACATTAGTATAGTTTTAAAGTTTCCAATACTATTAAAAAAAATAATAAGTTTTTAACATCTTTTAGAGAAACATTAACTATGAGTTTATGAAAACACCTTGTATGTCCGTATCCCTAATCTCCTCTTCCATGTATCTCTGTGGTTTTGTAAGAAAGTATTGACCAAAGCAAAGAACTGCTCCATTACCTGCAATACATTTATTTTAATTTAATACAACAGTAAACAGGCTTAAACTAAGGTTATTTAATGATCCTTTTTTTGACATCGTTAGTTATACATTATGAAGAAACAGTTACAGATTGAGAAATTATATCCATACAGCATCTTGTCTGAGGTCATCATTTCCAGATTTGGCTAGCTGGCGATATCTTTTACCATCTGAACCGAGGCAGTCAACAAATTTTGGAGCATTTATACCGTTCATGATCCTGTGTATGTTTTAAATAAATAAATAAATAAATCGACAAGTTAGTATATGTTAAAAGATGATATTATTCACACTTTGTAAACATACGTGACTGAATCTGCTAAGCCTTTGAAATGAGGAAAAGACCCTTCGTTATATTGACAACTAGGATCAACCGGAAATGATGATGTCACTACCGGGACCTACAAATCCAATAAAAACATAAGGAGAGTATTCAATATGAATTCAGTTAACGTTATTAAATGTTGTATATCTTCATAATCCATATATGTTCATACTTCATAGATGAAAAAACAACACTTACAAGTTCAAGTTGCCGAACACTGCGAATATCTCTTGGTAGAGCAATCTTTTTATTGGTATCCTGTTAACATAATCTAGTCAGCAAGTAATAAACCTCAAAAGGCAGATAAAAATAACTGTTGGTACTTAAATAGTGTCGCAACTGTCCTGTGTTCATAAACTAGATATGCTAACATATTTACACTAACATACCATCATGTTTACAGTCACTTACATAAATGGATCAGATGGGATTCAAAAGATTACCTCTCGTTTTGTTTCTAGTTCAGCAAGCTTGATATAAATTTCTACCATCTGTTTCATCTATAATAAACACAAGCCATCACTTAAATAACTTACTGTAGATTTTCTTTACATTGTCAATAATAAAAATTATTAAAACTGGGGGGGGGGGAGAGACCTGTCGCATAACAGCTCCATGGTGAGAAGATAGCTCTTTTAAGAGGCTTTCCGCAGCATACTTTTTATCCATATCCACAACAAATGAGTTTCTACTTCGTTGTTTGTCCTTCACGCGGTCACCATTTGCCAGTGCCAAAAGCTAGAAGAAAACATAAAGAAAATCGATATTTATCCAGATTTTGAGTCACATATAGTAAATATCCATTTGACTCGTTAGCGAATCCGAAAGTTGTAAACTACCTGAAATATCGTGTGGTATGGATGGTCAATTGCCATTTTCTTTAATAGAAAAACCAGAGCAAACTGCACAAAAGGTAACTAAAAATGAAATAAAGAAAACTAAAAAACAAAATGAAAAACATTGCAGACATTCATCAAGCTCTAACCTGAAAACTTTTAGGCCCCTGACTGTCTTTTGAGCTACCGAGCCTTGAAGCAATTTGGTATACTAGTGGTATAAACTTGTAAGATTGTACCTATATAATAACCATATATGATATGAATCTTAAATCAACTGTGTATAGGTTGATAACAGCAACTAATAAATATTTTCATTCTTTGTGTACCTCGTTGATTGTGCTGATCATTCCATCTACAACAATTTGTCTTGTGGATAAACTAAACCAAAGAGATACAAGTCGGAAGACCTGATACACTCATTAATCATTCATCAAGATGTAAAATAACAAGTATATATGCACCTTCAAAATATATATAAACCAAAATATATGCATTGGTATTGGAAATAGATAAGAATAAGATCATACCACGCGTACATCATACTTGTCACCAATGACGAGACATCGCTTATATCCTTCCAGTGCTACACTGAGAAAATTATCCCTATCTTGCTGAAAAATGTAATATATACACATATATAAACATTATATTTATGTATACGCAGAATTTTGAAATCAATGAGTGCAATTGTCACGTGATTGATTTTCTACCTGCAACTTCTCAGCCTCCTCTTTATCCATTGCAAGTTGTTTTTGCAACTCTTGTATTTTCACTGTATACTCTGCTTTCTCTCCCTACAAACCATAAATGAAAAGTATGAAAACCATATGTAGCCCATTGATGACTTAAAAAAGAAATGTGTAAATGTTCACTTGCCTTGGATGAACTCTTGAATCGTCTATATAGTGCCTCCAGTTCCTTCGTCTACAAAATTGCACGTTTGTAAAAGCTTGTGATTATGTATTGAATGATAAACCAAAACTTCCTTTTTATTAAATTTAAAGTGGCATTTTCGACCCGTTCGGCAGGAACAGTTCGTGAACCGTTCGGCAGGAAGTTCAATACGAACAAAAATAATTGTTCATTTAGTCAAACGAACAAACATGAACACGTTATGAACATTCGTTCGTTTAAATTTGTTTATGTTCATTCGTCAACATTCTTACAAGTTAGTTAGTTTCATTTACGTTCGTTAATATATTCATTGCAATTTTTTGGCCCATTACAGCTTAGAAAAGTTTTAATAACTTTTTTCCGGCCCAAAACATTCATCTTCACGTTACTATTAACTGCTTTTAGCTCAATTACATTCGTTCATCTAGGTTCAGTTATGTTCTTTTCATGTATGTTCATGAACCGTTCGTTCATAATGTTAACAAACGAACATAAACATGTTTATTTTCTTGACGAACCAAAATGTACAAAAATACTTCGTTTGCTTAATTGTTCGTTCATGTTCGTTCGGTTTGTTTACAAGCCAAATAATGGGTCAACGGATTAATCATCTGGATGGTTTGTTAGTGTACACAACCTTCTAAATTGTTTTGTGTACAAAACTGAATTAATATTGTAATAACATAGTTTATGTAATCATATTTAGCACACTAACTATTTATAATTGAAAAGAGTATAAAGAACCTTATGTTTTCTTAAACGCATAGCTGCTTGCCACTCGTTAGAAGTGAGTCTTTCCTCATAATTACGAAAAAGAGCATCAGCATAATGAGCAAGATGAAACTGTGTTTGGGCTTTTCTTGCAATAGACTTTTTGTCTGTAGCGTTGTTATCATTAGAAAGATTAACTGCATTTTTTAAATACTTATCCAACATAGTCCTTGAGCTACAAAACAAAGATTAACAGTAAAGTTAGAACTGCATTCATTACTCGGTTTGGATTATGCTTTATATCTAACGGGTCAAACAAAAAAAAGGTAGTCAACCAAAACAGGTGTGTGGGTTGAAAGTGTCTAAAGTCTTATGTCTAATGAATGGCATTACAACTTCTTAAAATGTTTTATTCTAGGATTATGATCATGATCATAATAAATCTTCTTTTGATATCATAATTAACATCTGAAAAAAAACAAGTATGAAAGAAAGTGAAAACGAATAAGAGGTGTAGTATATAACTAACTTGCTAGAACGTGTTTCAGCCAGCCACTTGCCAACTAGGCGATACACATCAGCAGCTTCCTCGTTCACCTTACAACTTTCAGATATATATTTTGCAAGATTAATTGCCATCTCATGCTGACCTTGGGCCCGCAGTAACTTTGCTTCTTCAACCTGCCAAAATTAAGTGGATTGGGTCAAAACGGGATACACTTTGATACGCGCCACACAAGCTTTGTCCAAAAGTTGACTATCCAAACTCCAAACGATGAGTGAACCGTTCTGCGGGAAGTCGTCTAAGAGCACATCTCTCGTTCGTTAATATATGTTCGTGAGTGTTCGCTTTAATTCGTTTATGTTCAGTTATGTTTGGGAGTTTATGCTTGTATAAGTTCGTTCTTTTATGTTCGTTAATATATCTACTTTTAGGCCCGTTACAAATAGTATAGTTTCAAAAATGCTTTAGGCCCAACACATGGTTCACATTTACTTTTAGTTGTTTTAGCAGAGTTATGTTTGATTATCTATGGTCAGTTATGTTTCGTGAACCATTCATTTATACTTTTAACGAACATACATAAACAAACACGAGCACGTCATTTTCTTCACGAACAAGAAAATTCCGTTCGTTTGATTGTTAGTGTTCAATCGTTTGTTCAGTTAAAGTTAAATAAGCAAACATGAGCATGCTCCTTTCGTGTGCATTCGATTCGTTTACAGGCCTATGGATGGTAATCTAAAGTGATGTTAAAAAAATACATAAAGAGGGTTAACTGGTAAAATTAACGCATACCCTTCCAAGCCAGTAAAGTTTAGAATCTTCTCCAGTGCTGCCCATGTAGAAAAACTTAAACTCATGCAATGCAGCAGCGGCATGAGAGAATCTGCATCCCTACAAAATGGGGCTAAATATCATTTTCCGATCACTTTGTTTTTATAAAGAATTAGTCTTGTGTTTTATCAAGTTATTACAGTATAAAAGCATACCTTACGAAGAATAGATGCAGATTCCAACAGATGTTGGACCGTACAGTCCTTGCAACTTAAAATCTGAAGCATTACTTTTCTGAATGCGATGAATGGTTCTAATAAGTTCATATGTAATTGTGCACGGTTTAGAATGCAGCTCCATTCCTTATTTAACCATGATAACTACAGAAAACAATTTCAAGGCATTAGATTTCCCAAGTTCTCACACACACGTTCATGTCTGCTCAAATTATATAAAATTGCTTATGTAATAATAACCGGCGTGTTAACTTTTCATAAAAAGGACAAATGGATAAACAAAGGTTTGTGGGTCAACCCAGCCCATTCAGACTGTGCTTAAAATGACACATTCAAAGCAGAACCTAATTTAAACCCCCAACCAACCCACCTGACCCGCCCATTTTTCCACCTGTACTAAAAAACATATCATATCAGAAACTGGCTAATTATACCTGGTCCATGTTGGGAGTAAACGGTCCAGATGACAATTTCTGTGTCTCGGTGTGATTATCTTTCTTTCCATCTAACGATGCCCATCGCAAATCCCAGGCTAGACCAAGATGACAAAAGATCTGCCAAAGGTCCAAAGAAACTTATTATAAAAATGTTCATTTAAACTTATTGTTTAACTCAAGTTTACTAACAAAGTTACCAATATGATATCTCCCTTCCTTGTTTTTATGTAAAACAATTTCAACTCAAGTATGCTAAGAAATGATATCTCACTTCCTAAATTTATATTAATTCTACCATGTTGTTGCATTTTATACTATACAAAGTAAAAAACAAAAGTACATAAACTATTTAAATTATTAACCTCCTTGTTTGACAGGTTTATAAATAACTAACAGCATTAAACAAAATAGAATTATAGAAGGTGCATTTTCAACAGACTAAGTTATTCATACTCCATGAACCATCTTGATCATGCTTCAGCTTGATATACATCCACTTATTTTAAACATAAAATTAAGATTACGCTTACTTTAAAGTATGGACTTCAAGTTCCAAAGTAGATGACCAGAAGATTTTGGACAAGCCTTATTAAGTTGCAAACAAACTGTGTAATCGTTGAGAATCACATACCTGAAGCTTCACAATAGTTGAATATATATACTCCGTGCTCTCCTCACTTGCATGGTAGATAGAAAACAAAAGCTCCTAAAATGAATGAAAAATCAAGTTAAAAATGAGCTTCAGAAAACCATATTTCATCCAACTACAATACAAACCCATAATTACCTGCTTAGATTCTTTCAGATTCAGATTAAACTCATTGATATCTCCCTCCTTGAAAGCCCTCAAACAGCTAGCACCCCAGATTGTAAAATGATTTATGCAACAAATAAAGATATGTGCTTTATGATTTCAACAAATAAAGATATGCAAAGTGATTCATGCAAATATACAAACATAATCAATTCATGCGCCTAACATGTAGAAAAACCTTAAAATATCCATAATTCCAAATAGCATGATGTTTATCCCACAAATCCTATAAACATGCTTTTATTTAATTTTTCACTATTTAAACTTTAAAGACAGCAAAACTCTCATCGCCAGAGTGTGGAAAGTTCTTTTTTTACAGACGATTTAATCCTAAATATGTATCTTGTTAGACAATATATTTAGCTAGTAATTTTATATTCTCTATTCCTAACGGTATCTAAGTGTAATATCTATTCCTATATATAGGTCTTCCTGTAATTGGTTTTATTCAATAATATCAAATCATTATTCTGTGTTAATATGGTATCACAGCTAGGTTAATCAACCTATTCTTAAACCCTACCAGCCGTCAGGCAATTTTTTTTTTTCTCTTCTCTTCCAAACAATACATGCAGTCTCCAACCTGCAACACCTAATCTCCATCACCAACAATAACCTACAGTCAATATTCTCCACAACCTATCTGCAATAAATCATGGCCATGATCCCTGCTTTCACAACCACTGAGAAGACGGCCCATAATTCCCATAAGTTTGCTTTCAAACTCTCACCCACTAATTATGGATTCTGGAAAAATATGATTCATCCATTCTTAGTCACCAACCATCTATTTGGTTATATAGACGGAACAATTCCCTGCCCGCCATCACGTACTGCTGCCACCACTGACACCGCATCTATGGACAACCCTAGTTACCCCAATTGGGTTGCCAATGATGCTCATGTGAGAATGCTTCTGATCTCCACTATTTCTGAAGCATCCTTCCAACATGTTCAAGGCCTTACCTCCCGGGATCTCTGGCTCTCTCTTGAACGAGCATATGCACCACATAACTCTTCCAGAGAATACACACTAAAAACTCAACTGTTGAAGCTTGAGATGAAAGGTGATGAAAGTCCCTCTGCTTACCTTACTCGTGCACAGGAGTACGCCACCGCTCTAGCCAACATTGGAGAACCATTCAAAGACAAAGACTTAGTCATGCTTGTAGTTGCAGGTCTACGTCAAGAGTACACAGGTTTAAAACAAACTCTTATAGCTCGCTCCCCACCTGTGATGTTCAATGAATTATATGGTTTGCTAAGTGACTATGACTACATGGTTACTAGTCACACAGCTACTGCTCCTCAAGCGTTCACGGCTGCCCTCGCTGGTCCTGCACCTACTCCAGCAGGTACTCCACAAAACTCACAATTCGCTGCTGTCCAACATATGGCAGCCCAATTAGGGTATCAACTCAGCCCTCTAATACAGCAGACCGGCCAATCTCAGGCCTTTATTGCAAATCGTTCCTCAAATAATTATCATGGAAATCGGCGTGGCAGTTCACGTGGTAACTACCGCGGAAATAATAACAGAAATCGAGATGATTCTCGTGGAACTGGTGGCCAAAATCGCCAACCATCTTTTGTGTGGGCATCAACGCAAAACACAGTCTATGACCATTGTAACAGGTGTGGTATAGCCCACATCCCAGCTCTGTGTCCAAACAGATCCGGTTCAAACTCCACACAGGGTTTGTCACAGCCAAATTATGCAACAGATTATGCGGCTCTCTCAAGTATTGGCTCAGCCTCCGGTTCAACATGGAACCCTGACACCGGGGCAAATGGTCATGCTACTCCAGATTTAACAAACTTGGATCACTCAGAAGCATATAATGGTAATCACTCACTTCATGTTGGCGACGGTAATCCTCTTCCCATATTTCATATTGGTTCATCAAAAATCTATTCTCCAACAAAACGTTTGAACTCTCTAATGTTCTTCATGTACCCGCACTTAAAAAGAACTTGCTATCTGTACAACAATTTTGTTTAGACAATAACGTTTTCTTTGAATTTCACTCGTCTTTTTTTGTTATGAAGGACGAGTCTACACGTACCATCCTACTCACGGGTCCAAGTGATCAAGGCCTTTACACTTCGCTTGCCTCAGTTGAAGTCTCTTCCATATGTTTCTTTCACAGCCACCAAAGCATCCTCAACAATTTGGCACCATCGTCTTGGACATCCTCATACTCGTATTTTTAATTCTATTGTTTCTAGTAATTCGTTACCTGTTTCATCTTTTTTATGTCGTGACTTATGTTCTTGTCAAATGGGGAAGTAATCCAAATTGTCTTTGAATCTTTCAAAATTCCATAGTAATAACATGTTGGATTTGGTTTATTGTGATGTCTGGGGTCCTGCTCCATCACGTTCTTTTGATTGACACAGGTTTTTTATGTTATGCGTTGATCATCATTCACGATATATGTGGTTTTACCCCTTGGCTCAAAAATCTGATGTTTACTTAACCTTAAAATCATTTGTGCTTATGGCAGAACGACAATTTAACACTAAGCTTAAAAATGTGCAAACTGATTGGGGGGGGAGAATTTCGCAACCTTACACCATTTTTCACTTCACTTGGTATTATACATCGACGCTCGTGCCCGCACACAAGTGAACAAAATGGCATTGTTGAGCGTAGAAACCGCCATGTTGTTGAAACGGGCCTTGCCCTTTTGGCTCATTCCAACACTTCACTGCGTTTTTGGAGTTTTGCTTTCGAGACGGCTGTTTTCTTAATAAATCGCTTTCCCTCTCGAATTAACTCCAACAAATCACCCTTTGAACATGTTTTCAAATGACCACCTGATTACTCTATTCTAAAGGTCTTTGGATGTCAATGCTTTCCTTACCTACGACCATACAATCGACACAAAATGGATTTTCGATCCACCTCATGTGTTTTTCTCGGCTATAGCCCAATACATCATGGGTTTCGGTATTTGGATCTTAATACCGAGCGCGTGTACATTGCATGTCACGTTCGTTTCAATGAACTCCATTTCCCCTTTACACCTAAACTTACCCAACCTGCCACCGAGCCAACCTCTCCCTACTACAACCTCTCCCTACTACTCCTCCTACCCTGACCCTCCTGAATTTCATGACATATCTTCACCACCCACCCCAACCCCCATGGCTGCAACAACCCCCACGACCAACCCAAACCCAACAACTACAACCCCCACAGTCAACCCCGCCTCCACCTCTACTTCCGCGTCCATGTCTCAATCCACTCCTCAACCACGCCCTCGTCCATCCAACCTTCGCCAAAATCCAAAACCTTCAACCCGTTATGATCCATCTGTCTACCATACTTCTGCTGGTCCTTCCCAACCTTTCGAACCGTCCTCTTTTACCATCGCCAACAAATTCCCCGAGTGGCGTGATGCCATGGCTGAAGAGTTTAACGCTCTTGTTAAAAATGAAACATGGTCACTTGTGCCCCCGGTTACTAATACTAATATTATTGACTCAAAGTGGGTTTACAGGATTAAAAAGGATGCCAATGGGCAGGTTACGAGGTACAAAGCACGTCTTGTTGCAAAGGGCTACAATCAAAAACCAGGTATCGATTATCAAGAAACATTTAGCCCGGTTGTAAAGGCTACCACTATTCGGGTACTTTTGTCTCTCGCGGTTACAAACCAATGGCCACTTAGACAGTTGGATGTTCTAAACGCCTTTCTTCATGGTGATTTAAAAGAAACTGTCTATCTTCGTCAACCACAAGGTTTTGTTGATGAATCAAGACCTAGTCATGTTTGTTTATTACATAAGTCATTATATGGCCTTAAACAAGCACCGCGAGCATGGTTTGAACGTTTCTCTACCACGTTATATCATCTCGGTTTTATTGGTTCTCAAACAGACCCGTCTCTATTTATTCTCAAGAGAAAGGGTACCTTGGTGTATGTTCTTGTTTACGTGGATAATATTATTGTTACAGGGAATAATCCACAAGCCATTACTGACATCATTAACAAGTTGGGCACTGCGTTTGCAGACCTTGGTAATTTGCATTATTTTTTGGGAATTGAAATCATACCGTCTGGAAAGAATCTCATTCTATCTCAGCGAAAGTATATATGTGATTTAATAAACACAGCAGGTTTAGCCGAATGTAAATCCGTTCCATCTCCCATGAGTAGCTCGCAATCCTTGGCTCTTGCTGACAGTCCTCTGCTTGCTGATCCTACCAAATATCGCCAAACGGTTGGTGCTCTTCAATATGCAACTCTTTCTAGACCCGACATAACCTTTGCGGTCAACAAAGTTTGTCAGTTCATGCATTCTCCCACAGTAAATCATTGGTTAGCTGTCAAACGGATCTTACGATATCTTCAAGGTACCTCTAACTATGGTCTTTTTATTCGCCAGAACTCCAGCTCTACTCTTTAGGCTTTGGCTTTTACTGATGTAAACTGGCGCACAACCTTGCAAGCTTACTCTGATGCTGACTGGCCCGGCTGTCCAGATGACCGTCGGTCCACGGGGGGGTTTGCTATCTACCTAGGTTCTAATCTCATCTCGTGGAATGCTCGCAAACAACGAACGGTCTCGCGATCTTCAACCGAATCCGAGTATAAAGCGCTTGTTGACACTGTTGCAGAAATAACTTGGCTTCAAGCTCTCCTAAATGAACTCGGTATTATCTCCAAAGTCTCACCCACACTTTGGTGTGATAATCTAGGTGCAACATATCTCTCTGTCAATCCTGTATTTCATGCTCGCACTAAACATGTTGAAGTCGATCATCACTTTGTTCGTGAACAAGTTGCTCAAGGGAAATTGGCAGTTCGGTTTATCTCCACACATGATCAGATTGCAGATGTTTTTACCAAACCTCTACCATCGCAAAGGTTTCTGCTGTTAAGGTCCAAGTTGCAGGTCGTTCCCCGCCCTCAACTTGCGGGGGGATGTTAGACAATATATTTAGCTAGTAATTTTATATTCTCTATTCCTAATGGTATCTAAGTGTAATATCTATTCCTATATATAGGTCTTCCTGTAATTGGTTTTATTCAATAATATCAAATCATTATTCTGTGTTAATATATTTCAATACCTAAAATTCGGATAAAAAAGTTCAATGGCTATAATTGGTAGAAACATTTGAAACCATGCACAAATAAATAATCTAATAGATACAACAATGTTATACAACAAATTAAGTACACCACTCATGGAAGGTGGATCAATCAGCTAGTTGACACTTAATTGTAGGAAGATTATAGCATGAGAAAAACTTCAACACATGACAACAAGATTCGCATTGCGTACTTTGTCACGTATTTGAAAAATTAAACATATTTTATACCTGTGCAGTTTTTGGTTAAATCAATCAATCAATTGATTGATTTAACCAAAAACTGCACAGGTATAAAATATGTTTAATTTTTCAAATACGTGAAGTTTTTGGTTAAAATGATTGTGTTTGATTTGCTGATTTGAGTTAAGAGAATTAGTGCCTGTGTACAGTACAGAAAAATCCCAATTTCCTGCACGCCAAGCAGCTTCAAACTACATAGAAAGTGAAAACATCACCATACACAAACAGATGAAAACAAGAAGACATAGATATCACAAAAGTAAAACAAATTATATTAATACCTGTAGCTCATTGAATTCCAAGTCATCCTGAATTCGACCTTTCCGTAACATTAACCCTTGCGAATACATATCCAACACATGAGTGCAACCAGTTTGCTGTAAAGACTTAATTACCCCTTTGTGTGGTTTTCTTTGCCTCATTTCATCATCTGATTTAGAGGACGATAAAGGTAAAGACGGATGAAAGTTTCCAGGGAGAACCTCTAGGGAAGACTTACCCATCTCAATCGATGCTTCAGACCGTACTTGTAGGTCGTAATACTCTAGAGCTTTACTCCAATTACCCTCATGCTCAAAGGTGATTATTTGTGATGTCAGCTATACATCATAAAAAGACAACCTTAAAAACAATACATTTATTTGAATAACGTTTTACTTCTAATGGGTCAAATTGCCAAAAGTTTAAATAAAAATAGCTTATACAAAAATGGGTCGAAGTCACCCAAAGTATTAACTTATTGCATAAAACCTATGTAGCACAGGAACGGGTACGGGACTGGGATACGGGGACCTTACTACGGGAAACGGAAAACTAAAAAATCCAAGATACGGGTACGGCAAAGATACGGCAAAAAAATATATAAATTAAATAAAATTTATATGTCTCTACATAAATGATAAGTATAACATCTAGAACAAAACAAAGATAAATAATAATAACAATAATAATATAATAATAATAAACATGTCTTGTTAATAATAATAATAATAATACTAAACATTTTTAACAAACAAAAATACTCTAGGACATAGAGTGTAGATATAACAATATATTTATTTTTTAATTATCTAACATAAAGTTAGGCTTGCAGAGTTGCAGGAAAAGAGACATTACACGTACTATTTTCAAAACAAAAGGAGTAAGCTCAAGTTTAAGATTGATGACTGTACCTTGTGTGACTGGATGATTCCATACAAACTGTCTGGTTCATTTATTTGAGTAACTGCTGAGACTAGAATTTCTATGTGGTGAGGCAGCTGATGACCATAATAAAGAGATCACAAATGATGTATCATAATGCATTCTTTAACATGGTAATGTTATATATAATATCCAAAAGAAAATTAACTTACCATCTCTGAATGGGAAAAATCTGGACTCCCTAATGTAAGGCAATTAAAATGCTCTTGACACCAATGCTCCACATACAATACCGCAGTGAAATATGAGCCGCAGCCCTAACAATTAATAATAGAATCAAGTCACAAAGTAGTGACACTAGAAAAAAAAATGGATCACTTTTTATTGAGTTACAGAAAATTAAATATCATGAGGGTTGTCATCGGGTTGAGTAATGGGTTAAATCGAGGTAAGTTTATGTTTGGGCAAATGGGTTGGGGTCCACCTGTCAACATTTCTATAGTCCATTCGTTATTTAAATGTAAATAACTTATGTATGAAATATGAATTTTGAATTAAACAAGTTGAGACGTTGTAAGCATCTTAATAACCCGCTAAAAGGTGCTAAAATTTTGGTTTTCTTCTCAAACCTGTTCGGGTTTGGTCAACAAAACTCAATGCAGGTTTTTGTTGGTGCCAGTTCGGGTTGGAACCGGTTTGAAAAAGGTCAAAGATCGGGTATAGCAAGTTTGAAACTGGGTTTTGACTGGTTTGAAACCAAATGGTTACAGCCCAGTTATAACTTTCAATCCTTATGGTTTGGTCAGTTTTTAACTGGTTCTTGTCATACCAGTTTCAATATCGGTTCCAAAACCGAGTCGGGTTGGAACCGGTTTCATAACGGTCAAAAACTGGCTTTGACAGGTTTGAAACCGGGTTTTGACCAGTTTTAACTCTACAGTTCGGGTCGGTTCCTAACCGATTCTTGTCAAACCAGTTTCAATATCGGTTCCAAAACCGGTAACAAGAATTTTCCTGTTTTGGCCCGTTATCAAAAAAGTACAACCCTATTTGGCTTATTTCTATGTAAACAAATTGTAACCACAACCTCTATAACTGATACTTACCAATGAAACTAACTCACAATAGCTGACTTAGCGACAACAAGGTAGTCAATCGGAAGCCAATAAACCTGGGAAATATAAATTGTCGAGTAAATCATGAATTCAAGTATAGATATAACATTGGGTTCCATAAATTCATAGAATAGGTTAACCTTTTCCCAAGTCAAAGTAGATGCCGATGGTTGACTAGATGTTACAGTAAGGTCCTTTGACTTATGTGGTGTATTATGGGATCTAGAGCTATAACCAGATGACTTTACGTGCTGCAGAATCAAACTTTAGTAACTAAAGAGTAATGGAGGCAACTGGCAAGACAATATTATATTAAAAGTAATGTTTCTAATAATGTTTTACCTTTGCGCCTTCGGTTTTAGATGGAACAGAAGCAGCTCTCTCCATTACATGACAATATTATATTAAAGCTGCGCCGCAACCCCCTTTTGAACAGCAAAGCCAATCCTGCTAAAAACGAAGCTTTGAGACCTAGAAGCTGAAGAGGTTCCGTGTACGACGCGCTGAACCCTACTCAAAAATTTCACAGCCTCTGGAGCCAAAAAACCAAATGTATCAAAGGCAAATGGTAGAAAGACATGTTGATTATCTAAACAAGCTTTCTCGTGTTTAACAACTTTGCCCGATTCAGCCTTCAACGCAGCCTGACCCACAACAAACCCACGGTCCCTGAGCCCAACAAGAGGAGACACTCCTGTAAGATCCACACAGGCGTGTTTCCCCCCTGCCCACCCGAACACAAGAATATCAGCTGGTCGTAAAGTAGACCTCCCTTCAATAGGATCCGTGAGAAAGTTAACAGGGGCCTCCTTTTTAGCAGAAATCCCTGCCCGTTTAAGAACATCACACAGAACATCCCTAACCAGATCATGTCTGTATTTAAAGCCAGGCAATTCTTTGCAATGCACCGCATGGTCACCAAAAGAATCCAAACAGACCTTGCGACAAATTGGGCAAGGTTCATCCGTTGGGAACATAGGGATCATTAACCGGTACTTAAGGATAGCCCGATACTCCAAACCCGACATACGTTGGCCTAATCCTTCAATGGGGATAGCCGTTAGAAAATCCTGAGCCCGAGGAGCCCGAAGGCATTCAAACACCGCCTTTTGGCGAGGGGATAGATCAAACTTCACTTCTAAACTCTTGACGATTCCACTAAATAAGGCACTCGCCACAACATGTTGGGCTTTAGGGGGGGCGGTGTCCTTATTAGAGAACCCGCTAAGATCAAAATCTGGAAGTGAAGTACGTAAACGATCCATCGCACACCCATAATCAGAGTCCAACCTATGAATATCACAACCCCGAAGAATATGGTCTTGCAAACACCACGATTGTGCTCTCGAAGCCACAAAAGCATATGTAGATACATCCTCGGCCGAACAGAGACCCAACCCCCCATAACGGATCGGAAGTAACGCCAACCTCCATTGGAGATCCCCAAAGAACGGACCTCCACAAACCACGATGTCCTCAATCGCCCTTCGAAGACCATTGTCCTCAATCACCCTTAAGATATGAACCTGAAGTTGTTCACCCAGAACATCAATACCATATTTGGATTGGTTAATCTTAATAGTTCTGAGTAATTCATAAATAATCTGACAACACTGATCTTGCAAAGGACCACAATCAATGAATTGACCCACCAAGTTGAAAAGATAACTGCATAATAATAAAGCAGTTTATCAGAGTAATGATCAAAACGGGCTTGAACTGAAACATGTTTTTAGTTCACTTTAAATCAACCATAAACTTTGTTCTTACAATAAGAGCCCAAAACCGACCCATGCAAAAAAGATGTCTAAACTCACTTGGATGTGCTTGGTGTTGCAGCTCTATGCCCAAGAACATTAACAAGCACCTCAATCCCAGACAACCTATTACATCTGTGCCTATGGTGAGTAGAAGCGGTAACTTTTTGATGAATTTCAAGTATGAACTGCAAAACAAGAACATAATTGTGGTTAAGTAAATTATAAAAATAATCACGAAAAACGTTAATATATATGATATCAACAAGAGTATCACCATAAACACTCTATCAGGGTGAAAAATGTTAATTTTGTCAACTACAACTATGCTAGAAGGAGATTCCTCCCTACAAAACAGCATAGATAATGGTTAGGCAGCATAAACTAATAATTTGATATTGTAAAGCATAAATAAACATTTGCAACTGTTACATGTTCAAGAAACCATCAACAACTGTTTGAATAGCACGTTGAATTGTATCCTCGGAAAAAAAAGGTAATGCAGGTTCTGATAACCGAGAAGCAAGTGATAGTATGTGACTGACAATAGAAACCTGCAATTCAATAACAGTTGGTGTTACAACTTTCAATCAAAAAAGGTATAAATGTCCTGCATGTGTATATATAATACTAAAAAATTAGTTGAGATTTTATTTAGAAATTAGGTCAACAGGTGGGTAAAATAAAACTTTTTAAGATGGTATTTAAATAAGACTTTCATTTTTTGCTATACGCCTATACCCAAATAAATGTATCTAAAACGAATCAAGTCATAATTGAAGAAATAATAACATAAAGAAAACAGGTCAAAATGGATCAAATGTTAACCCAAAGTGTATTTTTAACAAATAAAACCTCCAAAATCAGTTTATTCAGAAAGTTGTATTATTGTTGATAGGCATGTTCTTGTTCGCTCATTTAACTTTAACCGAACAAACAATCGAACACGAATAACTAAAAGAAAAGAGTTTTCTTGTTTGTGTCGGTTCGTCACGAAAATGAATGTGTTCGTGTATGTTCGTTTGATAAAAGCATAAAACAACGGTTCACGAATGTAAACGAACGAACATAACTGAACTAGTAACTTCTAATGGGCCTAAATAATTTAAGTGAATATACTAACAAATGAGAAAACATAAATGAGCGAACAAAACATGTGTTCATGTACGTTCATTAATCCGATAAACAAACTTCCCGCTGAATGTTCAGTTGGATAATGAAATAAAATTGCTCCATATACAACAGCAAACCTATTAAAAAACTGTAATCAAAAGTAAAGTAGCAAACTAACCATGTGTTTCTTGATAAGCACGTCGCGCTCGTTTTCTGATATCCCAGAGATACTTAACATTGTACTCTGAAGAACAGATGTACCAGATTCCCACCCAGGCCTTTTACTACAATGCAATGCTATACATATGGAAAAGATAGCTACAAAGTGACTCCTAATAAGAGATGCAGAAGGTTGACCCGCAACCTGCAAGAAGAAAGAAAGTCAACTCAAACAAAATACAAACATTATTCAACTGTTGAATTTATAAACCATTAGTATGAAGGCTTCAGATATATTCAGTAACATGATGTATTCAAATTGCTCTTCATGTCTGAATACTTAATTGCCTAAGTATTCAACTTGGCTCGACAAATGCTTACAAAAATACAATATAACATATTTTTATTAAAAAGCTTTGTAAAATTCTACCAAAATATTTATAATTCTTCAAAATAAATTTATAATAATCTAGTTTGAGAACTCTTAATCTATTGCTTTATTTCAACTTCTTTTTCTTCAACTAAAAAGTTCATATCTTAATTAAAATATATATTAACTAGAAGCAATCCTATACGTGTGAAATTTTTAAATATGATAAACTACTATAAAGTTAATACTTGCTTAATAAGATATTTACCTAAAAAAATAATATATTTTTATTGAGTGAGTCATGTCTTAAGATAATTTAAATGCAAAAAAGACAAAAAAATAAATATAAAAAATATATGTCAACAGCATCTGAAAAGAGAAAATATAAATTAAGTTCAGATATCCTACCTTGGCAACCCAGTTCAAGCTGGAAATGTCATTATACAAAATCAAAGCTGGAAGGAGCCAATGAGATATATACTGAATGAAATTACTAGCTTCCACATTGAGAACGAAAAGTTCACGTGTCTGTAAAATTATTAAATGAGATTACTTGTAAACTCAATAATGCTTTAAATGAAATAGTTGTAATAATAATACCTCAACTAGTGCAGCTAAGCTCACACCACATTGGACCCAAAAGAAAATAATTGGTGCAATAAGCTCTCCAATGTACTGCAGAAAATGTAAAAATAAAATCTAAGCGTCCCAATGTTTAAATGCAGTTAATAAATGAGTAAAAAAAACTGTCAAAATAACCTCTGATCTGGAGCTGTAGTGTAGTTTTTGAGATAGATTATCAAGTACTGCACCAACCAGCACCCTATAGAAAAACCATTTAAAATTAAAAACATAGAAATAAAGCCATTCCAAATGTAAAAACATTAGGTGTGCAAAAGAAACCGAATGAAGACGAACACAGCATGTTCGTGTTCGTTCAATTAACTTAAACCGAAAAAACTATCAAACACGAACAATTTAATGAACAGGGTTTTCTTGTTCGTGTTTGTTCGTTAAGAAAATGATAGTGTTTGTGTTCATTAACAATATAAACGTACGAACATAATTGTATATAGATGAACAGGCATTACAGAGCTAAAACCAATTATAAGTAAATGTGAACAACAATGCGTTGGGCCTAAAGGATTGTTAAAACTAGACTAAATTGTTCACGAAAATAAGTGAACGTAAGCCAAAAAAATAAGAACAAACGTAGCCAAGCGTTCACGAAAATAAACGAACGAACAAGACATGTGTCCATGTTCGTTCGTTTATTAAATAAGCGAACATAAACGAACTTCCGCCTAACATACAAATGGTTCACTAAACGTTTGGTATGTTTATACTTATAGGGCAAAAAAAAACATTGAAATTACTCCAAGATATAAAGTAATGGTGGAAAAATAATACCTCTGAGAAGAGTCAATTGCAGCAATAACACAGATCATAAAAACAGCCTGCATGCAGGATCACAAATTAATAAAGTCAACAGAAGCACCCTTGACCACATCCATACATAAAAACTAAGGATAAAAAAATCAGTTACAAGAACTTAATGACTGCATGCAGGATCACAATTATGTTCATTTATAAACACGACTACCAAAAACCACCCCATCTTGAGACATGGCAATCAAGTTATTCCTAGTGTTTTTTAATGTATCATAGTTCTCTTAATAATTCTTTCTACTTAAATAAAGAAAATTACCTCCAACTCAATTTTCTCACTATGAAGGGCAACATGCCCGAGGGTAACAATGATGGTTTCCATCACAGGTTGTGGTTGATGACCAGCAGCTAAAACTTCATTTGCTTTAACAAGCTTATCCTTAAATAGCACCACCAATTTCACACTAAAATTCGACCTGAACATGAAGAAATGTAATTTGTGATGTAAACATGTAGCTACTGCATGAAACAAATTCCATAACTATAATAACTGTATGCAATGTATTCAACATCTAGGCTCGTTTTGCTGCTTGAATCTTTTTTTCTAATTGCAAACATACTCTAACAAGAAATTTGCATAATAAAATATGAAACAATATATATTTGGCATCATACAGTATATCTTGGAAGAGCTCGTCATGGCCATCCCATGTTTGGAAAAGAACACCAATTCTTCTTGCTAAAGAAAACCGAACACGAAAGTCAGGATCTCTGAGCATCAGTAGCAGCTTCTCGATCATGGTCTAATTAAAACACTGACATAGTTAATACTTAGCAATTGTAGATGGTTTTGTATATCTTAATATGAGAGTTGCATGGATATATATAGATAACATAATTATGAAACTCTAGAGTCTATTCATATCCCTTGACTGCACATATTCCGAGCCTCTACATATTCGAGTCTAATACTCCCCCGCAAGCTAAGGCCGAGGTTCGACCTGTAGCTTGGACCTTAAAGATAGGAACCGTTGTAAAGGTAAAGCCTTAGTAAAGACATCAGCAATCTGATCTTGTGTAGAGATGAATTGGACAGCCAGTTTTCGTTGAGCCACCTTTTCTCGAACAAAATGAAAATCAACTTCAATGTGTTTTGTTCTAGCATGAAAAACCGGATTTGCAGACAAGTAAGTAGCTCCCAAGTTATCACACCACAATGTAGGAGCTGTTTTAACAGGATAACACAATTCGCGTAAAAGCGTCTCGAGCCAAGTTAGTTCAGCAACCGAGTCTGCCACAGCCTTGTATTCCGATTCCGTGGATGACCGAGAGACAGTCTTCTGTTTACGTGCAGCCCAAGAAATAAGATTTTTACCCAAATAGATAGCAAATCCTCCGGTGGATCGACGGTCATCCGGGCAGCCTGCCCAATCAGCATCAGAGAAAGCAGTGAGAGACGCGTCAGCATAAGCATGAAGTAAGGGACCCGAATCATGATGTAACAAAAAACCAAAATCAATTGTGCCCTGAAGATACCGTAATATGCGTTTAACCGCTGACCAATGATTGACAGTAGGAGAGTGCATGAACTGGCACACTTTGTTACCTGCAAAGGCGAGATCGGGTCGAGACAATGTAACATACTGTAGTGCCCCAACCATTTGTCTATAGTGAACAGGTTTGTCATAGGGGGGAACTGTCACCAAGTGATAGATTAGTAGATGAGGTCATGGGGGACGGGACCGGCTTAGCATGAGAGAGTCCAGCCCGACGAAGCAAATCCAAAATATATTTTTTCTGATACAAGATAATGTCTTTGTTGCGATGTACGATCTCAATGCCCAAAAAGTAAGACATGACGAGCTACATACATGCGATCTGTTAGAGGATTCATGGAATCGAACATGACGAGCTACATACATGCGATCTGTTAGAGGATCAAAGCACCTGTACCCAAGATGCAAGGTGCTGTAGCCGAGGAACACGCACGAGATGGACTGAAAATCCAGTTTGTGAGGATTGTATGCTCGGAGGTGTGGATAGCATCGGCACCCAAAGACCCGAAGAAAGGAGTAATCGGGTTTGTGTCCAAAAAGATGTTCAAACGGAGACATATGTGAGTTGGAACGGGAGGGCATCCGATTAATTAGATATACAGCGGTGCCAAAAGCAAAGTCCCAAAATTTTTGTGGAACGTGAGACTGGGCAAGTAAAGTAAGCCTAGTTTCAACAACATGACGATGTCGCCGCTCAACGATGCCATTTTGTTCGCTTGTGTGTGGACAGGAGAGTCTATGTATGATACCACGTTCCAAAAAGAAAGGAGATAATTTGCGAAACTCGCCTCCCCAATCTGTCTGAACAGATTTGAGTGTTGTTTTAAATTGGCGTTCAGCCATTGTAATGAATTGCTTAAAAGTAGCAAATACATCAGATTTAAGTTTTAACGGGAAAAACCACATAAATTTGGAATAATGATCCACACATAACAAAAAATAATTGTGACCATCATATGAGGAATCAGATGCGGGTCCCCATACATCACAAACAACTAAATCCAAAACATGTGAACTGCGATAATCAGATAAAGGTAAAGATAGTTTGCTAGATTTTCCCACAGAACAAGAGTCACAAACAAAACTAGAAGGTTTATCAGAAACAGGTAAACAATACTTTGAAAACATAGAATTTAAAAGTTGATGATGGGGGTGCCCAAGTCTTTGATGCCAAGTCTTGGAGGCAGCACGAGTAGTGGAGAAAGCAACTTTGGGAATATCTTGTATACGTGGAAGACAAAATATATAGAGACCATCATTGCTGGTACCCGTGAGGAGGGTAGTGTGGGTAACCTTGTCCTTCACAGAAAAGAAATCAGAGTGAAATTCAAAGAATACATTATTATCACGACAGAATTGTTGAACGGAAAGGAGATTTTGTTTAAGTTGAGGAACATGAAGAATATTTTTGAGTGAAAGGGTTTTGTTTGATGAATAGTAACGGGTTGACCCAATATGAAGAATAGGAAGAGGCTTACCATCGCCAACATGAAGATTGTACCCACCTAGGTATGGCTCAGAATAGTCAAAGCTGGAAAGATCAGGGACAGCATGGTTAGTAGCACCTGTGTCCGGTCTCCAAGAAGTGGAAGCTTGAGAGCGAATATCTGAGTAATTGGCAGATGGTGATCGTCCCCGAATAGTAGCGGGATCCCTGTTTGGACACTGAGAGGGGATGTGGGCAATGCCACATCGATTACATGTTCCATAGAAAGAGTTTGGGTAGAGGCCCATGGGAAAGGGTTGCGATTGTTGGTAGTGTTGAGTGGGTTGCGGGTGTTGTAGTTATTTTTGTAGGAGCCCCTGCCACGACGATTGTTTTGACCACGACCTAAATTATAACCAGACCGGTTGGTGTAATATGCTTGGGATTGTGATGGAGTAGGCTGGAGACGAAGTTGATTCACAAGTTGCTATAGGGATTGAGTGGTGGGGTTAGGGTTAGAACCGAGAAGGCCAGGAGAGGGTGAGATGGGGTTGGTCACGGCTGAAAAAGCTTGAGTAGGGGGGACGGTTTCAGATTTTTTGACCAAAAAATCAAGATCAGAAAGTAATGCATGTAATTCATTGAAGGCAGGAGGGAATTGTCGAGTGACTATGTTACTTTTAAGACCATTATATTCATCTCGTAGGTCAGCAATAACCAACATAACTAGATCTTTATCTTTGAAAGGTTCCCCGATATTGGCCAGAGCATCAGCATACTCTTGTGCTCGTTCTAGATAAGCTGATGGTGACTCATCACTTCTCATTGCAATTTTCAATAATTGTTGTTTGAGAGTAAACTCACGTGATATAGTGTTTGGAGCATATGCTCGTTCAAGGGCTAACCAAAGGTCACGTGATGTGGTGGTGTGTTGAACATGACCAAAGGCTGATTCTGATATGGTTGACAGGAGAAGCATCCGAACATGTGCATCATTGGAAAGCCAGATTGTATGGTTAGGATTATCTTGTGGCTTGGGTGCAGGTTCGGTGTCCGATGTTGCGGCTGTCTGGATGATTGCTGATGGACAAGGGATGGAACCATCCACATACCCATACAAATTGTTTGTAACCAAAAAGGGTTGTAGAATGGCTTTCCAGTAGCCATAATTTGTGGGAGTAAGTTTGAATGAAAACTTATGGCAATTGTGAGTGGTTTTGTTAGCATCAGAAAAGGATTGAAGAAGAGCCGTTGAGATATCGGTTGTGAGATGGTGGCTGCAGATTTGGGGTTTCAGAGATTCTTGACTCTGATACCAAGTTAATACTTAGCAATTGTAGATGGTTTTGTATATCTTAATATGAGAGTTACATGGATATATATAGATAACATAATTATGAAACTCTAGAGTCTATTCATATCCCTTTACACATATTCCGAGCCTCTACATATTCGAGTCTAATATACATATAGCACAAATAGTTATGGCGCTAATAATAAATAATAAGTTAAAATTTTAAAAAAGAAAGGAATGACACCAGATTCTGTTGTATTTAACAGGGCAAAAAATGGATCAAACGAAAAAAATAACATATTTTCAATGCACTAAACTTCAGACATCATTAATGAAATATTATGCTTTTGTAATCATATTTGACTCTAGTTATTTGTAGAAGACTTAAGAACTTTGACAAAAGTGTAATTAGTAGAAAAATGCTTCAACTAAAACCCATTTGACCCAATATCCAACCCGCCTAAAGTACCGAAAGGGAAGATCCATATTTATGACAGCAGGACAACCATAAATACCTGGCCAATTTGAGGATTAAGTGATACAAAATCACATATGCAGTCAATGAGCTTAACACGGCCACACCAATCAAATTGATCATTTTCTGCGATTTTGTTAACAGGTCACCCAATGGTACCAAACTCTGAGAATCATTTTCTAGAATTAACTCCAAGGAAACTCGTGATGCATCCTGTAAAATATTAAAAATTGTAGAAAAGCAGTTAGGAAGGCAACCTGTAGATTCAGGAATTAATCAGTTATACATTTAGTCTATTTGAATGTTAATGATGTAAGTTTGTGCAAAAAACCTGTTCAGATAATCCTGAATTAATAGAATTAGTAGCTTCTTTTTCCTTCTGAACTTTATTTAAAGACGTCAATATTTGTAACAAGCCACAGATAACAGCTAGTATCTTAGTAGGATGAAGCTTCATATCAAAAAGCATATCAACCATTTTGTCCAGTGCTGAAACCTGCAAACCCGCATTAATAAATATGTTGACATGTGTATATTTTATGGACAGAAGTCACAAGCTTTTTACTATCCTCGCTCACAGGCATACAGAATCAGTACAGGTAGCAGTGAGGGGATAAGGCAGGTAATGTAGCAGATCAAAACGGGTAATCTTTTATATGTCTCAAAGGGTAGGGTCGGTTTGACTCTTTTGTCCACAACTTCTTAACTCTTATAATCCAAATTGACCCATTCATAAGTAAATAAATCAAGAATGCTATTTCTAGAAGGGGTTTCCAAATAAAACCGAAAAAAACTAAAAAACAAATCGTATATGTAAACAAATGAACCGAATTGTGACCTCGGTTTTCGGTCCCTAACTGCATCCGAGTTGTGAAGTCAATTTTGGGTTGCATTATCTGTTCCACAATTTTTTCTTATCCAGATAACCTAACCCAATTCAATTGAACAAACTGGATAATAATCGCTTTAATCGGATAACCGAACCGAATTAATTGGTTTAATCAATTGGATTCGGTTCGATCAGACACATTTCTAATTCAGATCGGTTCTGTAATCAGCTAGGGCGAAAAGAAATTAAAAAACGAATCAAATAAACTGATATCATCAAGCGTACCATGTCAGAAAACCCTTGACAAGATGACCAGCAAGGATGTTGACAAAGGTTAAGCAGAAGGCATTCCATCAGCTAGACAGTAAAAACTGAATATTAGATCATGTATAAAAAAAACCCAAATATTAATTTACAAATTTACCCTTTGATCGCTTTCTATCAGCATCAAGTTGAACAAAGCATCCCATGAGGCAACTGGAAGAATTGAGAAAAAGCTTGAGACCAAAGATATAATATTCAGCTTCAAGTTTAGTGTAGGAGACGCTAGGGAATTCTCTCCGCTACGAATAATATCAACATCATTATAATCATCATTTGCATCCAAATCCATGTCAAAAACCATTGTTTTATCGCCCTTTAACGAGTGAGATTGCTGATCAAAAATATCTGGATTTGGCCAATCAGACTGAAGATTATTTGTGTCATCAAAAAACCCTTCATAAAGTTTAGTCAAAGCCTTCAAAAGTCTCATGATTGATTGGATAATAGAATCATACAATGTGGAATCACACTCTTGACAGGTAAAGAGTGGTGAGCTTATAAAACTCTTTATGGAAGTTGATAGAGAGTCCATGTTATCAAGACCAACATTTGAGCCAACACAACCCGATCGTATCTCACTGGAGTATTTTTCAATAAGGGAAACAGCATGACTCAGCATTTGCAGAATATATTGACCAGTTTCATTGAAGAAAGAGGCTTTTTATTCTTTCAATCTGACAAAGTGAACAACACAAAATATGAAGATTTAAGGGGTGTGTCTATTAAAAGAATATTTTGGTAAACTTTCAGCCCGTTTGACCCATTTGACCAGTTCCCGTTTTAAGCTATTTTACTAAGTTTATCCATTTGTAGGCTTGTAAATGAACCAAACGAACACGAACTAGATGTTCATGTTTGTTCATTTAAATATAACCGAACAAATGATCGAACATGAACAACTAAACGAACAACGTTTTCTTGTTAGTGCTCATTCGCTAAGAGAATGGGTGTGTTCAGTGTTTGTTTATGAATTATGTTTGTTAATAGTTTAAACGAACGGTTCACGAACGCAAACTAACACAGACGAATTAACATAACTGAGCATATGAAGGCACACCAATCAAAAGTAAAAGTGAACGTAAACGAATGGACATAAACGAGCGTAAATGAAAGAAAGCTTACAAACATAAAGGTTGCATCATACCTTAAAGCATATGAACCATGTAGAAAATTAGACAATAGAGCACAAATGAAGAAAACATCTGAAAGGATCATTTTTTCAATCTCTTTACTTTTGAGAACTTCAAGAATGTTGAGCTCCGTTTCATGAAGCAGTGAGTCCCTCAAATGACGAGGAATACGCGCCTTCTGGTAAAATGAAGATTGTGCTACCTGAAAAATAGTATTGGTAAATACATTTAAGGTGGCAAATGAGCATGCTGGGCAGGTTGGGTCACGCAAAGACAGTTTTATGCCCCTTTTATTGAACTTTCAATATTATAAATATAATAATCTATTTTTTTAATGATAAGGCGATGCCGATTTGAAATGCTGTACACACTTAATCACACTGGATCAAAGCAGGTTTGGGTCATACTGGTAAACATTCCTCTGTCCCTTTTTTAATTAAAATCTATTAATAAAAAATTTAAAATGTTGTAGGAACTTAAAACACTATTCAGATTACTAGTAGCCTGTCCAACCTATTTCACCCAATTTATTTTTGACCAAAGTTTAAAGTTTACTCATTTGGCTCGTTAAACTAGTTTCAAGGTAAATAGGTTTTAAGCTGTCGCCTCTACCATTATTAGGTGCAGACACAGCCAAAGAAACATTTTCTGGGCCCACCAGATAAACGCATTTATGTAAAAGTAGAGTATGGTTAAACGAAAGAATATAACCTCTGCATGAGAATCAAGACAAATTTCGGCAAGCACTGACACAGAGCAATCAAACAAATCATGTGAACTTTCCTGCTCCAGTTTTTGAATCTATAAAAGAGCTGAATGTTCAGATTTGCTGGTCAAAGTAGTCAAACATTATAAGATTATAAGAAAACTGTTACTACTACTGTAAAATTAATGAACAGATGCGGGTAAATATACAGGTGTTAAAACGTTTGAAAACAAACTATATAAAATATTTATCGATTATTCTATCGCTGGTTCATATTCCTAGTTTAACTAAACATATTTATTGAGATATACTTAAAAAATATCTAGATAATCATGAAATTTTGATGATATGGAAAGAAAATTTCAACATAGATCAACATGCAAGATGAAAAAAATCAATATACCTCTGGGCTGTCATCAGTGGTTACAGGGATGTCTACAAGAAGATGAGCCAAAGGAGATCCTTTATCACAATGTGCAAAACAAGCAGAACCAGCACAGAGAGAGAATACAGCCGCAGGCAACAATACAACCATATGCTCGTTGAAAATCAAATGTTCCTAAATAAAATGGTGCCAGTAATTAATCATAAATATAATTTAATATTTTCTTTTTGATTAATGTAAATTAAACCACGGATTGGTGTACAATATGTTCATCCAACAACAGCTTATAAACACACTGCAACACTAAAGTTTTAAGATTTAGTATTTAGTCTCGAGTCCTTGTCAGTTGTCACAAAGCATCACATGATTGCTTTCTAAAAAGTTCTTAATAAAAATGAAAATCATTTTATGGGTATCACAACTGTAAATCGTATAAGGTTAACGTGTAAGACCTGCTTCTAAAGCTCAAAAAAATTTTGAGATATAAATCAAATAAGTTCAGACTTCAGAATAAATAAAAAGTGTCCACTGTGTACAACTGTACAAATAATGGTAAAAGTTTAGAAAATAATGTAAGCCAAAAAAAACAACAGCAAATGTTTCTAAGCCAAAAAAAAAATCACAAAATGATTTTTATCATTTTAGTTATAAGAACAAAATCAGCATTCAGTACAAAATTCTTAGCTTATAAAATATAAACAAGAAGCAAATAACAGATTCACAAAAACCTAGACTGCACATTATTTAGAAAGAAACAAACCTTCCAGGTAAGCAAGCCCATAACTGTTCTTAAAAGATTTTTTCTTAAATGTAAAATATCCCGTATGTCACCCTACACAACATACAAAAGACAGTAAGATTGAATATATATTATAAGTATCTGATGTGTTGAATAACACACTTATATTTCCTTACAATTTTATAATGATTTAATATCAAATTTATGTAAGTTTAGGGGGTTAAGTGCAAAGTTTTACAAAGTTGAAATGTTTTGTGTAGGTTATGGAAAGATGTGGAAAAAAAAGGCAAGAAAAAGAGAACTTGGAGGGTTTAAGTGTCAAAGTTTCAAAGTTTAATCAAGGCCCGGTCCAAGCCCACAAGTTAGGAGCCTAATATAATATTATATTAAGTTAAAATAATCATTAATCAGCCATTCATTAGGCCCTAATCCCGAAATACAAAAGAAAGAACTCAAAACCCTAACTTGGGCAGCAGCTGCGATCGCAGCTACAGTACCCGGCGGCAGCAAAGAAAAAAAAGAAGAAGAGGCGGCCAGGGGCTGTTGTGACGGCCGAGGAAGAAGGAGAACATCAAGGAGGTCTTGTTGCAGCTATTAGAGACAATAATCATTCATAATATCAGCCATATATATTGAGTATACATCTTTAAACTTTACTTTTTGTCAAGAACCTTAATTTTGATTGATTTGGTCTTTTGTTTTACATTGTTTTGCAATTGATTGATAGATTGACTTGTTATTGATTGAGTTTGGATCTTGAATGAGTTTTATCATGTTTATATTGATGTTTATGATGTTTACTTTGATTGTTTGTGGCTGTCCAAAAGTGATGAGTAGCTAAACTTGTTTGTTCTACCTAGGATAGATGATTGTTGAATGGTTTTAACTTGTTTAATGGATTGTTAATGTTCAAGACTTAAATTATTGATGTAAAGTTTAACTAAACCATGAATTAGATTGTGTGTGATGGCTGTGTTTTATTTGTTATTACTTATAATCCTCTTGCATTAGTTAATTGAATCGGTTTTGATTAATTGATTGCTTGTTAAGCTCTTTACTTGGTGTTTTGGGTTTATTTGCGGGAAGTACAACCGTAGGGATAAGTGGGTAATATATCATTTAAAATCAGTTATAATACACCTTCTTTGAGACCGAGAGGTGATAAGAAGTAATATTGCCTCGTTGCTTTTACTTGTTAGAATTAAGACCGCGCGAGAGCGGGTTTTTGTCTTGTCGAGTTTGAGTGTTTATGTGCAATTAGTTGGTTTAATTTGGGTTAAGTTAAATTGTTCCTCTATCCTTGATTGCGTAGTATTCGTCTCCATTAGGATAGTGTGTCGAGGAGACCGAGAGGAGAGTCGATATTTGAACACGTTAATAATTGTTTTTCCGGTTTGTTATTTAAAAATCAACTAAAATAAGTTAAAGTTTGTTAGAGAGACTGAGAGGTAATTTGACTTTCTTAAACAAGTTTTGGTTGTGTCATCTTTTATAACCGGTGTCTTGAATATTTTCAATCCATTGTCTTGTTATTTCTGTCAACATGATTCATTCCTAGGTAGACGTTTTTACATATTGAATTTAAATCAAAGTTTTCTAAAAGTGTTTTGTCAAACGTTTTCGTTTAGTTAAATTAATTTAAGTAATTAAATAAAATCTTAAAAATTAAATAAATATTATTTTGGTAAGTCTTGGTTAGAGTTTTCTTAATCATAAACGTTTTCACGTGTCTTTGAGTTCGACATCCGGACTTCCTTGATGCTATACTATTTATGATCAGTACACTTACCGGTTTTGTGTGGTTTCTGTAGGATTTTCGTTTTTATAAATTTAAAGCTTAATTGTGATTCGTTCTTTATTTATATTATACATTTTCACACATCAGTATCTTAAAGCAACTAGCCTGAACCACTTACATGGGATCCTTCCTTTAAAAAATATCCAGATATGAAACGTAAAAGAGACCTGATTACCATCAAAAACACAAATGAGAACATGATAATTGTGATTTCCATAGGCATCAAAAAGCTAATGACTAAAGTAAAATTTCAACTTCAAAATGAATCAATACTGTAACAATGCCAAAGCTTAAAAATAGTCAAACTTGAACCATATATTTATGAATGTATAGTAATCCGAAGTTAATAAACCATAGAAATTTGAGAATCAATAACAAGCAAGTGCACATACTGTAGATACCCACATGTCAACAACTATGATGAAGACTGAACACAAGACATTACTGCATAAATACTGCTTGCAATTACAATGCAAGCACTAAAGATATAAAATGCTGAATAAAACAGAGCGTTTCTTTGATGATTAAAAATATTGGTAAAAAATGAGCATATGGTTACACAAACAAAAAGAAGCATAGCAAGGTCCACAAATGAATAACTTACACCGATGGGGAACTTTTAAACAAGTGTAGGTCCCATGCATCATTAGCTACAATAAAGTTGTTCATTGGGTCCTGAGAGAAAACAGTAAGCTCCAAAAATAACATAAAAATCATAGACGAAAAAATTAATAAAAGAAATAAAAAATGGAAGTTCATCAGACAAAAAACTCACACTCAAGTTAATATTTCCAAGAAGTATAAGAGCAGCATCTGCCTAAAAAAACCAGAAATGAAAAGGTAAACAAGGCCTTGTAGCACAATACCAGCACCAAAATAAATATAATATCTTTCAATAATGATAAATATATTCAATGGGGTAACATTATTGTCATCATCAGATAAAGAAAGTGATGGCATCATTAAATAAAAGCAAACACTTGAAACACTTACAAGTGATGCAACATTATTGAACATTGGTAAACCGCGTAGTAGAGTGTTCCATATCATATGCCAACCTCTGTACAACTGAGAATTCTACAAAACTTAGTTAATCATTAAAGACTGGAAGAAGAAAAAAAACATGAACATAATATTGTATTCTAAAGCTTCAATAAAACGCACCATTAACTTTTACAAAACACCTATGGATGAAGATTACACAGTGTATAATAAAGAGAAAAGAAACAAACAAAAAATGGTATATGGGATCTTAAACTTATAGAAAAAGACGGAATTATGTCAGCTGAAAACTTTACTGTTGAACTTGAAACAGAAACATTGCAATTAATCTAACAGAAAATCATTAGGATCATAAAGTAGAAGATACTAGAAAGAAGGTTGAAAAAAGGCACATAACTGACAAAACACAAGATTTACATTTCTGGATTCAGTTAAATCAACCCAAATAGCACAGGAAGATGTTAATGACTAAAAGACAAAGTTAGACAGTGACCCGACATAGTACTATCGGTAGCATAATGGGCAGTTGGCTAACAGGTCAAATCGGATGTCTATTGGTCTGTGCAGGTAGAATTGACCCAAAACATCTTGTGTCCAAAAAAATGTTTCTTTTATGAATAATTAGCATGTCAAATATGATTAAGTAAAACATGTTAATTCAGTACTTATCTAATTTCTTAAATGACACAGAAAAAAGACGAAGTTAGACAGTGACCCGACATAGTACGTATCGGTAGCATAATGGGCAGTTGGCTAACAGGTCAAATCGGATGTCTATTGGTCTGTGCAGGTAGAATTGACCCAAAACATCTTGTGTCCAAAAAAATGTTTCTTTTATGAATAATTAGCATGTCAAATATGATTAAGTAAAACATGTTAATTCAGTACTTATCTAATTTCTTAAATGACACAGAAAGAAGCTACACCACACCTGATCGTTGGTAGATGCCACTTTTCCTGAGCAATCTACTCCATATATAGGACTCAGCAGTACCGATGATAGTCCTTGAAGACTCCTAGAAATGCAAAAAAGTAGATTTAAGAGAGAATAGAAAACAATAAGGGCTAGAGGTGCTCATTGCAAATTTGCAACAAAACCAGATACAAATTTGGGTTTTATAGTTTAATAGTTTATAAACAAGTAACTAAAATTATCTATAACCAAATTTTGAATATATGCCATTGCCAGCCACCCGTTTTCCGAAAACCCTAGAAGAGTTAAAAACAAGACTGTAGAGAATCAAAAGCTTAGAATGTATTAGAATCTGTGACGTGTGTATATGATTCAAGCTGTTCAGTCATCTAAAGCAACCACAGAGTTTGAAAGAATGGAATACCGTAGGGTCCACAATAGGTTATCATAAGCATGTTCCATAGTTGCAGCATTCATTATTCTGCAACAAACCAAAAAAGTTAAGATACAAGCAATATGTATTTTAGATTACCTGCAAAAGTGCATGAAAGCTCAAAAAGTTAACGTGTGGTGTGTTTGGTCAAATAAAGGATAAGACAATACAACAAATTAGGAATAAACAGTATGCAGATTTACCTCTCAAAGTTTGTAGATAATCCTTCAAACCAGTAGAGTAAATGAGCGTGCTTAATACGACTAGAGTAATTGTGAACAAGGAAGCAAAATGCTGCATTCCTGCCATACAAGCAGAATCACAAACTGTTTTAATGGGCTTATATTACTATAAAAAAAATACAACACAAAATAACACAATTGACCACTTTAAGTAATAACATATGTCATTGTACACTTTTCTCATAAGCCCATCAACATACTGATAAGGTCAGTGGTTAATTGACCTTCGTGTCAGCCCTGATATAAAGGAAAGGTAAATCCTCAAAGAAAAGCAACCCATAGAGCAAATGACCTTACCAGGACCATTTTCCTTTAATGATTTGTTCGTGAAGATAAACAACAGCATTTTCCCTTCTGGATCGTTTATCAGCTCCAGCAGCTTTACATGAGAAAAGGCATGCCTGAAAAGGTTAAAGCACATATCACTTTTATAAAGTTTTTACCGGTGTACGTGTAACCATATTTGGAAATTAAATAAGAGGTGCATTAAGATTAAACTTATAAGACTCCAAATCCCATCACAATATCAGACCCTATAAAAAAATACTTTCAGACGGGACTAACTGCATAAAAGATAACCAGCTTAGGTCTGATTTTTGTTTTGTTTAACTAACTTATTTTAAATGGTAGAAAACATTGAAGTTTCAAAAGTTTAGTTTTATTTACCTAAGATAACAAGTTTCAGACAGGACAACGGCCATGTTTATTATGACCACCAGGTCAGATAACATTGACTCGTGTAGCCTAAAAAATGTGGTTACTTTTTTATGCAATTAGCCTATTGGATATAAACAATATTTTGGTAGTAGTTTAAAAGAAAAGCATCAACTAGAATCAATAACTTCATCATTGATGACCCAAACAAATATTTGCAGATCTGGATAAGAACTTCTAGGGAGTTTGCATTTCAAACAAAGAAAATAAGCAACTTTAAAAACTAGAAGTTTTATAAAATAATTGATTACTGACCCGACAAAAGACAGCAGCTGCAAGCTCCAGCAAACTAGATTGTGAGTTTGTCAAGGTGCCTCGCTTATCATCCCTGGTTGTATCATTCCTGCATAAATTGCATTAACTTAACCATAAATACTTCAGTAAAAACTAAAGTTGGCAATTTCATCCATTGGGTCAAATTTACTTCAAACTGGAACATGTCAAAACTGACCCATAGACCGTAATGTATTTAGACGCTTATAACCTCTTAATTTACTATATTCAGATTAAAAAGATTATTATCCTAGTAACAGAGCTTTCATGGCATTTTTAACAGTTAATAACTACTTTTTTTTAAAAACAATAATAAAGTGACAACAATGTTGTGGGTCAAACCGCCCATTTTGCCACATCTAGTAAAGATGATGATGATGATGGCAAAGTACTTAGAAAAACAATCTACCATGGCAAACTGGTAGTAGATGTGTTAATTTGATCAAGTTCCTTTCCTATTATATCCAAAAGTTGCTCCAGCAAAACAGTGCCATCAGTGGCCCCTCTTGCCAGCTTTAACTGTAACCTCGCGTATAGAACAAGTGCGTCCTGTGAAAGAAAAAAAAAGAGAATCATAGACTTATTTCATGCATGTACATGTTATACTGTATACGAAGCTTTTATAAAATAAAAAATAAACCACCTTCAGACCACGATCATGGGTAGTTACCCAAACACGAAAAAGAAATGGATGTACAGCATCATGAATTTCTAAGGATTGACTGCCCATATTTGGACCATCCCTTATTAAATATGTACTGATACACTCAACCAGTTTCCTCAGAACCTTCCCCTCATCCCTGATAAGAAAACAAACACATCCTCTGTGTTATGAATATAAAGTTAGGCTTGTAAACAAACCAACCAAACACGAACAGAGCATGTTCGTGTTTGTTCAGTTAACTTAGCCAAACAAATAATCAAACATGAATGAACGAACAACTGAACAAGACATGTTTTCATGTCCGTTCGTCTAACTTATTGAACAAAAAAATTGTTCATGTTTGTTTGTTAAATGAATAAACATAAACATCCTTCCTAACGAATGGTTCATGAAGGGTTCACTGATTCGTTTACAAGCCTATGAGAAAAGAATATCAAATATTTTTTTTACCTTAAATTGGAGAAAATCTCAATAAAACCTTTTGTTATTCCTTCACGAAGATCATCAGAAAAATCTCCAGGAGGACTATCAAGAAGTGAATGTAGAGTGAGGATCAACCGAAAGACTTCCTCTTTGGGATTTGATTTTCCGTAACTGAGCTCACTCAAGCTTATCTCAACCTTTCCCATATACAGAAGCACCAGACCTTGAAAATCATGGTAAATGATGAGATGAGTTTAAAGAAAACATTTATTTATCAAAATTAGATATAGATACTCACTAGAGTACACACGCTTCCTCAAGTGAAACTGAAGGTTTTTAACTGCTAAAAGATGTCGTAGAATAATTCCATACTCTGATTGAAAGCTTGGAACATCTTTCAAAATTTCCCATATATGATTAAAAAGTAATTTTGCTACAGATAGAAGATGCAAACTTTTACCTGCCAATACATCAAATAGAACAAGATTTTACCATATGGAAAGCACTTAATAACAGAAGGTGCAATACTGCAATTCCAAACATATTAATCCTACTACTGCAAAAATCTTATAAAACTAAAAGTACTGCATTTCAGATTTCACTTGTTTCTCCATTCCACTCAATCTAGATTCAATTGTGATGTAATTTTGTTAACCTCGAGTAACAGTTGGGTGATCATAGAAGTAACATGAAGACCTTCTCGACTGGCATTATCAACATGTATCTTTTCCATTGTGAATTATCTAACTTGTTGCTATCAGAGATTGGAAAGTAAATGATTTCACAGAATATTAACTTAAAAGGAAAGACACAAATTAAATACTAGTCTATGCAGGTAATGTGGAAAAATATCGGATATCGGTCAACAACCGATATCTGAGATATCGATTATCGCAGTGAGATATCGGTGGGATATCGGTAATTTTAATATCTAGTAAAATTCATATACATAGCAATTTAACACTAATAATTCAGTATAGTCTCTTACCATTAACAAATTAACCTTTTACAAATTGCAAAACACTAACAATCGTAGCAAGTAAGAATTGATTGAGACTTAAAACACTAACATTGAACACTAAAAGTTGATAATTAAGACTTAAAACACTGATATCGGGAATATTTGTGAGATATCGGTCAAATATTATTCCAATATCGGTCAAATATCGGTCAATATCGTTGATATTATCGGTACCGATATTCTGATTTATATATCGCCAAGAACCGATAACCAATATATCAGTGATATATCGGCGATATCGACTGCATAGATACTAGTATCATGTACATCAGGCCAAATGATGGTATAGAAACATATAGCACAACAGTCATATTTCTTTATTAAAGTTTAACGAAATACATACCGTCTTCTGCTCGCTGTACCACGATTCTAAGAGTCTTAGCAAACGCCAGTTTTGGCAGACGCTTCTTGCTTGCATGTACCTCCAACGATATAGCTTTAGTGAGCAACTTAACGAGAAAGGGCCATGTTTCAGCTGCAAGAAAAACAAAATCCACATTCAACTCCCAATGTATTGTATTGTATTGATCACATATACATCCATCCATAGAAGACAAATATACGTCTAGTGTGTGCATTGAACTAATAGAAATCCAAAATTGTAGAGAATAAACTTTGATCAATACCTAGATACTAGCAGTGTGCAATGCTGATGATAGAATAAATTATACACAAATGACGGTTAAATAGGCAATGCGTTGGTCTTACCGTGAGGTACCTCATGCGGTTTGAGCATGGACGTATTTCTGCCTAAATAACGAGAAAACTGGATCAAGCGTTCTCCTTCTAGCCAAGTGTTTAACAACTTAATCCCTTCCTGAACTCAAAAATCACAATAAAGGATTGCATAAAGAGATGTGAATATATACTCGATCGTAAATGAAATGAAATGAATAGAAACAAGTTAGTTAATTACTTCTCGAGGCTTGGCTTTATCGGATGAGAGCTTTAAGACAATCTCCTGTACGTCTCTGGATGTCACCATCGCGTTGCTGAATTGAGTGGCTAGGGTTTAGTTTGAGTGTTGCTTGACTAGTGTTTTTTAAGCGGGAGGGAAGAAGACGATATCAGATGAAAATAAGAGGGTTTTAGTTAGGGACAACCAAGGTCAAATTAATATTAATATAATATCTATAATATATATAAACGAAGACATAAAAGTGTCGCGATGTGGTCGCTCCCCCTATTTGCTTGATTTTTAAATGGAGGCTTCTCATGCATTTGACCCGAATTTATGGGTATGGGTCTTACCAAACCCAGATACTCCTTAAACGAGTTATAACATCTCATTAAATTAAAAATTATTCTCATCAAATTATTTATGTAAAAATCCTATAAAATAGGATATAATAAAAAATATTATCTTATTTATTTTAAAAAAGATATGTATTATTTAAATTAAAAGATCAATTTGATTAAAAAAAATAAACGGGTCTCGGGTCACATCAAACCATAAGTATATTATTAACTTTCATAAATATTATTTATAATTAAAAAACCAATTTCATAGTAAAAAAAATAAATGGGTTTTGGGTCTCATCAAAACCATATAGCTTTTAAACCGGATTGTAACATCTCATTTATTTGTGAAACAATTTACTATCAAACCATAAGTATATTATTAACTTTCATACAATAAAAAAATATAAATTAAAAAATAAATAAATATTATAACAAACAATAAAAAACAACCCCGTAATACGGGGGATAAAAACTAGTTATATTATATACTTGTACACCGTAATAAGTGCGCTGAATCATTCATTCCCTTTCCTCTCGTTTTTTTAATCACCTCTACCATCCTCACGTCATTTGTTGTTAAACATTACCATAACTGTCCACGCATGTTGCTGCGCAGAAACTTCGACTAAGATACCGGGGGCGGACTCAATATGTATTAAAGAATTCAAAAACAAGGGGGCCGAGCTCAAATTTTAGAACGAAAACGGCTAAATTTACACTACGTATAAAAAAATTCGGACGAAAACGGGTAAATTTACACCACCGCGCAATAAAACAGGGGGGCAGGCTCAAATTGTAGAACAAAAACGGCTAAATTACACTACGTATTAAAAAATTTCTAGCGAAAATAAGTAAATTTACACTACCGCACAAAAAAACAGGAGGAGGCGGACTCAAATTTTAAAACGAAAACGGTTAAATTTACACTACGTATAAAAAATTTCTGACGAAAACGAGTAAATTTACACTACCGCGCAAAAAAACAGGGGGGGTTGGGGCCACCCCCGGCCCTAAGTATACTTCGCCATTGTTGCTGCGGGTTTACAAAACTATCCCCTTGTATGAATTTGTAGAGTTTGGTGTGATATGTAATGGGTTATCGGTATGGATGAGATTTTTTTTCCGAATACCCGTACCCGTACATGTTCAGTACACGTATTTGTACATGTATCTATATATGTACTCGTACGTGTCTATTGGGTATGGGTATGGATACCCAAATTTACTGATTATAAATACGGATACTTTCGGGTACGGGTACAAGTACGGGTATTACGGGTACCGGTACCCGTTTAGAATATGTAGCCCTTTATTAGATTTCCAACACTCATAACTAAAGTTTCAAGTAGGATTTTCAAAACATAATATATATATATATATATATATATATATATATATATATATATATATAGTTGAATAAGTTCATACTATATGTGTATATTTCATATACTGTGTATTCGTATATTTTTATTTCATGTATGTGTAATTGTGTATATCATTAAATAACATGTATTAACTTTCTCTCTTGTTTTCCAATATAAATTAAGGAAGCTATAAACAAAGAAAAGGAAAATGGAAAATGGAAAGATGACTAGCGAATATTAAACTAATGTTGACTTTCTTTGTGTAAGTTAATTTTGTTTTAAATATTTTGATAAAAAACATTTTTTGATACTTTGCATGTTTTGGAATTCATTCCTTGATTTTGAATGGATTTTATATTATGATTGATTTGTTTCATTTTTAGTCTTGGTATTATGTTTTGGTTGTGGTATTACGGTTATGGTTGTGATATTACGATTTTGGTATTATAGATAATTGATTGTCGATACCTTACCGTTACCAATACCTAGTTTAGTGGAGATTTTTAAAAAAGGAACAAAGGGGTACCAAAACGAGTATCGTACCCAAAGTACATGTACCCGTACCCGTACTGTGTAAGACCCCGTTACCGGTGCCCTACTTTGGACGTTGGATTTACTCATAAACACAGTTCTAAATATCAGAGTTAATTAAAACTTTACGCGGAATATAAAACTTTCATAACATTACAATAATATTTCATAACATATCTTAAAACACTTTTGTCTTTCAAAATTAAAACATTAAATATAAAACATCATGCGTCTCCAGATGTCAGACTCTTATTCTTCTGCCATGTGTCCCCGCTCAAGCCAGCTGCCACATCCTACTCACATGCGTGCATACTAAAAGTCAGCTACGTTGAGTGAGTTCTAGTTAATCACACATCAGATAATACATGCACTTACCTTCAATTATGCATCTGAAGATACATAATAGTTATTTTACTAATTTAATTTTATTACATAATTTCATGCATGCGTTCATACTTTATTACTTTCATACTATATAATTATTGTCCGTTCTATCTCAGATATTATTAGAGTCTGATCCTTCTTTCCTTGTCTATCTCAGATATTATTAGGGTCTTATCCCTTTTTCCTTCTCTATCTCAGATATTATTAGGGTCTGATCCCTTTCTCCTCTATCTCATATATTATTAGGGTTTGATCCCTTACTTCTTCATCTTCGTACATACTGTCCTTACAGACCCGTAACATACATATACTTTCTTTAATCATTTATTCATACTCATATGTTGTACATATATCTATCATACACATTCAGCTATCTTATACATACATCCCATTGTCAGCACGTGCAATATCCGAATACCATTCACGTACCAACAAGCTTTCATTCACATTTAAGATATACATAAATAACATACAAATCATACATTGCATACACTTACCATTTAAGGTAAGTGTATTAACTATCACATCGAGTATGCACAAAGCCCCGAAAACATAACAAGGAAATGGGGCTAGAAACTCACCTGGATCCTGTAAACTGTATATAAGTTACACGTATCAATACTTGCCCTGGTTGTAATCCTGCCAAAATGGCTAGGTCTGGTCTAATCTAATGACCTTGTTTTAGGTTACAACTACTTAGAATATTTTATTCCCTAAAACCTAATATATTTGAATCTAGGGTTTTCATTTACTTTTATATTTCTTTCTATTTCTTTCATTTTTGCTATATTAATGCATAATATTGAGGGTACATGTATATATATGTGTGTGTGTGTGTAACACGGGTTACACCATGCATGCGTGTCTCCAAGTTTATTCCATTGTGTGTATGTAAGCGATTATATATATGTATAATGTATTCGAGCACAACCTTGTAATCGAGTCCCCTTTGTAATCGGGTTTTTGTTGTGATTGATTACAATGTAATCGAACCAAGGCATTGTAAGCGAATTATACCTTGTAATTGAGTCTTGGGTTGTAAGCGAGTTACATGTATTCTAGTGCTACTTATAATCGATCATAGCTTGTAATCGGGTTGCATTGTAAGCGAGTTTAAGCATGTGATTGAATTATGTATGTATTTGAGTTCACATTATGTAAGTGAATGGTATAGTGTATGCAACTAAGGAAATTGTAATCGAGTCCTCTAGTGTATGCAAGTTTAGATATTGTAATTGGATTAATGCATGTGTTCGAACCAAGCCATTGTGATCGATTTTAGCATTGTAAGCGAGCATGGGCATGTATTCGACTGATCCATTGTAAGCGAATACATCAGAGTAATCGAATAAATCCAAGTAAGCGAGTTGTCCTTATAAGCGAATACGAGATTGTAAGCGGGTTAAACTTGTAATCGATTACTTCATTGTAAGCGAGTTCCATATGTAAGCAATTTTCATTGTAATCGAACACATACAATGTAACCAATTTTATATATTATAAGCGAGTACTTTGTAAGCGAATGCATTGTAATCGAAGGACACCATGTAAGCGAACATATCAAAGTTATCGAGTGATATGAAGCCATGGGTATTTTTATCATTATTATCACCCCATTTTATGACTTTTACACCCTCCTAAGGCTCGGTATTGACTCATAAATATTTCCTTAACCATTCTTGTCCATGACTTGACCCAGGTGACCATAAAGTTTAGACCTTTATGGCTAAAACGCCCAAAACTATATCTAGGGTTTATTTTATGACCCGTTCATAACCATAAATTTGTTAAGTCCATTTTAACGTCAAGTTTGCTACTTTATGGTTTGTTTATACCCGACCTACTCTACGTTTAAGTTTCATGGCTAACCATTCATAAAAACGTAAACTTTAAAGATCAAGGACGTAGCTTTACTTTTGGAAAAAACTGTCGGCAAGAACCGAAAGGACTGGTCCGACAAGTTGGATGATGCACTTTGGGCTTCCCGTACAGCGTTAAAACGCCTATTGGGACCACGCCCTTTAGGATGGTTTACGGGAAAACGAGTCATTTACCAGTGGATTTAGATCATAGAGCATATTGGGCGTTGAGATCCGTTAATATTGACCTGACCCAAGCTTCGAAAAACCGGTATCTTCAAATTCATGAGGTAGAGGAGCTGAGAGATGGGGCGTATGCGAGATCATGGAGTTATAAGGAGCGTATGAAGGCGTTGCATGATCGAAAGTTGAGGAAAGTGAAAGAGTTCAAGTGTGGGGATCGGGTGTTGGTTTATAATTCCCGTCTGAAGTTATCTCCAGGTAAGCTTAGATCGAGATGGGTTGGTCCGTATACGGTGAAGGCGGCATTTCCACACGGTGCAGTTGAGTTAGTTGATCATAAGGGAAGAGCGTGGAAGGTGAACGGCCATAGGTTAAAACATTATATCGGTGGGCCGGCTGATTCGGTCGAGGAAGATGTATTTCTCCTCGATATCCCTACTTTGATTGCTTGATAGGGATAGGCCTCGGGAAATACCCGAGTGTAGAGTTTGTATAACTTTTATTTGTTTTCCTTTATTTTTTATATTTTGAGTCAGTTTTAAGTTTTTAGAGTCTGTTTGATGTCTGCTTTGGGTGCTTTGAGCTTTGTTTTGCAGGTTTGGATACATTCGTTCGTACTCAATCTCCATTCAGACGGGGACATTCTAGCTGATTTGATTGTAGAGGGTACCCAAAAGCTGCGGCCGCGAATGAAATGCTATACGGTCGCTTTATTGGAACATGACATACGCAAATCACTGCCATATTACCAGGGGAGTCTGTTCCATTTTCTTTATGCTTTGTTTTATTTTATTTTATTTTATTTCTGCTTTATTTTTTGTCTTTTTCTTGTCTCCCATTGAGGACAATGCGAAATTTAAGTGTGGGGATGGGAAATCGACGTTTTTAAGATTTTTATTAAAAAAATTCAAAAAAATAGATAAATAAAAAAACGAAAAAAAAGAGTCATATATAAAAAAACAAAAAAAACAAAAAGAAAAAAAATGTCCCGAAAATTTATTTTGCGTATAATGGAAAATGATATTATTGTTTAAGGTTGATCTTTTAAAACTACTATTATATATGAGATTAAATAAAAGATGGCGCACTTAATTTGGGATGTGTCGGTAGGCCCAACTACTTTGATAGTCCTCTTTAGCAGATTTTATATATCTAATAATTTGAAAAACGGTGAAACCGAATTTCGATGCTTAGGGAGGATTACCATAATCTAAAAACTTTGAGATGGTAAGACTTAGATGCACTCAAACCAGCACACCACCACATATCCATCTTTTTCCGAGCTTAGAAAATAGTTATATATATTTAGGGTGATATAAAAAAAAGAAAAAAGAGCAAAAAAAAAAAGAAAAAAAGAAAAAAAAGAAAAAAAAGTATGTTTTGAAAGTGTATTCCAAAAGTTGATCCGAAAAGCAAATGAATGAGCAAATTATGTATTGTAAAATGCCAAAGAAGCATTCTCAAAGTTAGTAAAAGAGGCCAAAGATGCACATACTAGACGAGACTTAGAGTTTACGTGTTACCAAGGGGATAGTGACTCTGAGGATACACTATTGGGGCTCGAAGGTTCTTAGTCAATAAATATCAAATTAGGGATTTATAGGACAAAGTTCAATAATATTTAGGAATAGCTCGTACGACCTCCACAGGACCATTCATCCATCAAATTTCACTGAGTGCATCTAATTAGTACCATCAACTTGGCTTATGGTGATTTGTCGAGCCAGTTTGCTTCGACTCTATTTCTTATAGCTCTCTTTGTCTGAGATGGGTAGGCATAGCCGTAGCTTTTGAACTTTAAAACGCTTAATGCATTGGGGGCTTGAGAGGCTGGTGGCTGGGTTTAAGTGGACAACAATATCGGCAATCGCGGTTTTTGCGTTTATCTATGCTTAAAAGATAACCTATATGTTTTGAAGATCGATTTTAAATTATGATTCCATTGCATTATATATTTTTCGAGGACGGAAAACGTTTAAGTGTAGGGATATTTGATGTGGTCTAAAATATACATATTATTATACATATTTCCCACACTTTTTAGTACTTTTGAGCCAAGTTTTTATTGAATATTATTTTTAATTGGTTCATAAGTGGGGTTTTAAGATTCAAAGGGACAACGGGGCTTAAACGAGTAAATGGACTCAACAATAATACTACTTAACCCATTATTTTGTTTACTCAACTTTTGACCCGTGCATAATACATGGTAAAATTATTCATATTCTTATATTAGGCTATTTATTTTCAATTATTGATATGAATTTTAGATAAAATAAATATAGTCTAACAAGAAAAAAAACGTGCATTGTTGTGCAGTAACATTAGAGAGTTGGAATTGTGAGCAAGGGAATTATTATGGATCATTAAAAGGTTTTTTGGGCTACACAAACCACGTAGAAGGATGGTTCGATAATGGAAAGAAGTATGGGTATTGGGTCCACTTGTGAAGTCATCTAGCCCATAATAACAATTTTATGTTAACCGACTTTGTTCCTCTAAAATTAATTAAAAACTATCGTCGGAAGAAAAGAGGAATTAAGTTTGTTTTAGGAGCCGCAACCCTACGCCAAAAGTCAGAAAGGAGCAACAAGTCATAGCAAGTCAAACAAGAGAGGAGTTTAGTTTGGAGTTTTAATCATCGCAACAACAAAGATAAATATCACAGAGCGTTCGGGTTCACATCAACACAACCAAACATTCTTATTATTCGGTTGGCTTATATTAATTTTTATTATAAACTTAATTGTTGAACTTATTTATTTTATTGTCTTGAACATGATTATTGGCTAAACTCTTTTAGTTATCTAGGCTTGTGATGATGTTTTATTGATTGTTTTGGACTTGTCGGTTTTCGGGTTTTGTCTTTGGGGTTTTGATTAATTAAAAGTTTTGAATATATTTATTGGATGTGTCTCATGCGTATTTATTTTTAATTTGTGTCTAAATGAATGTTTCACATGTTACTTTATCGATTGTCTTTCAATTATAGGTTGCATGTTAGGGTTGTTTACTGTGTGTTTGCAACTTGTTTATGGTTTAGTGAGCTCGTTCACCATAGAAATTGATTTTTGGCATAGTATTAGAAGTTTATATTCTTACTAGTAGGGTGTAAACTAACCGATCGAACACGAACAAGGCCTTGTTCGTGTTCGTTTGTTAAGGAAATAACGTGTTCACGAACGGTTCATGAACACTTACCGAACGAGATTTTATGTTCGTGTTCGTTCATTAAGGAAATTAATGTGTTCACGAACGGTTCACGAACACAAACGAACACAAATAAAATCAGCATAGCCTAGAGATTAAGACCGATGTATTCATTAATATGAAAAATGAAACATGTAACGAATTGAACGAAGACGAAAAAGGGCATGTTTGTGTTCATTCATTTAACTTTAAACGAACACGAGCACTTAATCGAACAAATATTTATGTTCATGTTCGTTTATTTAAAAAATGAACATTTGTGTTCGTTATGTTTGTTTGTTTAAATTCTAAACGTCGTAAACGAATATAACTGAACAAAGATAAAAGAACATATATGAACACAAACAAACATAAATGAAAACACTTAAATGAACACAAATTAACAAATATAAAACTTTAATCAGATGACACATTCAAATAACATTTAATTATTTTTTTTATTAATATATAAATAAACAAACATAAACGAACGTTCATGAACATAAATGAACGAACGGTACATGTGTTCATGTTCGTTCGTTTAATTAAACGAACACACACTTTTTGTTCATGTTCGTTCGTTTATTAAATAAACGAACATAAACGAACTTCCCGCCGAACAATTCACGAACAGTTCACCGAACGTTCGGTTTGTTTACAGGCCTACTTACTAGCTTAAATATCCGACGGGTGATAAGTTGTCGGGTTTGTCTGCGTTGTTAGGGTTTTAGGTTAAATTATCTGACAGGAGGTTTGCCTATTTTTGCCTTAATTTCACTGTTTACCCTTGTCCTTTAGACTGTTCAAAAACCACCCCGTGTACTTAGGTGCATTGAGATAGGAAACCGACGGGTTAGCTGTTTTCTAGGGTAATTAATCATAGTTGGTGAACTGACAGGTGAACCAATAAGCCGGTGTTTTTACATGATTTCTAAGATTTCTTTTCAGGCGACACCTTGAGTGTGATTAATGATCCATTAAGTTTCCTAGAGCTTCATATCTTTAGATTCCCGGTTCCCATAACATTTTTCCTTAACCGATAAAAGCCCGAGTCGTCACAAATCGGATTCCTTGCCTAGATAACTCTTGCTTGCATTTGAATTTACTAAATTTTTATTCGGTAATTTAATTTTCTAGATCACTTTAATTTAATTAAGTAATTAGTTTAATTAAATATTAGCTTTTAAAATAAAATAAATAAAAATCCAAAAATATATATTTTCTTAATTATTACTTTAAATAGTTTTTAGAACTAGTTTCGTTAATTTAATAAGTGTCTCTAGGGTTCGATATTCCCGGTCTTCCCATAGCTATTCTACACCCGATAGGTTCACTTGCCTGTTGCTAGTGGTTTGGTTTAGGGTACTCTAGGTTTTTATTACTCGTTGTGCTTGGTCATTATTTGCTAAATTTTTATATACCACTTCACGCACATCACCGACCAACAAGCCGAAGACGCGGCAGAGGAAGAGGCGGTTACGAGTGAGATTGTGCTTGCGACAACTTATATGAGTTCCGTTACGAGTGCGATTAGCACTCCACCACCCCCGGTTTCAAAAAGAGCATATATCGAACGAGATCGTACCGAAGCCAACAATCGGTTGATGGCGGATTACTTATGCGACTCGCTGAGATACAAGAACCCGAAGACCTTTAGGCATCGTTTTCGGATGTCTAAAAAACTATTTATGCGCATCACCAATGATTTGGAGCATGAGCTTGATTACTTTAAACAAAAGCCGGACGGTCGAGGGACGCTATGATTCACCGCTATTCAGAAGGTTACGTCAGCCGTACACGTGCTCGCCTACGAAAACACGGCCGACATCAACGACGAGTATTTAAAGATGGCCGATAAAACAACTCGGGATACCTTGGAGTATTTTTGTTACGATACGTTTTGTTTTTTTTTAAATAATTATATCACTTGTTTACTTTAATCAATTATTTTATAAAAGTTGTGTAAAATATAGGAATTTTGAAACTATATGGCCCACATTATATGAGAGAGCCCAACTGGAACGATCTACAACGTCTTTACAAGGCACATACAAGGGTGCATGGTTTCCCCGACATGATAGGGAATGTAGATTGCATGCATTGGGAATGGGCTAATTGTCCAACTGCATGGCGAGCTCAATACACGCGAGGTGACCAAAAGGGAGCAACGGACCAACGGTTAGCCTTCAAACGATTGCTTCATACGACCTTTGGATTAATTTGGTCGACATTCTTTGGTGTTCCTAGTTCCAACAATGACATAACCGTCTTAGAGTAGTCTCATGTGATGGAGAGTTACATATTTGGGACCGTTCCCGTCGCTTCGTTTTGGGCTAACGATAACTTCTACCATCATGGGTACTATCTGGGTGATGGAATATATCCAGAGTATGCGATAATCGTTAAAACATTTAGAGACCCGATGGATGAAAACAGATAGTATTTTAAGAAAGTGCAAGAGTCTGCGAGAAAGGATACCGAGAGGTGTTTTGGTATGTATGTGTGTGTGTATATGTGTGTGTGTGTATGTATGTATGTATGGCCATTTTAGTACCTGTGGTTTGGCCAACTACGCAACTTTAGTACATATTCTTTATTTTGTGCAAATGGCTACCTCAGTTTCCAAAAACTTGCATTTTTAGTACTTCTTTTCTAACCCCGTCTATTTTTTCCGTTAAGTCAGAGATAATTTGGTAACTTCGTTATTTTCTTTGTTTTTTCCTTTTTCTTTTAAACCTTTATATCTTTTAAACCTTAAATCCACATATCATAACATCAAAATCCAAATCCTAAATTCCCAAACCCTTTCTCCATATCATCATAGGGTTTGAATTTTTACGATGTTTGGGGATTTAGGATTTGGATTTTGATTTTTATTTAGCAACTAATAATCTTACTGTACTACTTTGTTTTGTTTCAGTGCAGAAGATATGGCTAAATTTGTTGATAATTATCCAGAGTATAGAAAAATGAAAGGAAATGTGTCTAAGCATGTAACCCTAGTGACAGAAATGAGCAAAATAGTTGAGGAGCGAAAAATCATGTTAGTATCACAGACTGAACAAGAATTGGCTTGTAATGGTGGCCAAAGGTTCTTATACATTTTAATCAAATAAACATGTTTCATTTGTGTTCGTAGGGTGGGGGGAGACATGTAAACAACCCGTACGTTCAATAAACTATTTGTGAATCATTGGACAAGATGTTTGTTAATGTTGGCTTTTTAATAAACAAACGGACATAAATAACTTTGTTTGCTCAGTTAGTTAAACGGAATGAACATGTACACATGTTTCATTCATTTATGTTGGTGAATGTTCATTCACATCCATTCATATAAATTCATTTATGTGTATATCTAAATTTTTTTAGGTCCATTTTACATTTAAATCTAGTTCTTTGTTTTTTAGGCCCTGATGGGTACATTTACTTTTAATTGGTTTGCTCAGTTAATTCGAGGTGCTTAAACATTTTAATCATCATGATTTTTTTCAATAAATGAATGACAATGAAAATATTATTTTGTTCATTTAGTTAAACGAACAAACATGAACACGCTCCTTCAGTTACGTTCATGGACGATTGTTCATGTTTGTTCGTTCACGTTTGCTTAAGTCCGTAGGCTTGCATTCATTAGTTTACGTTTGCATAAGTTTGTTTTTTTTACATTCGTTTATACTTTATATATATATATTCATTTGAATATTTAGGCCTATTATAGTTTAGTTTAGTTTGATGAAATTGAAATAACATCTTACAGTTTAGTCTACTAGCTTTATTAAAATTTTAGCCCAAACATGATATTTACGCTTGCTTGTAATTGGTGTTTGTTAATCCATGATTAACTATGTTCGTTCGTGCACCATTCGTTTGTACTTTCAACAAATGAACACGAACACACTCGCTTTCTTAATGTACGAACACGGACAAAAAAACCTGTGCGTTTATTGTTTGTGTTCATTCATTTGTTGAACATGCTCCGAGTATTATTAGCATGACCCACCGTGTTTGGATGTTTTATTAGGCTGTGAAAAATCTTCTGAACAATGAAAGTGTCGATCGACTATGACTTGTAATGTTGTATGCTATGTGATACGAGAAAGAGAGCCCCGTTTAACTCATGCAGCTGTTGAATAAGTTGGCTTCTCGGTCCCCCAAGTATAAGCCCGGGGTACTAGTATACTCTTAAATAAATGGATTGATTTGAGTGTGTTTTGTTGAGATGACAGCTTGTACAATTCCTTTTAAAGCAAGCGGGGGTTGATTATTGATAGACGAACCTGTATGGTAACAGGGATATCTTGAATATTGCACGTAACATGGCTCGTGGATTAAACATTCACCCCAAGTTTCCTTTTGACCTTTATGTGTAACATTCTGATTATTTGTTAAGGAGGGGGGGGGGGTTGAGAATGTGTACGCTCAGCATCAACCGCTTCTGTTCCAAACTATGGAGAGTGTCACAAAGGGACGGTTGAGAGATGTTGATTAGTGATTACCCTTTTGTTGGGAATCACTTTCAGCAGGGCGGGTTTGTCGGTTTGCTCTACTTTTTTCTAATTGGCTAAACGTGTGGGTCAAAATCAAATGAGCTTGCTTTGATATTAAAGATATTGAAAAGAGTATTCATTATAGTTTGGAATCGTACATAATTGGTCAAAACGAGTAACTTTTTACTACTAGTTTTAACACCTTTTAGTAAAATATAAATGAAATAGGAGTAGGTTTGTTAACTAACTGTAGAAACATGAACGGAGCATGTTCATCTTCTTTCGTTTAATTTTTACCGAACAAACGATCAGACGCAAACAATTAAACTAACGAGGTTTACTTGTTCCTGTTTTTTGGTTAATAAAATAAAAATGTTGGTATTAGTTTATGTTCTTTCGTTAATAGTATAAATGAACAAACATGTCATATCGGAGCTAAAACTAATGAAAAGTAATGTGTTGTTAGACCTAAAAAGTTGTAAAACTAGACTAAGTTATAATGGTCCAAAATATTTTAAATGAGCACATTAACGTCGAGGACCGACAAACTTAAACAAAAGTAAACGAATATTCACGAACATAAATGAACCAACAAGAATTCTGTTTATGTAACTAATGAACTAAACTTTTTGTTCATTTTTTGTTTGTTTATTAAATAGACGAACATAAACGAACGTCCTCCCAAACTATTCACTGAACATTGGGTTCATTTATAGGCCCATTCAGGAGGCTTTATCCATTACAAATTCTGAAATAAAGCAAACGGGTTGAAGTTTCCAACTTTTTTATTGGTGGCAGGCCACAAGATTTATTGTTGGCGGGACAACATATGAGGAATCCCGTTCAGTTGCTCTACATTACTCATTGAATTTTGGAATTCGGTTTATACTTGGAGGTTCCACTCTTCTAAATTCTAAAAGGTCGGTTAACAACACTCTACTCATAGTTATTTATGATGACATGGCTTATAATGTATGTTTTGGTAAATGCAGGTTTCTGAAGGACCTTGAAGAAGCTCAAAGGATTTCCCGATCATGCACATGTGTCGTTTAGATGTCACTCGGGGCTTTTCGTTTGCTTTTCTTGAGGTTTCATGTGCATATAGATGTAACAGGAGATGAGGCGCTGATAATTGTTATGAGATGAACTATACATAATGTTGTAGCCACTGGTTTGTTTGATGTGGTGCATAAAATTGTGACAAGGGTATATGAACACTAGCTCAGTGTTTTTTATTATTAACATTTTAGTTTTCTCACTTTCTTTAGTTTAAGTTATTGCCTTAATTGGTCCATGTGCGTGGTTTGCATTATTAATCATAGTGAATTATCTTGTATTATTTAGGTGACCAGTGATACATACATATTAGCGTTGAAAATATTATAATGAGTTTTTGTTAAGCTGGTTTTGAAAGTTACTTTTATACTTATTTTGTAGTTTTAAGTAATGCTTTAAGCGTTTACATGATTGTAATGACTTTTTGAGATTGAGTAAAATTGTTCATTTCAAATATGAAATGGGGGTCCATCCAGCCAGGGTGGAACATTCTAACACAACCTAAACATAATTAGGTTCATGTCTTATATATTTAATAAATTAGTCATGTTTGATTAGTGATTTTTTCAATTTGAAGTAATGATCTCTCGTTTTACCCTGTTGAGCAGTATATATAACTTCTTGTATACTCACTCCATTGCATAATGCCACTCTCTTTCCATATAAGACCTAACGAACGAGGAGGTGAAAGAGGATGAGCACTTGTAATAATATTAATTAAACTCTCTTCACTCCTTTCTAGCTTTCTTCACCCCTTATTTCAAACATCCAAAAAACAAACCACCTAATTACAACCACTAGCTTTACCCTTTTGCATAGTTGCATAATTCCCACAAACCAACCGCGTATAAAGCTTGTTTATCGGTCTCTTTTAACTTAAATCTTGAACTTTAGACCAATGTGTAGGTGGAAACTTACACGTCAGCGAAAGGAGCTCTATTGATATACACAAACTCTATGCTTTTGCCGGCTGGCAACGAGTTGACCCATTTTGGGAACCCGTAGGAACCGCTTGGTGAGACCCAAAAGTGGACCGTAGAGCTTAGAAACGGATAGATTGAAGTAAATTCTACACGGTCTTGCCTAATTTGTTTTAATAACTATAACCGAATATGTGTAGTATGTTTTTCCATTCGATACCAATGATGTAGTCGCTTTTTGATTGATATCGACCGGAGCAAAGATAAAGGTAACAAATTTATAAAACAACTGAACTAGAAAAACATGATATTAGTTAGGGTTGAATTCGCACACATAGACGTGGATATTAGAATAGTAATCTACAGAAGATTTTTGGTGATTGTATGCATTAAAAATTAACTTCTTGCAACTTTCAACCCATTTGGTCTGTTATACATAAAACTGTCTTTTTAATTAACCCGTTTGAGAAAAAACAAAGTGCATTGAAATGAGTCAGTTTTGGGCTCAACCGAACCAAAAATTATGTCTTAAGAATTTTTAAAGGTTTAACCCAGTTTTGGGCTCAAGCTGAACCAAAAACCAAGATTTATGTTTTTAGGTTTTTGAAAACGTTTGGTTTTGTTTTTTTTTGGTTTTTGGCATTTCAGCTTGAACTTTATGGGCCAAAATAACCCAAAATAATGAAATTGGGCCTAAATATTTTTGTTAACTAATGATTAATTGATTATTACACATTTAGGCCTAAAATGTCTGGGCTACGCCATTTATAGTTCGTCTTTAGAAAAAAACATGTTTAAGAAAGTTTATAAGTAATGTGGAAAAGAAAAGAGAAGAAAACGTGAAGGGATGCAAGGGCTGAGTCGGTAGTAAAGAAGCCTCCAAAATTCAGCTTAGACAATCGTTTAAGTGGAGATAGAAGTGTAACACCACTTGTGGCAACACTTGTTTATGATGATATGCATAATCTAATCTAACTATATAATAAATGAAAAACATTTTGGACACTTGTCACCATATTAGCTTACTTGCATATGTCTCAAGCATTGAGGCTGGCCACATCTCCTTTGCTGATGTGTTAAGCTTATACACATTCTCCTCAACCTACTCATTGTTACATACTTTATGGTATACACCTCAAATCTCATATCCTCAAATCCAAAATTACATTAAAAATCAATACATTTTCTCATTTTCAATTAAATAATACTTTTTATATCTTTTACATTACCATTTCTTTTTCCTTTACTCACAACCACTTTTAAAATATATTAAAAAGTTATAGGTAACCTTTTAAATATACAGAATACTACTCTATTTCTCTCCCATCCACTCACAACACCCTAAACCACTCCTTACATGATTAAAACTTCACTCGCATATTTTGATGGATTGAATGTGAATAATCTTACAAAGCTTCCCCTACAAGTTTTCTATCTTAAGGGTTTATAGACTGGTTCCTCACTTTCTTCAAAGAAAATTCAAATTTCAAATGGCTTCTTCATGGTCAACGAGAATCCAAGATTGAATCTTGAAAAGGTAAACATGGTTCAATAATTCTGGACTCATACCTAGGGGTGTCAATTCTTGACACGACCCGAACCCAACCCGAACCGACACGAAAAAAAAACAGGTTTTGGGTCGGCTAACACGACCCGTTTAGAAAACGGGTCGGGTTCGGGTTGACCTGTTTTCTAAACAGGTCGGGTTCGGGTTGATCTATATAAAAACGGGTTGACCCGTTAACCCGTTTAATTTTAGATATTTTAAAATTAATTTTATATTCCCTCTTTAGTTTTAAAATGTGCTGAAGAATTTAATTATTTTTCATTCCCCGTATTACGTTTTTAGGTATCCTCTTAAAATCTTTTTTTCGTGAACGACACTTTTAAGTTCTCAACCAAAATTTCATTACCCAAGACGCATTTCTTCTATCCATTCACCAATATGCATGAACATATCGTCAAATCCATCTATATCTAAATCGACTCATGCTTAAATTTCATTTGAATTTTGCAATATATTGTTTGATTTTATTATAATTTGTATGTCTGATTATATAAATTAACTTGTTTAAAAAATATGGGTTAAACGGGTCGTGTTCGGGTCGACCCGAATTTATGTGTGTGCAGGTTAGGGTTGACATATTTGACACGAATAATAATATGGGTCGGGTTAGGGTTGCACATTTCAACCCGTCAACCTGCCAACCCGCAACCCGACATGTTTGACACCCCTACTCATACCTCTTGGTGGTGACGACCACCGTGAAAGAAATATGATGAAGAAGGTGAACATGACGATAATCAGTTCTTGATCTTTATTTGACAATCAAAGGTAGCCCTAAATTTACTCCCAAGTTTTGTTTTGGTTCACCTGATCTCTCATATATGTCACTTGCTTTGATTCTACCTATTTTCAAACTTATTTTGTTTACACCCTGCAAGGGATCAGTTTAAAATCAACGTGCGGATGATGGTGAAGAATGAACGTTCAAGTTCATCGTAAGTAGTAGATAATTTTGGTTTTTTTTATTTCAGTTTTCTTTTGAATGTCCTCAAATTGTATAACTATCAAGTTCCTCCAAATTTTTATCGAGTAAAGATGTGTTATCCTGCTTTAATCAGGCTCTTAATATCAAATGTTCATTAATTAAGGTACACTTGATTAGAGGTTATGGATTTCTTTCATGTCATCGTTAAAACGTTGGTTAAAGTTGTTGTTATTTGGACCTCATGTTATGGTGATTTGATCCATTGTTATGTTTGGGTGTTGTTTCTCTTATTTCTTTCATGTATATCATTAAGTTTTATAATAATTGATTTACATGAATAGAAAAATTTGTTCTATAGTTGTCCATGTTTGTATTCGGCGAAAAATTAAATGAACATCCCCCTTTGTGTTCGTTCGGTTTAAGTTGTTGTTGTTGATCTTCATAGCATGAGGGGTCTTTGTTATGTGTCAATTAGTCTAGGGTCTTAACTGTGCTTTTGATAACTAAATGAACTGAACTTGTAATCATAATAGTTGTTAGCATCTGTTAGCTGAGTTAGTTTGTTGTTGTATACACAAACCATGAGTCGTTAATGAGATGGTATCTATTAGTTGAATGAATATACTTTCTTAGCTTATTCTCTCTAATTCACTCTGTCAGTTCTGCACGTATTAGTCTTCCATGGCTTCAAGCTAGTTTGGGTAACATATTCGTATGGTGTATAATGCCAGTAATGGCAGTGTTACAACTTATTATGTTTTCATGGAATAGACACAATGACACATAAATGTTTTTTACATCTTAATAATTCAATTTTCCATTGATAATTTAGCAGGTTTAGTGATCTTGATGACTTGTTGCCGGAAGCCGGTTCTAAAGTTGATCACCAAGAAAAGTGGGGGGTAGCATGGTATGATTCATTAATATCGTTCTTTTTTATAACATGTTCATTCATTTTCCATTTAATTAATTTTATAAAATGTGATTCAATGGGCTGAACACATTTTATACATATTTTATTGATTAGTAATTGGTTTGGAATATACTACATTCGTTAGAACTACAATGATGAAATTCAAGTAACGAAACTTGAGTTGTTGAATTTAACATATAAGGACAGTAACATATGATAACTAGAAGATTACTTGTCTTTATTTTTTGCAATAGAAGACGGGTTTGGTGAGCCTGGTAAGTAGGTTATTTTTATTTTTGCAATAGGAGACGGGTTTGGTGAGTTGGGATACATAGAATTTTTTTTATGATTTTATGTTGGGTAAGTACAATTATAGTTTTTTTTTAAAATTAAAACAGTTAGTGAAAAGGAAATGGGCTAACAGAGTCGAATGTATCAAAGTTCTTAGTCAGAAACTTCAATTTATAGATCAGTTAACATGTTGAGATTATGTATTACAATTGACCATCAATTTGTTTTATTTTTTTGATAGATTTGTGTTGATGTTTGAGACTTAAGACTTTTGGATGATGATAGCTTGAGAAAATGAAAGGACAACTTATTAGGTAGGTGTTTATTTTTAGCCCTCCTTGTTTTGATTTGTTTCTCATTTGTGTTTTTTCCCTGGTATGTTGTATCATTTGGCTTTTGTTATATTGGTGGGACTAAATTGCTATATGTGTGGTGATGAGATTGAAATAATAGTTGATGGTCAGCCATTGGTTGTTTGCAATGTATGTGCTTTCTCATAAAGGTATGTAATGTAATAAATTAATAATATCAGTAATCTCATACGCAAATTCACTAATTTTGACTTTTTTGTTAATTAAAATTTATTTTGATTTTGTATCTCTTTGTAATGAAGTGCACTGTTCATTATTATTTGGTCTATGTTCTCCTTTAACGTATTTGAAACATCGTGGATTGCTAATTGAGGTAAGAAAAGTTGAGCTAATTAGCCATTTGACATGAAACACATTAATTTGCTACTTTCTATATTATGTTAGTTTGAATGGCCGTCGGTGGTACGTGTAGAAATGAATAGCCCTTACAAAAAGTTCCGTGTGCACAAATGGGATGAACTTACCAAAGTCCATGGTTTTTAAGCTAATGATACTTATCTTTTAATGGAACTAAAGTTCTGTGTGCACAAATGGCATGAATGTACAAGTTTTTTAAATATAAATGTTAACAATTTTTTCTCATTAGTTACATATCTAACCCTTTATCTATATGATAAAAAACATAAATAAATTTGTTACAACTAAAAACGTTTTCACTTATCAATATATTATACTATTTAATGTACAATTGACCCCTTATGTATATCCAAATATTACTCAACTTTATTATTTTTTTGTATTCATTTTATATATTTTACAAAAATATAACTAATAGTAATCAAGTTATATATATTAGGATTTAAGACCCGGGCTTCGCGATGTGACCGTTAAATCGAACAAAAAAACATAAGTAAAAACGTTAAACCATAAGCTCGCTGCAGTCGACGGGAAGTCAGTCAGTATCAAGTTACGACATCGAAACTAAACAAAGGAAATAAACACTTCAATGCCAAAATACAATAAATTATCATATGTTGAACCAAAAACTAAGCACGTTACAACTATGAACAAATACAAAGTCAATTAGTATAAGCGGTACCAACACAAATTCGTGAACATAAATTAGTAAGCCAAAAAAATATATTTTAAAAGTGATGTATCAAACGTTGAAATACAGATTTAAACATGCGACAATGATATATTTTTAAATTATGAAAAAGTTTTGGTCATTGAAAAGAAGAACTATAAAACTTATGAAAGCAAAGTTTAAGAAAATCGTTTAACCGACAAACAAAACATGTAAAACCGATACTTGCCCAAGTTTAGTGGTTAAAAATATAGTTTTTTAAATATTTAAATTAGTTGAAATAAATATCATCATTTTTATATATGGAATTGTAGCTAGTGATTTAGTGGTTATAATTAATAAATTAAAAAATTGAATAGTAAAATGAACAGTAATTTTGTGAGGAGAATTGAATCCACCTTTATATATATATATATATATATATTACTATCAAAATAATTATGACGATCTCGACTTTAAGATTTCATATTTAGTTTGGAGCTGAGCTGAGTCGGCTTGGTGTAATGTTCGAGTCAAGCTAGCCTTGGCTCGCTAACAACCTTAGATTAAAAATTTATTCCCGTTACATCGTGCGGGCACTCGACTAGTATATATAATATATAGGGTTAGTATCAAATAAGAATTCTTATTTTTTGTGAGAACTTAATGAATTCATCACAACCCTTAGATCATTTGCTCTATGTCGGTCTCTCTCTCTCAGGATAGCTCACTAAATCACTGTCGTAACCCACACCAAAGTGTCGACAAGAAGGTTAACGACAGTACTATTTTGTGAAAAACAATAGAGTATTAAAGAAGGAATCAATAATGTGACATTCGTCAATTTCAGGTTAACTCCGTTAACTCAACTCCGTCAATTCAAACTTAAAGATCACTGAATCTATAACGCACACCTCATTACATTTAAACTAGGGTTTAAATGACGCTTGACACTTACTACATGTGTAGTCTTTCGGGAATTGCACCGAAACGCAAACGAGTTGACGCAAACAATTGGTGAATAAACGAAAAACGTCAAAACAATAATTATGTGATAATTATGTGTTAGACTTATGTGTTATCTGATAACATTATTATAAACGTTAACTCAATGTGCTAGAACTAGTTAATTAAGCTAGAAAAGTACAAACTAGAAGTTGAGGGACTAAAGTGTAACATGTTATTATTATTAATAAATATAAACCCTAACCTCTCCTCCCTCTCCCTCTTCCCAAAACCGACGGCCAGCCCCCCCTTCCCCCTCCTCACGATCGGCTCACACACACACATATCTCTTGGTTTTTGATCTTGTTTTTCACAATTGAAGCCTCCTACACCCGATTCTAGTCATCTTCTACCTTCCTCTTGCTTATATTTGTGCTTTTGAATGTATAATTATAAACCCTAAAATCTGGAAATTTCATATGTTGTGTTCATATGATCTTTGTTTGATTTGATGATGTATTGATGATGATTTGATAACTAGAATTGATATTATTACATGTTAATTGTTGTGTCTTTGATTTTGAGATCAAATAAAACCCTAACCATGTATGTATGGTGTAATTTATATGCATGGATGATGGTTATGGTGTCTAGAATGTTATATGAACGGATTATGGTCCATAGATAGTTAATATGTTGAGTTTGGATGCAAACAGTTTCTGGACAGATTGTGTTGTTGATGTTCAATTGACTATATCGGGGTGTAAATGTGAAAATTGGTTGAGATTATTGATACTACAGTAAACTAGGTTGAGTCTAGTTTCTAAATAATATAAATTTGCAATTTTTGGACGTGTAAAAGTTAACCTTTATGATTTTACAAAAACGTTGTGCAAAGCTGAGTTGTTAGACCTGCTGTTAGGTTGTTTTTTAAATGTTATATCTCATGAACTACGAGACCAATTGGGTTGGTTCCACTTCTGGAAGTTGACTTGTTGAGTTAGGAACCTAACCCAAGTGGTCTTGCATTTATTGGATTTTTCATTTAACTGTAATTTCAAATAACATTCTGTTGCGCATGAATTTGACTGTTATGAGTTTGCTGTAATGATTTGATTATTTTGAGAAACCTATGTGGAATAAAAATAAAATAAAATATGTTCTGGAAACCTAAGACATGTATGCTTTTGCGATGATTTTTTATGAATTAATTGAGATGCTATGATCGGTGGTATAGTATAATCTTTCAAGTAGAATTTATGTCTCGGTGAAACTAGCTGCTGAATTTTGTGAAAATGCATGAAACATGATAATTGCTAGTTAATTGTTATGTTTTGACCAAATTGCCCCTGCGAGGAATACTTGCTAAATAATTGTGGTGTTTTGACCAAGTTGCCCCTGTGGGGAATAGTTGCTAGTGATGGATACATGACACGTAAATAATTGTTCACACATGTATCGTATCACAAATGTACTTGTTAAGTCACACACGATTCACAAACGAAACACGAAACGTGATATTTGCATAGGTACTACGTGCCGGGTCTAGAGACTTGTTAATAGTTCCGACACTTAGAAAATCTCTTTGTTGTTTTAGAACACTAGAGAGAGTTTTCTGTGACGCGCATCACTTGGTGATTTATTTTTGGGAATTCTTCGCAAACAGTGAGTTCACTTACCCCTCTAAACTATTTTCAAACGCTTTTCACTTGGGGAGATAACATACTCCGAAAACGCATTTAAGATTTTGTTAATATAAATTATATATCACTTGTAAAGACTAAGTGGCAAACGCAATAACTAAAGTCCTTCATACACATCGAACCGTTTAGTATTGGATAATAGCGAGTCATTGTTGAGTAGTACTACTGGGTTTGACAAACCCCACCCAACGCTAAACTCGACTGGAGGTCGAGTGGGTGTAATCTTGGCTAAACACATACCATGGTCGGGATAGACCTGGTGGCAAGGCAAATGATAAACAGTCAGCTTCGGTGTCGAACACTTAGTAATACTTGTTTTATAGGCTAGCTACCTATAGATATATAATTGACATAACACTATCTGGTAACGCAAAACGCTTAACGCAAAACGCTGAACGCAAAACGCTGAACGCAAACGCTAAACGCTTTATTTTATATAAACTTGTGAACTCACCAACCCCGTGTTGACACTTTTAGTATGTTATTCTCAGGTAGCCGAGGCGGGCGCGCGGTATAGGATCATGCATTATCTGAAACACTTTTGTTTATGCAACTATTTAAAACTGTTATCATTGGGTTTAAGTCGTCCTGCGTGACGCAACATTTATTTTATGGTTTTTTTACGCTTCCGCATTTAATTACTCGTAAACGTTTTTATGGTTTGATTATAACTAATGAATCCGATCCTGTTAGTTCACACCCTCTGACGGTAAAACTCCGTTAGTGGATTTTGAGGGTGTGACAGATTGGTATCAGAGCCATTGGTTATAGCGAACTAGAAATTGCATGCATACTAGACTATAACCGCGACGACCCATTAGTTATAATGATACGCACTGCATAGATTTGTGTAGTCTTTGTTATCTTATCTCTTTACCCCTTTTCACTCATACGCGCGCGCATACACGGCTTACCTGTAGGGATGTCGACGCCACCATCATCACCATCCGATCCGATGACTCATGCTCATGGGAAGAAACCGCAGTTACCTACCTCATCGCCACCTCGTGTAGTCCCGGAACTCGAAGCTCCCGCACCGAAGAGGTATCGCTTATCCGGAGGCATGTACGAAAACGAAGTTAGTTGGGATTGGTACCCTAATATGATCAGACGTATGGTCTATCGCGAACAAGTTCCCCCGCTACCTCACCCGAACCATCCTGCTTACCCCAACACCCTACCACCCAAAACCGAACCTGTGGAGCGAGTTCTCGCAGCTGTCGTTTCTTGTTTGGAGCGTGACGTGGGTTACATGCGCTATACGAGAGCTAACGTTTCCGGACTGTTAAAAGATGGAACCGAAACTAAAGAGGAAATTTCCCGCATGACAGTAGCAATGAAGGAAATGCAAGAGGCTAGTGATCAACAGATGAAGATTATGAGAAAGATGCAAGCCGAGATGATAGACCTGCAAGAGCAACTCCAAGTAGCAAGGACCCGAACCGAGATAGCTTTAGAGCGCTGCGATGTCTTACAAATGCAGATTGCTCAGAACGCAGCCGAACCTGAGGCAGAGCCTGAAGAGGAACCCGAAGAAGATCCCGAAGAGGAACCTGAGGAGGATCCCGAGGAAGATCCCGAAGAGGAACCGGAGGAAGAACCGGTTGAGGAGGAGGCGCACTCAGAGGTGTCCTCAGACGATGACATCTAAGGATGATAACACCTAGATGGAGGGGTTGTCTCCATCCAAACTATTATTTTTCTATGATTTTAAGGATTGGTTTTAAATACTTTGTAGCGAATACAATGGTTTTAATAATGAATTATTATTTAGATTAATATATGGTTGTGATGTGATGTTTGTTCCTTTTATTTCTTTCTTACCTATCTTTTATTACATGTATGGTGTGTTTCATATGAAAGAAAAATTCATGTTTAACATTTTATGCTGTGATTCTAGGAAATGGCAGGAAGAAACGCTGGACACGGACGTGGTAACATCAACCTGACTGCAGCAGAACTCCAAACTCTGCTGAATGACCACGCGGCGGCCGCTCTAGCAGCACATGTACAGAACCAAGCTGGAGGTCCAATAGGAACGTGTACCTTCAAGAATTACCTTGACTGCAAGCCCATTTCGTTTAAGGGGACCGAGGGAGCTATAGGTTTCCTTCGTTGGGCTGAGAAGGCCGAATCCGTGTTTGAAATGTGTAATTGTCCCCCTGCCAGTAGAGTCAAATTTGCTGCTGGAACACTTGAAGATTCTGCTCTCACTTGGTGGAATTCGAACGTACAGATTCTTGGATTAGAACTGGCTAACGCGATGAACTGGGAGGAGTTCAAGAACATGATGCGAGAAGAGTAATGTCCGAGAGAGGAGATTTCAAAGTTGGAGTCAGAGTTTTGGTCATTGAAGATGGTGGGTTCAGAAATCGAGGCCTACACTACCCGTTCTCACGAGTTGGCCGTGATGTGTCCACGGATGGTGGATCCGCCGAGTAAGAGGATTGAAATGTATATTGATGGGTTAGCACCGTAAATTCAGGGCATGGTAACGTCTTCCAGACCAGCCACGATTCAACAAGCGATTCGGTTAGCTCACAAACTAACGGATCAAGCAGTGACCCAAGGTGCGCTACCACCTAGGGGTTCAACCACTAAAGCCCGTGACAACCCGAGCACTGACAACAACAGCAACAGCAACCCGAGCAGCGGGAAGAGAAAGTTTTACAATACCAGATCCTCATCCTCGAACCCCCCACAGCAGCAACACTACCGAAAGCCCGAATTCACCAGGAGCTTCAACAATCAGAGTCACAACAACAATAACAACGGTAGCGGGCAGGGTTCGAGCGGCTATGCTGGGAAATATCCGAAGTGCAACAGGTGCAACTATCATCATGTTGGGCCGTGTGACCGTGTCAAGTGTCAGAGATGCGGAAAGATGGGTCACCAGGCAAAGGAATGTAGAGGAGACCTTGCGGCAAAGGGTGCTCCTAAATCACCTATGACGACTAAGGGATGTTTTGAGTGTGGTCAAGAGGGCCATTTTAAGAAAGACTGCCCTAAGCTGAAACAGAACGACAACAATGGAGGTAATGGAAATGGCAGTGGTGGTGGAAACAATGGTAAAGGAAGAGCTTTTGTTACTGGGTCGGGTCAAGCCCGCAATGATCCGTACGTGGTGACTGGTAAATTCCCTGTGAACGATTGTTTTGCTTCTGTATTGTTTGACACTGGAGCTGATAGGAGTTTTGTGTCGAAAGCCTTTAGTCAACTCTTAGACTTAACTCCAACTCCGTTAGATGCTAAATTTCCTGTTGAATTAGCTGACGGTAAGACTATAGTAACGACTCATGTACTTGCGGGATGTAAGTTAAAACTGTCAGGTCATGTTTTTGAGGTACATTGTGACGCATCGATACAAGGTCTCGTTTGTGTGCTGATGCAACTCGAGAAGGTTATAGCCTATGCCTCTCGACAACTACGAGTTCACGAGAAGAACTACACGACCCATGATTTGGAACTCGGAGCTGTGGTGTTTGCCCTTAAGATAAGGAGGCATTACTTGTACGGTACCAAGTTTACCATTTACACCGACCACAAGAGTCTCCAACATATCTACGATCAGAAGGAGCTGAACATGTGACAGCGTCGTTGGGTCGAGCTGCTTAAAGATTATGATTGTGCCATCAAGTACCACCCTGGCAAGGCCAATGTAGTGGCCGACGCCCTCGGTAGAAAAGAAACCGATAAACCCAGGCGAGTGCGAGCATTGCAACTCACGATTCATGCCAGCTTACCCGATCAGATTCGCGATGCACAACTTGAAGCTTTGAAGGATGATAATCTTCCATCGGAACTCATGCGGGGCATGAACAAGCAACTTGAAACCAGATCGGACGGGGTTCGATATTTTGAAAACCGGATTTGGGTTCCACGATACGGAGAGTTGAGAACTCTGGTGATGGACGAAGCACACAAGTCCAGATATTCTATCCACCCTGGCTCAGATAAAATGTATCATGACTTAAAGGCACTTTACTGGTGGCCGAATATGAAAGCCGACATTGCCACCTACGTGAGCAAATGCTTGACTTGTGCCAGAGTCAAAATAGAATACCAGAAACCATCTGGCCTACTACAACAACCGGAACTTCCAATGTGAAAATGGGAACACATTTCAATGGATTTTATGACGGGATTACCTAAAACACCGACGGGATGCGATACCATCTGGGTGATCGTTGACCGGTTGACTAAGTCGGCACACTTTTTAGCGATTAAGGAATCGGACAAAATGGAAAGACTGACTCGCGTCTACATGAAGGAAGTAGTGTCTAGACACGGAGTGCCTGTCTCAATTATTTCTAATCGAGATTCCCGTTTCACTTCGCACTTTTGGAAGTCGCTACAGAGTGTCCTAGGCACACGCCTTGATATGAGCACAACATACCATCCTCAGACGGATGGGCAAAGTGAACGAACCATTCAGACCTTAGAGGACATGTTGCGTGCATGTGTGTTGGATTTCGGAAAAAGTTGGGAACCTCACTTACCTTTGGTAGAGTTTTCGTATAATAACAGCTACCACGCAAGTATTAAAGCAGCGCCGTTTGAAGCACTGTACGGACGGAAGTGTCGATCACCTCTCTGCTGGGCAGAGGTGGGTGACAGCCAAATCACTGGTCCAGAATTGGTACTCGAAACTTCGGAAAAGATTGTTCAAATCCGAAACCGCATGGCAGCAGCACGAGATCGCCAAAAGAGTTACGCCGACAAGCGCCGAAAGCCTCTCGAATTTCAAGTGAACGACCAAGTATTACTCAAAGTCTCACCTTGGAAAGGTGTGGTTCGCTTTGGGAAGCGAAACAAACTCAACCCACGATACGTTGGTCCTTACCGGATAACTGAGCGCATTGGTCCGGTGGCGTACCGACTGGACTTACCAACAGAACTCAGTGGCGTACACGATGTATTCCACGTATCAAATTTTAAGAAATGCCTATCTGATGAAACCCAAGTAGTCCATTTGGATGAACTGCAAATTGATGAACAGCTACGCTTCATTGAAGAACCAGTTGAAGTTTTGGACTGGGAAACCAAAACACTCAAGCACAGCAAAATTCCAATCGTTAAGGTTCGTTGGAACTCAAGACGTGGACCGGAGTTCATGTGGGAACGCGAGGATCAAATGATGAAAAAGTATCCTCACCTTTTTGAAGGGCTAACCAAACACCGGAAACCGCGAAACCAGGCAAACCGTCAGAAGTCACCAGAGGTATGAATTAAATTTCGGGACGAAATTTCTTTCAACTAGGGGATGATATGACAAACTGAAAATTTATCTTACTTTTTCAGACACTCATCACGACTTGACTCAAATTTTCGGGACGAAAATTCTTTAACATGGGAATGATGTGACATTCGTCAATTTCAGGTTAACTCCGTTAAATCAACTCCGTCAATTCAAACTTAAAGATCACTGAATCTATAACGCACACCTCATTACATTTAAACTAGGGTTTAAATGACGCTTGACACTTACTACATGTGTAGTCTTTCGGGAATTGCACCGAAACGCAAACGAGTTGACGCAAAAAATTGGTGAATAAACAAAAAACGTCAAAACAATAATTATGTGATAATTATGTGTTAGACTTATGTGTTATCTGATAACATTATTATAAACGTTAACTCAATGTGCTAGAACTAGTTAATTAAGCTAGAAAAGTACAAACTAGAAGTTGAGGGACTAAAGTGTAACATGTTATTATTATTAATAAATATAAACCCTAACCTCTCCTCCCTCTCCCTCTTCCCAAAACCGATGGCCAGCCCCCCCTTCCCCCTCCTCACGATCGGCTCACACACACACACACACATATCTCTTGGTTTTTGATCTTGTTTTTCACAATTGAAGCCTCCTACACCCGATTCTAGTCATCTTCTACCTTCCTCTTGCTTATATTTGTGCTTTTAAAGGTATAATTATAAACCCTAAAATCTGGAAATTTCATATGTTGTGTTCATATGATCTTTGTTTGATTTGATGATGTATTGATGATGATTTGATAACTAGAATTGATATTATTACATGTTAATTGTTGTGTCTTTGATTTTGAGATCAAATAAAACCCTAACCATGTATGTAAGGAGTAATTGATATGCATGGATGATGGTTATGGTGTCTAGAATGTTATATGAACGGATTATGGTCCATAGATAGTTAATATGTTGAGTTTGGATGCAAACAGTTTCTGGACAGATTGTGTTGTTGATGTTCAATTGACTATATCGGGGTGTAAATCTAAAAATTGGTTGAGATTATTGATACTACAGTAAACTAGGTTGAGTCTAGTTTCTAAATAATATAAATTTGCAATTTTTGGACGTGTAAAAGTTAACCTTTATGATTTTACAAAAACGTTGTGCAAAGCTGAGTTGTTAGACCTGCTGTTAGGTTGTTTTGTAAATGTTATATCTCATGAACTACGAGACCAATTGGGTTGGTTCCACTTCTGGAAGTTGACTTGTTGAGTTAGGAACCTAACCCAAGTGGTCTTGCATTTATTGGATTTTTCATTTAACTGTAATTTCAAATAACATTCTGTTGCGCATGAATTTGACTGTTATGAGTTTGCTGTAATGATAAACCTATGTGGAATAAAAATAAAATAAAATATGTTCTGGAAACCTAAGACATGTATGCTTTTGCGATGATTTTTTATGAATTAATTGAGATGCTATGATCGGTGGTATAGTATAATCTTTCAAGTAGAATTTATGTCTCGGTGAAACTAGCTGCTGAATTTTGTGAAAATGCATGAAACATGATAATTGCTAGTTAATTGTTATGTTTTGACCAAATTGCCCCTGCGAGGAATACTTGCTAAATAATTGTGGTGTTTTGACCAAGTTGCCCCTGTGGGGAATAGTTGCTAGTGATGTACATTATTAATACATGACACGTAAATAATTGTTCACACATGTATCGTATCACAAATGTACTTGTTAAGTCACACACGATTCACAAACGAAACACGAAACGTGATATTTGCATAGGTACTACGTGCCGGGTCTAGAGACTTGTTAATAGTTCCGACACTTAGAAAATCTCTTTGTTGTTTTAGAACGCTAGAGAGAGTTTTCTGTGACGCGCATCAGTTGGTGATTTATTTTTGGGAATTCTTCGCAAACAGTGAGTTCACTTACCCCTCTAAACTATTTTCAAACGCTTTTCACATGGGGAGATAACATACTCCGAAAACGCATTTAAGATTTTGTTAATATAAATTATATATCACTTGTAAAGACTAAGTGCAAACGCAATAACTAAAGTCCTTCATACACATCGAACCGTTTAGTATTGGATAATAGCGAGTCATTGTTGAGTAGTACTACTGGGTTTGACAAACCCCACCCAACGCTAAACTCGACTGGAGGTCGAGTGGGTGTAATCTTGGCTAAACACATACCATGGTCGGGATAGACCTGGTGGCAAGGCAAATGATAAACAGTCAGCTTCGGTGTCGAACACTTAGTAATACTTGTTTTATAGGCTAGCTACCTATAGATATATAATTGACATAACACTATCTGGTAACGCAAAACGCTTAACGCAAAACGCTGAACGCAAAACGCTGAACGCAAACGCTAAACGCTTTATTTTATATAAACTTGTGAACTCACCAACCCCGTGTTGACACTTTTAGTATGTTATTCTCAGGTAGCCGAGGCGGGCGCGCGGTATAGGATCATGCATTATCTGAAACGCTTTTGTTTATGCAACTTTTTAAAACTGTTATCATTGGGTTTAAGTCGTCCTGCGTGACGCAACATTTATTTTATGGTTTTTTTACGCTTTCGCATTTAATTACTCGTAAACGTTTTTATGGTTTGATTATAACTAATGAATCCGATCCTGTTAGTTCACACCCTCTGACGGTAAAACTCCGTTAGTGGATTTTGAGGGTGTGACAGATTGGTATCAGAGCCATTGGTTATAGCGAACTAGAAATTGCATGCATACTAGACTATAACCGCGACGACCCATTAGTTATAATGATACGCACTGCATAGATTTGTGTAGTCTTTGTTATCTTATCTCTTTACCCCTTTTCACTCATACGCGCGCGCATACACGGCTTACCTGTAGGGATGTCGACGCCACCATCATCACCATCCGATTCGATGACTCATGCTCATGGGAAGAAACCGCAGTTACCTACCTCATCGCCACCTCGTGTAGACCCGGAACTCGAAGCTCCTGCACCGAAGAGGTATCGCTTATCCGGAGGCATGTAAGAAAACGAAGTTAGTTGGGATTGGTACCCATATATGATCAGACGTATGGTCTATCGCGAACAAGTTCCCCCGCTACCTCACCCGAACCATCCTGCTTACCCCAACACCCTACCACCCATAACCGAACCTGTGGAGCGAGTTCTCGCAGCTGTCGTTTCTTGTTTGGAGCGTGACGTGGGTTACATGCGCTATACGAGAGCTAACGTTTCCGGACTGTTAAAGATGGAACCGAAACTAAAGAGGAAATTTCCCGCATGACAGTAGCAATGAAGGAAATGCAAGAGGCTAGTGATCAACAGATGAAGATTATGAGAAAGATGCAAGCCGAGATGATAGACCTGCAAGAGCAACTCCAAGTAGCAAGGACCCGAACCGAGATAGCTTTAGAGCCCTGCGATGTCTTACAAATGCAGATTGCTCAGAACGCAGCCGAACCTGAGGCAGAGCCTGAAGAGGAACCCGAAGAAGATCCCGAAGAGGAACCTGAGGAGGATCCCGAGGAAGATCCCTAAGAGGAACCGGAGGAAGAAATGGTTGAGGAGGAGGCACACTCAGAGGTGTCCTCAGACGATGACATCTAAGGATGATAACACCTAGATGGAGGGGTTTTCTCCATCCAAACTATTATTTTTCTATGATTTTAAGGATTGGTTTTAAACAATTTGTAGCGAATACAATGGTTTTAATAATGAATTATTATTTGGATTAATATATGGTTGTGATGTGATGTTTGTTCCTTTTATTTCTTTCTTACCTATCTTTTATTACATGTATGGTGTGTTTCATATGAAAGAAAAATTCATGTTTAACATTTTATGCTGTGATTCTAGGAAATGGCAGGAAGAAACACTTGACACGGACGTTTTCGTAACATCAACCTGACTGCAGCAGAACTCCAAACTCTGCTGAATGACCACGCGGCGGCCGCTCTAGCAGCACATGTACAGAACCAAGCTGGAGGTCCAATAGGAACGTGTACCTTTAAGAATTACCTTGACTGCAAGCCCAGTTCGTTTAAGGGCACCGTGGGAGCTATAGGTTTCCTTCGTTGGGCTGAGAAGGCCGAATCGGCGTTTGAAATGTGTAATTGTCCCCCTGCCAGTAGAGTCAAATTTGCTGCTGGAACACTTGAAGATTCTGCTCTCACTTGGTGGAATTCGAACGTACAGATTCTTGGATTAGAACTGGCTAACGCGATGAACTGGGAGGAGTTCAAGAACATGATGCGAGAAGAGTAATGTCCGAGAGAGGAGATTTCAAAGTTGGAGTCAGAGTTTTGGTCATTGAAGATGGTGGGTTCAGAAATCGAGGCCTACACTACCCGTTCTCACGAGTTGGCCGTGATGTGTCCACGGATGGTGGATCCGCCGAGTAAGAGGATTGAAATGTATATTGATGGGTTAGCACCGTAAATTCAGGGCATGGTAACGTCTTCCAGACCAGCCACGATTCAACAAGCGATTCGGTTAGCTCACAAACTAACGGATCAAGCAGTGACCCAAGGTGCGCTACCACCTAGGGGTTCAACCACTAAAGCCCGTGACAACCCGAGCACTGACAACAACAGCAACAGCAACCCGAGCAGCGGGAAGAGAAAGTTTTACAATACCAGATCCTCATCCTCGAACCCCCCACAGCAGCAACACTACCGAAAGCCCGAATTCACCAGGAGCTTCAACAATCAGAGTCACAACAACAATAACAACGGTAGCGGGCAGGGTTCGAGCGGCTATGCTGGGAAATATCCGAAGTGCAACAGGTGCAACTATCATCATGTTGGGCCGTGTGACCGTGTCAAGTGTCAGAGATGCGGAAAGATGGGTCACCAGGCAAAGGAATGTAGAGGAGACCTTGCGGCAAAGGGTGCTCCTAAATCACCTATGACGACTAAGGGATGTTTTGAGTGTGGTCAAGAGGGCCATTTTAAGAAAGACTGCCCTAAGCTGAAACAGAACGACAACAATGGAGGTAATGGAAATGGCAGTGGTGGTGGAAACAATGGTAAAGGAAGAGCTTTTGTTATTGGGTCGGGTCAAGCCCGCAATGATCCGTACGTGGTGACTGGTAAATTCCCTGTGAACGATTGTTTTGCTTCTGTATTGTTTGACACTGGAGCTGATAGGAGTTTTGTGTCGAAAGCCTTTAGTCAACTCTTAGACTTAACTCCAACCCCGTTAGATGCTAAATTTCCTGTTGAATTAGCTGACGGTAAGACTATAGTAACGACTCATGTACTTGCGGGATGTAAGTTAAAACTGTCAGGTCATGTTTTTGATATTGACCTTATTCCTTTTACGCTTAGTAGTTTCGATGTCGTGGTCGGCATGGACTGGTTATCCGAGAACCGAGCATAGATTATATGTTATGACAAGATAGTCCACATTACTACCCCTTCCGGCGAGATCGTTTCAATCCAGGGCGAGGGAAGCGGCATGACCACCAGCGTTATCACCCTCATGAAGGCGCAGTAGTATCTACGAAAGGGTCACCCGGCAATTTTGGTGCATATTGTTGAGAAACTTGCGGAGGAGAAGCGAATTGAAGACATACCGATTGTGCGAGATTTTCCGGAAGTTTTCCCGGAGGATTTGCCTGGACTCCCTCCTATACGACAATTCGAATTCCAAATCGAGTTGACACCCGGTGCAGCACCCATAGCACGAGCCCCGTATCGGCTCGCACCGGCGGAGCTTCAGGAACTGTCCACTCAGTTGCAAGATTTGTTGGATAAGGGTTTTATCCGACCTAGCTCATCGCCATGGGGAGCCCCTGTCTTATTTGTCAGAAAGAAGGACGGGACTTTCCGCATGTGCATCGACTACCGGGAGTTGAACAAGGTGACGGTCAAGAACCGTTATCCTTTACCCCGAATTGATGATCTGTTTGACCAGCTTCAAGGATCGAGTTTTTACTCGAAGATCGATCTGCGGTCTGGTTACCATCAACTAAGAGTGCGCGAAGAAGATATCTCAAAGACGGCTTTCAGAACACGGTATGGTCACTATGAGTTTTCAGTTATGCCTTTTGGCTTAACCAACGCACCAGCCGTATTTATGGATCTCATGAATCGAGTATGCAAGGCGTACCTCGACAAGTTTGTGATTGTTTTCATTAATGATATTCTCGTCTACTCCAAGGACGAAGCTGACCATGAAGAACACTTGAGGATAATTCTGGAATTATTGAAGAAGGAACAACTGTACGCTAAACTCTCGAAATGCGAATTTTGGCTTCGCGAGGTTCACTTTTTAGGACATGTGATTAATGAGAATGGTATCCATGTCGACCCCGGTAAGGTAGAAGCCATCAAAAACTGGGAAGCACCTAAGACCCCGACTGAGGTGCAGCAATTCCTAGGACTGGCCGGCTACTACCGGCGTTTCATCGAGGGATTTTCAAAGATTGCTCAACCCCTCACCGCTTTGACTCACAAGGGTACTAAAGTACAATTGGGGTGACGCGCAAGAATCCGCTTTCCAACTGTTGAAAACCAAACTCTGTAGCGCCCCTATTTTAGCCCTCCCCGAGGGAACAGAGAATTTTGAGGTACATTGTGACGCATCGATACAAAGTCTCGGTTGTGTGCTGATGCAACTCCAGAAGGTTATAGCCTATGCCTCTCGACAACTACGGGTTCACCAGAAGAACTACACGACCCATGATTTGGAACTCGGAGCTGTGGTGTTTGCCCTTAAGATATGGAGGCATTACTTGTACGGTACCAAGTTTACCATTTACACCGACCACAAGAGTCTCCAACATATCTACGATCAGAAGGAGCTGAACAAGCGACAACGTCGTTGGGTCGAGCTGCTTAAAGATTATGATTGTGCCATCAAGTACCACCCTGGAAAGGCCAATGTAGTGGCCGACGCCCTCGGTAGAAAAGAAACCGATAAACCCAGGCGAGTGCGAGCATTGCAACTCACGATTCATGCCAGCTTACCCGATCAGATTCGCGATGCACAACTTGAAGCTTTGAAGGATGATAATCTTCCATCGGAACTCATGCGGGGCATGAACAAGCAACTTGAAACCAGATCGGACGGGGTTCGATATTTTGAAAACCGGATTTGGGTTCCACGATACGGAGAGTTGAGAACTCTGGTGATGGACGAAGCACACAAGTCCAGATATTCTATCCACCCTGGCTCAGATAAAATGTATCATGACTTAAAGACACTTTACTGGTGGCCGAATATGAAAGCCGACATTGCCACCTACGTGAGCAAATGCTTGACTTGTGCCAGAGTCAAAATAGAATACCAGAAACCATCTGGCCTACTACAACAACCGGAACTTCCAATGTGGAAATGGGAACACATTTCAATGGATTTTATCACGGGATTACCTAAAACACCGACGGGATGCGATACCATCTGGGTGATCGTTGACCGGTTGACTAAGTCGGCACACTTTTTAGCGATTAAGGAATCGGACAAAATGGAAAGACTGACTCGCGTCTACATGAAGGAGGTAGTGTCTAGACACGGAGTGCCTGTCTCAATTATTTCTAATCGAGATTCCCGTTTCACTTCGCACTTTTGGAAGTCGCTACAGAGTGCCCTAGGCACACGCCTTGATATGAGCACAACATACCATCCTCAGACGGATGGGCAAAGTGAACGAACCATTCAGACCTTAGAGGACATGTTGCGTGCATGTGTGTTGGATTTCGGAAAAAGTTGGGAACCTCACTTACCTTTGGTAGAGTTTTCGTATAATAACAGCTACCACGCAAGTATTAAAGCAGCGCCGTTTGAAGCACTGTACGGACGGAAGTGTCGATCACCTCTCTGCTGGGCAGAGGTGGGTGACAGCCAAATCACTGGTTCAGAATTGGTACTCGAAACTTCGGAAAAGATTGTTCAAATCCGAAACCGCATGGCAGCAGCACGAGATCGCCAAAAGAGTTACGCCGACAAGCGCCGAAAGCCTCTCGAATTTCAAGTGAACGACCAAGTATTACTCAAAGTCTCACCTTGGAAAGGTGTGGTTCTCTTTGGGAAGCGAAACAAACTCAACCCACGATACGTTGGTCCTTACCGGATAACTGAGCGCATTGGTCCGGTGGCGTACCGACTGGACTTACCAACAGAACTCAGTGGCGTACACGATGTATTCCACGTATCAAATTTTAAGAAATGCCTATCTGATGAAACCCAAGTAGTCCCTTTGGATGAACTGCAAATTGATGAACAGCTACGCTTCATTGAAGAACCAGTTGAAGTTTTGGACTGGGAAACCAAAACACTCAAGCACAACAAAATTCCAATCGTTAAGGTTCGTTGGAACTCAAGACGTGGACCGGAGTTCACGTGGGAACGCGAGGATCAAATGATGAAAAAGTATCCTCACCTTTTTGAAGGGCTAACCAAACACCGGAAACCGCGAAACCAGGCAAACCGTCAGAAGTCACCGGAGGTATGAATTAAATTTCGGGACGAAATTTCTTTCTACTAGGGGATTATATGACAAACTGAAAATTTTTCTTACTTTTTCAGACACTCATCATGACTTGACACAAATTTTCGGGACGAAAATTCTTTAACATGGGAATGATGTGACATTCGTCAATTTCAGGTTAACTCCGTTAAATCAACTCCGTCAATTCAAACTTAAAGATCACTGAATCTATAACGCACACCTCATTACATTTAAACTAGGGTTTAAATGACGCTTGACACTTACTACATGTGTAGTCTTTCGGGAATTGCACCGAAAACGCAAACGAGTTGACGCAAACAATTGGTGAATAAACGAAAAACGTCAAAACAATAATTATGTGATAATTATGTGTTAGACTTATGTGTTATGTGATAACATTATTATAAACGTTAACTCAATGTGCTAGAACTAGTTAATTAAGCTAGAAAAGTACAAACTAGAAGTTGAGGGACTAAAGTGTAACATGTTATTATTATTAATAAATATAAATATAAACAACTTATTAGGTAGGTGTGTATTTTTAGCCCTCCTTGTTTTGATTTGTTTCTCATTTGTGTTTTTCCCCTGGTATGTTGTATCATTTGGCTTTTGTTATATTGGTGGGACTAAATTGCTATATGTGTGGTGATGAGATTGAAATAATAGTTGATGGTCAGCCATTGGTTGTTTGCAATGTATGTGCTTTCTCATAAAGGTATGTAATGTAATAAATTAATAATATCAGTAATCTCATACACAAATTCACTAATTTTGACTTTTTTGTTAATTAAAATTTATTTTGATTTTGTATCTCTTTGTAATGAAGTGCACTGTTCATTATTATTTGGTCTATGTTCTCCTTTAACGTATTTGAAACATCGTGGATTGCTAATTGAGGTAAGAAAAGTTGAGCTAATTAGCCATTTGACATGAAACACATTAATTTGCTACTTTCTATATTATGTTAGTTTGAATGGCCGTCGGTGGTACGTGTAGAAATGAATAGCCCTTACAAAAAGTTCCGTGTGCACAAATGGGATGAACTTACCAAAGTCCATGGTTTTTAAGCTAATGATACTTATCTTTTAATGGAACTAAAGTTCTGTGTGCACAAATGGCATGAATGTACAAGTTTTTTAAATATAAATGTTAACAATTTTTTCTCATTAGTTACATATCTAACCCTTTATCTATATGATAAAAAACATAAATAAATTTGTTACAACTAAAAACGTTTTCACTTATCAATATATTATACTATTTAATGTACAATTGACCCCTCATGTATATCCAAATATTACTCAACTTTATTATTTTTTTGTATTCATTTTATATATTTTACAAAAATATAACTAATAGTAATCAAGTTATATATATTAGGATTTAAGACCCGGGCTTCGCGATGTGACCGTTAAATCGAACAAAAAAACATAAGTAAAAACGTTAAACCATAAGCTCGCTGCAGTCGACGGGAAGTCAGTCAGTATCAAGTTACAACATCGAAACTAAACAAAGGAAATAAACATCTCAATGCCAAAATACAATAAATTATCATATGTTGAACCAAAAACTAAGCACGTTACAACTACGAACAAATACAAAGTCAATTAGTATAAGCGGTACCAACACAAATTCGTGAACATAAATTAGTAAGCCAAAAAAATATATTTTAAAAGTGATGTATCAAACGTTGAAATACAGATTTAAACATGCGACAATGATATATTTTTAAATTATGAAAAAGTTTTGGTCATTGAAAAGAAGAACTATAAAACTTATGAAAGCAAAGTTTAAGAAAATCGTTTAACCGACAAACAAAACATGTAAAACCGATACTTGCCCAAGTTTAGTGGTTAAAAATATAGTTTTTTAAATATTTAAATTAGTTGAAATAAATATCATCATTTTTATATATGGAATTGTAGCTAGTGATTTAGTGGTTATAATTAATAAATTAAAAAATTGAATAGTAAAATGAACAGTAATTTTGTGAGGAGAATTGAATCCACCTTTTAATATATATATATATATATATATATTACTATCAAAATAATTATGACGATCTCGACTTTAAGATTTCATATTTAGTTTGGAGCTGAGCTGAGTCGGCTTGGTGTAATGTTCGAGTCAAGCTAGCCTTGGCTCGCTAACAACCTTAGATTAAAAATTTATTCCCGTTACATCGTGCGGGCACTCGACTAGTATATATAATATATAGGGTTAGTATCAAATAAGAATTCTTATTTTTTGTGTGAACTTAATGAATTCATCACAACCCTTAGATCATTTGCTCTATGTCGGTCTCTCTCTCTCAGGATAGCTCACTAAATCACTGTCGTAACCCACACCAAAGTGTCGACAAGAAGGTTAACGACAGTACTATTTTGTGAAAAACAATAGAGTATTAAAGAAGGAATCAATAATGTGACATTCGTCAATTTCAGGTTAACTCCGTTAACTCAACTCCGTCAATTCAAACTTAAAGATCACTGAATCTATAACGCACACCTCATTACATTTAAACTAGGGTTTAAATGACGCTTGACACTTACTACATGTGTAGTCTTTCGTGAATTGCACCGAAACGCAAACGAGTTGACGCAAACAATTGGTGAATAAACGAAAAACGTCAAAACAATAATTATGTGATAATTATGTGTTAGACTTATGTGTTATGTGATAACATTATTATAAACGTTAACTCAATGTGCTAGAACTAGTTAATTAAGCTAGAAAAGTACAAACTAGAAGTTGAGGGACTAAAGTGTAACATGTTATTATTATTAATAAATATAAACCCTAACCTCTCCTCCCTCTCCCTCTTCCCAAAACCGACGGCCAGCCCCCCCTTCCCCCTCTTCACGATCGGCTCACACACACACACATATCTCTTGGTTTTTGATCTTGTTTTTCACAATTGAAGCCTCCTACACCCGATTCTAGTCATCTTCTACCTTCCTCTTGCTTATATTTGTGCTTTTGAAGGTATAATTATAAACCCTAAAATCTAGAAATTTCATATGTTGTGTTCATATGATCTTTGTTTGATTTGATGATGTATTGATGATGATTTGATAACTAGAATTGATATTATTACATGTTAATTGTTGTGTCTTTGATTTTGAGATCAAATAAAACCCTAACCATGTATGTATGGTGTAATTGATATGCATGGATGATGGTTATGGTGTCTAGAATGTTATATGAACGGATTATGGTCCATAGATAGTTAATATGTTGAGTTTGGATGCAAACAGTTTCTGGACAGATTGTGTTGTTGATGTTCAATTGACTATATCGGGGTGTAAATGTGAAAATTGGTTGAGATTATTGATACTACAGTAAACTAGGTTGAGTCTAGTTTCTAAAGAATATAAATTTGCAATTTTTGGACGTGTAAAAGTTAACCTTTATGATTTTACAAAAACGTTGTGCAAAGCTGAGTTGTTAGACCTGCTGTTAGGTTGTTTTGTAAATGTTATATCTCATGAACTACGAGACCAATTGGGTTGGTTCCACTTCTGGAAGTTGACTTGTTGAGTTAGGAACCTAACCCAAGTGGTCTTGCATTTATTGGATTTTTCATTTAACAGGAATTTCAAATAACATTCTGTTGCGCATGAATTTGACTGTTATGAGTTTGCTGTAATGATTTGATTATTGTGAGAAACGTATGTGGAATAAAAATAAAATAAAATATGTTCTGGAAACCTAAGACATGTATGCTTTTGCGATGATTTTTTATGAATTAATTGAGATGCTATGATCGGTGGTATAGTATAATCTTTCAAGTAAAATTTCTGTCTCGGTGAAACTAGCTGCTGAATTTTGTGAAAATGCATGAAACATGATAATTGCTAGTTAATTGTTATGTTTTGACCAAATTGCCCCTGCGGGGAATACTTGCTAAATAATTGTGGTGTTTTGACCAAATTGCCCCTGTGGGGAATAGTTGCTAGTGATGTACATTATTAATACATGACACGTAAATAATTGTTCACACATGTATCGTATCACAAATGTACTTGTTAAGTCACACACGATTCACAAACGAAACACGAAACGTGATATTTGCATAGGTACTACGTGCCGGGTCTAGAGACTTGTTAATAGTTCCGACACTTAGAAAATCTCTTTGTTGTTTTAGAACGCTAGAGAGAGTTTTCTGTGACGCGCATCAGTTGGTGATTTATTTTTGGGAATTCTTCGCAAACAGTGAGTTCACTTACCCCTCTAAACTATTTTCAAACGCTTTTCACTTGGGGAGATAACATACTCCGAAAACGTATTTAAGATTTTGTTAATATAAATTATATATCACTTGTAAAGACTAAGTGGCAAACGCAATAACTAAAGTCCTTCATACACATCGAACCGTTTAGTATTGGATAATAGCGAGTCATTGTTGAGTAGTACTACTGGGTTTGACAAACCCCACCCAACGCTAAACTCGACTGGAGGTCGAGTGGGTGTAATCTTGGCTAAACACATACCATGGTCGGGATAGACCTGGTGGCAAGGCAAATGATAAACAGTCAGCTTCGGTGTCGAACACTTAGTAATACTTGTTTTATAGGCTAGCTACCTATAGATATATAATTGACATAACACTATCTGGTAACGCAAAACGCTTAACGCAAAACGCTGAACGCAAAACGCTGAACGCAAACGCTAAACGCTTTATTTTATATAAACTTGTGAACTCACCAACCCCGTGTTGACACTTTTAGTATGTTATTCTCAGGTAGCCGAGGCGGGCGCGCGGTATAGGATCATGCATTATCTGAAACGCTTTTGTTTATGCAACTATTTAAAACTGTTATCATTGGGTTTAAGTCGTCCTGCGTGACGCAACATTTATTTTATGGTTTTTTTACGCTTCCGCATTTAATTACTCGTAAACGTTTTTATGGTTTGATTATAACTAATGAATCCGATCCTGTTAGTTCACACCCTCTGACGGTAAAACTCCGTTAGTGGATTTTGAGGGTGTGACAAATAACACTCTAATTGTTGTACACTGAACACTAAAGTAACAAACACACACAATAACTCAAAAGATTTCCATTAATATTACGAAAGATAAAATGAAAATCGATTAGGGTAAAAAGGTGGAATGTCAAGATCTTTAGCAGATCACAATATTCGCTATTCTGTCGCAGTTGTCAGTTGTTTTTAGACGTGCCCTAAAATATTCCTTTTATAAGCCTAGTATGATATCCTGACATTCCATTTTTAGAAACCCTATTGATTGGTTCATATTCAAACATATTACAATAAATGCTAGGTGTAAAACAAGTCTTCGGGCAAGCTTTGCAGCATTTGACTTTATCGAGCAGACCTGGTAACCATTAAGTGTGCTGGGGAACAATTCTCCGGGCAAGCTTTAGTTAGAATATTTTCCTTAGAATATATTCACCTAGCAAACTTCAATCCTCTTGACTATATCAAACTTTGCCCGATAATAGTCCTACGAGCAAACTTGTTCTTCAGAGATCCCTTCAACCTTTTGTTAACTTAACTTGTTAAGCAAACCCAAATGTGCTGATAATACTGTAGCTTGCTCTGAGTTGAACCTTGCTCGTTAGAAGTCCTTAAGTAATTTCTTGATCAACTTCCTTCAAGCTTTCTGGGACCACTGTTTGTTATGAATAAACCTTGCTAAATTTACCAAAAGACTTGGTTTTAGCTTGGCATAGTCAAGAGTTTGCTAGGAAACAAACCTTGCTTGACTTATAAGAACAACTTTTCTAGACAAAGTGAACCTTGATCGGTTTATCACTTAAGAGGAATTCTAGAAGATAACCTTGCTTGGAAAGCAAAATACCTTGCTAGGCCAAGTAAAAGCTTGCTGGGAGGCCTAAGCTTGCTCGGTTTCCATACTTAGCCTTTTTTAGAGAGGTTGAGAAGATTCCAATCTTACTTAGTCTTTTCTCATCCCAATAATCTCCCCTAGATTGGAACAACCTCAGGTGTACCAAAACACCTATTAGGTTACTTACACTTAACAAAAATACACATCAAATTTTCAAGAAAGGAAATTACATATCAAAATGAAAGGATTACAAGATGGAATTCTGTCCCAAGGACATTACAAATCAAGCCTAAGCTAAAAATAGCAATGTTTCAAAAATCGCTAGGCGGTCCCTAGGCGGCCGACCCCCTTGGAGGGAGTACTCGGAGAGTACTCGGACATGATAAATACAAAGAAAATTAATTTTTGGGTAATATATATATTTCAAATATCATAAGTTTACTAATATTTATAACAAAATAAATTAATATCAATATAAATAAGAGAAATACATTTTTAAACACTAAATTATTCTAAAAAATGTTGATCATTAATTAAAAATAATGATATTCGTTCTTTAATATTATAGAAATACGAATTATTCGTTTTTCAATAATATTTGTGCTTGTTGAGGGTAATGGGTCTAAGATTCTAATGGTAGGTATGTGGGTGTGGATAATTTGGAAAGTTGGTTGATAAGATGTTAGGGATTGGGTTGGGGATTCATATGGTGTGTTGGGTTGGTGTATGAGGTGGGCTGGAATATATTCTAGTATGTATGGTTCATGGATAATTTGGTCTTGGGTTTGGGTTAGGCTTTGGGTTTGGGTTTGATCTAGGTTTTGGTTTTGGGTTGGTGATTGGGTAGGTGTTTGAGTAAGGATTGGGTAGTGGATTGGTGTTTATGTAGGGATTGGTGTTTGGGTAGGGATTGTTGAGGTTGGTGGGGATGGGATATATGGTTCATTTTCTTGGTGTTGGGTTGGTGATAAGGTTTGAGATGGTGATATGGTTTGGGTTAAGGGCTGGTTTAAGGGTGAGGTTGGTGGTGTAGGAATGAGTTGGTTTAAGTTCTCCCCCCTGTGCCTCTGCATGAACTTCTTCAACAATCAAGTTATCACCTCCTCCATCATGTCCACCATCACCTCCATCATCAGCATCTCCTCCATCAGCATCATCAGCATCCGAATCATTATCACTATCATCCTCGCTCTCCTCCTTCTCCCCATAAGTCACACGCGGTGATTCTGGAATAGCCATAATCTCCAAATCATTATCCAGCAACCATGGAAGTACGTCAAACTCAACTTCCGGATTAAAGTGGCTTGTTGCTGCCAACCTTGCTATCCTCTTTAGGCATTAGGATTTTGCAGTATATTTGTTGTGCCCATGGTTGGCAAATCAGGTTTAACCAAATTAAATATGATCTGAAGGAATCTCGTATAAACCAGGAATTTGTCTCTACTTCTTTTCTCAAATTTGAAGCCAAGCCTTCGAATATCATACGTGAAAAGTTAAATGGCTGTCTGAAGACAACAGCCACTGTGGCATTGGCAATCTCCCTACTCATCAATGTCCATGACCATTTCCTGGGTGTAAAATCCTGTACAATGTGGTTTATCAAAAATCGGTAAAGATTAGGGAACATGCCCTTTTTGAACTGTCCTTCGTGGCATCACCCTGGTAACCCATAGTCTCCTGGAATATTCCTAGTAATCGGTTGGTGGAGAAATGGATTGGGGCTTCCACAGCGTCATGCAATTGTAGACTGGCCCTGATTAATTGTTCAGTGATCACAATTACTTGCCTTGCCACTGTAGCCTCTATACGCTACCGTCTTCATCATCAATCAATTATGACGAGTGCCAGAAATCTAGTTGATGATTTCTATAAATGACCAGGCTTTCCATTAATGAGAATATGAGATTTGAACGTTGCAACCAACGTATCATATGTTCCACCGGTAGATTATCATCAGTCACTTGGAGTAGAGCGCACATGTTGTGCTTATTCTCGAAAGGATAATTCATTTCTTCACAATCACCAACAAAAACACGTTCAAAGTAAAGATTAGTCATAAAGTTCACAACTTTGACATGTTTTAAGTCACAATTTAAAGAAGAAATAAAAGATTTTCTTTATGAACTCGTTCTTCGACAAATTGTAAACCTACATAGAAAAGCATAGATGTTAGTTAAGATGAAATTACAGCCCTAATTCCGTGAAATAGGTGTCGGAAAACAATCAATTGATGCTTACCGAGTCGGAATTAGTGGGCTGACAAATTTAGGTTAGGAAATTTAGATGAACGTTTGAGATTCTGGAACGAGTGTACATGCAATAATGCAATAGTGGGAAGAGAGAGAAGTGTGAAAATTTCTCTAAGTCCCTCTTATATACCTTTTGAAAATGGGTTTTAAATGCATTTTGTCGTTTGTTCATGAATAGTGCCAAAAATCAATTTTTAAATGTATTAGCATAAAGCTTGCTCGTTAAAGTTTATTCACAAAGCTTTCTAGGTAAAGTTCAAATTACAAAGCTTGCTCGTTCCAGAATTTGTTCAGATATTTAAAGTAATTAAAAATAAAACAAAGTGGATAAGATGAAGAAAGCTTACTCGAATATACAAGATTGTTCGAGAAATAAATCACGAGACAAATAATCAAGTATAATTTATCAAATAGGCAACCTTGCTAGGAATTAATAAAGAATCCAAAAATAATAACTTAGAGATATTTCTAATTATCAACCATGCTCGGATATCTGAATCTCTTTAACCTTGCTAGTTTATACTTATAAAAGTAAAAAAGTTAACAAATATTCAATCAAGTATACTCTGAAGACAAAGTATGCCCGAAAATACATCAAGAGTGCAAAGTGTGCTAGAGAGGACTTCTCAAACATTTCTATAATCTTCTCCTTGGGCAACATGACCAGATTCAAATAATTCTCTCCTTCCTTGGCCATTGTTGAGATCATGCCCATTATTTCTTTATCAGTTGGACCAGTAAGGACAGATCTTGCTCATGAATAGGTTCTCCCCTGGGTCCACACTGAAATTGAAGCAATCTTCTCTGTTCAGCTTCCAACTTCTCCCATTAAAATTTTTCAGAGTAGAACAATTCTTTCAATTGTCCTTTGCCCAAGTTATCAAAGATACCTTCTGCCATGCCCTTGCTAAGCATCAATCCCTTTAAGGTCTTGATCTTGTCCTCATCATCCCAAGGCTCAACTGGCTCTACCAGCTCTTCTTTCACAGTCACAAGAATAGGAGTCTGTGAAATCTTTGACTTTGATTTTTCTTTATCGAATTTGGCTTTCTCAGACTCATACATAGATAGTTTTTCCTCCTTGCTCAAGTTCTATGTTTCATCTCCTCTGCCCCTAGCCTTCATCAACCTATAAAACAACTTGACCTGTTCATTTTCCCATTGCACCTTTTCTTTTTCAGCCAAGGTCATTAGTCTTGACCTCTTTGTGGTTGATTCGAATTGTACTTTTCTTGATATTATTTTAAAGTGAGTTTCGACCTGATGCTTGCTCAAACTGTCCACAATTTCAATTAATATGCCATGATCGACCAAAAGCTTACACTTTCCTCCATACTTGGTATATAATCTTTTAATTTTTTCTTCCGGATTAGATACCTTCTTCATCCTCTCCAATTCATCCCTTTTCACTACTTCAACTGTTGTGTTGTAAACACTATCCAACTCTTCAAACTTAATATGGCTTAGCTGTTTTTCAGAATGGCCATGAAGTCTCAGATATGCAAGGAACTTTTGGGTATTCTTGTTTTTCTTTTCCATCCTTTTCTTCAAATCTCTCATTTCTCCGTCAATCAATTCCTGCAACTCCTCATCTGTCATAGGAGCCAGTGTTTCAAACTTATATCCATGATTAATTAACCCCAAAATTTTCGGATCATTCCTTTTAGATTCATCCAACATTATCTGAATATTTTCTCTGTGTTCATCAGTCATATCAACAAAAGGTGAATCAGCTGTTTCATCATCATCATTAGCTTCTGATAAGTCAACTATTGAATCAATTTTTGGTTCATCCCCTTTGGTTCATCTTCAACATCAGCAGGTTTGATTATTTTCAGGGGAATTGCATGAATAGGAACAACCTTGATAGGACTTTTCATCCTTTTGGGGATAGGTTCATCAACATTTTCACTTTTGTCATCCTTCTTCCTCTTTCTTGTATACTTCTTTTCAAACTTCTGTTCATCATCACGAACCCAGTTATCCTTCTTATTTAAATCATCCATAGCTTCTTTAACCCATTTTTCAGACAAGATTTGGGTTATAGTCTAACCAACAACTTCAGTTTCCAGCTGCTTATTCAAATCATCATCAACGGGTTCAGCAGTGGTTGAGATTGTTCCCTCAGGTTCATACTTACTTGATTCATCATTTTTGAACTTGTAAATGACCAGGGCCAAAGTATTATCAATTTTCTCAATTTGTTGTAGTTTCAGCAGGCCCTCGATCACCTCTTGATCCAGCTCCCCCTCTTCATTCAAATTTTTATTCAGTACAACCTCTTCCAATAAGATTCTCTGGTCCTTAATTTCTTTATCGGTTAGTGACCTAGAGATCATTTCTCTCTGCATCAGTTCATTCACAATATCATCATGCCTTTTGGCAGCTTATTCAGCACCTTCATCTACATCCAAAATATCATCACTGGATTTTATCTTTTGAATTTCCAAGGGCTGCAATTGATCTTCAGTTTCAGCAACTGACTTTCCCTTCACTTTCCTCCTATCCTCATCATCAGTTTCCCTCACCATGGTTGGTTCACTGGAAAAGTTATCGATTTCCGCAAATAAGTCCTCCATCTCTTCATCCACCTTTTTATCAACATTTTCATCAGATAACACAATCTCCTCAGTATCTTCACCATCATCAATGATCACATCAGTTTGTGGCTCAGTCATTATGGAATCAGTTGCTATGGCTTCAGTAAGAACAACATCATTTTCCTTACTAGCTTCATTCTCATCAGCCTCAACCTCCTTCTCAATTACATTCTCAACCTCTTTCTCTACTAATACATCAGTTACATCATAATCCTGCTCACCCCTATCATATTTATCAGTATCATATCCTCCTTCCACATCCCTCATCTCCTCACACTCATCTTCTTCATCACTCCCATACTCAGCAAATAATCTTTTTAATACATCCTCCCCAATTACATTGACCACATGTGGATTCTCCCCATGTTTTGGTACAACTGAGGTCTTCTCAACCTCAGTTACCAGGTATTGAATCCTCTGTTGGGCATGTGTCAATAGGGATTCTAGTTCAGTGTTCCTCCTCCTCAACTCCTCATTCTCCCTCCTCAACCCAACATTTTCAAATAATGCGTCCAAATGTCTTCCAAACAAATCAAAATGAGCACCAGGGGAAGTGGAATTGTTTGGTGAAGTTGGGAATGGGTCAGGGATATTGGTTTGGGGTGGGATAAGTTCATGTATTAGGCTTTCAATAATATTTGTGCTTGTTGAGGGTAATGGGTGTAAGGTTCTCATGGTAGGTATGTGGTTGTGGATAATTTGGAAAGTTGGTTGATAAGATGTTTGGGATTGGGTTGGGGATTCATATGGTGTGTTGGGTTGGTGTATGAGGTGGGCTGGAATATATTCTAGTATGTATGGTTCATGGATAATTTGGTCTTGGGTTTGGGTTAGGCATTTGGGTTTGGGATTGATCTAGGTTTTGGTTTTGGGTTGGTGATTGGGTAGGTGTTTGAGTAAGGATGGGGGAGTGGATTGGTGTTTATGTAGGGATTGGTGTTTGGGTAGGGATTGTTGAGGTTGGTGGGGATGGGATATATGGTTCATTTTCTTGGTGTTGGGTTGGTGATAAGGTTTGAGGTGGTGATATGGTTTGGGTTAAGGGCTTGTTTAAGGGTGAGGTTGGTGGTGTAGGAATGAGTTGGTTTAAGTTCTCCCCCTTGTGCCTCTGCATGAACTTCTTCAACAATCAAGTTATCACCTCCTCCATCATGTCCACCATCACCTCCATCATCAGAATCTCCTCCATCAGCCTCATCAGCATCCGAATCATTATCATTATATTTGCTAGAATAGTTCAAAATATTAAAGCTTGCTAGGAATAACCTATTCAGACATATTCAAGCATCAAGCTTGCTCGAATGAGTTAAACATCCTATCAAAACATCTAAGTTTGTTAGAAAGTTCAAAATTCATCAAATCTTGCTAGAAATTACATAGTCAGATATATTAAAGGTTAAAATGCAACTCTCTCTGACTTAAACATATTTCAAACAATTTTATCATTAAAATTCAATATTTAATAGCAAATGGTGCATTAAGAGATCAAATTTCAGTTATATTCTTTCAACTCTTTTTCTGAAAAGATCTCAACATGGGATCATATTGATTAAGTCACCTCTCTATATTTCATTCTCAGCATTATTATGACAGATCAGACAAGTTAATAGCAGGTCTAGACTTAGCATGGATTTCATTACATATTGGTGATATGCTTTAAAGTTCAATTAATTTTCATAATTCAAAAATGGATAACACTTATTGTGCTATGATATCCCATATCTCTTCTCAAAGCTTATTTGGCTTTCCACAGATCACCCTAATTTGACTTCAGCCACCTGATATTTGGTCAAAATATTTTTATGACTGAACATATAAATTTTCATAAAATTTTCTTTTCAAAGCTTTCAAACATATTAAGGTTGAACATTGGACTTACATGCCACGCAATACGGACTTACTAGCCATCCATTCAAGGTGTTTAGGACTTAGAGTGATGCCCCACCTCTGTAGTTCTATAGTTAACCCTCATGTTTGCATTTTTCTCAAAGTTTGTGAACATTTCAACATTTGGTTGATAGTAAAATTTTGCTCACATTTGTTCTTTGTCATATGTGTAAAATGTTTCATTTTTAGTGACCAAATACCAACAGGCTCGTGTATGACTGGGTAGTCACTTTTTTGTCTATCATTCGGAGAGATTTATCTTGAAACATGCATATTCAAGTATGTATCTCCACATTAAGATTAACATTTTCATTATGTTTATATCACCTCAGTTTTTACACATCATGGAAAGTAACCATACATATTAGTGACTGCACTAACTGTCTTTTTAGCCTATTAAATCCATATGATTGGCATAAATAATCAATGTACTATCATTTCCCGTAGGTTGGATCAATTTTCATTGATAAACTTTTAAGCTTCTACAAAGCTTTGAACTGAATAATCTTATCATGTCTCTGCACCACACAACTTGCTCACTTTGTCAAAAACAATTTTCTTGGAAAAACTTCTTTTGAAAAATATTCATTTGAGCATACAAGTTTGACACAAAAACTCAGTTTTGACACAAGCAGTAGGTAACATATTTAGGTATAATCAGAAAATCAATGACACATTTAAAACAAGCAGACTTAACATAATGTACATCCAAGACAAATTATGCAAAGCTATCCTATCCAATCACATCATCAGTTCAGATTATCCATGTAATCAAGAAAACCAGATAAGCACATAGATTTATCATTTCAAATCATAAGCAAACACACTTATCTAGATATCATCAGTATTCACTTAAACAAACCTAAGTATCATAGACACCTAAGTCACACAAATAGTCATTTAAAACACATAAGCAAATACCATTCACATAAACAAGCACATTATCACAACCTTCACTCATAATACCATAAAAGATAATCAGTTAGCACAGTGAGCACATATCATTAATCAAACCTCATCAGAGTTGATCGGGTTTTATCTAGTGGCTTGGTGAATAGGTCAGCTAAGTAGTCACTAGTGTCAACTCTTTTCATCTCAATAAGTCCTTTCTCATTACAATCTCTAATGAAATGATGTCTGATTTCAATGTGCTTGGTCTTAGAGTGTTGGACTGGGTTCCTAACAATGAACAAAGCAACAGTATTGTCAATAAAGATAGAAATGTTCATGAAATTCAAACCATATTCCAGCAGTTGATTTTGAATCCAAAGGACTTGTGCACAGCAGACAGATGCAGCAATGTACTCAGCTTCAACAGTTGAGATAGACACTGTAGTTTGCTTCTTGCATTTCCATGACAGCAGACTGTCTCCCAAAAATTGACATCCACCAGATGTAGACTTTCTACTCATGTTGCAGTCATCATAGTCACCGTCAGCATAAGCAAGCAGATAAAAGGCATGGTTCTTTGGATACCATATCCCCAAATCAGGTCTTCCTTTCAAATATCTAAAGATTCTCTTGACAGCAGTCATGTGAGACACTTTTGGACTTGATTGGTATCTTGCACAGACACAGACAACAAACATAATGTCTGGCCTTGAAGCAGTCAGATACATCAGTGATCCAATTTTTGCTCTATATTCATGTTCATCAATAGGCTCCCCCTTTTCATCTGCTATCATCTTCTCATGGGTGTCCATTGGAGTTGAAGCAGTCTTGAGATCTTGACATTTGAACTTGTTCAGAATGTCCTGCACATACTTTGATTGACAAATGAATATACCGTATTTCTTTTGTTGAACTTGCAATCCCAGAAAGAAATTCATTTCACCCATAGATCTCATGCAGTATTTTGATTTCGTGACTTCTTCAAATTCCAAGCACATTTGTTCATTGGTAGACCCAAAGATGATATCATCAACATATACTTGAAGCAGGAGTAAATCTCTTCCTTTTTTCTTGTAGAAGAGGGACTTGTCAATTGCTCCCCTTTGAAAGCCATTAACGAGCAGGTGGTTTGATAAATCATCATACCAAGTTCTTGGAGTTTTATGTAGTCCATATAGAGCTTTGTTCAAATTATAGACTCTATTAGGAAACTAAAGATCCTCAAAACCTGGAGGTTGAGTAACATACACCTCCTCTTCAATTTTTCCATTCATGAAAGTAGATTTAACATCCAGTTGGAATACTTTAATATTATTTGAAGCGACATAAGCTAGAAAGATTTTGATAGCTTCTAGCCTTGCCACTGATGCAGACTCTTCCTCAAAATCAATTCCTTCTTCTTGTAAGCAGCCTAGAGAAACTAGCCTTGCTTTTTTCTTTATTACGATCCCTCTTTCATCACTTTTGTTTCTGAAAACCCATTTGGTTCCAATGGCATACTTATTTCTTGGCTTATCCACAAGTTCACACACTCGCAGATCTATGAATTGAGCCAACTCCTCTTGCATTGCTTCCACCCAACTATTGTCTTTTAAGGCTTGTACAATGTTCTTTGGTTCAACTTGGGATAGGAAGTAGGAGTACAAACAGATGTTTGCAGATTCAAAAGCACTTCTTGTAACTCTTTCATTAATGTCCCCAATGATGTTTTCAGGTGGATGATTTCTTTCAACAAAGGAAGTTTGCACAATTAGATCCGTTGACACATTAGAATAAATATTTATATTATTGAGATCAGGTTCATCAATGATCAAATCTGCAGGTACATCATGAAATTCAGATGAATCTTCAGCAAACTATTGTGAAGTTGAAGCAACATTGTTTTCAATGTTCAAACTTTGAAATAAAGTTTCGAAGTCTGGTTGTCTTTCATTTTGTTCTTGAACAAACATATCATTAGGTTGCACTTCATTGTTGACAGCTTGATCTTGATCATTAGTTTGCTCATCATTCATGATAGGATCATCCTGAACAGGTGGTTGCTCAAGATTGTCATTTTGCTCAACTTCTTCTTCATGATCAGAAGCATTCTTATCAAAGGAATATTCAGCAGTTTTGGCAGCAACCTTTGACCACATAAGGCCCATTCTTGATAGAGTTCCACATCTCAACATCGTTGTAACAGATGATGTGCGAAAATATATATATAAATAAAACACAAGTCGCAACTAAGCTTTAAAAACCAAACAATCTATCCTAGTTCACACAAACGGCAAGTGTACCGGTCGCGTATAGCACAGATGAAGAAAGTCCGGATATCGAACTCGAATACACGTGAAAACGTTTATAATCACTAAACTCTAACCAAGACTCACCAAAATATTTAATTAATTTATTTTAGAATTTAATTTAACTACTTAACTTAACTGAATGAAAACTTTTGACAAAACTTTGAAAACTTTAATTTAAATTCAATATATAAAGGCGTCTACCTAGGAATGAATCATGTTGACAGAAATAACAAGACAACGGATTGAAAATATTCATGACGCCGGTTATAAAAGATGACACAACTAAAACTTGTTTAAGAAAGTCAAATTACCTCTCAGTCTCTCTAACAATCTCTAACTTATCTTAGTTGATTTTTAAAGAATAAACCGGAAAAACAATTATTAACGTGTTCAAATGTCGACTCTCCTCTCGGTCTCATCGACACACTATCCTAATGGAGACAAACACTATGTCACCAAGGATAGAGAACAATTTAACTTTACCCAAATTAAACCAACTAATTGCACATAAACACTCAAACTCGACAAGACAAAAACCCGCTCTCGCGCGGTCTTAATTCTAACAAGTAAAAGCAACGAGACAATATTACTTCTTATCACCTCTCGGTCTCAAAGAAGGTGTATTTTAACTGATTTTAGATGATTTATATTACCCACTTATCCCTACGGTTGTACACCCCGCAAATAAACCCTAAACAGCAAGTCAAGAGTCTAACAAGCAATCAATTAATCAAAACTAATTCAATTAACTAATGCAAGAGGTAAGTAATAACACATAAAACACAGCCATCACACACAATCTAATTTATGGTTTAGTTAAACTTTACATCAATAATTCAAGTCTTGAACATTAACAATCCATTATACAAGTCTAAACTACTCAACAATCATCTATCCTAGGCAGAACAAGCAAGTTTAGCTACTCATAGATTTTGGACAGCCATGCATAGTTAACAAAAACATCACAAACATCAACTTAAACATGATCAAATTCATTCAAGATTCAAACACAATCAATCACAAGTCAAACTATCAATCACTTGCAAAACAATCCAAAGCAAAAGACCGATTTAACAAAGTTAGGGTTCTTGAACAATAACCAAAGTTTAAGGACAATTACTTAGGGTTTATGGCTGAGATTTATGATGTATAAGATGCCTAGCAGCTGCACAAGATGCCCCTTGATGTTCCTCTTCCTCTCCAGCCGCCACAGCCGCCGCCTAACTTTCTTTTTTTTCTTCTTCTTTGGCTGCTGCTATTCCGATTGGAACTAGGGAATGGGGTTAGGGTTTTTTATTTTCGGGTTTGTTGGATGAATAATGGCTGATTTCTCAATTAATTATCTTCATATAATATTATACAAGGCTTCTAACTTGTGGGCTTGGGTTGGGCCTTGAGTTGTAGCTTTAAAACTTGACCAACAAGTCCTGTAGAATCTTCCAAATTGACTCTTTTTTCACCATCTTTCATAAACCTACAATTAACATTTAAACTTTGTAAATTATTGCACTTAGCCCCCAATACTTTCATAAAATAAACAAATAAGCATAAAAACCATGATAAAATCATAAGGAAAGTAAGTGTGTTTTACTACACATCAAACATCCCCATACTTAAACCTTTTTCGTCCCTGAAAAAGATTTGACTGCGGTTGGATCAGAATCGGAATATCAAAGTTAAATCAAACATATTTATATTTTAAAGCTCAGAAAAACGCAAAAACCGCGATCATCGATATTGTTGTCCACCTAAACCCATGCCTTAATCTTTACCGGGACAAATAAGATCCGACAATAATATTACTTAGTGGTTTACACAATTAAGACCCGCTTATTTTCTGCTTTTACTGGACCAGACCACCCCAACTTGACTTAAACGTTAAAATTAGCAGAATTAAAACTTTGTTGCTCAATATTTATGAATAGTTAAGACGATCAAGGGTATTGTTTAGCCACCTAAGCTTAAGCATCAAAGTCTACCAAGCAGCCATTAGATATGATTAAGGTTCAATTAATTTATAGCTAGTGCTCCCCACAACATGACATACCCCCGTTATCAAGCAATACACCAAATCCATCACCATAGGTGAGTATGCAAAATTTCATCTGTAGGGCTTACATGTAGCGTGTCCCTTGTGGTCCGTTTCTTAATGGTAATGAGACGCGAGCAAGGGGACCCCACATGGCTAACAGCGTGGATGATCAAGTCTGTAGTGTATTTGTACTTTTGTACTTTTTGTGATCATGTTTATAGACTTATAGGGGTTTGCTCTTTGGCTTTATTTTTAAATATCCACAACCCCACTTAGGAACTGTGAATACCCAGATAAATAGATTGCATACAGACCCATGGTCTCCGGACCCCAAGCATCCCATCAATACAGGATTTAAGGTTATAAAACCATACGCCAATGAGGTGTAAAACACTAAACTAGCAGTTTAAGATTTATATCACAGGCTACACGGCATACTCTAACGTTAAACCTACCCAAGCATCATATGATAACGTATTCAAATTTTTAAAACTCATGATATTTTCACTTTTTTTTTCATACCAAAATTTGAGGCTTGAGTATGGCCCGACCTTTCATTGCTTATTTTCCACGGACAAAACGCTTTACCCACAAAAGATTTCCGTTTTAACCGTTTTATCAAATTTGCCCTTTCATTTTCAAGGCTGAGCCTACCGACACATCCCAAGTTAAATGCGTTCTCTTTTATTTATCTCATATTATTAGTAGTTTGAAAAACCGATTTCCGATAAATATCATCATCTCCCACTTTAATGCAACAGAAGCTAAAAACAAGGGACATTTTTTTTATTTTTTTTATTTTATCAAACTTGAACAACGTACAAAAACGAAAAACAAGTGAAAAATTTTTATTTTTAAAATTTTTTAATTTTTTTATTATTATTATTATTATTATATATTTTTTTCTACAATTAAGTAAAATAAATTCCCATCCCCACACTTAGAACGAAATCGTCCTCGATGAGAACAAGGAAAAGAAATAAAATGAAAATAAAACGTAAAGCATAAAATTAAAACTTGAAAGAACAGAAATTAAAATAGAGAACGGGTTACTCCCCTTGTTTAGATGCAGATTCTTCATCAGCTGTGTATGATTCGAACGAACGACCGTATAGCATTTCATTCGCGGCCGCAACCTTGGGTGAACCAGTTCCAAAACGCCATCAGAGCTACCATGCGCATAATAATACCTGTAACAACTCAAACTCGCTCGCATGTAGCGGCGTACGAAACAGAAAACAAAAACATAAGAAGTAAACATATTTTTGTGTTTTTGAATTTTTTAATTTTTTTTGATTTTTATTAAATATTTAATTTTTTGTATTTTTATGTTTTTATAAATATAAATAAAAATAAAACAAATAAAAATAGATAATAAGGAGAATCATAATACAAACTCTACAACTCGGGCTGTCTCCCGAGTGATGCATCCATCACGTCTATTCCTCGGTGAATGAGTCAAGGTAGAACACCTCGACTGTCTGATCAGTTATCGGCTCTCCTATGTAGTGCTTCAATCTATGGCCGTTCACCTTAAACTTCCCGCTTCGATCTTGTATCTCAATCGTGCCATACGGGAAAACCTCAGTGACCGTGAATGGTCCCGACCATCGGGATTTCAACTTTCCCGGGAATAACCTCAACCGTGAGTTATACAGTAAAACCTTATCCCCACACTTAATTGCTTATTACCCTTCAATTTCCTGTCATGCAGTTCCTTCGTATGCTCCTTATACCGAAATGATTGTGCATATGCGTGATCCCGGAGCTCCTCTAATTCGTGTAATTGATGGAAACGATTACCGTCTGCAGCGGGTAAATCAAGATTAACCCTTTGAAGGGCCCATGAAGCGTGGTGTTCCAATTCAACAGGAAGATGACAGGCCTTTCCATAAATCATCCGAAATGGTGTGGTACCAGTCGGAGTCTTGTAGGCTGTACGGAAGGCCCACAGAGCGTCATCTAATTTGTCGGACCAATCCCGACGATTTGAACCAACCGTTTTCTCGAGAATACGTTTGATTCCCCGATTACTCACTTCTACTTGCCCACTAGTCTGTGGGTGGTAGGCGGTCGTAAGCCGATGGGTGACCCCATAACGCTTCAACGCCTTATCCATCTGCGAGTTGCAAAAGTGAGTACCTCGATCACTGATCAAGGCTTTCGGGACTCCAAAACGAGCAAATAGACTTTTTAGAAAACGGACTACCACTCGGGCATCATTGGTGGGTAGAGCTTTGGCCTCAACCCACTTAGACACGTAATCGACGGCCACGAGTATGTATTTGTTTCCACGCGAAGATGGAAACGGTCCCATGAAATCAATACCCCAAATATCAAAAACCTCACAAACTTGAATGGCATTCTGGGGCATTTCGTTTCGCGAAGAAATGTTGCCGACACGCTGGCAACGATCGCAACTCTTAACGAACAGGTGAGCATCCTTAAAAATAGACGGCCAGTAAAAACCAGAATCAAAGACTTTCTTTGCGTAGAATTCACACCGTGGTGACCTCCAGTCGGTCCCACATGACAATGGCTCAAAATTTTCCATCCTTCCTGACATCCACACACCTTCTAATAAGCTGATCGGCACCAATGCGGAAAATATATGGATCGTCCCAAAGGTAAAATTTGATGTCAGCAAAGAATTTCTTCTTTTTCTGGTAAGGCATCTTTGGGAGGTATCCGTCAGCGAGATAGTTCGCGAAATCAGCAAACCATGGAAAACCTTCCTCTTGTGCAGTAACAAACATCAGACTCTCCGTCGGAAAATGATCGTCGATCCTAACTCCCGAATCTCCTAAATCAACTCCCTCTAGACGTGAAAGATGATCAGCCGCCACATTCTCGGCCCCCTTTTTATCACGGATCTCTATATAGAACTCTTGAAGCAACAGGATCCATCGGATAAGACGAGGCTTAACATCCTGCTTGCTGAAAAGATATCTAACAACGGCATGATCCGTATAAACAATCGTTTTGGACAAAACCAGATAGGACCTAAATTTGTCGAAAGCGAACACCACAGCTAAAAGCTCTTTTTCGGTGGTGGTAAAGCTTTCCTGTGCGCCATTTAAGGTCCGGCTCGCATAATAGATCGGATGGAAATTTTTATCCTTCCGTTGTCCAAGAACCGCTCCGACTGCGAAGTCGCTTGCGTCACACATCAACTCGAATGGTAACGACCAGTCGGGAGCAACCATGATCGGGGCGTTAACTAGTTTGTCTTTTAGAAGATCAAACGCCTCGATACACTGCTCAGAAAAAATAAATGGAGCATCCTTCTCCAAAAGTTTGGTCATGGGTCTCGCGATTTTAGAAAAATCTTTGATGAACCGGCGGTAGAACCCAGCATAACCTAGAAAGCTACGAATTGATCTCAAAGAAGTAGGTGGAGGAAGATTAGAAATGGTCTCGACCTTTGCCCGGTCAACCTCTATCCCCGCACTTGAGATTCGATGACCTAGAACAATGCCCTCGCGAACCATGAAATGACATTTCTCCCAGTTAAGGACTAGGTTGGTGTCAACGCAGCGAGACATCATCCTCTCGAGATTTGATAAACAATGATCGAAGGAACTCCCAAATACGGAAAAATCGTCCATGAACACCTCCATGGAGTCCTCGATCATATCATGGAAAATGGCCACCATACACCTCTGGAATGTGGCCGGAGCGTTACAAAGTCCGAACGGCATACGTTTGTAAGCAAACGTTCCGTAAGGGCAGGTGAAAGTGGTTTTCTCCTGGTCGTCGGGAGCTATCGGAACCTGGAAGTACCAGGAGAAACCATCTAGGAAGCAGTAGTACTGCTGACCTGCTAAACGCTCTAACATCTGATCAATGAATGGAAGAGGATAGTGGTCTTTCCTTGTGGCATCATTCAATCGGCGATAGTCGATGCAGACTCGCCATCCTGTCACAGTCCTCGTGGGAATAAGCTCGTTCCTCTCGTTGGTGATGACAGTCATGCCACCCTTTTTAGGAACCACTTGGACTGGACTCACCCAAGCACTATCAAAAATGGGGAAAATGATCCCCGCATCAAGGAGTTTAATGATCTCCTTCTTTACGACCTCTTGCATTTTCGGATTAAGCCGTCGTTGCGGCTGGACGACAGTTTTGAAATTTTCTTCCATGAGGATTTTATGAGTGCAAAACGAAGGGTTGATACCCTTGATGTCGATAATCTTCCAAGCAATAGCCTCCTTGTGCTCTCGTAGCACCCTCAACAACTTCTCCTTCTCGACCTCGGTCAACGCAGATGCAATGATAACCGGAAGCTTCCTCTCTTCATCTAAAAAAGCATACTCAAGGTGGGAAGGTAAATCCTTAAGCTCTAAGGAAAGAGGAGGACTCTCGACTGAAGGTCGGTCCATCGGATCGTCTCGTACGATCTCAGCAGACACGCCAGATTCAGGGGTATGCGACTCGGTGTCGTCATTTAAGGACTGATTGGTTACTGCAACCATTTCAATCTCCGGAATCTCCCTATCGAGAATCTGGGTGTCGGAGGCAGATCCTCCACAAATTTCGCTGAAAAACTCCCCGACATGCTCCATGATGGTATCAATGAAGTATAAGGAGTCATCAACAGACTTGGGGTGTTTCAGTGACTGTCGAACGTCAAAGGTGACGTTCTCATCCCCAACTCTTAAGATTAATTTACCCTCGCAGACATCGATCAATGCCTGTGCAGTGGCAAGGAATGGCCGGCCCAAGATGAGTGGGACACTATCGTCATCTTTCATGTCAAGGATGACAAAGTCCACCGGGAAGATGAACTTGTCGACACGAACAAGCATGTTCTCGACCACCCCTCGGGGGTATTTCACAGAACGATCAGCAAGCTGGATACTCATACGGGTAGGTCTCGGTTCGCCTAGACCCAACTTGCGATACACGGAATACGGCATGAGATTAATACTGGCACCAAGATCCGCCAGCGCATGGACGGCCGTATTATCACTCAAGATGCAGGGAATTGTGAAACTCCCAGGATCAGACATCTTTTCTGGTAACTTTCTCTACAAGACTGCAGAGCAACCAGCACTCAGAGGAATGGAAGAGACTTCGGCTAACTTCTCTTTGTTCGAAAGAATATCCTTAAGAAACTTTGCGTATTTGGGCATTTGCGTAAGTGCCTCAAGGAAAGGAATATTAAGATGAAGTTGCTTCAGAAGATCAAGAAATTTGGAGTTTTGCTCCTCGTCTCTATCCCTATGGACTCTCCTGGGAAATGGGAGTCTAGGTTTGTAGGCTCTCGGTGGTGTGCTGGGTAATGGTTGGTTCTCGGCCTGTGCTGAACTTCCGGGGCTGTGCCTCTGATGCACCTTGGCCGGTGGAGATTCCAACTGAATCTCCTCGTCTACCTGCTCCTCTACATCTACCGCAGGCTCGTTAACAAATCCTCTCGTCGCCTTTTGAATCACGGGCTCGCTACGTGCCCCTGCACCGCTCCTTGTTGTCACAGCCTTTGCAAACGCCTTCGGATTTTGTTCAGTGTTTCTTGGAAGTGTACCTGGCGACCTCTCATTTAGACGACTTGCTATCTCTCCCATTTGACGCTCAAGATTTTGAATTGACGCTCCTTGATTTCTCATGAATGAATCGTGCTCCCGGAATTTCTCTTGAGTTTCTTTGTGACGGGAGTCCTCTCGAGTCATAAGTTGCGACAGCATCTTGTGTCTGCTGTGCCATCATCTCCTCTAACGTGGGCTTATTCTCCCCACTACTCGGTCCCTCACCGGAATCCTGGAATAGGCTCTGACGTTGCTGGAAGCCGAACTGATTTCCGTTCCTCCGGTTGGAATTTTGGTTACCTCTCCACCCCGAATTATAAGAATTGAAAGAATGTTGATTTCGGTTTGGATTATTAACGAAGTCGATTGCCTCCTCCTGGAAATCTACCGGGCACTGAACAGTATCATGTCCCCCTCTACAGATCTCGCATAACATACTTTTCACCTGCAAGTCCTTTACAATCTTTGTTTCTCTCGGGTCGTCCCACACGACTCTCCCTCTCTGTTTCTCTCTAGACAATTGAACTTAACACACAAAACTCTAACTTTTCTGGATTCTCAAACCTAAACAAGACACACATATATATATAAACAACTTCACGGGCTTGGGCCTGTAGGCGAAGTTGTTACAACTTCGCCTATGGCGAAGTTTTCCTAACTTCGCACTTCGTTTTCGCTTAACAGAATTGCATAGCGACGGTCACAAAATGCACCAACAGACTCCCCTTTGACCGTTGCTCTCAATTCTAACAAACACAAAAGATCATCTGTTACAAAACATGCACCAACAGACTCCCTCTTAACTGATGATCTTCTGTTTGCTCTTCAACCAGCCGTGTCTGAAACTGTCGTGTAGCTTCACAAATCTACCAATCACCCAGCGTCTTCCATATCAGATCTCCCCTTCAGTGTAAGCTTCTCCGACTATATAGATTGAGGTCTTTGAAATGCATGCATCCCCGTGCCTAATTGATCATCTCAACCAATCACGTGAGTCCTTCTGACTTCCCCAACACGTGAAGTTCTTCTAACTTCACTAACACGTGAAGTTGGGCTCCCTCCACAACTTCACCAACACGTCGGCATACGATAAGGTTTAATCTTCAACTACTCAACATCAAGTGATCAATTTCATCACAAAACCACCTTGACAGAATCTAACACACATGACCATTAATTAATCCGAAGCATCTTCAATCACCAGGGATAACGATCAAGAACATAAACACGTTAATTCCCGATTAAATCCAACTTGTTCCAGAATTTTCACTTTAATAAATAAGCATCACGTTTCAGGATCCAATTCTCGAACGCCTTGAAAATAACATAAATAATATGCTCTGACCGCAATCCAGTAATGACGAAAACCTTCAGTTCAATTTGACTTTCTTCAGTTGGTCAACCTCGAACAACAACTATTTCATTGCCCACAAACACCCAAATATGTGTCAATATCCAGTTTCAATCAATATCCCATTCACAACCTCAACTCCAAATCCAGAGTTGACACGTATTTGTTCACACGTAAGACCAAGAGATAACAAGTTTCACTCGTTGACTGAACAACGTCTTCGGTCTCACAATAATCGTGTACACCTGGCCATACAGACGAAAACTCCAAACAATTTTTTTATTTTTTAACTTCGCCTAAAAGTCAACTTCGCCCCTCCTTAACTTCGCCTGTCCATAACTTCGCCTGGCCATAACTTCGCCTGGCCATAACTTCGCCTGGCTATAACTTCGCCTAGCTGCTAACTTCGCCTAAACCCTAAAATTTAAGCGACAACTTCGCCTGAACCCCATAACTTCGCCTGCGGCGGCTGTTCGGCCAGAAACGCATCAGAAACGTGCCAGAAACACCAAAACGCAGATCTCGAACCATAGCATAAGAGCCTAAGGCTCTGATACCACTTGTAAGTCCCCGCGGGGCGTCGCCGATCGATACGAGATCCGCACGAGGTCTAGGAGTGCGGAATCCTCCTAGACTCGTTTATTGGTGTAGAAGACGAAGAACACGATTACACACAAACAAACACACGAACAAACACACGAATGGGATAAACACATCTGCAGATCTTTTATATAATAACCAAACACGTTACATACCGAACATAAACAGAAATGACGGCCGACCCGAGGTGAGCTCTACCTCGGGTCGTCCCACACGACTCTCCCTCACTGTTTCTCTCTAGATAATTGAACTTAACACACAAAACTCTAACTTTTCTGGATTCCCAAACCTAAACAAGACACACATATATATATATATATAAACAACTTCACGGGCTTGGGCCTGTAGGCGAAGTTGTTATAACTTCGCCTAAGGCGAAGTTGTTCGCAGAAGTTGTTACAACTTCCCCTATGGAGAAGTTGTTACAACTTCTCCTATGGCGAAGTTGTCCTAACTTCGCACTTCGTTTTCGCTTAACAGAATTGCATAGCGACGGTCACAAAATGCACCAACATAAACCCTCCAAGTTCTCTTTTTCTTGCCTTTTTTTCCACATCTTTCCATAACCTACACAAAACATTTCAACTTTGTAAAACTTTGCACTTAACCCCCTAAACTTACATAAATTTGATATTAAATCATTAAAACATCATAAAATTGCAAGGAAATATAAGTGTGTTATTCAACACATCAAACATCCCCACACTTAAACCTTTTTCGTCCCTGAAAAAGTCTAATGCAGTTGGATCAGAATCGAAAAATCAAAGTCAAATCAAACATATAGGTTATATTTTAAAGCTCAGAAAAACGTAAAAACCGCGATCATCGATATTGTTGTCCACCTAAACCCATGCCTTAATCTTTAACGGGACAAATAAGATCCGAAAATAATATTACTTAGTGGTTTACACACTTAAGACCCGCTTATTTTCTGCTTTTACCGGACCAGACCACCCCAACTTGACTTAAACCTCAAAATTAGCAGAATTAAAACTTTGTTGCTCCATATTTATGAATAGTTAAGACGATCAAGGGTATTGTTTATCCACATAAGCTTAAGCATCAAAGTCTACCAAGCAGCCATTAGATATGATTAAGGTTCAATTATTTATAGCCAGTGCTCCCCATAACATGACATACCCCCGTTATCAAGCAATACCCCAAATCCTTCACCATAGGTGAGTTTGCAAAATTTTATCTGTAGGGTTTACATGTAGCGTGTGACAATCGTCAATTTCAGGTTAACTCCGTTAACTCAACTCCGTCAATTCAAACTTAAGATCATTGAATCTATAACGCACACCTCATTACATTTAAACTAGGGTTTAAATGACGCTTAACACTTACTACATGTGTAGTCTTTCGGGAATTGCACCGAAACGCAAACGAGTTGACGCAAACGATTGGTGAATAAACGAAAAACGTCAAAACAGTAATTATGTGATAATTATGTGTTAGACTTATGTGTTGTGTGATAACATCGTTATAAACACTAACTCAAGATGTAAACAAGTTAGTTTAAGCTAGATAAGTAATACTTAGAAGTGGAGGGGCCAAAGTGTAACATAGATTATTATAAATAATAATAATAATAAACCCTAACTTGTTATTTCTCTCCCTACACAAACCGATCAGCCCCCCCCCCCCTGGCTCCTTGGCTGCCGTCGACATACACACACATACATACAACAAATTTCAAGCTTTTGATTCAAGATTAAGGTGCTAGGAAGGTATAATCAACTATTCTATGCATCCTTTACACTTAATCTTGACTTTTATTGGGTTAATTACAAACCCTAGATGCCGATTTTTATATGTTAGTGTGTTCATATGATTTTGTTTGATTTGATGATATATTGATGATGATTTGATAACTAGAATTGATATTGTTACATGTTAATTGTTGTGTCTTTGATTTGAGTTCAAACAAAAACCCTAACCATGTATGTAATGTGTAATTGATGTGCATGGATAGTGATTATGGAGTCTAGAGTGTTATATGAATGAATTATGGTTCATAGATAGTTAATATGTTGAGTTTGGATGCAAACAGTTTCTGGACAGATTGTGTTATTGATGTTTAATTGACTGTAACGAGGTGTAAATTTGAAAATTGGTTGAGATTATTGATACTACAGTAAACTAGGTTGAGTCTAGTTTCTAAAGAATATAAATTTGTAATTTTTGGACAAGTAAAGGTTAACTTTTATGATTTTACAAAAAGATTGTGCAAAGCTGAGTTGTTAGACCTACTGTTAGGTTGTTTTGTAAAGGTTATATCTCATGAACTACGAGACCAATTGGGTTGGTTCCACTTCTGGAAGTTGACTTATTGAGTTAGGAACCTAACCCAAGTGGTCTTGCATTTATTGGATTTTTCGTTTAACAGGAATTTCAAATAACATTCTGTTGCGCATGAATTTGACTGTTATGAGTTTGCTGTAATGATTTGATGATTGTGAGAAACCTATGTGGAATAAAAATAGAATAAAATATGTTCTGGAAACCTAAGACATATATTCTTTTGTGATGATTTTTGGTAAATTAATTGTTATGCTGTGATCAGTGAGATAGTACAATCTTTCAAGTAGAATTTCTGTCTCGGTGAAACTAGCTGCTGAGTTTTGTGAAAATGCATGAAACATGATACTTGCTATATAATTGTTATGTTTTGACCAAATTGCCCTTGCGGGGAATAATTGCTAATTGATTGTCATGATTTGACCAAATTGCCCTCGTGGGGAATAATGGCTAGTTAATTGTTATGTGTTGACCAAATTGCCCTTACGGGGAGTAATTGCTAGTGATGTACTTTATGAATACATGACACGTAAATGATTGCTTACACATGTAACGTATCACAAATACACATGTTAAAGTCACACACGATTCACAAACGAAACACGAAACATGTTATGTGCATAGGTATTATGTGCCGGGTCTAGAGACTCGATAATATTCCGACACTTAGAAAATCTCCTTGTTGTTTTAGAACGCTAGAGAGAGAGAGAGTTTTCTGTGACGCGCATCACTTGGTGATTTAATTTGGGAATTTCTTCGCAAACAGTGAGTTTCACTTTCCCCTTTTAAACTTTTTAAACGCTTTTGACTTGGGGGAGATAACATACTCCGAAAACGCATTTAAGATTTTTTTAATATAGATTATATATCACTTGTAAAGACTAAGTGGCAAACGCGTTAACTAAAGTCCTTCATTCACATCGAACCGTTTAATATTGGATAATAGCGAGTCATTGTTGAGTAGTACTACTGGGTTTGACAAACCCCACCCAACGCTAAACTCGACTGGAGGTCGAGTGGGTGTAATCTTGGCTAAACACATACCATGGTCTGGATGACCTGGTGGCAAGGCAAATGATAAACAGTCAGCTTCGGTGTCGAACACTTAGTGATACTTGTTTTATAGGCTAGCTACCTATAGATATATAATTGACATAACATTATCTGGTAACGCAAAACGCTGTAACGCAAAATGCTGAACGCAAACGCTAAATGCTTTATTTTTATTTAAACTTGTGAACTCACCAACCTTGAGTTGACACTTTTAGTATGTTATTCTCAGGTAGCCGAGGCGGGCGCGCGGTTTAGGATCATGCATTGCTTGAAACACTTTTAATTATGCAAATTTATTTTAAACTGTGATCATTGGGTTTTAAGTCGTCCTGCGTGACGCAACATTGGTTTCTATGGTTTTACGCTTCCGCATTTAATTACTCGTAAACGTTTTCATGGTTTTGAAACTTTGTTTTATGGTTTGATTATAACTAATGATTCCGATCCTGTTAGTTCACACCCTCTGACGGTAAAACTCTGTTAGTGGATTTTGAGGGTGTGACAGAGCGTGTCCCTTGTGGTCCGTTTCTTAATGGTAATGAGACGCGAGCAAGGGGACCCCACATGACTAACAGCGTGGATGATCAAGTCTGTAGTGTATTTGTACTTTCGTACTGTTGTGATCATGTTTATAGACTTAAAAGGGTTTGCTCTTTGGCTTTATTTTAAATATTCACAACCCCACTTAGGAATTGTGAATACCCAGCTAAATAGATTGCATTCAGACCCATGGTCTCCGGACCCGAAGCATCCCATCAATACAGGATTTAAGGTTATAAAACCATACGCCGATGAGGTGTAAAACACTAAACTATCATTTTAAGATTTATATCACAGGTTACACGGCATACTCTAACGTTAAACCTACCCAAGCATCATATGATAACGTATTCAGATTTTTAAAACTCATGATATTTCCAATTTTTCATACCAAAATTTGAGGCTTGAGTATGGCCCGACCTTTCATTGCTTATTTTCCACGGACAAAACGCTTTACCCACAAAAGATTTCCGTTTAACCGTTTTATCAAATTTGCCCTTTCATTTCCAAGGCTGAGCCTACCGACACATCCCAAGTTAAGTGCGTTTTCTTTTATTTATCTCATATTATTAGTAGTTTGAAAAACTGATTTCCGAATAAAATCATCATCTCCCACTTTAACGCAAAAGAAACTAAAAACAAGGGACATTTTTATTTTTTTTAACAACGTACGAAAACGAAAAATAAGTGAAAACTTTTTATTATTTTTTTTTAATTTTTATTTTTTTTCTACAACTAAGTAAAATAAATTCCCATCCCCACACTTAGAACGAAATCGTCCTCGATGAGAACAAGGAAAAGAAAAAAAAATAAAAATAAAACGTTAAGCATAAAATTAAAACTTTAAAGAACAGAAATTAAAATAGAGAACGGGTTACTCCCCTGGTTTAGATGCAAATTCTTCATCAGCTGTGTATGACTCAAACGAACGACCGTATAGCATTTCATTCGCGACCGCAACCTCGGGTGAACCAGTTCCAAAACGCCATCAGAGCTACCATGCGCATAATAATACCTGTAACAACTCAAACTCGCTCGCATATAGCGGCTTATAAAACAGAAAACATAAACATAAGAAATAAACATATTTTTGTGTTTTTGAATTTTTTAATTTTTTTGATTTTTTTAAATATTTATATTTTTTTTTTGTAATTTTATGTTTTTTTTTATAAATAGAAATAAAACAAATAAAAACAAAAAGTAAAGGGAATCATAATACAAACTCTACAAATCGGGCTGTCTCCCGAGTGATGCATCCATCACGACTAATCCTCGGTGAATGAGTCAAGGTAGAACACCTCGACTGTCTGATCAGTTATCGGCTCTCCAATGTAGTGCTGCAGTCTATGGCCGTTCACCTTAAACTTCCTGCTACGATCTTGTATCTCAATGGTGCCATACGCGAAAACCTCAGTGACCGTGAACGGTCCCGACCATCGGGATTTCAACTTTCCCGGGAATAACCTCAACCAGGAGTTATACAATAAAACCTTATCCCCACATTTGAACTGCTTATTACCCTTCAGCTTTCTATCATGCAGTTCTTTCGTCCGCTCCTTATACCGAAATGATTGTGCATATGCGTGATCCCGGAGCTCCTCCAACTCGTGCAACTGATGGAAACGTGTACTCTCAGCGACGGATAAATCAAGATTAACCCTCTGAAGGGCCCATGAAGCACGATGTTCTAACTCAACTGGAAGATGACAGGCCTTCCCATAAATCATCCGAAATGGTGTGGAACCAGTCGGAGTCTTGTAAGCTGTACGGAAGGCCCACAGAGCGTCATCTAATTTGTCGGACCAATCCCGATGATTCGAACCAACTGTTTTCTCAAGAATACGTTTTATTCCATGATTACTCACTTCCCCTTGCCCACTGGTCTGTGGGTGGTAGGCGGTCGCAAGCCGGTGGGTGACCCCATAGCGCTGCAACGCCTTCTCCATCTGCGCATTGCAGAAGTGAGTACCTCGATCACTGATCAAGGCCTTCGGGACTCCAAAACGGGAAAACAAACCTTTTAAAAATCTCACTACAACTCGGGCGTCGTTAGTGGGCAATGCTTTGGCCTCGACCCACTTGGAAACGTAATCAACAGCCACAAGAATGTACTTGTTCCCTCTAGACGACGGGACCGGGCCCATAAAATCGATACCCCAAATGTCAAAAACCTTGCATACCTGAATCGCATTTTGGGGCATCTCATTCCGGGATGAGATATTACCAACACGTTGACATCGGTCACAATTTTTAACAAACTCATGTGCGTCTTTGAAAATAGAAGGCCAATAGAATTCAGAATCAAATACCTTCTTCGCTGTCGAACTCGCACCGTGGTGACCTCCTGTCGGTCCCACATGACAATGGCTCAAAATCTGCCATCCCTCCTTTGCATCTACACATCTCCTAATTAACTGATCAGCACCAACACGGAAAAGATACGGGTCGTCCCATAGGTAGAACTTAACATCAGCAAAAAATTTCTTCTTTTGCTGGTAAGACATTTTCGGGAGGTATCCATCAGCAAGATAGTTTGCGATGTCAGCGAACCATGGAAAACCCTGCTCCTGTGCCTTAACGAACATGAGTCTTTCCGTCAGAAAACGGTCGTTGATCCTGCTCCCAGAATCTCCTAACTCAGCACCTTCTAGACGTGAAAGATGATCGGCCGCAACATTCTCGGCCCCCTTTTTATCACGGATCTCAATATCAAACTCTTGAAGCAACAGGATCCAACGGATAAGACGAGGTTTGGCATCCTGCTTGCTGAAGAGATAACGAATAGCAGCATGATCCGTATAAACAATCGTTTTGGACAAAACCAGATAGAACCTAAATTTGTCGAAAGCGAACACCACAGCTATAAGCTCTTTTTCGGTGGTGGTATAGCTTTCCTGTGCGCCATTTAAGGTCCGGCTCGCATAATAGATCGGATGGAAATGTTTATCCTTCCGTTGTCCAAGAACCGCTCCGACTGCGAAGTCGCTCGCGTCACACATTAACTCGAATGGTGACGACCAGTCGGGAGCAACCATGATCGGGGCGTTAACTAGTTTGTCTTTTAGAAGATCAAACCCCTCGATACACTGCTTGAAAAAAAACAAATGGAGTATCCTTCTCCAAAAGTTTGGTCATGGGTCTTGCGATTTTTGAGAAATCTTTAATGAACCGGCGGTAGAACCCGGCATGACCTAGAAAACTACGAATGGATCTCACAGAGGTGGGTGGGGGGAGGTTAGAAATGGTCTCGACCTTCGCTTTGTCAACCTCTATCCCCGCATTCGAGATCCGATGTCCCAGAACAATGCCCTCACGAACCATAAAATGACACTTCTCCCAGTTAAGGACTAGGTTGGTATCAACGCAATGGGACATCATCCTCTCAAGATTAGATAAATTGTGATCGAAGGAACTCCCAAATACGGAAAAATCGTCCATGAATACCTCCATGGAGTCCTCGATCATATCATGGAAAATGGCCACCATACACCTCTGGAATGTGGCTGGAGCGTTACACAGTCCGAACGGCATACGTTTGTAGGCAAACGTACCGTAAGGGCAGGTGAAAGTGGTTTTCTCCTGGTCATCGGGAGCTATGGGAATCTGGAAATACCCGGAGAAACCATCCAAGAAGCAGTAGTACTGCTGACCCGCTAAACGCTCCAACATTTGATCAATGAAGGGTAAAGGAAAGTGGTCTTTCCTGGTGGCATCATTCAGTCTGCGATAGTCGATGCAGACTCGCCATCCCGTCACAGTCCTAGTGGGGTTAAGCTCGTTCCTCTCATTGGTGACGACAGTCATGCCACCCTTTTTGGGAACCACTTGAACTGGACTTACCCAAGCACTATCAGAAATGGGGAAAATGATCCCCGCATCAAGGAGTTTAATGATCTCCTTCTTTACGACCTCTTGCATTTTTGGATTGAGCCGCCGTTGCGGCTGGACGACAGTTTTGAAATTTTCCTCCATGAGGATTTTATGAGTGCAAAACGAAGGGTTGATACCCTTGATGTCGATAATCTTCCATGCAATTGCCTCTTTGTGCTCTCGTAGCACCCTCAACAACTTCTCCTTCTCGACCTCCGTCAAAGCAGATGCAATGATAACTGGAAGCTTCTTCTCTTCATCTAAAAATGCGTACTCAAGATGGGCAGGCAGATCCCTAAGCTCTAAGGAGGAAGGAGGGCTCTCGACCGAAGGTCGGTCCATCGGATCGTCTCGTACGATCTTGGCAGACACGCCAGATTCAGGGGTATGCGACTCGGTGTCGTCATCTAAGGACTGATTAGTTACGGCAACCATCTAAATCTTTGGAATCTCCCTATCGAGAATCTGGGTGTCGGAGGCAAATCCTCCACAGATTTCGCTGAAAAACTCCCCGACATGCTCCATGATGGTATCAATGAAGTATAAGGAGTCATCAGCAGACTTGGGGTGTTTCAGTGACTGTCGAACGTCAAAGGTGACGTTCTCATCCCCAACTCTTAAGATTAATTTACCCTCGCAGACATCGATCAACGCCTGTGCAGTGGCAAGGAATGGTCGGCCCAAGATGAGTGGGACACTATCGTCATCGTTCATGTCCAGGATGACAAAGTCCTCCGGGAAGATGAACTTGTCGACACGAACAAGCATGTTCTCGACCACCCCTCGGGGGTATTTCACAGAACGATCAGCAAGCTGGATACTCATACGGGTAGGCCTCGGTTCGCTTAGACCCAACTTGCGATACACGGAATACGGCATGAGATTAATACTAGCACCAAGATCTGCCAGTGCATGAACAACCATATTATCACTCAAGATGCAGGGAATCGTGAAACTCCCAGGATCGGACATCTTTTCCGGTAACTTTCTCTGCAAAACTGCAGAGCAACCAGTACTCAGCGGGATGGAAGAGACCTCAGCTAACTTCTCCTTATTGGAAAGAATATCCTTAAGGAACTTTGCATATTTCGGCATTTTAGTTAGTGCCTCAAGAAATGGAATGTTAAGGTGAAGTTGCTTCAGGAGATCAAGAAATTTAGTGTTCTGCTCCTCGTCTCTATCCCTGCGGACTCTCCCGGGAAATGGGAGTCTAGGTTTGTAGACTCTCGGTGGTGTGCTGGGTAATGGCTGGTCCTCGACCTGTGCTGTACTTCCTGGGCTTCGCCTCTGATGCACCTTGGCCGGTGGAGACTCCATCTGAATCTCCTCGTCTACCTGCTCCTCTACATCTACCGCAGGCCCCTGATTCACTGGCTTACTACATGCCCCTACACCGCTCCTCGTCGTCACCGCCTTCGCTAAGGCCTTCGTATTCTGCTCAGTGTTACTCGAAAGTGTACCTGGCGGCCTCTCATTCAGACGATTCGCTATCTCTCCCATCTGCCTCTCAAGATTTTGAATTGACGCCCCCTGATTTCTCATGAATGACTCGTGTTCCCGAAATTTCTCTTGAGTCTCTTTGTGACGGGAATCCTCTCGAACCATAAGCTGCGACAGCATCTGAGTCTGCTGTGCCATCATCTCCTCCAGCGTGGGCTTCTTCTCCCCACCACTCGCTCCTTCACCGGAATCCTGGAATAGACTCTGACGCGGCTGGAAGCCGGAATGATTTTCGTTCCACCCGTTAGGATTTTGGTTACCTCTCCAACCCGAATTATAAGAATTAAAAGAATTAGGGTTTCGGTTCAGATTGTTAACATAGTCGACTGCCTCCTCCTGGAAACCTACAGGGCACTGAACGGTATCATGCCCTCCTCTACAGATCTCGCACAACTTACTCTTCACCTGCAGGTCCTTCACAATCTTCGCTAACGCCTCGACCTGTGCCGCGAGGGCGGTGTTCGTGTCGACTGAATGTATGCCGCGTGATAACGCGTCGATGGTTTTGGTGCTCTTAGAAGGTGGTCGCTGGTATCCACTCATGGCTAAACCGTTAAATAAGGCAATGCACTCATCGGTATCCTTTGTCGTCAATAAGTTGCCTCCTGCAGCAGTGTCAAGCATATTCTGAGTCGCGTACGTCACTCCGTTATAGAACTTTTCAACAACCGCCCAGTCCTGCAAGCCGTGGTTCGGACATAAAGCAAGTAGGTTTTTGAATCTCTCCCACGCCTCGTAGAAACTCTCAGTGTCCTCCATCTGGAAAGAATGAATCTGGTTACGCAAACGAGCGGCCTTAGCCGGAGGATCGTATTTTTCCAGGAACTGGGTCTGCATGGCTGCCTAAGTAGAAATGGATCCCTGTGGGAGGGACTCAAGCCACAGACTCGCCTGATCAACGAGTGAGAACAGAAAGATGCGGAGTTTGATGGCGTCTTCGGATACGTTGGCAAGATGAAACGTGTCGCAAATACGTGCGATGCGAGTGAGATGTGAATGCGGGTTTTCGTGGAGCAACCCGTGAAATTGAGCAGAATGGGAAATGGTGTTCAAAACGTTCGATGGAATCTGCCAGGTTGTTTGAACTCCTATAGCTGGTGAAGCAATGCTGGATCTCACGCCAGCATCGACCGGACGGGCCCGGTCTGCGACTGTCCTCCTCGGTGGTGCGTCGACCATAATCCTATCCCTAACGATAGGTTCAGATAAAGTAAGAGAAGAGAATGTATTACCGACGGATGTAGATGAACTAGAAGACGGTTTTGTACGACGTCTCTCAAGAAGCTCTCTCTCTGGTTCGGGAAATCCTTCAACTTCTGGTGGTCCTAGAGATCGAGTACGTCGCATACAACTATTAAAATAAATAAAAGAAATATTAATTAACTAAACTATTTTAAACTAACAAACAAAACAATCAAGAAAGACAAGTAGTAACAAAGCAAGTCCTAACTCGAGTCGTTCTTAAAACGCTTCAAACCGTGTCCCCGGCAACGGCGCCAAAAACTTGATGTGTGAAAATGTATAATATAAATAAAGAACGAATCACAATTAAGCTTTAAAAACCAAACAATCTATCCTAGTTCACACAAACGGCAAGTGTACCGATCGCGTATAGCACAGATAAGGAAAGTCCGGATATCGAACTCGAAGACACGTGAAAACGTTTATGATTAAGAAAACTCTAACTAAGACTCACCAAAATAATATTTAAATGATTTATTTTAGAATTTATTAAACTACTTAACTTAATTAAACGAAAACTTTTAACAAAACTCTTTGAAAACTTTAACTGCAGGGATAAAAACGTCTACCTAGGAATGAATCATGTTGACAGAAATAACAAGACAACGGATTGAAAATATTCAAGACACCGGTTACAAAAGATGACACAACTAAAACTTGTTTAAGAAAGTCAAATTACCTCTCAGTCTCTCTAACAAACTCTAACTTATTTTAGTTGATTTTAAAGAATAAACCGGACAAACAATTATTAACGTGTTCAAATACCGACTCACCTCTTGGTCTCACCGACACACTAACCTAATGGAAACGAATACTACGCAACCAAGGATAGAGGAACAATTTAACTTAACCCAAATTAAACCAACTAATTGCACATAAACACTCAAACTTGACAAGACAAAAACCCGCTCTCGTGCGGTCTTAATTCTAACAAGTAAAAGCAACGAGACAATATTACTTCTTATCACCTCTCGGTCTCAAAGAAGGTGTATTTTAACTGATTTTAGATGATATATTACCCACTTATCCCTACGGTTGCGCATCCCGCAAATAAACCCAAAACACCAAGTAAAGAGCTTAACAAGCAATCAATTAATCAAAACCGATTCAATTAACTACTGCAAGAGGATTATAAGTAATTACAAATAAAACACAGCCATCACACACAATCTAATTTATGGTTTAGTTAAACTTTACATCAATAATTTAAGTCTTGAACATTAACAATCCATTAAACAAGTTAAAACTACTCAACAATCATCTATCCTAGGTAGAACAAACAAGTTTAGCCTAACATAGATTTTGGACAGTAGCAAACACTTAATAAAAACATCACAAACATCATCATAAACATTATAAAATTCATTCAAGATCCAAACTCAATCAATAACAAGTCAATCTATCAAACAATTGCAAAACAATGTAAAACAAAAGACCAAATCAATCAAAGTTAAGGTTCTTGACAATAATTAAAGTTTAAAGATGTGTTACTAAGTAATATGGCTGAGATTTGTGATGTATTGAAGTCCCTAGCTGCTGCCCAAGATCACCCCAAGCCTCCTCAGCCGCCAAGCCCCTCAGCCGCCAAGGATTCCTTTCTTTTTTTCTTCTTTTCCTGCTGTTGCGATCGGACAGCTTTGGCTGCCTAGGGTTTTAGGTTTTTTCTTTGTATTTCGGGTTTAGTGATGAATGAATGGCTGATTACTTGTGTTATTATCATAATATAATATAATATAAGGCTTTTAAGATGTGGGCTTGGGTCGGGCCTTGATTAAACTTTGAAACTTTGACACTTAAACCCTCCAAGTTCTCTTTTTCTTGCCTTTTTTTCCACATCTTTCCATAACCTACACAAAACATTTCAACTTTGTAAAACTTTGCACTTAACCCCCTAAACTTACATAAATTTGATATTAAATCATTAAAACATCATAAAATTGCAAGGAAATATAAGTGTGTTATTCAACACATCACTACTAGATAAGTTGGCCCGGGCAATGATGAAAATTCAAACCCAGGAGCAAGAGGTTGAGAAGACCTCAGCTGCCCCAAAACAGGGGGAGAATAGTATTGTGCCAACTGATGATGTGAATGATGTAGTGATGAATGATGCAGGTGATAGAAATGTTGATGGGTTGACATGCATTTTGAATGCTTATTATGATGAAGAGGAGAGTGAAGAAAGGAGGATGGAGGATGTTGAGTATGAAGCTGACAAATCTAATGTTGAAGAACAAAATTATGATGTTAATAATGAAATCATGAATGTTGTATGGAGAGAAGGGGATGATGAGGTGAGAGATGAAGAGGAGACAGGGGAAGGAATTGAAAAGGTGAATGATGAAGAGAATGTGGCTACAACTGATGTGGCCACTGATGTTTTGACTAACATTGAGACTGAAGTTCAAAATGTATTGACAAATGTTGATGAAAATGTGGCTAACACTGATGTGGCCACTGATGAGCTGACTGATATCTTAACTGAGCTTGTACTTACTGAACCTGAAAATGAACACGAAGAAAGCTCCAAGAAGGTAGAATATGATCCAGAGTTGGAAGCACTAGAAATAGAAATTGATGATTATCAATAGTCTGAAACTGAAGAAGATCTGAAAAGAAGAATGGATAAAGGAAAGGCAAAAGTCTTTGAAGAAGATCCTGTTAAGGCAAATCTTGTGAAAGAAGGTTTGATGAATGAAGAGGAAGAAGCTTCTGCTGCTGCAAGGAGAGAATTTAAAAATATTGTAAGAGAAACAAGTGAGAGGGAAATACTAGCCCAAACCTTGACTCCTGAGGAGCTAGCAGAGCAGGAAGCATTGATCAATCAAGCCAATATTGCTAAGATAATTAATGATGAAGAGGCTGATGATCAAGATGTTATTGAAGCTCTGATCAAATTGAATAGAGTTGAGGAAGTGGACAACTCTTTGGCCATGGTGGTAAGTATGTTTCAAACTCAAAGTCAAACTGATAAAGAAACAACTGAAACAGCTGAGCCAGCCAATGTGAATACAGAAGTTATGATTAAAGAAGAGATTGGTGAAACTATTACCCCAATGGCTGCCAAGAAATGGGCTGAACAATTTAAAGATGATATCAGACAGAACCCAAGTGAATGGGAATGCATGGATGATCCCAAATATGGAAAGAAATATTCAACGAAGAGGGATATACCTGAATCATTTGAACCAGCTGAAAGAGCCGAGGCTGCCAAAAAGGGGAAATGGGATAATAAGAACAAATAATTTGTAGAGACCCCTGATGAGCAAGGAAGTCCTATTAGAGCAGTTCCTTTGCAAACATTGAAGCCTGGTGAATTTGTTGACGGAGTGCCTAATGTACCAATCCCTGAAGATCCAACTCCAGATGAACCTAAGATTGATGCAGTGAATGAAACAACTGAGGAGGAGGATGATTCTGATGAAGATGAAACTGATAATGATGATGAAGATGATCAGGGAAAAGGTGTTGAAACTGCTAATGTTATGTCCCCACAAGTTACATTGACTGATGAACAAAAGGCAAACATTGAGCAAAGTATGTTGGATGCTAAGAAGAAAGATCCACTGGTTGTGAAACTGATGAGTTTTGGGATAAGCTTTGAAACCTTAGCTGATTTGAATGATGATCAAATGCAGAAAAGGTTGGATAAAGAGAGAGATGAAATCAAGAAGAAAATGGAACAAAAGTGTTGGTACATGATGTCAGTAGTTCAGTGTCAAGTGTCTGTAATCGTGTTAGTTGGATTTGTGTTATGTATGTAAGCGAAGTTCTCACAAGTTCGCTTGATATAGGCGAACTTGTGGAACAAGCAAAGTTAGGGACAACTTCGCCTGAACATGCTAGGCGAAGTTGTCGTGTTTATAAGGTTTAGGTTACGGCGGTTTTAGGTTAACAGAGAATTCATTGTTAATCGAGTTGTAACGAGTCAGAGAGTTTGTGTAATCAGTGATCATTGTATCACGTGTTTCCAGTTGCAATACAACGTGTCTTTGTTTATTGTAACGTGTGTTCGATCGTGTTAGCTCGTATCGTCTTCTACGCTCGTAACGTCTTACGTAGGGATTCCGCACCTACGTAGAACGAGATATTCCGTGTAGATCCGGCTGGGAACCTACAATTGGTATCAGAGCCTTGTCTTTGTAACCCTAATCTGCCGCCACCCACAACCCTAGTATGCAACCATAATCTGTCGCCACCCTCAACCACACCACTTGTCCACTGATCAACATGGCCCTATTACAGCCATTCTCTGATGCTACCAAAACAACCCACAATTCTCACAATTCTCATTCACACTCTCTCCCACAATTATGGATATTGGAAGGCTATACTTCAACCCTTTTTGGTTACAAACAATCTCTATGGCTATGTGGATAGCACAATCCCATGTCCACCAGCCACTATTCAACCACCCTCCCCTGCTGCTGATCGACCACCACCTGAACCACAACCAAACCCTAATCACACCGCATGGCTATCAAATGATGCTCATATTCGTATGCTCATCCTTTCAACTATCTCCGAATCTGCCTTCAATCATGTTCAACACACTAGCACATCACGTGAACTCTGGTTGGCCCTTAAATTAGCCTATTCACCCAACACTATCTCCCGAGAATTTACTCTCAAACAACAACTGCTGAAAATCAAGATGAAAAGTGATGAAGTACCATCCATCTACCTTGAACGAGCACAAGAGTACATGGACACTTTAGCCAATATTGGTGAACCGGTAAAGGAAAAGGATCTGGTTATGTTGGTTGTTGCTAGATTACGAGACGAGTACCATGTACTTAAGAGTAACATTATCACTCGACAATTTCTTACTGCTTTTAACGAATTGCATGCCCTGATTTCTGACAATGACTTTATGATCAAAAAATCTTTACCCACTATCCCTCCTGCCCATGCATTCACAGCCGCAACCAACAACCCCGTACCCACTACATCTCCTCTCGGCCCCTCCCACTATCCCACAATCCAAGCCTTACAACAACTTGTTAACCAACTGAGCATTCAGCACCAGTCCGTGCAACCAGCTTTACCTTAACCTCAAGCTTATTACACCAACCGTTCTGGAAATACTAGGGGCCGTGATCTAAACAACAAACGGGGGCGAGGTTCTTACAACAACAATACAAACTACAATTACCGTAATCAGAACAGCAACAACCACAACCAGTTTTCATGGGCATCTACCCAAAACACATTTTTTGGTACTTGTATTCGATGTGGAATTGGCCACGTCCCCTCTCAGTGCCCCAACCGAGACCCGTCTACCATGCGTGGTCGTTCACCGTCTACCAATTATGCTGATTCTCACTCACAAGCTTCCATCTCTTGGCGTCCGGATACCGGTTCTACTCACCATGTGACACCTGATCTTTCAAGCTTTAATTATTTTGAACCATATCATGGTGGTGATAATCTTTTTGTTGGTGATAGTAAGCCTCTTCCAATCCTTCATATTGGTTCTTCTCGCTATTATTCTCCAAACCTTCATATCATCAAGTTGTCGTGTTTATAAGAATAAACTACTTAAAACCCAATTCTCGGTGTTCAAGTACTTGAAGAATGAATCACTTGATGATATCATCACTAGATATTATCATCTGATGACAGAACTAAGCAATTATTCCATTGCTTACAAAGAAGATGAGATCGTGGAAAAGCTTCTTGATGCTCTCCCACCGAAATGGGAGATGTACACTGTCTTGATGAGAGAAGACAAAGAGTTTGCCGACTATGACTTGGAAACAGCAGTCAACAAACTACGAACTTTTGAACTTAACATGGTTCGAAAAGAGACACCAACTGATCAGGTTCAGGATCCAGGAATGTATGGTGCAAAAGTTAACTCAAGTTCAAGTTCGAAGTCTGAATCATCTGCTTACTACTCTAAGGGAGACTCGGGGGCTAACTCAACACATGAAGGTCATGTATCTCTCAAAATGAATGGTGATGTGTGTTTTGTAGCTGGTGGATCAAATGCTTCTAAACCTCAAGCAACCAAGAGTAGTTTTTCCTCAAGTGTTCCTAACAACAACTACTCTAAGATGCCCATGAGTGTTAAATCTGCTGAACAGCAGTTTGCTCTCTATGCATCTTTCATTGCTTCGTATGAAAATTACATTCAAGGCAAGATTGTTGATCCTGCAACGTTAGACGAAGACTATGATCAGATCGACGCTGATGATCTGAAAGAGATGGATCTGCAGTGGCAGATGGCGATGATTGTGAGAAGGGTTAAACGGTTTATGAAGAAGACTGGTAGGAAGTTTGTGGGTGAAAGACCAGGGTTTGATAAGTCGAAGGTTAGGTGTTACAACTGTCAACAGAATGGCCACTTTGCGAAGGAGTGCACAAATGAACGTGTAGAACGCAGTCAGACCAGGTCTACACAACAGAGTGGTGGAAGTAATGAGAATAGAGCCATGATATCCAGACAGAACGGGGAGTACAACTGGAATCTGCATGTTGAAGAAGTGTTCGAACATGCCAATTTGGCGAACATCGAAACTGCAGATAGTGAGAAAGTGACTGGCGAAAATGAAGCTTACATGGCAGAAGTGGCAGACCAGCTCACCGAGGTAAGTACTAAACTCCCTTGTACGAAATGTGAAAACCTGTCTGAACAATTGACAACTATAACTGATCAGTTTGTTAGTTTGGATGCTCAATTTAAAACATTAAAAGAAGATCATCATTTCACTAAAGCTAGAGAAAACAGTTATAAGGTAAAAATAAAAGCTAGTGAGAAAGATATTAGAAGTCTTAAAGCCAGTCTAGCTGAGAAAATACAAGTAATTGATCTTAGCTATGAAGTGTTAGAAGAGAAAACCAAACTAATAGCAGAAAGGGATAAACAGATAGCTGATCACCAGGTGAAAGTGGTGGAACTAAACAGGAAACTTGAGCAATTTAGAAATTCCTCCGCTATACTTGATCACCTCGTTAGTGATCAAGGTTCCCCAGTTAAAAGGGGAGGAATTGGATATCATGAAGTTCCACCACCTTACAATCATAACTATACTTATAATCCTAGTAATCAGAAATTTGTTGATGTTGATTTTGGTCAGACAGTTCCGGTTAAGGTTACTATTAAAGAACCAGAAGTTAGTAAAGGCGAAACAAGTAAGCCTGTTTCGAGTGTTAAGATTTCTGCTCCTAGTCCTGTCTCATCAAATTCGGACAAGTCATCCGAGTCTAGTGAGACAAATCAAGAGGCAGTATTACCAAAACGTGGAGAGGAACATAAAACAACTGAAAAGAATTCTCCACTAAACCCGTATGTCCCACCATATGTGAGACAAACGGGCAGTAATGCAGCCTCAACATCTAAAACAACTATCGAGAAGAAAGTTGAACACATAAGTTGTTTCAGATGCAATCAATTAGGACACCTAATTGCTGATTGCCCTCTGAAGCAGAGATTCAGAGGTGTGAGGCCTTTGAAATCTGAGAAAAGAACTAACAGTAATCAATATAATGGTAAAAATGAAAACTCATCAAAGTTCAGACATTGGACTAATCCAGGTTTTCAAAGAAATCGATCTCAGTTTTTCACTGCTAACAACCAAACCATAAGTAATAATTCATTTAATTCACGAAGGTTTGGATGGCCTCATAGTCAATCTACAAGAAGGTATCCTTTTAGGACTTATAGAAATTATTCTGATACTAACTTTGGACAGCTAAAGTACGAGATGTATCGACCCAAGACCAATAGGTCTTGGGTCCCCAGATTTTAATCCTCTGCTTTAATCGTGCAGGAACAGTTGAACAGGGCTGCAAACAATCTATGGGTTGTGGATAGCGGCTGTTCCCGGCACATGACGGGTAACAAGAATTTGTTACACGACTGGAAACCTGTTCAGGGAGGAAGAGTGAGTTTTGCTGGAGAGAGCGGTGGAAGGATTACAGGAATTGGGACGGTGACTAATGGAAAAATGACTTTAGAGAAAGTGAATTTCGTTGAAGAACTAAAGCATAATCTGCTTAGTGTATCGCAGATCTGTGACAAAGACTACACAGTGCACTTTACCAAGAATGAGGCGATTGTACTGTATCCTGGTTTCAAGATACCAGAGGATTGGATTGTAATGAAGGCTCCAAGAGAAAAGAATACGTATATTATGGACATGAGGTCGGCTGAGATGGCCACAGAAGAATCGTGTCTTCTGTCAAAAGCAACTGAATCGGAGTCCGAGTTATGGCATAGAAGAATGGGGCATATTCATCTTCGGAAAATGAACTACATTGTCAAGAATGGGCTGGTGCTGGGTGTTCCCTTGAAGAACTTCAACTTTTAAGACCAATGCCTATCATGCAAAAAGGGAAAGCAACACAAGAAAACCCATCACACCAAGAAGGTTAATTCTATAGTCAGTACCCTAGACCTACTTCACATGGATCTCTTCGGTCCCGTGAATGTAAAAAGTCTAGGTGGAACATCACACTGCTTGGTGATAACTGATGATTTCTCTCGATATTCTTGGGTATATTTCCTGAAGTCAAAGGATGAAACGGTTCAGATGGTAAAAAATTTGATTACCAAGGTTGAGAATATCATGGGGAAAAGGGTTAAATACATCTGGAGTGACAATGGGACAGAGTTCAAAAATTATGAGATGGAGATCTTCTGCTTACAGAAAGGGATAGAACACAAGTACAGCGCTCCGTATACTCCGCAACAAAATGAAGTGGCTGAGAGGAAGAACAGAACGTTAATTGAAGGAGCCAGAACCATGCTGGCTAATTCGAAACTTCTTGTGGTGTTCTGGGCTGAAGCTGTTGCAACAGCCTGTTATATCCTTAATAGAGTTTTAACTGTTAAAAGACTGAATAAAACATGTTATGAACTTATGCATGGGAGAAAGCCCAACTTGAGTGGTCTTGAACCATTCGGGTCCCCGTGTTCGATATTAAAGACAAATTCTAAATTTGGTGAAATAGCCGACGAAGGTATTTTAGTCGGATATGTTGTTGGGACTCCCAACAGACGAGTCTTTAATACATCGACCAGCAAGGTTGAGGTGGTGTGTAACACTGATATCACAAGTTACAAATCACCAAAACCAAGCACGGGACACGCTGGGGTTTTCGACTATGATAGGCTTTTTAAATCTTTTAACATGCCTTATTTGGATTGTGCAGAAGTTGATGAGAGAATTGCTACGAAGATGATTTACGATGAGGAAGACACTTTGGTGCAACGACCGCAGTATGATGAATGCCAGCCTTCCTCGTCAAATGCCGTCGATTCCCCTGCTACCTCTACAGAAGAGGAATTCTTCAATCCGTTTCACTCTCAACAACAATCACCCATTAATGAGCTACCTTCGAACCTGGAAGACAATCTGCAAGTCGTTTCGGTTCCGACTACGAGAGTTCACAAAAATCACCCTTTGGAGAACGTGATAGGTGATCTGTCCGACGGTGTACAAACAAGACAAAGCTTGAATGAGCACACCTGTGTTTACACAAGCATTAAAGATACGGGCATAATTAACGAATGCTTGTACACCTGCTTCATCAGCCAGATTGAACCAAAGAACTATCAAATGGCTCTCAAGGACAGCTCGTGGGTCGAAGCCATGCAAGAAGAGTTAGCCCAGTTCAAAAAGATGGAGGTATGGAACTTGGTTGCAAAACCGAAGAATGTGCATGCGATTGGCACCAAATGGGTTTTTAAATGCAAGAGAGATGAGAAAGGGATTATTATCAGGAACAAGGCGAGGCTGGTTGTAAAAGGTTTTAATCAGCAAGAGGGGATTGACTACAATGAGGTGTTTGCTCCTGTGGCGAGATTGGAAGCCATTCGATTGTTTTTGGCATTTGCTGCACACAAGGAGATGAAGGTATTTCAGTTAGACGTGAAGAGTGCATTCTTTAACGGTAAAGTCGATGAGGTTGTGTACGTTGAGCAACCTCCGGGTTTTCCTGACCCAGACTTTCCTGATCACGTATACAAGCTAAGTAAAGCACTGTATGGGCTATATCAGGCCCCTCGTGCCTGGTACTCTACACTATCCAACTACTTGCTTGAGAATGAGTTTGAAAGGGGAAAGATCGATAGCACACTGTTCTTTAAGAGAAAAGGAAGCGACTTTCTTCTGGTGCAAGTCAACGTGGAGACATCATCTTTGCTACATCAAAAGTCGCCATGTGTCAGGAGTTTGAGGCCGTCATGAAAAAGAGGTTTGAAATGAGTGCTATGGGTGAACTAACTTTCTTTTTAGGACTGCAGGTTGATCAGAAGAAAGATGGGATGTTCATTCATCAGACTAAGTATGTCCATGATGTTCTCAAACGCTTCAAGATGGAGGACAGCACTTCATTTGATACTCCAGTCTGCGTCAACCATAAATTGGGTGCTGATTCAGACAGTGATGCAGACGTGGACCCAACCCAATATCGGGCAATAATAGGTTCTTTAATGTACTTAACTGCTTCTAGACCTGATATTATGTTTGCAGTTTGTCTTTGTGCACGCTTTCAGGCAAACCCAAAGGAATCTCATTTGAAGGGTGCGAAGAGGATATTGCGCTATCTCAAAGGCAAACCTAAGCTGGGTTTGTGGTACACGAGAGGAGGAGACTTGGAGTTGGTCGCCTACACAGATTCTGATTATGGAGGATGCAATCAGAATCGGAAGTCAACAACAGGTGGATGTCAGTTTCTTGGAGGCAGATTAGTGTCATGGCAGTGCAAGAAGCAGACCTCAGTTGCCATTTCAACCTGTGAAGCAGAATACATGGCAGCATCGAACTGCTGCTCCCAGGTTCTTTGGATACAACAGCAATTGCGCGATTATGGTCTGAATTTCACTCATACTCCTATTTGCATTGATAACACTGCTGCTATCTCAGTAACTAACAATCCCGTAAAGCATAGCAAAACTAAACATATTGACATCCGTCATCATTTTATACGGGATTGTGCTGAGAAGAAACTGATTGTGCTCGAAAAGGTTGATACATTAGATAATTTCGCTGACTTGTTTACTAAAGCGTTTGACAAAAATCGTTTTCAAAACCTTGTTGAGCTAAATGGGATGATCAATCCCGAGTAACCGTGTTTTGTGTTTTTGTTTAAAAAAAAAAAAAAAAAAAAAACATCACTATCGCTTAGAATTATGTCGGTTGCCTCAGTTTGAAGGACATATCTTCGGATATATTTGGTCCTCATTTCTACTTGTAGAATATGAGGATAGCCATTAACCAGATGACTGAAAGTGACCGGGGCGGTTTATGATGTGTTTTTATTCTTTCGCTGAAAATTAGACGGTCATACGTAGTTAGAAGGACATATACTTGTATGTGGTCGGTCCAGCTGATCCATTGGATCTTCAGGATAGCCGTTTACCTGAAAACTTCAATTTAATCGGGGCGATAGAACTTAAAATTTTTTTTGGGGAGATGAAATTATTTTTCAAGTCTACTACTTCGTAAGAAGTTCCTTTACTATGTTTAACAGAAAATTGATCCAACCTTGGAAAGTGATAGATATACTGATTCTGTGTGCTTAACTAGTGAAGTTATTTGGCCTAAAAGACTTTAGAACAGTCATTGTATGTCATGGTAGCTTCTTATGGTGCGTAAAAGTAGAAGTGATACTAACTAAATCTACTCGATTTTACGTGGAAACTCCTTAAGAGTTGTGTATGTCTCCATATATATCTTTCCGAATGATAGGCAGAAAAGCGATTACCCAGTCATACACGAGCCCATGAGTGTTCTGATTCCCGTGAAGATAGCGTGTCAAGAAACTGCAGTGATCCAGATTCGGGACTTGCAGTTGTTTACTACTCTGAAGTTGTGTAAATACTTAAAAAAAAAAAAGGTGTGTTATTGAGACATTCTAGAGTTCATAATGTTCATACTTCTCAATCAAGATGTAAGAAAGAGAACGGGATGAAGAGTCTAAAGATCGAAGAGTACTTACTATTTAATCAGACACTACGGGTCGAGGTCAACTCGGGGTGAATTGGGGAAAGCCAAATAAGCTTTGAGAATAGATAGGAGGCATCATAATCTCTGAGTTGTTGACCATTTAAGTTTTGAGCTTAATTGAACCTAACCCATATCACAGAAGCGATGAAAACCATTTTAAGTTATTTACCTGCTTACAACCTGTTTCTTTATGTCATAATACAGCTGAACACGGATCTGTGTGACAGTCACTTAATTAGTATGATTCCTGTTCGGATCTTTTCTAAAACATAGTGGTCCCTGTTGAGACTGAAATTTGATCCCGTGTACTTTAATTTTTAAAAGTTTTTTTCTACTTATGTAGTTGTATGATTTTATACCAGGTTACTTGGTCTTGATCGTATCATTTAACGCTTTAAATGTTGTTTTAGAACTTAATTGCAAATTGTTCAAATTATGGGGTTTGTTTTGTAAAATTCTAATATCGGCGAACTTGTGCATAACTTCGCCTGCAATAGGCGAAGTTATCCATAACTTCGCCGGTATAACTCTGACCCTATATAAAGGAAATTAAAGGTCAAACTGTTCATTATTTCAAAAACACGCGAACTTGTCTTTCTTTAACCCAGCGAACTTATCTCCTGAAACCTAAGCGAAGTTACATATCATTCCGATCTGTGTTATTTTCTCGATTACTATTCCGATTAAAGGTGTGTAGGCTTGTAGTGTCGTAGAATCACTATCCTTGACGTTAATCATCGGTCGTTTCGACCCGATTCACGACCCCGTTTATTCGGAACTTCATTACCCGATTTTCATAATATCATGTGTTTATCACCGAACATTCTCCAAATTGATCCAATTCAGTTCATTTGATAGTCTAATCTGTCGCCGTTTCATATTCGGCGAAGTTACAGTTTAGGCGAAGTTCTTCGTAACTTCGCCTGAGGTTTAACTTCGCCTGACAATTAATTAATTAACAGTTTATGAGGCGAATTTGTGGTTAGGCGAAGTTATCATTAACTTCGCCTGGCCCTTTTCATTTAACATTTATTAAGCGAAGTTCAAGTTGAGGCGAAGTTGTTCCCAACTTCGCCCCACCTCTAACTTCGCCTATACAGAATAAATCACAACTTCGCTCATGGTAACAGGAGAACTTGTGATTTGCCTTGACGTGTATCTAACTTAGCCTGTTTGTTGCAGAAATGGCTGCTGTAGCTGGAGCAGGCGGTGCTGGTGGTGATGATGGAGGAGACAACCAACGACAGTTCTTCCCGGGTCATAACATGTACATAACATTAGACCCGGACGCGAGTGGTGTTGATGATTTCCGCGAGATCATCACCTTCTTACTCCGCTCGCGTATATTCCACGCGATTACCACAACACTGCCGATATCCTTGCCAAACATTGAGGATTTTTGGCAGACAGTGGAATATGACTGTCGAGTCGAGCCCCCGGTTATGCGAGCAACGGTCAACAATCAGATTGTTCAGTTCTCATCTGAATAGATCCGGACGGCTTTGCGGTTAGGAGATGAAACAAGAGACGATCCGACAGATTTTGTGGCTCCATTCCGAGATGGAGCGTTTCTGAGAATGGGATACTCTGGTCCCTTGGGGGACACTCAGAGACGCAAGGGGTTCTTGCTCGACCAGTGGCGCTTTCTCATGCATGTGATGATAGTGTGCATGTCAGGGAGAAAGGCTGGTACTGATGGGATGGGCGCGACCATGCAGTCGGCGATGACTGCTCTGACTTACAATAAGCGTTACAGCTTCAGTCAGATGGTCTTCTACGAGATAGATCGTCAGAGAAGAGCGGTGGCGCGTGAGAGATTTCTCATGTATCCAAGATTTCTCCAAATGATCTTGAATCATGTTGCTCCCACGCTACCTCAGCGCCGCCCGATCAGATATGTAGAAAGTGTGAGCAAAAGGATCTTCGCCCAATGCAGATCATCCAGTGCGAGGAGCAAACCTGAGCTCCGTCCTCGACATACTCCTTTATTCGGGTACTTGATCAACCCGGAGTATGTGCCAGCTCGTGGGGACGAGTTTCGGGACCCGGCACCACAACAGGCTAGAGCACCTCAAGCTATACCTGCTGCTCCTGTTGTGTCACCGGAGGAGAATGTAGACCTTGATGCTGAATTTGGTGGTCAAGGCTTCTTTGACATGGAGAGGGTGGATCCAGAGGAAAATGTACAAGTCTCGATTGCACAGGTTTCGAGTGTGAATGTGACTAGGACAGCTACAACGGTAGCTGATTCTGATTCTGATAATGATGTGAATGTAGCGAGACGATTTTTGGTAAATCAAGAACGTATTCATGGGAAAAGAAAGAGAACTGATGATGACAGCGAGTCAGATTATGAAGAAGAAGTACATCAGTTGATTCGCAGATCAAGAAGGGAACGGGCAGGTGCAGGATCGGGAGCTGGTGAGAGCTCAAGGGTGGTCCGTTTCACCCCACCCGCACTGTCCGGTATGACAATGGTCCCTTCATCATTGCAAGTTACAAGGCCAAGCGCCATGGATGTTCCCGTGGTGGCTACCTCGTCAGCATTCGGCCTCCCACCCACTACATTCCAACTTTCGGCTCTTGAGATTGTATCGTTGCCACCTCCAACTCTTACTCCAACGGAGGTCGTGGTAAGATTTATTGAGTCGACGGTTGTGGCCACTGCAGGGTTGTCAGTTACGTTGCCACCTGCGGTTACGTTTACGCCTACTTCTGAGGTCCCGGTTACATTGGAAATCCCTCCTCAGTACACTCAAGATATATCACATCTGAGGTTTGATTTTGATGCAACCTTATCCGACACTGAACGAATAGCAGCACTTGAACGGGTCGTGGCAGAACAATCAAGGGTGAATCTTATCCAGACCCATGCTATTCAGCGCCTCATTACAGAGAATCAGATACAGTCGTCCCTGCTGATAGAACATGGCAAAATCGTTGATGCTTTGAAGGAGTTCTTGGCATCTCAGGGGGAGACGAGCTGTAAAGGCGATGAGCTGAGGACTAAGAAGAGAAATGATCGAGACGATGATCCCAATGCATCGAAAGGTGCAGGTGGATAGTTGCCAAGAACTGAACAAGCTCTTGGGACTTCCACATCTCAGGGGGAGTCAACAAGTGCAACGGGCGGTACAGGTGATGAGGTGGTGGTCGTGGATGTTGAGGAGATGGATGATGAGTTTGTAGGTGATGATGATGTATTACCGATTGAAGAGATAGAGAAGATTGGTGCAGAGATAGTTATTGATAATGAGATTGAAGAGGGAGAGATTGTAGAAGAGAATATTGAGCATGAAATTCCGGATGTTGATAAGGCAGATATGAGTAAAGAGATTAGAAGTGATGAGACGGAATGGGAAGAGCAGCCAAGATGGAAAGAAGGCTATGCTCAGTGGTTCGTAAAAACGAAGAAACCGGCGGTCCCTACTATGTTCAAGAAAAGTTACAACATTAGAGGTTATGCTGAATAGAGAAAGGGGATTATATGCTGGATATATGATGAGCAGTTGAGGCTCTTTGTGATTAAGAGATATGATGGTGTTCAGTACTTCAAGAGGCTGTTGAGATCATTGAATACATTGCCAGAATGTGAAGTGAAAGACTTTGCCAGATTGGGGTTAATAAACAGGAGTGATGATAATATGGCTAGAGTCATTGGGAAGATTGTTTGGAAGGAAAGTATAAAAGAAAAGAAGTTCGAGCTGTTGAAACCACAAAAGAGAAAACTTATTGAAGACAAAGATAGAGGATTGAGAGCAGATGGCAAGCCTTGGATGATCATGAAGTATAAGCCGATCCGGTGTCTAAAAGAAGTGCCGATGAAACAAATGCCCAAGGATGTGCTGAAAGATCTGAAGTGGTGGTATGTAGATTGTGAGACAGCTGAAGCAGTAATGGAGGATGAAGATGAACAAGAGCTGATGAGAGTATATGATCCTATGCATTTAGTGAACTTGTCTCAAGCTGATCTGCAGGTGCTGAATGAGAAGAAGATATTTTATATTCCTGCTTGGAAAGACGAAGCGAAGAAATATCAAAGAATTGTATCAGTTTGTGTACGTGAAGGAGTTCATGCTTAAAGATGAAGATACAGGATTGTTGAAGATTACAAGACACGTGCTTGAAGATAAAGATATGAAGCTACTGCCAAGGGGGAGTCTGTTGGTACATGATGTCAGTAGTTCAGTGTCAAGTGTCTGTAATCGTGTTAGTTGGATTTGTGTTATGTATGTAAGCGAAGTTCTCACAAGTTCGCTTGATATAGGCGAACTTGTGGAACAAGCGAAGTTAGGGACAACTTCGCCTGAACATGCTAGGCGAAGTTGTCGTGTTTATAAGGTTTAGGTTACAGCAGTTTTAGGTTAACAGAGAATTCATTGTTAATCGAGTTGTAACGAGTCAGAGAGTTTGTGTAATCAGTGATCATTGTATCACGTGTTTCCAGTTGCAATACAACGTGTCTTTGTTTATTGTAACGTGTGTTCGATCGTGTTAGCTCGTATCGTCTTCTACGCTCGTAACGTCTTACGTAGAGATTCCGCACCTACGTAAAACGAGATATTCCGTGTAGATCTGGCTGGGAACCTACAAAAAGAACAGAGATGCCCAAAAATACAGAGAATGTTTAAGAAAGCATGGGTATTCCGAGAAAGACTTATCTCATTTCAAGCTTGAAAAGCTGAGAGAAGCCTATGAAAGCATAAGAGAAGAAATAAAAGAAAAGTTTGTGGAAGAAAATGAGGAAGCTGAAAAGCTTGAAACTTTGAAACAAAAATTTGGAGGAAAGTGTGGATATCTATTGGAGAGAGGGATGACGCCGGACATTGTTGAATTTTTGGATAAAGCCACAGTTGAATCAATTTTTAACAACATGAAAAGAAAGGAAAAATTCAAAAGGTTACAACCTGAACCATCTGCTGAACAATCAAGGGAAGCTCAGGCTGAACAAGAGCCTCCTAAGAAGAAAAGAAAGATAATGACTTTAAGGGAGAAACAAAAGGCACAAAATGAAAAGGAGAGATCAAAAGAGCAAACTACCCAAGACACCCCAATATCAATGGAAGCAAAACCTGAACCAATTGATGAACCTATTGTTCCATGGGAAAATGAAGAAATGATCAAAATACTGAGGGGTATAATGTTGAACCAAAGAGGAATGGATGAAGACACCATTAATGCACTAGAAAAGGAGGACTTGAAAGAACTTTTCTATATACAGAAGGCTGAGTGGGAAAATGTTCTGATAGAGGGTGATAACCCTAGAAGTTTTATAGATGGGAGATTTGTGCCTGCTGGGCTGTCAAAGAATCCTGGTGTAGTAAGAATGATGGTGAGACTCTGTAAAGAAGCTGGAGAAAACTTTGCAGACCTTATCAACCTCCATGCTGAAATGATTGAATCAATGTTTATAAACACTTTCAAGGTAGGGCCCAGCAAACCAATGAAATCTATCCCATAGCCTCCTATCTCAAGGTAGAACATGCCAGCATGCAGATGAGAATCTAGTAGAGCTGGATCCCAAAGAAAAGCAAGACCACAATCCAATGTGGATCTTCCAAGAACTCTCTACTATGATTCAGTCTTTGAGTCTCTAAAGGTGATTATGGAAAGCAGAAAGATGAGAGACATAGTTATAAGAAGTGATTTTCCTAAATACACTCAAGAACAATTGAAGAAAATGGCCACACTTAATCTGTATGATTATCGAGACAGAAATAAGTTGGATGGGAGACAACAAAATGATCTCTCTAAATACCTGCAAAATGAAGCTGACAAGGGATTCTCATTCTTAAAGGAAAAGAGAAGCTGGAAAATGACTCAACTTGACAAAGCAAGAAGGACTGCAAAGTTGAAAAAGATGGCCAGTGCTGAACTGTATTACCAGATGAAGGTCACAGATAAGAATCATGTGTCAAACATGAATACATGCATAAGCTCTGAAAGGAGAATGACACGCCTGAATTACACAGTACAGAAGAATGGCATCATAACTGAAATTGAGTATAAAGAAAATGATGTCCACTATGTTCTTAGAAACTCAGAAGGGTTTATTTTGGGGATAATCAGAAGAGATGAAGACCTGAACTTCTTGCACAATGAAGATCTGAGAGATATAAGGGATTTGCACATACCTGAGAGTCACACTCACCACCAGATCCTTTCTATCTTCCAGCAAAGAGCAGCAACAATGATGGTCAATAGAAGACAGGCAGTCCACAATGCCTCAAGAAGATGAAGATTTTCTTTAGAATAGGCTTTTATGTGTAATGTCTTCGGACAAAATTCTGAATATGTAATTTTTTATGTTTTGAATATGTAAAATATGATTTTGATTTGATGTTTATTTTTGACTATGTGTAAGTAACTGTAGAAGTGTTTTGGGACAACTGAGGTGTTCCAATCTAGGGGGAGATTGTTGAGTCAAGATATGACATAAAAACTGATCATGAGGAAGATTGGAATCTTCTCAACCTCCTCAGTAATCGCTAAGTATGGAACCGGGCACACATGAGACATCCGAGCAAGGTTTTATCTAGCCGGGCATGATATTTTGCCTATGGGGCAAGGTTATCTTCTAGAAGTCTTCTCTAGTGCATATCCGAGCAAGGTTCACCAATTAGTGTATATCCAATCAGGGTTCACTAGTTAAATGTATACCCGGGCAGGGTTCACTGTATCTAGCAAGTTTGTTCTTCATAGCCGAGTAAAATTTACCCCTAGTGAGCTCTTGGCTAACCAAGCTCATAAAACCAAGTGATTGGAAGACCGTGCAAGGTATTCATTAATAATAGTGGCCCGAGTAAGCTTGATGTGATTAATTATTTATTCTAAGTAACATCAGGTAGGGCTTAACTCTAGCAGAGTACAGTGCTACCGAGCACACTTTGCTAATAAGCTATTTCATAGAAAGGAGTTAAAGGACCATGGAAGAACAAGGTTGCTCGTAAGATCTTTCCGGGCAAAGTCTGATAAGATCAAGAAGATTGAAGTCTACTCAGTGAAAGTTAAAAGTCTACCCGGTAACTGTTCCCGAACACACCTCAAGGTTACCAAGTCTACCAAGGCAGAGCACAAAGTCTACTCGGAGAAGACAAAGCCTACCCGGAAGACTTATTTTACACTTATGATAGCTTTGAATATGTAATTTGAATATGTACGTTATATTTAGGGTTTCTAGATGGAATGACATCTGTCCTGAGGTGTCAGGCCTATAAAGGGAAACTTTTAGGGCACGCCTAGGACACGAGAGAGACAGTAGACGAAAATAGACATTCGAGAGAATATTCGTCGTGAAGGCTGTCTAAGAATAGTACGAACATAACTTTCCATAGGAAACCCTAAAATCGATTATCGTTTGTATGATTTATATTATATGAATGGAAATTTTTTGAGTGATTCTTGTGTGTTAGTTAACTATTATTAATTTATCAAGCAACTACCATGTTTGTTATTGATTCCGCCTTTAACAAACGCTTTCTTTCCCTAAATAGCAACCGTCATTAACTCGTTTGTCGACACATTTAATGTGTGAGTTATGACTTGATTGTGATTAAGAGTGAATATTCGAGACCGACATTTGGTTAAACTGATAGTATGCTACCTCTAATATTATTGTCAGCACCGCATATATTCAGTCAAAAGCATGATCATACTCTTTTATAGACTTCACATAATAATAATAATAATAATAATAATAATAATAATAATAATAATAATAATGCTCAATCTACACATACCTTATGAACGCATACGGACCATGCAAGTTTGTGTTGGTTCATTCTCCCAAACAAAAAATATATTTCTTCATATAAACCTTGATTAAATATATGGAGACCAAGCAATTGCTTTCATAGAAGCTGTATGTTCACAGTATTTCAATACAGGTGTTGGATGTTGGTTCCAAACAAAAAGCTTCATAAAAACCAAAAAAGATAATTAAATATTATAATAACAAGTAACTTAACAACTAAACTAGTTATTTTCCCAACCGATGCTAATTCTCGGTTATCATAAGACCACTTGAGTCATAGGCCTACAATTTATATATCAAGATAAGGAAGAAATCATAGATGGTTTGTGTGTATTAATTTATGTTAACTAATAATAATAAACTGAGTTTTAGGAAACAATTATATCTGATTTATGACCACTTAGTTTACTAACAAAATCTTCTAGTGCATGAGGATCACACTGAAGTATACTTTTTTCTCGTCTTCATAAAGATAGCATGGAAGCTATAAGCAATAGGTTAGGGCTATGTTATAAGCAAAAATCAAGAGGAAAAAAACTATTTATATTTAAAAGAAATCGATAAACATACCGAGTGCAACAATATAGAATAAATTTAACACCATCTGATTAATACAAATGTTCAAGCAATAAAAACGTCTGCACATTCTATCATTCATAATGGATACATAACTAATATAACTTTAATAAAGTTCATGCAATAATTTACTTTTCTTTTCCTTTTTTTTTATTTGGTGGGCCTTGGTTAGAGTACTGAAATCAAACAATGAATCATATTCTCTATTTGAATAAATACAGATTATTTATAAAAGGCATACATTATGTTTTAATATATAATGATAAAAGGTAAATGATGATTTTTTCCGCATTAATATGTTATAAAAATAAAATGTAGAAGTCAAAGTAGGGATGGCAACGAAACCCGAAACCCGACATAAATGGGACGGGACCCGACCCATTAGGGTTTGGGATTAGTTTTGAAATTTTTCACAGGTTTGGGACGGGTTTGGGATTTCAAATATACCCGATTACCCGACCCGATTACTCGATTATATAGACTCATTTACCCGATTATATACCCGATGTACCCCATATAGCTTATTATTTTATATATATACTATATTCCAAATGTACCCGATACCCGACCCGATTACTCGATTATATAAACCCATTTACCCGATTTTATACCCGATGTACCCCATATAGCTTATTATATTATGTATATACTATATTCCAAATATATTATCTGTCAAAACTTGTTTATGTCAATTATTTGAGATATGTTATCTTTATGGTAACCATCTTTGTAATCGATTAGCTCTATTTTGTCGAAACCTGGTAGAAACCTAGCGGGTTTTGAGCTGGGTATACCCGACGGGTATTTTATCAAAACCCGATAAGAAACCCAAAACCCGATGGGAAAACCCGAAACCCGACAGGTTATTACCCGGTTTGTAACATCCCACATCGGTTGCGGAGGAGAACTAAGCCTTCGTTATAAGGAGGTGGATACCTTCCCCATCATAACACGTTTTGGGCGCTTAATGGTAGTGGATGAGAGGAGAATTCCACAGTTAATCATGCTCAGGTGGGAGTAGTATGAGGATAGGTGACCACATGGGCAACCAAAAGCAAATCCGTGAGGCAATGGTGGTACGTCCCGGCCAAAGCGGACAATATTATGGTGCGGTGGTAGCTGGGCTGTTACATATGGTATCAGAGCCAGGGCCGGACCGGTGGTGTTAGGTCCCGCGAGGACGCTGGACCCCTAAGGGGTGTGGATTGTGACATCCCACATCGGTTGGGGAAGAGAACTAAACCTTCGTTATAAGGTGGATACCTTCCCCATTATAATGCGTTTTGGGCGCTTAATGGTAGTAGATGAGAGGAGAATTCCAAAGTTAAGCGTGCTCAGGTGGGAGTAGTATTAGGATGGGTGACCACCTGGGCAACCAAAAGCAAATCCGTGAGGCGGTGGTGGTACGTCCCGACTAAAGCGGACAGTATTATAGTGCGGTGGTAGCTGGCCTGTTACACGATTATAACCCGACGGGTCTAGGACGGACTTTAATAACCGGGTATGAATTTGAGAATACCTAAATCCGACCCAAACCGGACCCAATGTCATCCCTAAGTCAAAGTGTCAAACAACGAATCATATTCTCAACTTCTAAAACAAACACATTGAATTACTCTTCTGCAAGTGAGTAATATATTCTGCTAAGATTTATCAGCATGTTTAAGTATATAAACAGAAAAAAAACAACAAAACCAAGAAAACTACCTGGACTTTTCCATTACTGGTCCCAACAGCAAGATTAGTCACAAGTTGTGCCCACCCAAATCCCAATTGAACACACGATATCATTAATCCCAAATCACACTATTTTGTTACCTGCATTTGCATTTGACTTTCATTATCATCAAGATTCAATACTAATCTATATATAATATTGTCAACAAAACATTTAATTAAGTTTAAAGTTAACCTTACTACAACAAGCATTCCAAACACAACTGTCAAATCCCACAGCCAAGACATTATAAGAAGACCTGTAAAGAAGGTTTAGATGAAAATCATCTTTCAAAACCTAAAATAATCCCCCAAAATTAAAATCACAATTTAATAATAAATAATATATTAATTGGTACTGATTAATGAAAATGTATGAATAATATATAAATAGATACCGATTAACCAATAATGTAACTAAATGTATTAGAATACGAATATAAAATTGCATGCAATAAGAATAAATGAATAGTAAATTTGCAATATAATAAAAAAAATAAAGCTTCAATAATAAAGAATTTGAACCAACATGATCCAATAGCTAGAAATATAGGTATACATGTTAATGAACTACAATACTTAAGTGCAAGCATTTCAACAAACACCTAGAGTGCATTCATAGCAAAACTTCTTATTTCCAATAACAAATGACTATAAAGTTTGATAACATACCATAGCAACAAAGTATAATTGTTCAAAAATTAATATTTTGTTTATTTTTAATTTTTCACCATCTGGAAGATGGAACCAACAAACATTACAATGTTGAACCAATTAGATGAATTATAACAACTTGCTGCCAACAAGATGGCAACTAGATGCCATATCACATGTTTCCTACCTTAGGTATGCCAACTCATCCTTTTCATATTATATATACCTTAACATTAAAAACCATAATAAACATTTTTAGTTCTCTCTCTCTCTCTTGCGTTTTACATCCACACTCCGGCGACGGGCTTTCATTTCCACCGGTTTAATATTTCTTCTACTCTAAGGTTCGATGATCATGTATTATTGAATACTATTTCGATTATTTTTAATTTTAGTTTAATGGTCATTGTTTAATCTGATTATCGTTTACTCTATTTAGGTTTTAAATCAAAATTCAAGGTTAAATGAACATGTTAAAGTTTCTATAATTGTTTCATCTTCCCAACAATGAATGGCTGATTTATTGCTGATTTCAATTATTCTCTTAAATATGGTCGATTTAGGTGGTCATTAGAATTATTGTCTTACATATTCCGATTAAATCCATTGTTAGTGCTTGATAAACCAAAATATGCGTTTTAATTTTTTAATTTAGTATATATAAATTATAAAATTATTAAATTAAAAAATTATTATTTAATATTAATTTAATTTTATTCATTTCAGCTTCGGGCGACCCAAGATTGTAAATTAGCAAACTGTCTCAAAGGAGTGTGGATGTTATTGAAAATTTCTATTAATTGTAAACATGTTTTGATTGTTAACATGTGTGGATGTTATTGAAAATTTTTATCAATTTTAAACATTTTTGCCATTATTTGTTTTTAATATACTTTTTACATAAAAAATTTTTCAGCTTTGTTACTGAATTACCTTATAAAATACAAATTAATGATTTCAATTGATATTTAAATTTCAAATGAAGATAGTCATTTGAATTTTCTTAAAATTTTTACTTAAAATTGTCGGACCCGAATATTCACTCACAATCACAACCAAGTCATAACTCACACAATAAATGTGTCGACAAGAGAGTTAATGACAGTTGCTATTTTAGGAAAGAAAACCGTTTGTTAAAGGCGGAATCAATAACAAACCGTGTAGTTGCTAAAAGATTAGTAACAGGTAACTAACACACAAGAATCAATAAAAAGATTTCCATTCATATAATATTAATCATACAAGCGATAATCGATTTTAAAGTTTCTTGATGGAAAGTTATGTCCGTACTACTCTATGACAGCCGTCACAACAAATATTCTCTCGAAGGTCTCTGTCCGTCTCTCCTTTTTTTAGGCGTGCCCTAAAATATTCCTTTTATAGGCCTGACACCTCAAGACAGCTGTCATTCCATCTAGATACCCTAAATATAAAATACATATTCAAATTACATATTCAAAACTATGCTAAGTGTAAAACAGGTTTTCCGGGTAGACTTTGCATAAGATATCTTCTCCGGGTAGGCATTGTGCCTTTGTCTTCTTCGGGTAGACCTGGTAACCTTGAAGTGTGCTTGGAAACAGTTTTCCGGGTAGGCTTTACTTAGACTTCAATCTTCTTGATTATATCAGACTTTGCCCGGCATTATCTTACGAGCAACCTTGTTCTTCAATGCTCCCTTCAACTCCTTGCTAGGGAATAGCTTATTAGCAAAGTGTGCCCGGTAGAACTGTACCCTGCTTGAGTTAAACCCTACCCGATGTTACTTGGAATATAACATTACTCACATCAAGCATACTCGGACCACTGTATTATTGATGAATACCTTGCCCAATCTTCCAATCACTTGGCTTCATGAGCTTGGTTAGCCAAGAGCTTACCCGGGGTAAACCTTACTCGTCTATGAAGAACAATCCTGCTAGACATAGTGAACCCTACTCGGGTATACACTAAAGAAGAATTCTAGAAGATAACCTTGCCCGATGGACAAAATACCTTGCTCGGGTAAGAAAACCTTGCCCGGAAATCCAAGTGTGCTAGGATTTCCATACTTAGCGATTTATGAGGAGGTTGAGAATATGGGAATATCTCAGAGAATAGTAACCAACTTTCCAAAGTGTTCCAATTAGGTCACTCATGCATATTTTTCTCAAATCGGGTCACTAATCTTCAAATCGAGTCTCGCCGATTTTTTTTTGTCAAAAAAGAAATGGAGGATAAGATGTGGGGGTCGGAGTTTGCAATATATGTAGTTATATTTTAACAAAAATTAAAAAACGTTAATTATAGTAAAATTCAAAAATAAAAAATAAAATTCACGTCGTCACTCAATGTTAACATCAACAAAAAGATAAAAAGATTTCTTATGTGAAACAAAAAATAAAAACGTTAAAAAAACATGTTAAAACCTTTAATTTAATAAAATATGAAAGTTGAGTGACCTAATTGAAACACCATTTTAAAGTTGAGTGACATAATTGGAAAACTTTTGAAACTTGTTTACTATTCTATGAAATTGCCCCTGAGAAGATTCCAATCTTCCTTATACTTCATTTAGGTCAGATCTTGACTCAACAATCTCCCCCTAGATTTGAACACCTCAGCTGTCCCAAAACACTTCTACAGTTACTTACACATAGTTAAAATACACATCAAATCAAAAACAAATTTTACATATTCAAAAACATAAACAATTACATATTCAGAATTCTGTCCGAAGACATTACTTAGCAAAGCCTATTCTAAAGAAAATCTTCATCTTCTTGAGGCATTGTAGGCAGTTTGTTTTCGATTCACAATCACAGTTCCTGCCCTTTGCCTAAATATAGAAAGGATTTGGTAATGAGTGTGACTTTCAGGAATGTTCAAATCCCTTATATCTCTTAGATCTTCATTGTGCATATAGGTCAGGTCTTCATCTCTTCTAATTATTCCCAAAATAAGCCCATCTGAGTTTCGAAGAACATAGTGGCCATCATTTTCTTTATATTCAATTTCAGCTATGATGCTATTCTTCTGTACTGTGTAATTTGGGCGTGCCATTCTTCTTCCAATGCTTATACATGTATTCATATTTGATAATGGATTCTTATCTTTGACCTTCAACTGGTAATTCAATTCAGCACTGACTATCTTTTTCAACTTTGTAGCCCTTCTTGTTCGGTCATGCTTGGTCATCTTCCAGCTTTTCTTCTCTTTCAAGAATGGGAATCCCTTGTCAGCTTCATCATTCAGGTACTTAGAGAGTTCATTCTGCTGTCTCCCAGCCAACTTGTTTGTGTCATGATAATCATATAGATTAAGTGTGGCCATTTTCTCCAATTGTTCTTGAGTGTATTCAGCAAAATCACCTCTCATAATTATGTCTCCCAACTGTTTGCTTTCCATAATCACCTTTAGAGACTCAGAGACTGAGTCAAAGTAGAGAGTTCTTGGAAGATCCACATTGGATTGTTGTAACACCCCGGCTTTAGCGGAATACGCCCGGGTGTGACGTACAGATTGCCCAAAACACATGTGACACTATTAAATGACAATAATATCATTAATTCATTCAAATCCCAAGTACACAAGTTGTTCAATAAGACAAATAAAAAGGAAAACAATAAAACACATCTTCTTGTTTATTCTTTAAATAACCTAACTTCTAGTGTCTTTCGCCATTTCATCCTCTAATGTAAGTACCTGTAGCATATATATAAAATAAAGTCAACTAATTGAATAGTTGGTGAGTTCACACAAGTTTGATACAAGTACATAAAAACCATACAATTCCATGAAACTTGGTGTAGTAATAGCGCAAGCAATGTCTTTTCCATTCGGTAACAACCAAATGTACTCGGATCGGGGGTCCCTATTCCACTCATAACATCGAGGTCCTGAGTGCATAGGGGGGCGTATGATCATACTTATTGATGAAACCATGAGCAAGTAGTCTTAAGCAAGTAAAAAAATAAGCACACAAGTCCATGTAACGAATTGTAGTTTGTAATAATAAATAAACGAAATTGAATTGTTGATAGGATATATATGCTACCCCCAAAATAGTTAAAAAGGGTAAAAAAGGGGGTGTGAGAAACTCACCTTTGAATTGGGATGACAAACTTGACAATGAAAAAAAGCGCGGTAAATGAAACCGAACGATCGAATCTCACGAGCTAAAATAATAAAAACACAAGAATTACCAACTAATTTTATGGAAAAATAAAGGGTTGGTTTTAAGGTTCATGCATTATTAATTATAAGTATTTTGTTACACACTTTTAAGTATGTTTGTATTTAAGTTAACGGGTTTTTATTACTTTATGAGTTTTATATTAAATTTGTATATAATAATGTTACGGGTTTCTAGCGTTACCGATGTATTTTATTTTAGTATAATTGTTGTCGGTATACTTTATTTTAGAATAAACGTTTGTCGGTTTAGGATTTATTATATATATTATTTATATAAATATTCTTCGAGTTTTAACGAGTGGTTTGGTTTGTAATAGTTGATTCTAGAACGGAAATTGTTAACGGTAATCAAAACATCTTTTATTTAACTATGAAACTAATTTTATTTATTTTGTATGATTTATAAATATATATTTAATTTATTAAAACTAATAAAAAAATGGTTTTCAAAAATATAAAAAGGTTTGCTGTGACCCGGGTTCGAACCCGGGTCTTCACAACCAAAAAAGTCATACACAACCACTGGACCAGTTGAGCTTCTTGTTTAAAAGATGAAAGGAATTAATTTTAAACACCAACCCAACTTCATCTTCTTCACATAAACCCTAGATTTCAATACTCTTGATCCATTCCAGATTTGATTGATTTAGGTAAGGGGTTTTGTTAGACGGATCAAACTACTGAAAACCCACTTATCAATTACCTCTATTGATGCCGGAAAGTGGGTAAACTACGAGTTGGCCGGAATAAACTTGGACGAACAATTCAGAGATACTAACGAGTTTGTTTGTGAAAGATTATGTCTGTAGCACGTTTAGAAGGGTAGCAGGATGCTATTTATAGTGGTAATTGATATGTTGGATGTTTAATTCGTGTTATTGAATTTTTATTATTATCCGGCGGTTTTGAGTTTGAATCCGAACGTTGGGATGTTAATACGCGTAATTGGGTCTTGATTAAGCTTTAAGATGATGGAGAAACAAGTTTATATCATTAAAATGGATTAAAAATGGCGTTTTGATGCGTTTTTAATGTCGCCGGAATGTTTCTGCCGTCGCCGGAATATTGGACGGCCGGAAAAACGTGGGTCAGGGGTGGGGGCTGGCTGTAGGATTTTTTTTATTAATAATACATTATATTTTATGTTTCAAAGTTACACATTAAGCCCTTATACTTTATAACCATAATAAATTTGATCTTTAAACTTTATTAACACTTTAACCTTAAACTTTATAATTATTCAAAGTTGGTAAAAACTTGTTATATTTTTAATATCTTTAGATTGCTTACGTTTTATACCCGATACTTTGATTATTTTATAGACTTTGGAGATTCGTTAATTAAATCAAACAAATAGAAAATGAACGAGTAACAACCATAAATCGTCGTAATTAATATTAAATGATAAACGACAAATACGGATTTATTGAAACAACACAACGGGTCAGTTTAACAAATACAAATACGGATACGAATCAAAATTGACAAATGTCACAATTGTGGTCTTGCTACTCTTTGTGATCCAGCTCTACTTGATTCACCTCTGCCTGCTGTTATGTGCTGCCTTGAGATAGGAGGCCTAAATGGGATAGATTTCATTGGTTTGCTTAGCCTTATCTTGAAAGTTTTTATGTACATTGATTCTATCATTTCAGCAGGGAGGTTCATGAGTTCTGCAAAATTTTCTCCTACCTCTTTACAAAGACTCAACATCATTTTCACTACCCAAGGATTGTTTGACAACCATGCAGGCACAAATCTCCCATCTATAAAACTTCTGGGGTTATCACCCTCCAATAAGACTTTCTCCCACTCTGCCTTTTGCAGATAAAACAGTTCTTTCAAATCATCATTGCTCAAAGCATTAAACGTATCCACATCCATATCCCTTTCATTCACCATTATACCCCTTAGTATTTTGATCATTTCTTCGTTTTCCCATGGAATGATAGGTTCATCAACTGGTTCAGGTTTCACTTCTACTGGGATTGGGGTTTCATCAGCAGTTGCCTCTTTTGACTTTTCTTTTTAAACTTGGGCCTTTTGTTTCTCCCTGAGTGTCATGATTTTTCTTTTCTTTGCAGGGGGTTTCTCTTGATCTCCCCTTTCTTGTACAGTAGATGGCTCAGGTTGCACCCTCTTGAATTTTTCTTTTCTTTTCATGTTTGAGTAGATTGACTCAATTGTAGCTTTGTCCAAACATTCAACCATATCAGGTTTGTAGGTTCCCTGGACGGATCGCACGAGATATCTCGGTCTACTCAGGTGCGGAATCCCTGCGTAGATCGTTACGAGTATAGAACACGAATCACACGAATCACACGAACACACGAAACGAACACACGTTATATATTATAACTCAAACACGTGATGTAATATCACTGTTACAGACTCTCGTCCTCACGTTACAATGAACTTGAACAACTGACACGAACTTAAACAACGATTACAAACCAAGCCGTAACCTAGGACTATTTATACACGACAACTTCGCCTGGCATGTTCAGGCGAAGTTGTCCATAACTTCGCTTGACTAACAAGTTCGCCTGTTAAGCGAACTTGTCAGTAACTTCGCTTAAACATACAAAACATAATTAAACATTACAGACTCGATTACAGACACTAGACTATGAACTACTGACATTATGCACCAACAGACTCCCCCTTGGCAGTAGCTTCATATCTTGATCTTTAAGCACTTGTCTTGTAATCTTCAACCTTGTATCTTCACGCATGCACTCTTTCTCTAACACAAACTGACACAACTCTTTGATACTTCCTCGCTTCGTCCTTCCAAGCAGGAATATAAAAGATTTTCTTCTCATTGAGCACCTGCAGATCAGCTTGCGATAAGTTTACCAAATGCATCGGATCGTAAACTCTTAGGAGCTCCTGTTCATCCTAGTCTTCCATCACCGCCTCTGCTGTCTCACAATCCACATACCACCACTTTAGGTCTTTAAGCACATCCTTGGGCATTAGCTTCATCGGTACTTCTTTCAGGCACCGGATCGGTTTATACTTCATGACCATCCAAGGTTTTCCATCAGCTCTCATACCTCTATCCTTGTCTTCAACAAGTTTTCCCTTCTGTGGTTTCAACAGCTCAAACTTCTTCTCTTTTATACTCTCTCTCCATACAATTTTCTCAATGACTCTAGCCATATTATCGTCATTTCGATTGATTAACCCCAATCTGGCTAAGTCTTTCACTTCACATTCCGGCAGTGTATTCAACGACCTTAACATTCTTTTAAAATACTGAACGCCGTCATACCGTTTAATCACAAAGAGCTTCAACTGCTCATCATAGATCCAGCAAATAATCCCTTTCTTCGCTTCAGCATAGCCTTTAATATTGTAACTCTTCTTAAACATTGTAGGGACCGCTGGTTTCTTCGTTTTGACGAACCACTGAGCATAGCCTTCCTTCCACCTAGGCTGCTCTTCCCATTCAGTCTCATCGATTACTGTCTCATTACCCATATCTGCTTTCTCCACACCTGGAATATCATGCTCCACATTCTCTTCAACTATTTCACCTTCTTCAACATCTTCTTAAATCACAATCTGAGCACCAATCTTATCAATCTCTTCGACTGGCAATACATCATCATCAAACGTTATAGCTTTAGTCGTAGTGATAGCGTGGAATATCCTCGAGCGAATGAGGAATGTGATTATCTCGCGGTAATCCTCAACACCGCTCGCTTCCGGGTCTAAGGTGATAAACATATTGTGACCCGGGAAGAATTGCCTCTGATTATCTCCTCCGTCATCTCCTCCAGCACCTCCAGGACCGGCAACAGCAGCCATATCTGCAACAAACGAACCAAGTTAGATAAACGTTAAGGCATAACACAAGTTCGCTTGTTACCATGAGCGAAGTTGTGATAAAATCTGTATAGGCGAAGTTAAAGTTGGGGCGAAGTTGGGAACAACTTCGCTTCATCTTTAAGTTCGTCTGATAAATGATAAGTTAAAAAAGGTCCAGGCGAAGTTAATGTTAACTTCGCCTCAACACAACATCGCCTCAGGCGAAGTTTAGACTCAGGCGAAGTTACGGATAACTTCGCCCAAACCTTAAGTTCGCCTGAATCTGAAACGACAACAGTAAGCAGAATCTAAGTCGGAAAATCTGATGTTTCGGTCAATGTTGACGATTAAGAACTCCCAAACACAAGATATTAAGGATATTTAGACGATTAGGTTTTTCATGAACATGTAAAAACAAGCTTTAAAATCCGGTTCAAAAATCCGTCGGTCCGAGGTATCGAAACAGGTCTAAACGACCTTTGATAAGCATTGACAACACGATGTACCGACACCACGAACCTTGAAATCGAAACGAAATCTGGAAAAAAAGAACAAGGAATTGGAAAAACAACAAGTTCGCTGAAAACTGGTTAAGTTCGCCGGAATAAGTTCGCTTAGATCTGTGAATAATGAATCGTTTGACCTTTGAAAATCCTTATATAGGGTCAGAGATTATACAAGCGAAGTTACGGTTAACTTCGCCTAGGCGAAGTTATTCACAAGTTCGCCTGTTTAACAACTTCGCCGATATTTACAAAATCAAACCTTATAATTCGAAAATTTTGCAATTAAGTTTTAAAACTTCCTTTTAAGAATTAAATGACACGATCAAGTCCAAGTAACCATATACAAAATAATAAAACTACCTAAGTACAAAAAAACTTTTAAAAATTAAAGTATAAGGGATCAAATTTCAGTCTCGATAGGGACTACTACGTTTTAGAAAAGATCCGAACAGGAATCATACTAATTACGTGACTGTCACATAGATCCGTGTTTAGCTGTATTATGACATAAAGAGACAGGTTGTAAGCAGGTAAATAACTTAAGATGGTTTTCATCGTTTCTGTGATACGAGTTAGGTTCAATTATGCCTCAAAATTTAAGTGGGCAACAACTCAGAAATTATGATGCCTCCTATCTATTCTCAAAGCGTATTTGGCTTTCCCCAAGTCACCCCGAATTGACCTCGACCCATACCCATAGTGTCTGATTAAGTTTATAAGTACTCTTCATCTGCTTCCCGTTCTCTTTCTTACTCCATGATTGAGAAGTCTTGACATTTTCAGCTCTAGAATGTTTTCATAACTCATAATTTTTTTTTTTTTTTTTTTTTTTATGATAAACATTTACATAGACTTCAGAGTAGTAAACAACTGCAAGTCCCGAATCTGGATCACTGCAGTTTCTTGAAACGCTATCTTCACGGGAATCAGAACACACATGGGCTCGTGTATGACTGGGTAATCGCTTTTCTGCCTATCATTCGGAAAGATATATATGAAGACATGCAAAACTCGTAAGGAGTTTCCACGTAAAATCGAGTAAAATTAGTTTGTATCACATCTATTTTTACGCACCATAAAAAGCTACCATGACATATAATAACTGTCCTAAAGCCTTTTAAGCCTAATAACTTCACTAGTTAAGTACACAGAATCAGTATATTTATCATTTTCCAAGGTTGGATCAATTTTCTGTTAAACATAGCAAACGAACTTCTTACGAAGTAGCAGACTTGAAAAATAATTTCATTTCCCTTTTAAAAATTTTAACATTAATCGCCCCGACCAAAACAAAGTCTTCAGGTAAACGGCTATCCCGAAGATCCAATGGATCAGCTGGACCGACCACATACTAGTATGTGTCCTTCTAACTAAGTATGATCGACTAATTTTAAGCGAAAGAATGAAAAATCATCATAAACCGCCCCGGTCACTTTCAGTCCTTTGGTTAATGGCTATCCTCAAATTCTACAAGTAGAAAATGAGGAACAAAACATATCCGAAGACAAGTCCTTCAAACTGAGGCAACCGACATATTTTTAAGCGATAGTGACGTTTTTTTTTAAAATTTAACATGAAAAGCATGGTTACTCGGGATTGATCATCCCATTCAACTCGATAAGGTTTTGAAATCTTGTTTTGTCAAACGCTTTAGTATAAAGATCAGCGAAATTATCAAGCGTATCCACCTTTTCAAGCACAATTAGTTTCTTCTCAGCACAATCCCGTATAAAATGATGACGTATGTCAATATGTTTAGTTTTACTGTGCTTCACGGGATTGTTAGTTACTGAGATAGCAGCTGTGTTATCAATGCAAATAGGAGTAAGTAAGAAATTCAGACCATAGTCGCGCAACTGTTGTTGAATCCAAAGAACCTGGGAGCAGCAGTTGGATGCTGCCATGTATTCTGCTTCACAGGTTGAAATTGCGACCGAAGTCTGTTTCTTGCATTGCCACGACACCAATCTGCCACCAAGAAACTGACATCCTCCAGTTGTTGACTTCCGACTCTGATTGCACCCTCCATAATCAGAATCTGTGTAAGCGACTAGCTCCAAGTCTCCTCCTCTCGGGTACCACAACCCCAGCTTCGGTTTGCCCTTGAGATACCTCAGTATCCTCTTCACACCCTTTAGATGAGATTCTTTTGGGTTTGCCTGAAAGCGTGCACAAAGACAAACAGCAAACATTATATCAGGCCTAGAAGCAGTTAAGTACATTAAAGAACCTATAATAGCCCGATATTGAGTTGGGTCCACATCTGCATCACCGTCTGACTCAGCACCCAATTTGTGATTGACGCAGATTGGAGTGTCGAATGGAGTGTTGTCCTCCATCTTGAAGCGTTTGAGAACATCATGGACATACTTGGTCTGATGAATGAACATCCCATCCTTCTTCTGATCAACCTGCAATCCTAAAAAGAAAGTTAGTTCACCCATAGCACTCATTTCAAACCTCTTTTTCATGACGGTCTCAAAATCTTGACACATGGAGACTCTTGATGCAGCAAAGATAATGTCATCCACGTAGACTTGCACCAGCAGGAAGTCGCTTCCATCTCTCTTGAAGAACAACGTGCTATCTATCTTCCCTCTTTCAAACCCATTTTCAAGCAAGTAATCTGATAAAGTTGAATACCAGGCACGAGGTGCCTGATGAAGTCCATACAATGTCTTGCTTAACTTGTACACGTGATCAGGAAAGTCTGGGTCAGGAAAACCCGGAGGTTGCTCAACATACACTACCTCATCAACTTTCCCATTCAGAAATGCACTCTTCACATCCAACTGAAATACCTTCATCTTCTTATAAGCAGCGAACGCCAACAACAATCTAATGGCTTCCAACCTTGCGACAGGAGCGAACATTTCATTATAATCAATCCCCTCTTGTTGATTAAAACCTTTAAAGACTAGCCTCGCCTTGTTTCTTATGATACTCCCTTTCTCATCTCTCTTGCACTTAAACACCCATTTTGTGCCTATCGCATGCACATGCTTAGGTTTTTCAACCAAAGTCCAAACTTCCATTTTCTTGAATTGAGCCAACTCTTCTTGCATAGCTTCGACCCACGAGCTGTCCTTGAGAGCCATTTGATAATTCTTCGGTTAAATCTGGCTGATAAAGCAGGTGTACAAGCATTCGTTGATTATCCCTGTCTCCTTGATGCTTGTGTAAACACAGGTGTGCTCATTCAAGCTACGTCTTGTTTATACACCGGAGGACACATCACCGATCACATTCTCCAAAGGGTGATCTTTATGAATTCTCGTGCTCGGAACAGAACCAACATGCAAATTGTCTTCCAAGTTAGAAGAGAGCTCGTTAATGGTTGTTTCATGCTGAGAGTGAAATGGATTGAAAAATTCTTCTTCAGTCGAGGCAGTAGGGGTATCGGTAGCATTTGATGAGGAAGGTTGACATTTATCGATCAGCTGTCTTTGCAATAGGTTTTCTTCCTCATCAAGGATCATCTTCGTAGCAACTCTCTCTTCTTCTTCAGCAATATCCAAATACGGTATGTTAAAAGACTTAAAAAGTTTAACATAGTCGAAAAACTCAGCAGGTCCGTTGCTTGGTTTTGGCGGTTGGTAACTTGTGATATCGGTGTTACACACCACCTCAACCTTGCTGGTCGATGTATTAAAGACACGTCTGTTGGGAGTCCCAACAACATAACCGACTAAGATTCCTTGATCGGCTACTTCACCAAATTTAGAATTTGTCTTTAAAATCGAACAAGGGGACCCGAATGGTTCAAGACCACTCAAGTTGGGCTTTCTCCCATGCATAAGCTCATAACACGTTTTACCAAGACTTTTAACAGTTAAGACTCTATTCAGAACATAACAGGCTGTAGCAACAGCTTCAGCCCAAAACACCACAGGAAGCTTCGAATCAGCCAGCATTGTTCTGGCTCCTTCAATTAATGTTCTGTTCTTCCTTTCAGCCACTCCATTCTGTTGCGGTGTATACGGAGCGCTGTATTGGTGTTCAATCCCTTTCTGAAGGCAGAAGATCTCCATCTCAAAATTCTTGAACTCCGTTCCATTGTCACTCCTGATGAACTTAACCCTTTTATCCATAACATTCTCAACTTTGGTAATCAAATTCTTCACCATCTGAGCCGTTTCGTCTTTTGATTTCAGGAAATATACCCACGAATATCGTGAGTAGTCATCAGTGATCACCAAGCAATAAGAAGTACCTCCTAGACTTTTTGCATTCACAGGACCGAAGAGATCCATGTGAAGCAATTCTAAGGTACTGGCAATTGAATTGACTTTCTTGGTGAGATGGGATTTCTTGTGCTGCTTTCCCTTCTTGCACGCTATACATTTATCTTCAAAATTGAAACTCTTCAAGGGAACGCCCAGCACAAGTCCATTCTTGACAATGTGGTTCATCTTCCGAAGATGAATGTGCCCCATTCTCCTATGCCACAATTCGGACTCCGATTCGCTCGCTTTTGTCATAAGGCATGATTCTTCCGTGGCCATTTCAGTCGACCTCATATCCATAATATACGTATTTCTTTCACGTGGAGCCTTCATCACAATCCACTCCTCTGGTATCTGAAAACCAGGTTGCAACACAATCGCCTCATTCTTTGTAAAATGAACCGTGTACTCCTTATCACAGATCTGCGACACACTCAGCAGATTGTGCTTCAATTCTTCCACAAAGTTAACTTTCTCCAATGTCATCTTTCCGTTCGACACCGTTCCCATTCCTGTAATCTTGCCACCACTTTCACCGGCAAAGCTCACTCTCCCTCCTTGAACAGGTTTCAAATCGTGTAACAAGTATTTGTTACCCGTCATGTGCCGGGAACAGCCGCTATCTACAACCCAAAGATTGTTGGCAGCCCTGTTCAACTGTTCCTGCACAATAAAGCAAAAGATTAGAATTTAGGGACCCAAGACCAATTGGTCTTGGATCTATACATCCCAAACTTTGGCTTTCCAAAGTTAGTATCTTGATAATTCCTGTAAGTCCTATTAGGATACCTCCTTGAAGATTGATTGTGAGGCCTTCCAAACCTTTGTGAATTGAAATAATTATAGCTTGTGGTTTGGTTATTAGCAGTGTAAAACTGAGATTTGTTTCTATGAAAACCTGAATTAGTCACATGTTTGAATTTTAAATGGTTTTCATTTTTAGCAGCATGATAATTACTATTAGGCTTATTCTCAGTTTTAGTAGGCCTTACACCTCTGAATCGCTGCTTCAGAGGGCAATTTGCAACTAGGTGCCCTAATTGATTACACCTAAAACAACACCTATGCTCAACCCTTTTATCAACCGGTGTTTTAGATGTCGAGGCTTTATTACCGCCCGTTCGTCTCACATATGGTGGGACGTACGGGTTTAGTGGAGTACTCTTTTTATTCGTCTTATCTTTCTCTCCACCATTGGGTAAACCACCTCCTCTTTTGCCTTACCAGACTCGGACGACTTATCCGAATCCGATGAGACTGGACTTGGATCAGAAATTTGAACACTTGAAACAGGCGAACTTGTTTCGCCTCCACTAACATTTGGTTCTTTACAAGTTATTTTAACTGGTACTGTCTGAGCAACCTCAAAGTCAACAGATTTCTGAACACTAGGGTTAAAAGTGTAATTGTAATTATAAGGTGGTGGAACCTCATGATAACCGATTCCTCCTCTCTTAGCAGAGGAACCTTGATCACTAACAAGGTGATCAAGAATAGCAGAGGAACTTCTGAACTGCTCTAGTTTTCTATTCAGTTCCACCACTTTTACCTGGTGATCAGCAATCTGTTTTTCTCTATCAGCAATTAGTTTGGTTTTTTCCTCCAAAACTTCATAGCTTAAATCAATCACTTCAATTTTTTCAGCAAGTTTTGTTTTTAGACTTTTAACATCTTTTTCACAAGCTTTTATTTTGACTTTATAGCTATTTTCTCTTGCTTTTGTAAAATGATGATCTTCTTTTAGGGTTTTAAATTCAGCATCCAACCTAACATACTGATCGGTTATAGTTGCTAATTGCTCAGACAAGTTTTCACATTTAGAGCATGTAGGTTTAGAACATACCTCGGAGAGCTGGTCATTAACGTCTGCCATAAGAGCTTTTTCTTCTCCGGTAACCTTCTCATTTTCTTCAGTTTCAACCTTCGCCAAATTTGCCTGCTCAAAAGTTTCTTTAGAATGCAGGTTCCAGTTGTATTCACCATCTTCTCTGGACATCATTGCACTATAATCTTTAGAACCCCCACTTTGCTGTGGAGACCTGCCCTGACTTCGTTCCACACGCTCATTCCTGCATTCCTTTGCAAAGTGACCGTTTTGCTGACAATTGTAGCATCTCACCTTTGTCTTGTCAAACCCTGGCTTTCCACCAACAAACTTTCTTCCGGTCTTTCTCATAAACCGCTTCACTCTTCTTACAATCATGGCCATCTGCCATTGCAGATCCATTTCCTCCAGATCATCAGCATCAATCTGGTCATAGTCTTCATCCAACATAGCTGGATCAACAACCTTCCCTTGAATGTAGTTCTCATAGGAAGCAATAAAAGAAGTATAGAGACCAAACTGCTCTTCAGCAGACTTGACACTCATAGGCATCTTGGAGTAGTTGTTGCTGGGAATACTTGGAGAGCAACTACTCTTGCTTACCTGGGGTTGAGAACCACTCGATCCACCTGCTACATAGCAAACATCACCATTTGTGTTGACTGACACATGACCCTCATGTGATGAGTTTGTGCCCGACTCTCCCTTCGAGTAGTAGGCAGCAGATTCAGTCTTCGATCCTGAGCTAGTGTTGACTTTAGCTCCATACATACCTGGATCTTGAACCTGGAGGTCTACTCAGGTGCGGAATCCCTGCGTAGATCGTTACGAGTATAGAACACGAATCACACGAACACACGAAACGAACACACGTTATATATTATAACTCAAACACGTGATGTAATATCACTGTTACAGACTCTCGTCCTCACGTTACAATGAACTTGAACAACTGACACGAACTTAAAACAACGATTACAAACCAAGCCATAACCTAGGACTATTTATACACGACAACTTCGCCTGGCATGTTCAGGCGAAGTTGTCCATAACTTCGCTTGACTAACAAGTTCGCCTGTTAAGCGAACTTGTCAGTAACTTCGCTTAAACATACAAAACATAATTAAACATTATAGACTCGATTACAGACACTAGACTATGAACTACTGACATTATGCACCAACAAGGTTTCATTCCTTTTTCCAATAAATATCCACACATTCCTCCAAACTTTTTTTTCAAAGCTTCAACCTTTTCAGCCTCCTAATCTTCTCTCATAAATTTTTCTTTTATTTCTTCTCTGGTGCTAATGTAAGCATCTCTGAGCTGGTCAATCTTAAAATGTGACAAATCTTTTTCAGAATAGCCATGTTTTCTCAGATAATCTCTATACTTCTGGCCATCTCTGTTCTTCTGCTGGATCAGTTTCTCAATTGTGTCCCTTTCTTTGTTCAATCTTTTCATTACTTCATCATCATTCAATGAAGCTATGCTTTCAAAGATTATTCCATAACTTCTCAGTTTAACAACCAAAGGATTTTTCTTCTTAGCCTCAATCAAACTCTGCTCAATGCTTCTCCTTTGTTCTTCAGTCATTGTCACTTCAGGAGCCTCAACATTGACATTTTCATCACCTTTTCCCTGATCATTTTCATCATCATTATCAGATTCATCCTCCTCCTCTGTAGTTTCATCTACAACATCAATCTTTGGTACATCAGGAGTTGGATTTTCAGGGATTGGGACATTTGGTACTCCTGCAACTACTTCTCCTGGTTTTAAGGTTTGTATAGGGACTGCCTTTATAGGACTTGCCTGCTCATCAGGAGTCTCAACATAATATTTGTTCTTTTCATCCCATTTCCCTTTTTCACTGATTCAGCTCCTCCAGCCTTATTATAAGCTTTTCTTTTTCTTGAATAAAACTTCTCAAATCTTCTTACATTTTCATGAATCCTTGAGGCTTTAGCCATCATTTTCTCAAATGTTTCTTCAGTTTGTTTCTCAGGTTCCTTTTCAGGTTCCTGTTGAGGTTGGCTTGAGGATTGGGCAAATATACTCACTATCAAGGCTAAGGAGTTATCCACTTCCTCAGTCCTCTTCAGATTTATTAGAGTTTCAATAACAATTTGATCATCAGCCTCCTCTTCATCAATCACTTTAGCAACATTGGCTTGATCAATCAGGACTTCCTGCTCAGCCAATTCCAAAGGATCCATGGTTCGGGCAATGCGTTCCCTCTCCCATGTTTCATTTATGGCTTGTTGTAATCTCCTGGCAGCAGCAGTGGCTTTATGTTCTTCTTCCTCTTCTCTAACAACACTTGCCTTAACAGGCTCTTCTTCATAGACCTTTGCTTTACCATCTTCCAATCTTCTTTTCAATTCTTCCTCAGTTTCTGGTGGGAAGTCATCAATATCCATATCCAAATCATCCATCTCTTCATCATGCTCAGCCCTCTTGGAGCTTTCAGGTTGTTTAATTTCAGGTTCTGTTAGTGTAGGCTCCTTAGTAGCAGCATTAACATTAATAATCACTTCAGTTTGTTCTTCAGTCAAAGTATTAGTGGCCACATCAGTGGTAGCCACATTTTCATCCATATTCAACATTTCATCTCGGACCTCAGTCTCTTTCTCTCCTCTTTCCTCATCCTCATCATCATCTCTCCATACAACATTCATCACTTCATCATTCACATCATAATTTTGCTCTTCTCTTTCAAACAAATCTGCCTCATAATCATCATCCACTATTCTTCTTTCCTCATTATCCTCATCACCATATGCATTTAACAAACAGGCCAAACCATCAACATCAGTAGTTTTTAATCCTACATCCACCATTTCAACATCTCCAGTACTAGCAGCATCAGTTGGCTCATTTATATTCTCCCCCTGTTTTGAGGCAGCTGAGGTCTTCTCAACCTCCTGCTCCAGGATTTGAATTTTATCATTAGCAGCCGCCAACTGAGCCTTCAGTTCAGCATTTTCTTTCCTTAACTCAGAATTTTCACCCTTTAGATCAATGTTCTGGCAAAGAAGGTCAAAGTTTCGTTGTAATAGGAAGGCACTTGAGGGAGGGTTGTTGGATGGTGAAGTGTGGAAAGGTTCTGGTATATGGATTGATGTTTGGTTTTGTGGTGGGGATTGTGTTGTGATTTGAGGTTGTGGTTGGGCTTCAAGTTGAGGTTGGGTTGGAGATTGGGTTTGGGTTTGGATTTGGGGTTGGGTTTGGGTTTGGGTTTGGGGTTGGGTTTGGATTTAATTGATAGAACCGAGCCCCAGTGCGGAAGAGTGAATAGTCGGTATTAACGGTGGAGCTCGGATCTAGGGTTATGATCGATTCTCACTCATATTCACTCTTGAAAGATGTTTGGACGGATGAGGTGTATTGGGAGAGACCCTGATTTGATTAACAATCAATAATAGGATGAACAATTGTAATCAAATACCCCTGAGTATATATCTTCCGTAGAGAACATCTTGGTCAATTGGTCAACGGCACCAAAAATCTCAAAAGTTTCTTCAAAACCTTGAAATGTTTCACAAACTCTGTTTCCTAGCACAAACTTTGTTCACTAGCACAAAGTGTGCTTGGGAGCACTTTCCTAGCACAAAGTGTGCCCGGAAAGCAAAACACTTATGATTTTTCATTTTTTTCACTATCACACAGTGTGCTGGGAGGTGTGCCCGGAAGTGTGCTCGGAAGCACTTCACTAGCACAAAGTGTGCTTGGGACTTAAATATAGTTTTCTTCAGAAGAACAAAGATATGCAAGAGGTTACTCGACACTGGAACTTGATGTGCCCGAGATAAAGTGTGATCGAACCAAAAATTGTGCTTGGGCGAAACACAATCTATGCCCGAAGCAACACTTACCATTATCATTACTCGAGATCAATCTTATATGTTCATTGTATACCCGGTACATCAAAAATTCATTTATGCATCATCAATCACTGATTTGCCCTTGCAGAACCTGCTTGAATATTCACTTTGCATTTGCTACAACAAACAATGATAATATTGCCTCTAGTACCTGTTCATTCTTGACTTGTACCTTCTTCATATCAGTTTGTACCACCGGCAACGTTTTCCAACATACCATATCCTGTTTGTGCAGCACACTTATCAAAATCAATATCGAGCAAACAAAACCCTAATTCTTTCCAATCGAAAAAGTAGTTCCGAAATCAGAAAAGAACCGATGAGCAATATCCAGGGCATCTCGAAATAAATAAAAGAAATCTATCTTCAATATTATCCACAACCTTTTCAGATCTGGAAATCATCAAATGAACAGAGTTGCCCCAAAATGAGCCAAATAACACTTTTACATCAGATCTGGACCATTCTGACCAAATAAACATGGAATTGATGTTGGATCTCCAAACGAGTCATCAACCCAAACATCAATCCATAAAATTTTCTCCGAATCATTAAATAATTTCAAAACCCCCCAAAATAATTTCAACGAACTTCATCGTTTAACGTCCATGGTGGATTCAAGAGCGAAATGAATCGGTTCAGCGGTTAGTCTGAACGATTCGGTAACCCCGCTCTGATACCACTTGTCGGTCCCGAATATTCACTCACAATCACAATCAAGTCATAACTCACACAATAAATGTGTCGATAAGAGAGTTAATGACAGTTGCTATTTTAGGAAAGAAAACCGTTTGTTAAAGGCGGAATCAATAACAAACCGTGTAGTTGCTAAAAGATTAGTAACAGGTAACTAACACACAAGAATCAATCAAAAGATTTCCATTCATATAATATTAATCATACAAGCGATAATGATTTTAAAGTTTCTTGATGGAAAGTTATGTCCGTACTACTCTATGACAGCCGTCACAACAAATATTCTCTCGAAGGTCTCTGTCAGTCTCCTTTTTTTAGGCGTGCCCTAAAATATTACTTTTATAGGCCTGACACCTCTAGACAGCTGTCATTCCATCTAGAAACCCTATATATAAAATACATATTCGAATTACAAATTCAAAACTATGCTAAGTGTAAAACAGGTCTTCCGGGTAGACTTTGCATAAGATATCTTCTCCGGGTAGGCATTGTGCATTTGTCTTCTTCGGGTAGACCTGGTAACCTTGAAGTGTGCTTGGAAACAGTTTTCCGTGCAGGATTTACTTAGAGTATTTTCCAAAGGAAAATACTCACCGAGCAGACTTCAATCTTTTTGATTATATCAGACTTTGCCCGACATTATCTTACGAGCAACCTTGTTCTTCAATGGTCCCTTCAACTCCTTGCTAGGAAATAACTTATTAGCAAAGTGTGCCCGGTAGCACTGTACCCTGCTTGAGTTAAACCATGCCCGATGTTACTTGGAATATATCATTACTCAAATCAAGCTTACTCGGACCACTGTATTATTGATGAATACCTTGCTCGATCTTCCAATCACTTGGCTTCATGAGTTTGGTTAGCCAAGAGCTTACCCGGGGTAAACCTTACTAGGCTATGAAGAACAATCCTTCTAGACATAGTGAACCCTACTCGGGTATACACTAAAGAAGAATTCTAGAAGATAACCTTGCCTGATGGACAAAATACCTTGCTCGGGTAAGAAAACCTTGCCCGGAAATCCAAGTGTGCTCGGATTTCCATACTTAGCGATTTCTGAGGAGGTTGAGAAGATTCCAATATTCCTTATACTTCATTTAGGTCAAATCTTGACTCAAAAAAAATACAAGTCTTTGTTACTTAAATTTTGCTTAATTTTCAACATAATTAATCAAGATTAAATACGTATAAAATTAAAGCATTTTTGATGCCTAAAATATGTTCCAACATTTTTACCGAATTCCAACATTAATGATTTCAAATACGTAGCTTGACCAAAATATAAGTATTATCTTTGCTGCTTAATTATTCTTAATTAATAAATATTTATTTCCGATTAAATACGGAATTTTACTAATTACTAACACACTTTAAAAGCTTTCCATATTCTTCAATGCCAATTAACTTTCCATTTGTTTATATTTGACTATTTTTAATTACGCTTAAATGTTATAATTAATATCTAAAAATAAACCCCCAAATTAATAATTTCAATCTTCTATTCAAAATTCAAATTAGAATCGTTATTATAACTTACTTTTAATTTTAATGTTGCTGAAAATATAGTAACTTGCTGCATAAAATACAGAATTTGAAATAAATCATTTCGAATTTATATTTAAATTTCAAATTTAAATAATCACTATAACTGCTTAATTTATGGTTAATAGTCATAATATATTTAAACCCGATTAAATACGGAATTTTACAAATTAAATACAAACTTTTAAAGCTTTCCATAGTCTTCAATCTCAACAAACTTTTCATTTTCTTATATTTGACCATTTTTATTATGCCTAAATTTCAAAATTAATATCTAAAATAAACTCCCGATTATAATGATTTAAAAATCAAAAACCTTTCCATAATTTTTTGAAGTTGACTAACTAACCATTTTTTTATATTTTGTAATTATTTCAAAACGGGTTGTTTTAAGTTTAAAAGAGTATCAAATTTGTTTGGTATGAATTCATGTCGTCACAAGTTATTTTTAAGTTATACTATTTTTTTTAACTAAAAAGACATATTCATTTTTCATATATAAATCATTTCGTAACCGAATTTGACAAAATATGAATATTCAAATAAAACCGAAACTGGCACACTTTAATATTCAAATTTTATATTCAGATTTAGACAAAAACTAACATCATAATTAATAATATCACATCCTTACAAAGTTTGTCTAGATAATTTATAAATAAAAACCATGTAATAATTTTGTCAAACAACTATATTATTAACCGTATGATAATATGATGACTATATCTATATAATTCTATCATAAAATTCATTCTTTCATTCCAATGATGTATATCGAGATTTATCATTTGTTTAAAAGTTTGTGAATTGTATTTGTACCTTTATTTCTCTTATTAACAATACATTGAATTTAATTTTGTGGTGATTTTAGTTTTCTTCTTTGTAAGTATAAAAAATTACAACACATTTCTTTCTATTTCGATGATTGTTTAATAAACAAGACTTTATAACTTCATATATCATGATGTAGTTTTATTGATATATCTTTTTGGCTTCATGGTTTAAGTTAGAAAGATGTTTTAAGTTGGCATTTTACTTTGTTTGTTGTTGTATGTTATTTTGTTTTAATAAAAATAACAATGTAATATCTTCTAATGAATGTAAAATTATCTGTTCTTATAAATATTACACTACCAATTCATTATTATTATTATTATTATTATTGTTGTTGTTGTTGTTGTTGTTGTGGTTATTGTTGTTGTTGTTGTTGTTGTGGTTATTGTTGTTGTTGTTGTTATTATTATTATTATTATTATTGCTATATATTTATATACCATTTTCACACGTATGATACACATGTTACTAGCCATTGAAAGATATTGAAATTGTACATTATTGTTTGAGTGTTCGTCTCCAATTCTTCCAACGTTATAGAAATACATTTTTTTTACATGTGACAACATTTTATTCTAAAAATCATTTTTATACACATAAAATGTATAATAATATCCGTATGAATTTTTGTTTTAAAAAAAATCAAACACCAAGGTTTGGTTTGCAAATTATAATTCATAATTAATAGTGTATAAATATATCAAAAACTTATTATATAAGTCATAAATAAAACTCATTATATAATATAATTCAATTTACATATTATGTCACACCCCGACCAAAGGTGACGGAACATGCCGGGGTGCAACGGATTGCTCAAGAACACTATAACACTATTAAAGTGACAATATTTACTCAACTCGTTTATTTCATTCAATAATCACAAATACAACTTGTTCAAGATAAAACACAAACAATTTTAATCAATAAATTTGTTAAAGTATCCTAAATGTTTAATCTAAGTGATGAGTCTTCAATCTTCATAAGCAACATAAGAGTAAACCTGTAGCATGCATAAAAATATATTTGATCAACACGAATGTTGGTGAGCAATATTTTAATATAGGTATATAATGAGGCAAAGTAAATAACTGTGGCTCCTTTCTATTTGGCAACAACCAAAATACTCGGAGAATGAGGCCCTATTCTACTAGCACAAGGCTAAAGTAGTTAGGGGTGCTTATGATCATACTTATTAAGGCTCAACAACAACATAAAAATAAACACTCGTGCACATATTCAATTTGAGGCATAAACAAAGATCGAGCAAATATTTATAGGAACACATAATATTGAATTGTGGATTTGATAATGAGATCATAAAACAAGTAAGTTTGAATATGGTATGCATGCCACCCCCAAAAGTATAAAAGCGTAAAAAGGGGGAATGTGATTACTCACATGAAATAGGTAACTTGAAGGATTAGTTTATGGTAAAACGAAAATGTAAGTTCAATGAGCAAGATCTAGACTGGGAGGATCTTGAGTTGGTAGATGGTCTTAAAAGCTTTAAAGTAAAATAACATGACAAGTAAGATAAATAATTAAAGTTTGAGGGTTAAAGTGTAAATACATAAAAAAAATTAAAGTAATGGTTTTAGAAAAGGAAGTTTACTCAAAATCGGGTCTCGGTATTCTATTCATTAGTTTTACTTAACCTTTGTTAAGTAAATGTGTGGGGAAAGGTTTAACCCCTAGGTAGATAATTACCAAAACGTGATTTTAATGAGTGTTCGGTTTAGTTGGTTCGGGCCTTGATAAACTGTTAAGTCCGAACTCGACATTCCAAAGTGATAAATATCATGAGATAAATTATTTAAAACATAAACTTAACTAATGTTAGAAGTTCTATTAAAGAGAAACTCCAAACACCAATGTTAAGCGAGTGTTAGGTTTTATCGGTCCAAGCTTTTTATAAGATCAAGTTAGATCCGACATAACAAGTACTTTAAGAAACATTTATAATTAGTTTGTAAAAGATTTTAAAATAAAATGTAAGATTCGGTGGCCCGAAACACAACTAGTGTGTTTTAAGCGAGTGAACTCAGTTTAGTTCAGTTTGTTTCGTTTGGTTGGTTCAAGACTTGGTATGTGACCAATTTTGGATCCAACCATCCATATTATAATAACAAATACAAAAATATAAATAAAAATATAATAATTTAAACACTTAAATCTTACATACAACTTGTTTTAAAACAATTAAATAAAGAGTTAAACGAGAGTTCGGTTTTGGTTCAGTCCTTGACTCGGTATGAGACCGAGGATGGTTACCACATACCCAATACCATTGAACTATTAAAATAAACTTAGAATAATAATACTCAAGTCTTACATACAACTTGTTTTAAAACAATTAAATAAAGAGTTAAACGAGAGTTCGATTATGGTTCAGTTCTTGACTCGGTATGAGACCGAGGATGGTTACCACATACCCAATACCATTGAACTATTAAAATAAACTTAGAATAATAATACTCAAGTCTTACATACAACATGTTAATAATAAATGATTTAAACAAAAGTTAACTAATGTTAGAAGTTTTATTAAAGAGAAACTCCAAACACCAATGTTAAGCGAGTGTTTGGTTTTATCGGTCCAAACTTTTTATAAGATCAAGTTAGATCCGACATACCATGTACTTTAAGAAAACATTTATAATTAGTTTGTAAAATATTTTAAAAGAAAATGTGAGATTCGGTGGCCCGAAACACAACTAGTGTGTTTTAAGCGAGTGAACTCGGTTTAGTTCGGTTTGTTTGGTTTGGTTGTATGTGAACAAGTTGGATCCAACAATCCATATTATAATAACAAATACAAAAATATAAATAAAAATAAAAGAACTTAAACACTTAAATCTTACATACAACTTGTTTTAAAACAATTAAATAAAGAGTTAAACGAGAGTTTGGTTTTGGTTCGGTCCTTGAATCGGTATGAGACCAAGGATGGTTACCACATACCCAATACAATTGAACTACTAATATAAACTTAGAATGATAATACTTAAGTCTTACATACAACATGTTAATAATAAAGCATTTAAAAAAAGTTCGGATTTGGTTCGGTCCTTTACTCAAAATGAAACCGAGGATGGTTGCCACATACCCAATAACATATAACTCATTAAAATGATTTGAAAACTAAAGTAATTAGAAACTAAACAACAATAGTAAGCTTACATAAATTAAAGCATAAATTAAAGTATTTAACAAGGATTATAATAGTCCTCCATGTAGCCTTGCCTAGCAATACACCTAAACCGACATGGTCGGAGAAGGGAAAGCTAAGGAAACCAGGGAAGTATGTTTTAAACAAGCTATAATAATAAGCTTTAATTAAAAATAATTAATTAGAAAGATTAGTATTAGTTTGACTTTCAGAAGTTAAACTATCAAGAGTTTGGAGGATGAATACTTAGATCTAGATTGAGGAGAGTTTGAGGTGAATGAGCAAACCAAAATGGGGTGCATTGGTCTTGTTTATATTGGGAAAGATTTAAGATTTAGCCATAATGTTGCTTTTAAGAAGTTTCATGCATTTGGATAGGTTTAAAAGGTCACACAAGATGCAAAACAACAAAAAAATGAGTTGGTGGTCTGTAGAGGGGTGGCCGCGCCTCGTGACCACTAAGCCCTTCATGGTCGCGCGGCGTGGCACACATGGGGAGGGGGTTTGGTCTCCAGATTTGGTTATTTGATGATTTTAGTCCCTAAAGTTCGTTTTAAGTCGTTTTTAGCCATAAAAGGGTGTTTTAAGGTACTGAAAATGACGTTTCGCGATCCAACAAGTATGAAACAAATTTGTAACATAAAACCACTATTTTTATTAACATCAAAGAATCCGAAAGATAAAACGGGTCAGGTTTAGCGTACAAAAACAAACACGAATTAAACCAAGAGAATTCTGCAATTTGCCTCCCTGGGTTATATCGGTGGGATATGGAATAACCACTGAAAACGAATTTGCGCATGTTGAACGTCTGTTCTATTTTGGCGGGGCAGTCTGTGCCCTTCCCGTTAGTTGACCCTTAGTTGACTGACAAAAAAGGTTGAAATGACCATTTTACCCCTGAGCCTATAATTAGTTCTAAAACTAATAATCCAATATCGTGTAGAGGGTGGGGTTCGAACCCCCGACCCCTGGTTTAATAACAAACAACACCAACCATTTGAACTGAACTAATGTTTCTTTTACATATACAATATGAAATATATATTCCTTCTTTTCATTAAAGAGTTCCCCCTATCTCCATTATTCCATATCTTTATCATCATAATCATCTATATATCATCATATATATCATCATAATCATCATATCTTTATCCTTTATCATCATAATCATATTACTTTAGTAAACTTTTAACCCGAAAACAACCAAACGAACCATTTTTTAGTAAACTTTTCACCCGAAAACTACCAAACGGGCCGTTTTTAGTAAAATTTTCACCCGAAAACAACCAAACGGGCCGTTTTTAGTAAAATTTTCACCCGAAAACAATCAAAACGAACCGTTTTTTAGTAAACTTTTCACCCGAAACAACCAAAACGAACCGTTTTTTAGTAAAGTTTTCACCCGAAAACAACCCAATGAACCGTTTTTTAGTTAAGTTTTCTCCCGAAATCAACCGTAACGAACCATTTTTTAGTTAAGTTTTCACCCGAAATCAACCAAAACGATACGTTTTTGGTAAACTTTTCACCTGAAACAACCAAAACAAACTGTTTTTCACCCAAACCGAACCCGAACACAATGAACATAAACATTTGTTTTATATATATAACACGAACACAAAATACATATAACAAAATACCCCAATTATAAACTTCGATATTTTACATACATAACATACTTATAACGGTAGGTGACGGAGAAGCGGCCCAAGATGCCACATCCGGTGGAAGTTAATTCGGTTTTGGCCAGCAAAGGTGACCAAAAAACGAACCACAATTGCCCGATTCCTGACACGGAATCGGAGATTAACATCAACCGGGACTCCAAAGAGAGCCCGATTGAAGTTCACGGTGATGATTAGAACCATGAAGTTCACGGGGAGCTGGGTGCCGGGAAGCCGAGAGCTATCGGAAGATGTGCGGCAGGGAGCCGGGAAGAGGTGCGACAGAGATCCGGGTGCGCGGGGAGCCGGGTGCGACGGTGGAGACGGCACTGGTGGTCGGACTGCCGTGGAGGTGGCTACGGTTGACTGAAGGAGGAGACGGACGGGGAGGTGGCTACGGTGGATGTGGTCGAATGAAGGGAGGTATATATATATATATATATATATATATATATATATGTAGAAGAAGGAATTTGAGAAGAGTAAGGAAAGAAGGAAGGAGGGGTGGAGAAAGGGGGAAAGAGTACGGAGGAAGAAGATAATACCCGGTGGTGATCAGACTGCCATTTTTCCAAGCTCTTGAAAAAATTAATAAACTGAATGGCTCAGATATATCACATCATTTTTTTATTTGTAAAAAGACTTAAACACCCTCCATCTCAACGGTCATTAACGGAAATATCTAACGGAAGGGCTCAGACTGACCCGCCCAAATTTCACAGACGTGCAACATGCGCAAATTCGTTTTCAATGGTTATTCCATATCCCGCCGATATAACTCGGGGAGGCAAATTGCAGAATTCTCTCAAACCAAATATGACGAATGTTACATATTACATGTAATATTTTTTTTTTACTTTTATTATAACTTTCATCCGTGTGTAACACGGGCTTTCATTATTAAATATGTTATTATTTAATGGTATATTTAATTTTGATGATATTGTTTTTTTAAATTTTCAGATGGTGAAGCAAAATGAGTTTCTTTTGTTAGAATATTTGAAAAAGTTGATGGTGGTTTAATATGAAAAAACATGTTCAGGTCTTTTGTTGATGTTTTTTGGTGGTTTGGTGTACACTAACTTATTGTAACTTTAAACTTTTAATATCTAGACATTGTAAATGGTTAACGTTTTGGTCCGAAAGTTGAAGAAGGTTTGTGTTGCTTGAATTTGTTGTTTAAATTTATTGTGTTTGTTGACATTTATTTCCACCCGTGTATAACACGGGTCTATACCCAAACTGGCCCGAAATCAAAGAATTTTTACAAAAGAAAATCCGCAAGTCCGAAGACAGGCCAAATATATCATGTAGGTTATTCAAGATGAAGTTTGATTCGTTAATGAAAGACTTGAAGGATAAATCTTTGTTTGGAAAGCTTCAAGCAGGTAACTGTGGTTTTAGTTTGTTATAATAATTTTTTAATGTTAATGTTCATTACCATTGTCAAAATTATGTTACTATACCATATATTGTTAACATATACTATATTGGTATTCAATAACTTATCTAATCTACTACTACTTGTCATGTGCAGTTGTTTACACAATTGAATTTCAGAAACACGGATTTCTCCATGCACATATTTGCCTGTTTTTGCATTCCGATCACAAAATTCATAATCCGGAGAATATAGACAAATTTATCTCAGCCGAAATTCCAGATAGCAATAAAGACCCGAAGTTGTATTCGCTTGTAAGCGACCACATGATGCATGGTCCTTGTGGTGTTGCTAACCCTAAATGCTCTTGCATGGTCGATAACTCATGTTCTAAAAAATTCCCAAAGAAATTTCAGAATGAGACGTCAATTGATTCTAATGGGTTTCCTGTTTATAGAAGAAGAGATTTGTGTCAGTCCCACTCTATCACTAGGATAACTCACTAAATCATTTTCGTAACCAACCACCTAAGTGTCGACAAGAAGGTTAACGATGGCTACTATTTCGTGAAGAACACTAGAGTATTAATGGCGGAAACACTAACACTCTAATTGTTGCACACTAAACACTAAAGTAACAAACACACGATTAACTAAATATTTCCATTTAATATTGTGAAAGATACAAACGAAAATCAATTAGGGTATAAAAGTGGAATGTCAGGATCTTTAGCAGGTTTCCGTAGAGGATTTGGTCTGTCGTCAATCACAAAATTCACATGTGTCAGGTGTGTCATAGGCGTGCCCTAAAATATTCCTTTTATAGGCCTAGCCCTGACATCTGACTTTCCACATTTAGAAACCCTAATTATTGGTACATAATCAAACGTATTACAATAAATGCTAACTGTAAAACAGGTCTTCGGGCAAGCTTTGCAGCATTTGTCTTCATCGAGCAGACCTGGTAACCAAAGTGTGCTGGGGAACAGTTCTCCGGGCAGACTTTACTTAGAATATTTTCCTTAGAAAATATTCACCTAGCAGACTTCAATCATCTTGACCATATCAAACTTTGCTCGATAACAGTCCTACGAGCAAACTTGATCTTCAGAGATCCCTTCAACCTTTTGTTATCTTTAACTTATTGAACAAACTTAAGTGTGATGGTAACATTGTAGCTTAATATTAGTTGAACCTTGCTCGGTAGAAGTCTAAGTAATTTCTTGAACAACTTCCTTCAAGCTTACTGGGACCACTGTTTATTAAGAATGAACATTCCTAGATTTACCAAAAGACTTGGTTTAGTCAAGAGTTTGCTAGGAAACAAACCTTGCTTGACTTGAAGAACAACCTTGCTAGACAAAGTGAACCCTGCTCGGTTTATAACTTAAGAGGAATTCTAGAAGTAACCTTGCTGGGAAAGAAAAATACGTTGCTAGGATAAGTAAAAGCTTGCTGGGAAGCCTGAGCTTGCTCGGTTTCCATACTTAGCCGTTTTCAGAGAGGTTGAGAAGTTTCCAATATTTCTTTGGACTTTTCAAATCCCAACAATCTCCCCCTAGATTGGAACAACCTCAGCTGTACCAAAACACCTCTAAGGTTACATACACTTACCAAAATACACATCAAATTTCAAAAGAAGAAATTACATATCATAATGAAAAATATTACAAGTTGAAATTCTGTCCCAAGGACATTACAAAGTAAGCCTAAGCTAAAAAATAATCTTATCTCCTTGAGCTTGAGGCTTCCATTCTTCTTTCCAACCTTACAGTTGTGGCTCTTTCCTTGAATAAGAATAACTGCCTGTGGTGGGGATGCTGAGAGGGTAGAGTCCATCTGATTAGATCCTCCACATGCAGAAATTCCAGATCAGTGTCTTCCTGGATGATGCCCTAGGCCAGTCCATCCGTATTTCGAAGAATGAAGGATTCATCTTTAGGTTCAAAGATAATTTGTGTAATCCTTCCATTCCTTTGGACTTCATAACTGGGCTTTGTCATCTGCCGCCTCATGCTTATGCACTCCATAATATTTGCAAGAGGGTTTTTGTTTTTGGTCTTTGACTTGTAGGTATCTTCAATGTACCTGATCTCCCTTATCCTTTTCAGCCTTTTATTCCTTTCAAATTCAGAGAGTTCCCACTTCCTCTTCTTACTCAGCATGGGGAACCCCTTCCTAGCTTGATCCCTAAAATGTTTAGATAGTTCATTTTGTTGTCTTCCAGCAAACCTATGTCTGTTATGATAATCATACAAACTCAAGGTTGCCATCTCATCTAACTGCTCCCTTTTGAAATCCAAAAAGTCATCTTTAGATACAATCTGATTCAGTTCACCATTTTTCATAATCACTTTTAGTGACTCAGTTTGTGCATCAAAAATAGCCTCTTTGGTAGGTCCACTTCAGAAGGTGGCCTTTGTTGTCTCTATTGAGAGGCTCTAGTTATTGGAATTGAGACACTTAAAGCAGAGGGCCTAGAAGTCAATTTCTTCTTGGGAATAGGAACCCTCCCATGCCCAGACTTCAAAAACATTTATATTATCTTCTCTTTGGGCAGCATTATCAAATTCAAGTAGTTTTCTCCTTCTTTGGCAAGTGTGGTAATCATACCCATAATATCCTCATCAGTAGGACCCGCAGGGACAGATCTTTGTGTTGTTGTAATTGGTTCACCCATAGGTCCACACTGGAATTGCAGTAGCTTCCTTTGTTCAGCCTCAAGTCTTTCCCACTCAACCTTTTCAGTATAAAATAAGTCCTTTAGTTGACTTTTACCAAGGTTGTCAAACACTCCTTTAGCCATACCCTTACTAAGCATCAAGCCTTTGAGGGTTTTGATCTTGTATACGTCTTCCCATGGCTCAACATTTTCAACTGGTTCCTCCTTCACAAATACCAACGGAGGAGCCTTAGGAACTTTAGATGATTCCGCTTTTTCAAGATCAAATTTTTCTTTTTCAGACTTGTACATGGATAGTTTTTTTGATCTACTCTTGCTTTTAGTTTCATCACTTATGCCTCTCGCCTCCATCAATCTATCAAACAACTTTACCTGCTCCTCTTCCCACTGCGACTTCTCCTTCTCTGCAAGAGTTACAATTCTTGGCCTTTTTGTTGTGGCTTTAAATTGTATTTTTCTGAATATTCTCTTGAAGTGTGTCTCCACCTGTTCTCTACTCAAACTATCAACAAGTTCAATAGAATATCCATGTCCAATCAACAGCTTACATGTACCTACAAACTTGGCATATAATCTTTCAAGTCTTTCATGTTGGGTTCCAGCCTTCTTCATTCTCTCCGGTTCATCTCTTCTAATAGCCTCAACAGTTGTATTGTAAGCCTCTTCTAATTCTCCAAACTTCATGTGGCTTAGTTGTTTTACAGAGTGGCCATGTAATCTTAGATAAGCCCTGAACTTTTGAGAATCTCTATTCTTCTTCTCCATCTTCTTCTTTATATCCTCAAACTCTTCATCCAATAATTTATGCAACTCCTCATCAGACATAGGAGCCAGAGTTTCAAATTTGTATCCATGATTTATCAAGCCCAAAATCTTAGGATCTTTCCTTCTAGCCTCATCCAACATAATCTGAATATTTTCCCTATGGTCATCAGTCATATCAACATCCGGGGAATCAATTTTATTATCCTCTTCTTCTTTAGAAAAGTCTTCAAGTGCATCTATTCTAGGTTCATTGACTTCAAGTTCAACTTCAATTGGATCTGGTCTAACCACTTGAAGAGGTATTGCAAAAACAGGAACATTCTTTACAGGACTCTTCTTTTTCGGTTCATCATCATCATCAGTTTTGTTATCCCTCTTCCTTTTCCTTGAATACTTATTTCCATATTTTTCTTCATCATCATCCCTGTTCCAACTATCCTCTTTGTTTGATAAATCATCAGCATATTCTACCCATTTTTCAAATAGGATCTTGGTTATAGACTGGCCAACAACTTCAGTTTCTAACTGCTTGTTTGAATCATCATCAGCATGTTCAGCAGTTGTAGGGATTGTTCCCTCTTGTTCAAACTTGCTTGATTCAGCTTGTTTCAGTTTACCAATGACTAGAGCTAGGGAGTTGTCCACTTCTTCAATTTGTTTGAGTTTGATCAGACTTTCAATCACCTCCTGGTCCAACTCCCCCACTTCATTCAAATTCTTGTTAATCTCAGCCTCCTCCAACGGAATTTCTTGTTGATCAATCTCCTTGTCAGTCAAGGATCTTGTAATCCTTTCTCTCTCTATCATCCCATCCAAAATATTAGCATACCTTTTGGCAGCTTGTTCACCAGTTTTATCAATATCCAAGATATCATCAATGGATTTTGTATTTTGAGTTTTTAGGGGTTGCATATGATATTCATTTACAACAATAGATTTCCCTTTAGCTTTCCTTCTGTGACAATCGTCAATTTCAGGTTAACTCCGTTAACTCAACTCCGTCAATTCAAACTTAAAGATCACTGAATCTATAACGCACACCTCATTACATTTAAACTAGGGTTTAAATGACGCTTGACACTTACTACATGTGTAGTCTTTCGGGAATTGCACCGAAACGCAAACGAGTTGACGCAAACAATTGGTGAATAAACGAAAAACGTCAAAACAATAATTATGTGTTAGACTTATGTGTTATGTGATAACATTGTTATAAACGTTAACTCAATGTGCTAGAACTAGTTAATTAAGTTAGAAAAGTAACATTTGAAAGTGGAGGGACCTAGATGTAACATGTTATTATTATTAATAATAATAAACCTAAAACCCTAATCTCCCTCTTTCCCTCACTAGACCGATCGGCCAGCCCCCCCCCCCCCCCCCTCTCTTGCGATCGCCATTCACACACACACACACAAGCAATCTTTCAAGCTTTTGATTGAAGATTAAGGTGCTAGGAAGGTATAAACAACTATCCTATGCATCCTCTATGCATAATTTTCGATTTTCAATGGGTTAATTATAAACCCTAGGTCCGATTTCTATATGTTATTGTGTTCATATGATTTTGTTTGATTTGATGGTGTATTGATGATGATTTGATAACTAGAATTGATATTGTTACATGTTAATTGTTGTGTCTTGATTTTGAGATCAAATAAAACCCTAATCATGTATGTAATGTGTAATTGATGTGCATGGATAATGATTATGGAGTCTAGAGTGTTATATGAATGAATTGTGGTCTATAGATGGTTAAATTGTTGAGTTTTGTTGCAAACAGTTTCTGGACAGATTGTGTTGTTGATGTTCAATTGACTGTATCTGGGTGTAAATGTGAAAATTGGTTGAGATTATTGATACTACAGTAAACTAGGTTGAGTCTAGTTTCTAAAGAATATAAATTTGCAATTTTTGGACGTGTATAAGTTAACCTTTATGATTTTACAAAAACGTTGTGCAAAGCTGAGTTGCTAGACCTGCTGTTAGGTTGTTTTGTAAATATTATATCTCATGAAGTGCGAGACCAATTGGGTTGGTTCCACTTCTGGAAGTTGACTTGTTGAGTTAGGAACCTAACCCAAGTGGTCTTGCACTTGTTGGATTTTTCATTTAACGGAAATTTCAAATAACATTCTGTTGCGCATGAATTTGACTGTTATGAGCTTGCTGTAGTGTTTTGATCATTATGAGAAATCTATGTGGAATAAAAATAAAATAAAATATGTTCTGGAAACCTAACACATGCATGCTTTAGTGATGATTTTTGGTAAATTAATTGAGATGCTATGATTGGTGGAATAGTACAATCTTTCAAGTAGAATTTCTGTCTCGGTGAAACTAGTTGCTGAATTTTGTAAAATTTGCATGAAACATGGTAATTGCTAATTAATTGTCGTGTTTTGACCAAATTTCCCTTGAAGGGAATGATTGCTAATTAATTGTCGTGTTTTGACCAAATTGCCCTTGAAGGGAATGATTGCTAATTAATTGTCGTGTTTTGACCAAATTGCCCTTGCGGGGAATAATTGCTAGTTAATTGTTATGTGTGACCAAATTGCCCTTACGGGGAGTAATTGATAGTGATGTACATTATTAATACATGACACGTAAATAATTGCTCACACATGTAATGTATCACGAATGTACTTGTAAAGTCACACACGATTCACAAACGAAACACGAAACATTTTGTGTGCATAGGTATTATGTGCCGAGTCTAGAGACTCGATAATAGTTCCGACACTTAGAAAATCTCTTTATTGTTTTAGAACGCTAGAGAGAGTTTTTCTGTGACGCGCATCCTTTGGTGATTTATTTTGAGAATTCTTCGCAAACAGTGAGTTCATTTACCCCTCTAAACTATTTTCAAACGCTTTTCACTTGGGGAGATAACATACTCCGAAAACGCATTTTAGATTTTGTTAATATAAATTATATATCACTTGTAAAGACTAAGTGGCAAACGCAATAACTAAAGTCCTTCATTCACATCGAACCCTTTAATATTGGATAATAGCGAGTCATTGTTGAGTAGTACTATTGGGTTTGACAAACCCCACCCAACGATAAACTCGACTGGAGGTTGAGTGGGTGTAATCTTGGCTAAACACATACCATGGTCGGGATAGACCTGGTGGCAAGGCAAATGATATACAGTCAGCTTCGGTGTCGAACACTTAGTAATACTTGTTTTATAGGCCAGCTACCTATAGATATATAATTGACATAACACTATCTGGTAACGCAAAACCCTGAATGCAAAACGCTAAACGCAAAACGCTAAACGCAAAACGCTGAACGCAAACGCTAAACGCTCTATTTTATTTAAACTTGTGAACTCACCAACCTTGTGTTGACACTTTTAGTATGTTATTCTCAGGTAGCCGAGGCGGGCGCGCGGTATAGGATCATGCATGGTTTTTGAACATTCTGATATGCAAACATGTTTTTTTTTAACTATTATTACTTGGGTTTTAAGTCGTCCTGCGTGACGCAACTTTTGTCTTTTGGTTTTTACGCTTCCGCACTTAATTTCATTTAAACGTTTTTATGGTTTGATTATAACTAATGATTCCGATCCTGTTAGTTCACACCCTCTGACGGTAAAACTCCGTTAGTGGATTTTGAGGGTGTGACAGATTGGTATCAGAGCCATTGGTTATAGCGAACTAGAAATTGCATGCATACTAGACTATAACCGCGACGACCCATTAGTTATAATGATACGCACTACATAGATTTGTGTAGTTTTTGTTATCTTATCTCTTTACCCCTTTCACTCATACGTGCGCATACACGGCTTACCTGTAGGAATGTCGACGCCGCCATCATCATCATCATCCGATCCGATGACGCATGCTCACGGGAAAGAACCGCAGATACCTACCGCATCGCCACCCCTAGTAGTTCCGGTACTCGAAGCTCCTGCGCCGAAGAGGTACCGCTTATCCGAAGGCATGTACGAAAACAAAGTTAGCTGGGATTGGTACCCTAATATGATCAGACGTATGGTCTACCGTGAACAAGTTCCCCCGCTACCCCACCCGAACCATCCTGCTTATCCCAACACCTTACCACCCATAAGCGAACCTGTAGAGCGTCTGCTCGCAGCTGTTGTTTCTTGTTTGGAGCGTGATGTTGGTTACATGCGCTATACGAGAGCGAACGTTTCCGGACTGTTAAAAGATGGAACCGAGACTAAGGAGGAAATTTCCCGCATGACAGCGGCAATGAAGGAAATGCAAGAGGCTAGTGATCAACAGATGAAGATCATGAGAAAGATGCAAGCCGAGATGATAGACTTGCAAGAGCAACTCCAAGTAGCAAGGACCCGAACCGAGATAGCTTTAGAGCGTTGCGATGTCTTACAAATGCAAATTGCTCAGAACGGAGCCGAACCCGAGGCAGAGCCTGAAGAGGAACCCGAAGAAGATCCCGAAGAAGAGCCTGAGGAGGATCCCGAGGAGGAACCTGAGGAAGAACCGGCTGAGGAGGAGGCACACTCAGAGGTGTCCTCAGACGATAACATCTAAGGATGATAACACCTAGATGGAGGGGTTGTCTCCATCCAAACTATTATTTTTCTATGATTTTAAGGATTGATTTGAAATACTTTGTAACGAATACAATGGTTTTAATCATGAATTTTTATTTGGATTAATAGATGGTTGTGATGTGATGTTTGTTCTTTATTTCCTTCTTACCTATCTTTTTATTACATGTATGGCGTGTTACATATGAAAGAAAAATTCATGTTTAACATTTTATGCTGTGATTCTAGGAAATGGCAGGAAGAAACGCTGGACACGGACGTGGTAACATCAACTTGACTACAGCTGAACTCCAAACTCTGCTGAACGACCATGCGGCGGCCGCTCTAGCCGCACATGTTCAGAACCAAGCTGGAGGTCCAATTGGAACGTGCACCTTCAAGAATTACCTTGACTGCAAGCCCAGTTCGTTTAAGGGCACTGAGGGAGCTATAGACTTCCTGCGTTGGGCCGAGAAGGCCGAATCGGCGTTTGAGATGTGTAATTGTCCCCCTGCCAGTAGGGTCAAATTTGCTGCTGGAACACTTGAAGATTCTGCCCTCACTTGGTGGAATTCGAACGTACAGATTCTTTGATTGGAACTGGCTAACGCGATGAACTGGGAGGAGTTCAAAAACATGATGCGAGAAGAATACTGTCCGAGAGAAGAGATTGCTAAGTTGGAATCCGAGTTTTGGTCATTGAAGATGGTGGGTTCAGAAATCGAAACCTACACTACCCGCTCTCACGAGTTAGCCGTGATGTGTCCACGGATGGTAGACCCACCGAGTAAGAGGATTGAAATGTATATTGATGGGTTAGCACCGCAAAATCAGGGCATGGTGACGTCTTCCAGACCAGCCACGATTCAACAAGCGATTCGGTTAGCTCACAAACTAACGGATCAAGCAGTGACCCAAGGTGCGCTACCACCTAGGGGTTCAACCACTAAAGCCCGTGACAACCCGAGCACTGACAACAACAACAGCAACAGCAACCCGAGCAGCGGAAAGAGAAAGTTTGACAATACCAGATCCTAATCCTCGAACCCCCCACAGCAGCAACACTACTGAAAGCACGAATTCACCCGGAGCTTCAACAATCAGAGTCACGACAACAATAACAATGGTAGCGGGCAGGGTTCGAGCGGCTATGCTGGGAAATATCCGAAGTGCAACAGGTGCAACTATCATCATGCCGGCCCGTGTGACCGTGTCAAGTGTCAGAGATGCGGAAAGATGGGTCACCAGGCAAAGGAATGTAGAGGAGACCTCGCGGAAAAGGGTGCTCCTGAACCACCCATGACAACCAAGTGATGTTTTGAGTATGGACAAGAGGGACATTTTAAGAAAGACTGCCCCAAGCTGAAACAGAACGACAACAATGGAGGTAATGGAAGTGGCAGTGGTGGTGGAAACAATGGTAAAGGAAGAGCTTTTGTTATTGGGTTGGGTCAAGCCCGCAATGATCCGTACGTGGTGATTGGTAAGTTCCCTGTGAATGATTGTTTTGCTTCTGTATTGTTTGACACTGGAGCTGATAGGAGTTTTGTGTCGAAAGCCTTTAGTCAACTCTTAGACCTAACTCCAACCCCGTTAGATTCTAAGTTTCCTGTTGAATTAGATGACGGTAAGACTATAGTAACGACTCATGTACTTGCGGGATGTAAGTTAAAACTGGCAGGTCATGTCTTTGATATCGACCTTATTCCTTTTACGCTTAGTAGTTTCGATGTCGTGGTCGGCATGGACTGGTTATCCGAGAACCGAGCGGAGATTATATGTCACGACAAGATAGTCCACATTACTACCCCTTCCGGTGAGTTCATTTCGATCCGGGGCGAGAGAAACAGCATGACCACCAGCGTCATTACCCTCATGAAGGCGCAGAAGTATCTACGAAAGGGTCATCCGGCAATTTTGGCGCATATTGTTTGAGAAACCCGCGGAGGAGAAGCGAATTGAAGATATACCGATTGTGCGAGATTTTCCGGAAGTTTTCCCGGAGGATTTTCCTGGACTCCCTCCTATTCGACAAGTCGAATTCCAAATCGAATTGACCCCCGGTGCAGCACCCATAGCACTAGCCCCGTATCGGCTCGCACCGGCGGAGCTTCAGGAGTTGTCCACCCAGTTGCAAGATTTGTTGGATAAGGGTTTTATCCGACCTAGCTCATCGCCATAGGGAGCCCCTGTCTTGTTTGTCCGAAAGAAGGACGGGACTTTCCGCATGTGCATCGACTACCGGGAGTTGAACAAGGTGACGGTCAAGAACCGTTATCCCTTACCTCGAATTGATGATCTGTTTGACCAGCTCCAAGAATCGAGTTACTACTCGAAGATCGATCTGCGGTCTGGTTACCATCTACTAAGAGTGCGCGAAGAAGATATTTCAAAGACGGCATTCAGGACTCGGTATGGTCACTACGAGTTTTCAGTTATGCCTTTTGGCTTAACTAACGAACCAGCCGTATTTATGGATCTCATGAATCGCGTATGCAAGGCGTACCTCGACAAGTTTGTGATTGTATTTATCGATGATATTCTCGTCTACTCCAAGGACAAGGTTGACCACGAGGAACACTTAAGGGTAATTCTGGAATTATTGAATAAGGAACAACTGTATGCTAAACTCTCGAAATGCAAATTTTGGCTTCGCGAGGTTCACTTTTTAGGACATGTGATCAATGAGAACGGTATCCATGTCGATCCCGGTAAGGTAGAGGCCATCAAAAACTGGGAAGCACCTAAGACTCCGACTGAGGTGCGGCAATTCCTAGGACTGGCCGGCTACTACCGACGTTTCATCGAGGGATTTTCAAAGATTGCTCAACCCCTCACCGCTTTGACTCACAAAGGCACTAAGTACAATTGGGGTGACGCGCAAGAATCCGCTTTTCAACTGTTGAAAACCAAACTCTGTAGCGCCCCTATTCTAGCCCTCCCCGAGGGAACAGAGAATTTCGAGGTACACTGTGACGCATCGATACAAGGTCTCGGTTGCGTGCTGATGCAACTCGAGAAGGTAATAGCTTATGCCTCTCGACAACTACGGGTTCACGAGAAGAACTACACGACCCATGACTTGGAACTCAGAGCTGTGGTGTTTGCCCTTAAGATATGGAGGCATTACTTGTACGGTACCAAGTTTACCATTTACACCGACCACAAGAGTCTCCAGCATATCTACGATCAGAAGGAGCTGAACATGCGACAGCGTCGTTGGGTCGAGCTGCTTAAAGATTATGATTGTGCCATCAAGTACCACCCTGGCAAGGCCAATGTAGTGGCTGACGCCCTTAGTAGAAAAGAAACAGATAAACCCAGACGAGTGCGAGCATTGCAACTCACGATTCATGTAAACTTACCCGACCAGATTCGCGAGGCGCAACTCGAAGCTTTGAAAGATGATAATCTTCCATCGGAACTCATGCGGGGCATGAACAAGCAACTTGAAACCAAATCGGACGGGGTCCGATATTTTGAGAACCGGATTTGGGTTCCACGATACGGAGAGTTGAGAACTCTAGTGATGGACGAACCTCACAAGTCCCGATATTCTATCCACCCTGGCTCAGATAAAATGTATCATGACTTAAAGGCACTTTACTGGTGGCCGAACATGAAAGCCGACATTGCCACCTACGTGAGCAAATGCTTGACTTGCGCCCGAGTCAAAATAGAATACCAGAAACCATCTGGCCTACTGCAACAACCGGAACTTCCAATGTGGAAATGGGAACACATTTCAATGGACTTCATCACGGGTTTACCTAAGACACCGACGGGATGCGATACCATCTGGGTGATCGTTGACCGGTTGACTAAGTCTGCACACTTTTTAGCGATTAAGGATTCGGACAAAATGGAAAGAGTGACTCGCGTCTACATGAAGGAAGTAGTTTCTAGACACGGAGTGCCTGTCTCAATCATTTCTGATCGAGATTCCCGTTTCACTTCGCACTTTTGGAAGTCGCTTCAGAGTGCTCTAGGCACACGTCTTGATATGAGCACAGCATACCATCCTCAGACGGATGGGCAAAGTGAACGAACTATTCATACCTTAGAGGACATGTTGCGTGCATGTGTGTTGGATTTCGGAAAAGTTGGGAACCTCACTTACCTTTGGTAGAGTTTTCGTATAATAACAGCTACCACGCAAGTATTAAAGCAGCGCCGTTTGAAGCACTGTACGAACGGAAGTGTCGATCACCACTCTGCTGGGCATAGGTGGGTGACAGCCAAATCACTAGTCCAGAACTGGTACTCGAAACTTCGGAAAAGATTGTTCAAATCTGAAATCGCATGGCAGCAGCACGAGATCGCCAAAAGAGTTACGCCGACAAGCGCCGAAAACCTCTCGAATTTCAAGTGAATGATCAAGTGTTACTCAAAGTCTCACCTTGGAAAGGTGTGGTTCGCTTTGAAAAGCGAAACAAACTCAACCCGCGATATGTTGGTCCTTACCGGATAACGGAACGCGTTGGTCCGGTGGCATACCGACTGGACTTACCAGCGGAACTCAGCAGTGTACACAATGTTTTTCACGTATCCAATTTGAAGAAATGCCTATCTGATGAAACCCAAGTAGTCCCTTTGGACGAACTGCAAGTTGATGAACAGCTACGCTTCATTGAAGAACCAGTCGAAGTTTTGGATTGGGAAACCAAAACGCTAAAGCACAGCAAAATTCCAATCGTTAAGGTTCGTTGGAACTCGAGACGTGGACCGGAGTTCACATGGGAACGCGAGGATCAAATGTTGAAAAAGTATCCTCACCTTTTTGAAGGGCTGACCAAACACAGAAAACCGCGAAACCCGACAAACCGTCAAAAATCACCGGAGGTATGAATTAAATTTCGGGACGAAATTTCTTTCTACTAGGGGATGATATGACAAACTGAAAATTTTTCTTACTTTTTCAGACACTCATCACGACTTGACTCGAATTTTCGGGACGAAAATTCTTTAACATGGGAATGATGTGACAATCGTCAATTTCAGGTTAACTCCGTTAACTCAACTCCGTCAATTCAAACTTAAAGATCACTGAATCTATAACGCACACCTCATTACATTTAAACTAGGGTTTAAATGACGCTTGACACTTACTACATGTGTAGTCTTTCGAGAATTGCACCGAAACGCAAACGAGTTGACGCAAACAATTGGTGAATAAACGAAACACGTCAAAACAATAATTATGTGTTAGACTTATGTGTTATGTGATAACATTGTTATAAACGTTAACTCAATGTGCTAGAACTAGTTAATTAAGTTAGAAAAGTAACATTTGAAAGTGGAGGGACCTAGATGTAACATGTTATTATTATTAATAATAATAAACCTAAAACCCTAATCTCCCTCTTTCCCTCACTAGACCGATCGGCCAGCCCCCCCCCCTCTCTTGCGATCGCCATTCACACACACACACACAAGCAATCTTTCAAGCTTTTGATTGAAGATTAAGGTGCTAGGAAGGTATAAACAACTATCCTATGCATCCTCTATGCATAATTTTCGATTTTCAATGGGTTAATTATAAACCCTAGGTCCGATTTCTATATGTTATTGTGTTCATATGATTTTGTTTGATTTGATGGTGTATTGATGATGATTTGATAACTAGAATTGATATTGTTACATGTTAATTGTTGTGTCTTGATTTTGAGATGTAATGTGTAATTGATGGAGTCTAGAGTGTTATATAAATGAATTGTGGTCTATAGATGGTTAAATTGTTGAGTTTTGTTGCAAACAGTTTCTGGACAGATTGTGTTGTTGATGTTCAATTGACTGTATCTGGGTGTAAATTTGAAAATTGGTTGAGATTATTGATACTACAGTAAACTATGTTGAGTCTAGTTTCTAAAGAATATAAATTTGCAATTTTTGCACGTGTATAAGTTAACCTTTATGATTTTACAAAAACGTTGTGCAAAGCTGAGTTGCTAGACCTGCTGTTAGGTTGTTTTGTAAATATTATATCTCATGAAGTACGAGACCAATTGGGTTGGTTCCACTTCTGGAAGTTGACTTGTTGAGTTAGGAACCTAACCCAAGTGGTCTTGCACTTGTTGGATTTTTCATTTAACGGGAATTTCAAATAAAATTCTGTTGCGCATGAATTTGACTGTTATGAGCTTGCTGTAGTGTTTTGATCATTATGAGAAATCTATGTGGAATAAAAATAAAATATTTTCTGGAAACCTAACAAATGCATGCTTTAGTGATGATTTTTGGTAAATTAATTGAGATGCTATGATCGGTGGAATAGTACAATCTTTCAAGTAGAATTTCTGTCTCGGTGAAACTAGTTGCTGAATGTTGTAAAAGTTGCATGAAACATGGTAATTGCTAATTAATTGTCGTGTTTTGACCAAATTTCCCTTGAAGGGAATGATTGCTAATTAATTGTCGTGTTTTGACCAAATTGCCCTTGAAGGGAATGATTGCTAATTAATTGTCGTGTTTTGACCAAATTGCCCTTGCGGGGAATAATTGCTAGTTAATTGTTATGTGTGACCAAATTGCCCTTACGGGGAGTAATTGCTAGTGATGTACATTATTAATACATGACACGTAAATAATTGCTCACACATGTAATGTATCACGAATGTACTTGTAAAGTCACACACGATTCACAAACGAAACACGAAACATTTTGTGTGCATAGGTATTATGTGCCGAGTCTAGAGACTCGATAATAGTTCCGACACTTAGAAAATATCTTTGTTGTTTTAGAACGCTAGAGAGAGTTTTTCTGTGACGCGCATCCTTTGGTGATTTATTTTGGGAATTCTTCGCAAACAGTGAGTTCATTTACCCCTCTAAACTATTTTCAAACGCTTTTCACTTTGGGAGATAACATACTCCGAAAACGCATTTAAGATTTTGTTAATAATAAATAAATAAATGAGTGAAATTCGATCAGCATAAATAACTAGTAACAACTTTGCAAAATAAAGCGAAATTACTAAGTTAATCGTCAAAAGTAATAATAACTAAATTAAATAAATAGATAGAGAGAATTTTCAATAGAAGTACTTAGGATATAACAAAATTCACGAATAAGTATTCACATAGACAGGTTCACATAACAAACGAATCACATGATTAGAGAAATATAATAACATATGAGGCTCGAAATCAATACTATAAAATCGAATGAGAAAAGAGTTGACGTGAGAAGGAGGTGAGTTTGGAGGGTTTGGGTAGTCATGCATTAAAATATCAAAATAAAATTTGTACGTGTGACTCCTATTAGATAACTATGTACAACACATGTTCATTGTCCCAATTTCCAAAACGTTTGTAGGAAATCGGTTATAGGTAGTTTATGATACAAATACGGTACTATTAGATAACTATGCACATCACCATGCACATAGTCCCGGTGAATAACCGGTCATAGACCACTTAAATCATGATAATAAATTGTGTAACAATAAATAGTGTAATAAACGACAAGATAGGAATAAATAAGAGATTGAATACCATTATAAATAAGCATAATTCTTATTCATAATAAAACTAGAGATTTAATGAAGTTAATACATTAGATTTAAATGAAAAGAACTAATAAAATAAGCGTCTTGTGCGTAGCATGTCTTCATAAAGGGTTAGGCTTAGACTTGGGAACCGTTGATGTAACACACTTTCCCTTGAGTAGCTTAGTCACTTGAGGTTGGTTGATTGATTGGGATTTGGTTGACTTGAATTGGTTGGGATTGAATTGCTTGGATGGGTTGAGCTTGGATTGGTTGAAGTTGATTTACTTGGGCTTGGTAGGCTTGATATTGAGCGGTTTGAGTTGGGTAGGATTGAATTTGGTTCATGTGTGCGAGTCTAGGGCATGCATTGCGAAAATGGCTAGGGTCTCCACAATTGTAACAAGCTCTAATAGTTGAGGGTGCTTGAGTAAACGGTTGAGCATAAGGTAAAGGTTGGGTAAGAGGTGAGGTAAATGGTTGCATGAAAAGTTGGTTGCGTTCACGACATGTGGTAAAGAGGTGACCAAATCGATTGCATTGGGTGCATTGTCGACACTTGAGGTTAGGCGAATGGTGAAAGTTACACGTATCACATAATGGGTGGGGTCTTGTGTAGGGTTTCTTGGTGGGTTGGGTTTGCGATTGGGCCAAGACATAGTTTTGGGAATTGGACTTTCTTTTATTGTTGTGGTAATAGGGAGAGTTGTTGTGCTTGAATGATTCGGGCTTAGAAGACTCGGGTTTGGGAGATTTGGGCTTAGGTTCTTTGGTGGGCTCGGATGCAGGTTTATCATTGGGCTTCTTGGAATTTTTCCGCGTCAAGGTCCCGCCCTTAACGTGGTTCTCGGTGAGGGTACCGGCTAGGGTGATGGCATCATGGAGCGTTTGAGGGTCACGACTTAGAACGGAGTCTTGGATTTCCATAGGCAAACCCGAGACGTACTTGTCGATTGCACGCTCAAGTGGAGTGACCATGTGGGGAATGAGAAGGCTCAGTTTATGGAAACGATCATTGTAGGCGATGTCATTACCACTTTCTTGTTTCAAATTCCAAAATTCCTCTTCCAACTTCTGAATCTCATGTTTCGGGCAGAACTTCTTGAGCGTAAGTTTCTTGAGGTTATCCCATGGCAAGGCCATGGAAACCTCAGCGCCAAGCGTGAGCTTCTCACCATTCCACCAATTGAGGGCATTATTCTTAAGCTTGCTCGAGGCGTAATTGGTTTTCTTGTCCTCGGGACATTCACATTGGAGGAATATTCTTTCCATTTCTTCGAACCATTGGAGGAGAACGGTAGCACCGTCGATACCGTGGTATTCGGGCGGGTTGGCACTCTTGAATTGTTTGAGGGGGTAAGCAATTGGGTTCGGAGTAGTGGATGATGAAGAAGCATTCACAGTTTGCAATTAAGAGATGATTTTTGGGAGGGCTTCCATAATTCCTTTGGCGATGCGGGATGACATGCTACGGCCCGAGTTGCTGGTGCGACGGTTACGGTTGATAAGGCGGGAAGAAGACATGCTACAATGACGGCACGTGAAAAATTTATTATTATTATTATTATTATTATTATTATTGGAAAAAGAAAAATTGTATAACTATGTGAAATTTCGAGTTTTGTGAAAAATTCATGAAAATATAAAATAAAATTCTTATAACCTTAACTTAGAGTATTGATGAAATTGATAATTTGAGAAAATATCATTCTTAACAAAATAAAAAAAAATTCATCGTTGATTTAAGAGTGTGATCGTCACATAACCACGTTGATACAATGAGGGTAGTAGATTCGGGTACGTTTGGTGTGATATGCTCTGGCCTAATAAGTTCCACACCCTTACCGAACACTCCAGGAAGGCAACCAGGCCTCGCGGTTGATTGAGATTTATGCGCATTGCACTTCCTTAGGCATTCAACAACAACTTTATGCCTAAAGTTGACAAAGAGAAGAGAAGTGCTTATCTACAACAATTCAAAGATGTGTTTCAAGACATCTTTGAAACAAGGCTGTTCCACCACCATTCAACAACAACTTTATGCCTAAAGTTGACAAAGAGAAGAGAAGTGCTTATCTACAACAATTCAAAGATGTGTTTCAAGACAAAGAAGATGTTGCAGATTTGTACAAGAATGTTGAGGTGAGTGAAGATGGTGAATTTGTTATGAAGAAAGAAATGAAACAGGAAAAGTCAATTGGAGTTCAAGTCTCTGAAGATGACCTTGATTCAGATGAGATGGATCAAGATGATCTAAGTGATTTGAGTGATCAAATTACTGAAAAAGAAATTCAAGCTGCTGAAAAAAGAAGAAAATATAGAAAGCCTGAATCTGTTGATCAACTTCCAAAGTATCCTCCAGTTACACATAAAATGAAAAGAATGAATGAGCAAATGAAAAGAGAACATGTTTCTTTTGACATTTGTGAAAAGAAGAATGTGTGTTACAATGCTGTCAGACCTCCAAGCAAAAGGTTTTTGGAGAAGTTGGAAAAGAACAAGAAAAAGAAGGTAAATAAGGAAGAAATGGATATAGAATATATTGCTCCTATTTATCCTATCTTTTCAAGTGTTGAAGACTTTGATGTGGGTGAGGTAGAAACTGTTGAGGAATATGAAAGAAGGAAGTCAAGATATAGAGAGAATGAAGATGATCAACCACCGGACTTGAAAAAGGTTGTCTTTGTTAAAGGGAATGTGGAAAGAAGTGACATCAGAATGGCTGAGTTTGTTCCATTCTCAATTGATTTTGACAATCTGAAAAACAAAAAGACAATTGGTGTAAGAGAGCCCAAACCAAGTGAAAGATTCAGGAGACCAAAAGAACATGAGATGTTCAAAAGAAAGGTGTGGTGTAGAAAGTGTGATGAATATGGACACCATACTGATTCATGTAATGAGAGACTTAAGTTTCAGCCATTTCATGTCCCAAATAGAACAAAGTTTGGTCAAGATTTTTTTTTGTACAAAGAGAAGTATGCCTTGTATTTGGGAAAGGGAAATGTGAATAGAATAGAGACAAGAGTTGAAGTGAAGGCTGAGACAAAGAAGAAGATGCATATGACTGAAAATGTGAGAAGAAGTAAATCACCTCAGAAGCAAAAGCAGGTGATAAGGGAAAACCAGTCATTGAAATTTACCAAAAATACTCATTCAGTCAAGTCTGATGAGTCACAAGAATCATCAGGCAGTGAGAAATCAAAAAGAAAAACTGTATATCAAAAAAGGAAACAAGCTGTACTCACTGGTGATGAAAAGTTCTTGTTAAAACATGGATATGAACCACAAGGTTTCACATGGAAACCTAGAACTGAAGCTAAAATTGAAGCTGTGACTGATGTAAGAGACTTCTCAGAATCTAAGGACTATGTCTTACAAGAAAAGAGAACTGCCTCAGTTGAGCTTGACAATTCAGCTTCACTTGTCAAGACACCAAGAGATTGTGGTTATGAAATTGACCATTCAGACAACTTGGAGATCACTCATGAAGATCCTGAACCTACTACACTCACTTCCCAAGCTGCCACTGAAATTGACACTGATAAGTTGCAAGTTGAAGAAGCTTGCATCTCATCACTGAACTGATCAAATTTCTCTTTGTGCAGGAACAGGCCACTCCATTGAATGATATATGGTATATGGATAGTGGTTGTTCTAGGCACATGACTTGTGACAAGAGGTCACTTGTGAATTATGTAGAGAAGTATGAGGGTCCAGTTGCCTTTGGGAGTGATGAAAATGGAGGAAAGATTGTGGGTAAAGGGATATTGACAAATGGGAAGGTGTCTTTTGACAATGTCTTTCATGTTGAGGGACTACAATACAATTTGTTGAGTATATCTCAAATGTGTGATAAGGGTTACAAAGTCAGTTTTGATGATTCTCATTATTTCATCTTAAAACCTGAGTTTGTGATCCCACCTGAAATGATTATGATGATGGCACCAAGAAATGGCAACTTGTATGAGTTGAATATGAAAGATGCTATTTCAAGAGGTGGTGCATGTTTTGTTTCCAAAGCCACTGAAAATGAATCTAAATTGTGGCATAGGAAGTTGTGTCATGTGAACTTAAAGAATATGAATAGACTGGTCAAGGGTGAACATGTGATTGGTTTACCTACAAGAGAATTTAAGTCAGATGATCATTGTGACTCATGTCAGAAGGGAAAACAACACAAGTCTACTCATAAGACAAAGCTCATCAACTCAATTGATCAACCACTTGAGTTACTTCATATGGATCTTTTTGGTCCTGTGAGTGTACCAAGTATTGGAAAGAAAAGATACTGTTTGGTGATCATTGATGACTATTCAAGATATACTTGGGTTTATTTCCTAAGTACCAAAGATGAGACTGCTGAGTTGATTAAGGGTTGTGTCACAATGATTGAAAACAAGCTGAATAAGTGAAGATGCTGAGAAGTGACAATGGTACTGAGTTCAAAAATGGAGTTATGGAAGAATTTTGTGCTATGAAAGGAATACTGCAACAATTTTCAGCTCCAAGAACTCCTGAACAAAATGGTGTTGCAGAAAGGAGAAACAGAACACTAATAGAAGCTGCAAGAACCATGTTGGCTGATGCTAACTTACCTGTCACATTCTGGGCTGAAGCAATCAACACTGCTTGTTATGTTCAGAACAGAGTGCTTGTGAACAAAAGGCATGATAAAACTCCATATGAGATTTTCAACAATAGAAAGCCTTACATCAAGTTCTTCAAGTCGTTTGGCTGCAAATGTTTCTTATTGAACACTAGAGACTATTTGAACAAGTTTCAAACTAAGTCACTAGACTGTTTCTTTGTTGGATATTCTACTCACTCAAAGGCTTACAGTGTTTATGTGAAAGATCACATGAGTGTAATAGAGTCATCTGACATTATTTTTAATGAGAATCAATTCAACACAGTCAGTGGTGCAACATGGCTGTTTGATCATGAAAAATTGATAAAGTCATTCAGGATTTATTCTGAAGACTTTGATGATACATTCTACAAGACCAGTGTACTTGAAGAAAATAAGAAGCAAGAACTGGACTTAGAAGAATTGTGGAAAAAGGTTGCCAGGAAAGAAAAGGAATACACTTTTGTGAATAGCTCCTCAAACAATGACATTGAACAAGATCAGGAAATGACAAGTCAAGATAGTACTGATGTACAAAATGATCATGTTCATAATGGGAGTGACACAGGCAACAAAACAAATGATGAAGAAGCTGCAACAACAGCAAGATTTCAAGACTTATTTCAAAGTTTGAATCTGGGAAACAATGGTGCATCCACTTCAAGACAACACAATGATGAAACACCAGTGTTTCATGATGCAGAAGCTGATTTGATCATTGAAGAACCTGAAATCAATGCAACAAATCTTGACACAAATTTGTCTACAAATATGATAATACAAACTCCTATTGTTGAAAAGAATCATCCTGCTGGAAATATCATTGGTGACCTGCATGAAAGAGTAACAATGAGTCATTCTGAGATAGCTAACATCTGTCTGTACTCTTGCTTTCTATCCCAATTAGAATCAAAGAATATTGCTCAAGCTTTAAAAGACAATAGTTGGGTAGAGGCAATGCAAGAGGAATTGGCCTAGTTTAGAGATTTACATGTATGGGATCTTGTAGACAAGCCACATGACAGATATGCAATAGGAACCAAATGGGTGTTCAGAAACAAAAGGGATGAAAGGGGTTTGGTGATTAAGAACAAAGCTAGACTTGTAGCACTGGGATGTCTTCAAGAGGAAGGGATAGACTTTGAGGAAGTGTTTGCACCAGTTGCAAGACTGGAAGCCATAAGGATTTTTCTTGCATATGTTGCCTCAAAGAACATTAAAGTATTCCAGCTTGATGTCAAATCTGCATTCCTTAATGGAAAGATTGATGAAGAAGTGTATGTGACTCAACTACCAGGTTTTGAGGATCCCATGTATCCAAACAGGGTGTATAAGCTAAACAAAGCCCTTTATGGTTTACATCAGGCTCCTAGAGCATGGTATGATGAGTTATCAACTCATTTACTTGAAAATGGCTTCACAAGGGGAGCCATTGACAAGACACTCTTCTACAAAAGACAAGGGTCAGATTTGCTGCTTGTACAAGTCTATGTTGATGATATCATCTTTGGATCTACAAATGAAAAAATGTGTTTGGAGTTTGAAGAGGTGATGAAGTCCAAGTACAGCATGAGTTCCATGGGTGAAATGAATTTCTTTCTGGGACTACAAGTTCAACAAAAGGATGAAGGAATCTTCATTCACCAAGCTAAGTATGTGCAGGACATTCTGAATAAGTTCAACTGTCATGATTACAAGGCTGCCTCAACTCCAATGGACACCAAAGAAAAGATGATAGCTGATGAAAAGGGGGAGTCAGTTGATGAACATGAATACAGAGCAAAGATTGGATCTCTGATGTATCTGACTGCAACAAGACCAGATATCATGTTTGCTGTGTGTGTATGTGCTAGGTTCCAGTCAAATCCAAAAGTCTCCCACATGAATGCTGTGAAAAGAATATTTAGATATTTAAAGGGAAGACCAGACTTAGGGATTTGGTATCCAAAGAACCAATCCTTTGATCTGATTGCATATACAGACAGTGATTATGATGGATGCAATATGAGTAGAAAGTCAACATCAGGGGGATGCCAGTTTTTGGGTGAAAGGCTAGTGTCATGGCAATGCAAGAAACAGACCACAGTGTCAATCTCCACTGCAGAAGCTGAATATGTTGCTGCATCTGCTTGCTGTGCACAAGTTCTCTGGATTCAGAATCAGATGCTGGACTATGGTTTGAACTTTCTAAACACCCCTATTCTGATTGATAATACTGCTGCATATTTTACTGTTAAGAATCCTGTGCAACATTCTAAGACTAAGCATATTGAAATCAGACATCACTTCATCAGAGATTGTAGTGAACAAGGTTTGATTGAAATGCAAAGAGTTGATACAAGTGATAATCTGGCTGACCTATTCACCAAACCACTTGATAGAACCAGGTTCAACTTTCTTTTGAAAGCCCTGGGGATGATCAACTCTGATGAAATCTGATTAGGGATGTGTGCTTAGTTGTGTACCTCTATGTGCTACTTGAATATTTTAGAAGAGGTTATACAAGTTGAATATGTTGATGAATATGTTGTTTAATATGTTTTGATTATGTCACTGTTTTGATGTTAACTGATAGGTGCTTGAGTAACTATTTGTGCAATTTGGTTGAATTTGATGATAATCCTTGACTATCTTGTTAACTGATCTGATGTTATGATAAGTAGTTTGATCTGTTTAGGTGAGATTGATTGCTTATCTGATGTCATGAGTAATCACGTGTTTATGGTTACTTGAATATGTTCTTAATCTGATCTTCTGAAGTTGTTAAGATAGGATAGACATTGAATGATAGTACAGTCTGTTTTTCTTGATGATGATAAGAATGATTAAGATTTGAGTGTGTGATGCAACTGTTTGTGTCAAAATGTGTTTTATGTCAAAATTAAGTGATTCAATGAAATTTATAATGAATTTTTCATAAATACTATATTTTGGTCAAAACATGAGCAAGTTGATTAATGGTGTAGATATATGATAAGATTATTCAGTTCAAGCTTTTAAGAAGCATAAAAGAAGGATTTTTATAGGGAAAGGTCTCAAGTAGTTATTTTTGCTGAAAATTATGTCATTTGCCCAGTTGGAAGGACATGCACTTGTGTATGTTTGGTCCTTAAATCTCTATAGATTCAAAGGATAGCCATTGACCTGAAAACTGAATGCATTTGGGGCAATTATGACTTGTTTCTTATTCCTTCACTTAAAACTATGTCAATAACTCTGACTTTAAAAGGACATATACTCACATGTATGTTTGGTCATGTTGACCACTTTTGGTCAAAACAGGATAGCCATTAACTTGACAATGAAGAGGTATTGGGGTGATTGAATATTAAACTGTATTTATGGGAAATGATAGTACATTGACTACTTAGCTGATCATATGGAATTATTAGGCTAAAAAGGCCTTAGTATAGTCATTAACATGTATGGTTACTTTCCCATGATGATGTAAAATCTAAGGTGATATAAACATAATGAATATGCTAATCTTTATGTGGAGATGCATGGTTGTTTTGCATGTCTCAAAATAGATCTCTCCGAATGATATGGCAGAAAAGTGATTACCCAGTCATACACAAGCCTGTTGTTATTTGGTCAACCAAAATGAAACATTTTTTTTGTATGACAAAGAACATGCTTTAAGAAAATTTTGAGAAAATATCAAAAACAAGGGGAAGAATGAATAAATCAACCAAAAGTTGATGAATGTTTTAAATATTTTATCAAACAAGAGGGTTACAACAAGAACTACAAAGATGTTGACAAAATCTGTCTCATCTTGAATGAAAGGCATGTTGCTAACTGTAAGTCCAACGTTCAATCTCTATATAATAAGTTCTGTTATAAGAAACTATTTTTGACCAAATACAAGAGGTTGGAGTCAAATTGGGGTGATCTGGGGAAAGTCAAATAAGCTTTGAGAAGAGATATGAGGCATCATAGCACAGTGTTGACCATTATTGCATTATGCTCAAATTGAACCTTAATCATATCACCAAGGAGATGAAAATCATGCTAAGTTTATACCTGCTGTTAACCTATCTAAGTTGTCATAATAATGCTGAGAGTGAAGTAATGAGATAGCTACTTAGTCAATATGATCCCATTCCTGAGATCTTTTCAGTTTATAAAAGAAATTGTTTTGAAATGAAGTATAACTGGAATTTGATCTCTAAATGCACCATTTGCTCTTAAACTATGTTCTGAAATGATACATAACTTAGAAATGTCTTTGAAAAGTGGTTTAAGTCAAAACATGTTGCATTTTGCCTAAAATAGGCTGAATATGTAAGTTCGAGTAAGGTTTGATGATTTTTAACCCTCTCGAGCACAAACTGTTTGAATATGTATTTTCGGGTAAGGTTATTGAATTATAACCTTTCCGAGTACAGAATAGTTGATTATGTTTGAATATGCAAGTTCGAGTAAGGTTTGATGATTTCTAACCTTCTCGAGCACAAACTGTTTGAATATGTATTTTCGGGTAAGGTTGTTGAATTATAACCTTTCCGAGTACAGAACAGTTGATTATGTGTGAATATGTTGTTTCGGGTAAGGTTTGACAACTTTCAACCTTTCCGAGTAAACTTAGTCATTTTTGACTAACATTATGATTTTCGGGCATGCTTTGAAGTGTTTACACTGTTGCACTCACTTTCCGAGCAAGCTTGAAGTCTTGAGATGATTATGTGTTGAAATAGCTAACTGTTAACAAGAAATTCTTGTTTCGAGTAAGCTATGCATGTTTTATGTTCGCTTCGAATAAGCTATGCATGTAATATGCTGATTGTGTTTTCAAGCAAACTTTGTGAACTTAAGTGAGTACACCAAGTAAGCTTTGTGTGAATATGTTGTTAGGAAATGTTTGTTAATCTTTCCGGGCACGCTTAGATGTTACTGTTTAAGTTTGTCATTTTTCGGGTATGGTTTGATATGATAAGTTCCCTCGAACAAGGGCATACCTGATGATTGAATGTGTTTATCCTAGCAAGCTTAGTGCTAACTTAGGATTTTCGAGCAAGCTCTATGAAATTTTAGACTATAGCACACTTAAATGTTTATGTGTTTAATTTCATTCCGAGCATGCTCTGTGATATATGTGTTTATGATTTCTTTGAAATTATAAGTGTGTTCGGGCAAACTTTGTTTTCCGAGCACACTTTATATTTCGGGTACACTTGTGTTCCTTCAATATACTTGGTAATTTTCAAAACCTAACTTTCCGAGTACACTGTCTGCTAGAATTTGGTCTCGAGCACACTTTGTATTATATGAAAGTTATTCGAGTATACTTTGCATAAGATTGTTATCCGAGCACACTTTACATTTGAAAGAGTGCTCGACACAATCTTCATACAAGCATACTTGAATGAATGCATTGATTGAATATGTGAGTTAGTATGATGAAATTGTTTAGACTGATACTTGAATGAATACGTTGTTTGAATATGTTAGTGATTATGATTTTTAGGGTTCATGCTAGATAAGTTTTAATTTGAATTTGAGAAATTTTTGGGAGGATCTTAATTGATTCTTAATAAGAATGTTTATTTGATAACTCTATTTGATTATTTGTCTTGCGATTTATTTCTCAAGAAATCAAGTATTTCGGGTAAGCTTTCTTCATTATATCTTAACTTTAAATTAATTTACTTGATCGAGCAAGGTTTAAATAGAGAAGTATTCGGGCAAACTTCACATTCAAAATGAAAAGTTTTCGAGTAAAGTTTGACCGAGTAAGGTTTGTTAGTGGAAGAAGATCGAGTAGACTTTGGATAAATTAATTTTTCGAGTAAGGTCTTATAATTTTAAATGAGATTAAATGTTTTTAATATATCAAGTGGATAACGTTACTGGTTGACAGCTAGTAATTCACAAGAAGACAAAAAGCATTTAAAACCCACTTTCAAAATGTATAAAAGAGGGACTTAGGCAAATTTCTTCTACATTATTTCCCTCTATCTCTCTCCTTCCACTGCAAATCTCTCTTACTAAGAAAAACAACCGACTTATCGAGTTCAAGATTAATCCAAACCCTAATTTTTATCAGCCACTAATTTCCGACTCGGTAAGCATAAAATTTTATATTTTCCGATCACGATTAGATTGTTATTGTGACTTGATTATGTATTCGAGTACTAACACTCTGTTTATGTGTTTAGGTTATTAATTTGTCGAAGAACAGGTTCTTGAAGATTTCTTTCTTTCTTCTTCATTTTTATAACTTGAAATTGTCTAAAGTTTTAAACTTTATGTCTAATTTCACTTTGAATATGTTTGTTTATGTTTTACAGATATGGCAGACAACGAGCCGAAGTATGTGTTTGAGCCAAAGCACAATATGTGCGCACTACTACAAGTAACACCAGAAAATGAACCGATGGCTCGAATGATCTTATGGATGGCACGGTCAAACATTAGCTTTGCTCTCACTGAAAGCCCGATTATCTACAGAAATCACTCCTTGGATTTCTGGAGATCAGCAGAGCTTATTGAAGACGGTAATGAAAGACGAATCGAGGCAACCGTGGCCAGACAGGAGATACAAATCACTGAAAGATTGATCAGAAGATGTTTAAGACTGAATGACGATGATCACAATCACATCAGCTTCGATACAAAGCATCTGTTGAAGATTTTCAGAGAAACTATGGGGTATCAAGGAAATGTCCATGAGGGACAGTTTCAGAAGGGATTATTTCCAATGTTGTACAGATTTCTGATTCATCACATCATACATGGATTTGCTCCGAGAAAGGGATCATGGACTCTGATGAGTCTTGATCTAAAATGCCACCGTTGGAACAATCTATGATCTGTCATTTAATTTTTCCAAGATGATCTTTGATGGGCTAGTGGGGAATCTAAAGAAACCGGAAAGAAAAAGATTTTTACAGTACCCGAGATTCCTGCAGATCATATTCAATAGCACACTACAAGATTTACCAACAATTGGAACCACCCATAAACTGCAAGATCCCGATGCCTACAAGAGAATAAAGAATCCTGGTGTCTCTAACAATTTTGATGCAAGTATTCCATTGGAAATTCTGCCATGGTTATTAAACCATGATTTGGCTATAATGCCTGTGCCTGAGCTGAGCTCAGAGGAGGAAGAAGGGAGTGATGAGGAGAGTGCTAAAGGAGACTCTAATGATGATGTTGATGGCAATGATGGGGGAGATGGTTTGGATATGGAGGTTATGGCACCAGTACAGGGGGAGCAACATGAAGAACTTGAACAACCTATCCCTACACTACCACAATCACCACCACCTACCTCACCACATCAAACATCACCTCAAACCCTTACCCTAGACCAACCAGAAACATCCACACATCAATCACCAACACCCCAAACCCCTACCACAAACCTACCTGATTTTGAACCATTTACTACATCAAACCCTACAAGTCCACATGATGATATGTCACTAAGAAATACTGAGTTGATGCTTGAAAATGATGAGTTGAAAAGGCAAGTGGAGGAGGTTAGGGATGAAAATACTGATATGAAAAGAAAGAATGAAAAGCTAATAAGTGAAAATGAACTGTTATTGAAAAAGTTAGCTGATGCTGAATTGTTAATTCGAACCCTGGTGCAGAAGGTTGAGAAGACCTCAGCTGCCCCAAAACAGGGGGAGAATATAGATGAGAATGATATGGTCATGACTGATATTGAAAATATTGATGGTTTGATGAGGATCATGAATGAATATGATGATAGTGATGAATCTGTAATGGATGTGAGAGAAGAAGTAATCAATGATGATGTTGAGAATGTGCTGACAGAAGAGTTGACTGAGATTGTGAATGAAGAAATGAGTGTGGAGAATGTGAATGTGAGTGCTGCTACTGAGGAACTAGAACACACTGAGCCAAATGATGATCAAGAAGCTAGTTCCAAGAGGGTAGAGCATGACTCTGAATTGGAAGACTTATTTAGAGAGATTGATGAGTTTGGAAGTAATGAAGAAGAAAATGAAGAATAGTTAAGAAAGAGAAAAGAAAAGGGTAAAGAGATAGCCACAGATGAAGAACCTGCTGTATATGTTGAAAAAGATGTAACTTTTGTGGATACTGCTGCTGCTGCTGCTATTGCTGAGAGAGAAAGACTTATTAAAGAATCAATGGAAAGGGAAGCAATTGCCCATTCCTTGACTGAAGAAGAGTTGGCACAGCAGGACCTATTGATCAAAGAAGCCAATGTAGCAAAAGAAATATTTCAAGATGTGGCAGATCAAGAGGTTATTGAAATTCTGGTGAATATGAACAAAACTCAAGAGTTTGATGACTCTTTGAGAAAGGTGGTTAACAAGTTTCAGGAGCAACAATCGGAGACTGTTGAACCATCAACCAATCTTAACACTGACATGATTATACCTGAAGAGATTGGGGAGTCAATTGCATCTGCAGCTGCCAAGAAATGGGCAGAACAGGTTAAGAAGGATATGAAAAAGAACTCTGCTAGTAACTGGGGAGAAAGAAGATATGAAAAGACCTATCAAAGAAGAAAGAAATCTGCTGAACAGACTAATGATGAACCAATCAGGGCAATCCCCTTGAAAACACTGAAACCAGGAGAAAAACTACCAGGGGTCCCTGATGTTGATGTCCCTGATGTTGATGTTCCTGATGTTGATGTCCCTGATGTTGATGTTCCTGCTGTTGATGTTCCTGATGTTGATGTTACTGAACCAGAGCATCCTGCCTCTGATGAAACAAAAATAGATGCCATGAATGATCTATCAGATGATGAGGAGGATGACTCTGAGGAGTCTGATGAAGAGGGTGATACAACCCTGATCAAGGAGGTAAAAAAGTTGATACAAGCTCTACTGCTGAGACCCCTCAAGCTGAAATGACTTATATTCAAAGGGGAAACATTGAAATTAATGCAGAGGAAGTCTTAAAGAAAGTTGAGAAGAGAAAGAAAAATACTGAGCATTATAAAACTTTTTTGAAGGTTAGAGGCTATCTTGAAGCTGCCTTAGAAAAATACACTGCTGAACAAATTCAAGATCTTTATAACAGTGAGAAAGAGATAGTTGCAGAAAAGTTTGTGAAACAAGATGATAAGACGGAATTGGAAGAATTAAAGAAGAAATATGATGGCATGTGTGGGTATTTGATTGAGAAAGGCATGAAGCCTGAGGTTGTGAGAAATCTGAGCAAAGAGGCAGTATTTGGCCAATATTCCAAAAGGAAAGAGAAAGAGTTGAAAAGGGTCTATACTGAGAGCACAACTCAAAAAGAACTATCTAATGAGCCTCCAAAGAAGAAAAGAAGAATTCAGACCTTAAGGGAGAAGGAAAAAGAGCAAGTCAAACCTGTTGAAATTCCTATCCCTCAAGATGATGTCAAATCTGAACAAGAAACTGAACCATTTATGCCATGGGAGAATGAGGAAATGATCAGCATCCTAAGAAACATAATGACAAACAAGAGAGGGATGACTGAAGAAGACTTTAATGTGTTGGAGAAAGAGGACTTGAAGACTGATGTGTGAAAATGTATAATATAAATAAAGAACGAATCACAACTAAGCTTTAAAAACCAAACAATCTATCCTAGTTCACACAAACGGCAAGTGTACCGATCGCGTATAGCACAGATAAGGAAAGTCCGGATATCGAACTCGAAGACACGTGAAAACGTTTATGATTAAGAAAACTCTAACTAAGACTCACCAAAATAATATTTAAATGATTTATTTTAGAATTTATTAAACTACTTAACTTAATTAAACGAAAACTTTTAACAAAACTCTTTGAAAACTTTGACTGCAGTGATAAAAACGTCTACCTAGGAATGAATCATGTTGACAGAAATAACAAGACAATGGATTGAAAATATTCAAGACACCGGTTATAAAAGATGACACAACTAAAACTTGTTTAAGAAAGTCAAATTACCTCTCAGTCTCTCTAACAAACTCTAACTTATTTTAGTTGATTTTAAAGAATAAACCGGACAAACAATTATTAACGTGTTCAAATACCGACTCACCTCTCGGTCTCATCGACACACTAACCTAATGGAAACGAATACTATGCAACCAAGGATAGAGGAACAATTTAACTTAACCCAAATTAAACCAACTAATTGCACATAAACACTCAAACTTGACAAGACAAAAACCCGCTCTCGCGCGGTCTTAATTCTAACAAGTAAAAGCAATGAGACAATATTACTTCTTATCACCTCTCGGTCTCAAAGAAGGTGTATTTTAACTGATTTTAGATGATTATATTACCCACTTATCCCTACGGTTGTACTTCCCGCAAATAAACCCAAAACACCAAGTAAAGAGCTTAACAAGCAATCAATTAATCAAAACCGATTCAATTAACTAATGCAAGAGGATTATAAGTAATAACAAATAAAAAACAGCCATCATACACAATCTAATTCATGGTTTAGTTAAACTTTACATAAATAATTTAAGTCTTGAACATTAACAATCCATTAAACAAGTTAAAACCACTCAACAATCATCTATCCTAGGTAGAACAAACAAGTTTAGCCTAACATAGATTTTGGACAGCCATGCACACTCAAAGTAAACATCATAAACTTCAATATAAACATGATAAAACTCATTCAAGATCCAAACACAATCAATTATAAGTCAATCTATCAATCAATTGCAAAACAATGTAAAACAAAAGACCAAATCAATCAAAGTTAGGGTTCTTGAAAGATAAACAAAGTTTAAAGATGTATACTCAAGGTTTATGGCTGAGATTTGTAATTGTTTGAAGCCTCTAGCTGCTGCCCCAAGGTTCCTTCTTCTTCCACAGCCGTCACAGCCCTCAGCCGCCTTGCCTTTCTTCCTTTTTTTCTTCTTTTCTTGCCGGCTGAAAGTTTCGATCGGAACTTCTTGCTGTTAGGGTTTTAGGGTTTTTAATTTCGGGATTTATGGATCAAGAATGGCTGGAAACTTATTATTTTAACTTAATATAATATTATACAAGGCTCCTAACTTGTGGGCTTGGGTCGGGCCTTGATTAAACTTTGAAACTTTGACACTTAAACCCTCCAAGTTCTCTTTTTGTTGCCTTTTTTTCCACATCTTTCCATAACCTACACAAAACATTTCAACTTTGTAAAACTTTGCACTTAACCCCCTAAACTTACATAAATTTGATATTAAATCATTAAAACATTATAAAATTGTAAGGAAATATAAGTGTGTTATTCAACACATCAAACATCCCCACACTTAAGACTTTTTCGTCCCTGAAAAAGATTTTACTGCAGTTGGATCAGAATCGGAAAATCAAAGTCAAATCAAACATATAGGTTAGATTTTAAAGCTCAGAAAAACGCAAAAACCGCGATCATCGATATTGTTGTCCACCTAAACGCAAAAACCGCAAAAACCGGGACAAATAAGATCCGACAATAATATTACTTAGTGGTTTACACAATTAAGACCCGCTTATTTTCTGCTTTTACCAGACCAGACCACCCCAACTTGACTTAAACCTCAAAATTAGCAGAATTAAAACTTTGTTGCTCAATATTTATGAATAGTTAAGACGATCAAGGGTATTGTTTATCCACCTAAGCTTAAGCATCAAAGTCTACCAAGCAGCCATTAGATATGATTAAGGTTCAATTATTTATAGCCAGTGCTCCCCACAACATGACATACCCCCGTTATCAAGCAATACCCTAAATCCATAACAATAGGTGAGTATGCAAAATTTTATCTGTAGGGCTTACATGTAGCGTGTCCCTTGTGGTTCGTTTCTTAATGGTAATGAGACGCGAGCAAGGGGACCCCACATGGCTAACAGCGTGGATGATCAAGTCTGTAGTGTATTTGTACTTTCGTACTGTTGTGATCATGTTTATAGACTTATAAGGGTTTTGCTCTTTGGCTTTATTTTAAATATCCACAACCCCACTTAGGAATTGTGAATACCCAGCTAAATAGATTGCATACAGACCCATGGTCTCCGGACCCGAAGCATCCCATCAATACAGGATTTAAGGTTATAAAACCATACGCCGATGAGGTGTAAAACACTAAACTAGCATTTTAAGATTTATATCACAGGCTACACGGCATACTCTAACGTTAAACCTACCCAAGCATCATATGATAACATATTCAGATTTTTTTAAAACTCATGTATTTTCACTTTTTCATACCAAAATTTGAGGCTTGAGTATGGCCCGACCTTTCATTGCTTATTTTCCACGGACAAAACGCTTTACCCACAAAAGATTTCCGTTTAACCGTTTTATCAAATTTGCCCTTTCATTTTCAAGGCTGAGCCTACCGACACATCCCAAGTTAAGTGCGTTTTCTTTTATTTATCTCATATTATTAGTAGTTTGAAAAACCGATTTCCGAATAAAATCATCATCTCCGACTTTAATGCAAAAGAAACTAAAAACAAGGGACATTTTTTTCTTTTTTTTTTCTTTTTTTTTTCTTTTTTTTTTCATCACACTTGAATTTTTTTATTTTTTTAAATTTATTTTTTATTTTTTTTATTATTAATTTTTTTTTCTACAACTAAGTAAAATAAATCCCATCCCCACACTTAGAACGGAATCGTCCTCGATGAGAACAAGGAAAAGAAATAAAATAAAACGTAAAGCATAAAATTAAAACTTTAAAGAACATAAATTAAAATAGAGAACGGGTTACTCCCCTGGTTTAGATGCAAATTCTTTATCAGCTGTGTATGTCTCAAACGAACGACCGTATAGCATTACATTCGCGGCCGCAACCTCGGGTGAACCAGTTCCAAAACGCCATCAGAGCTACCATGCGCATAATAATACCTGTAACAACTCAAACTCGCTCGCATGTAGCGGCGTACAAAACAGAAAACAGAAACATAAGAAATAAACATATTTTTGTATTTTTGTTTATTTTTATTTTTTTTTTATTTTTTTTATTAAATATTTATTTTTATTTTTTTTTGTATTTTATGTTTTTATAAATATAAATAAAACAAATAAAAACAGAAAGTAAAGGGAATCATAATACAAACTCTACAATTCGGGCTGTCTCCCGAGTGATGCATCCATCACGACTATTCCTCGGTGAATGAGTCAAGGTAGAACACCTCGACTGTCTGATCAGTTATCGGCTCTCCAATGTAGTGCTTCAATCTATGGCCGTTCACCTTAAACTTCCCGCTTAGATCTTGTATCTCAATCGTGCCATACGGGAAAACCTCAGTGACCGTGAACGGTCCCGACCATCGGGATTTCAACTTTCCCGGGAATAACCTCAATCGGGAGTTATACAATAAAACCTTATCCCCACACTTAAACTGCTTATTACCCTTCAGCTTTCTATCATGCAGTTCTTTCGTCCGCTCCTTATACCGAAATGATTGTGCATATGCGTGATCCCGGAGCTCCTCCAACTCGTGCAACTGATGGAAACGTGTACTCTCAGCGACGGATAAATCTTGATTAACCCTCTGAAGGGCCCATGAAGCGCGGTGTTCCAATTCAACAGGAAGATGACATGCCTTCCCATAAATCATCCGAAATGGTGGGGAACCAGTCGGAGTCCTGTAGGCTGTTCGGAAAGCCCACAGAGCGTCATCTAATTTCTCGGACCAATCCCGACGACTTGAACCAACCGTTTTCTCGAGAATACGTTTGATTCCCCGATTACTCACTTCTACTTGCCCACTGGTCTGTGGGTGGTAGGCGGTCGCAAGCCGGTGGGTGACCCCATAGCGCTGCAACGGCTTCTCCATCTGTGCATTGCAGAAGTGAGTACCTCGATCACTGATCAAGGCCTTCGGGACTCCAAAACGGGAAAACAAACCTTTTAATAATCTCACTACAACTCGGACGGCGTTAGTGGGCAATGCTTTGGCCTCGACCCACTTGGAAACGTAATCAACAGCCACAAGAATGTACTTGTTCCCTCTAGAAGATGGGAACGGGCCCATAAAATCGATACCTCAAATGTCAAAAACCTCGCATACCTGAATCGCATTTTGGGGCATCTCATTCTGGGATGAGATATTACCAACACGTTGACATCGGTCACAATTTTTAACAAACTCATGTGCGTCTTTGAAAATAGAAGGCCAATAGAATCCAGAATCAAATACCTTCTTCGCTGTCGAACTCGCACCGTGGTGACCTCCTGTCGGTCCCACATGACAATGGCTCAAAATCTGCCATCCCTCCTTTGCATCTACACATCTCCTAATTAACTGATCAGCACCAACACGGAAAAGATACGGGTCGTCCCATAGGTAGAACTTAACATCAGCAAAGAATTTCTTCTTTTGCTGGTAAGACATCTTCGGGAGGTATCCATCAGCAAGATAGTTTGCGAAGTTAACGAACCATGGAAAACCCTCCTCCTGTGCCTTAACGAACATGATACTTTCCGTCGGAAAACGGTTGTTGATCCTGCCCCCCGAATCTCCTAACTCAGCACCTTCTAGACGTGAAACATGATCGGCCGCAACATTCTCGGCCCCCTTTTTATCACGGATCTCAATATCAAACTCTTGAAGCAACAGGATCCAACGGATAAGACGAGGTTTGGCATCCTGCTTGCTGAAGAGATAACGAATAGCAGCATGATCCGTATAAACAATCGTTTTGGACAAAACCAGATAGGACCTAAATTGTCGAAAGCGAACACCACAGATAAAAGCTCCTTTTCGGTGGTGGTATAGCTTTCTTGTGCGCCGTTTAAGGTCCGGCTCGCATAGTAGATCGGATGGAAATATTTATCCTTCCGTTCTCCAAGAACTGCTCCGACTGCGAAGTCGCTCGCGTCACACATCAACTCGAATGGTGACGACCAGTCGGGAGCAACCATGATCTGGGCGTTAACGAGTTTGTCTTTTAGAAGATCAAACGCCTCGATACACTGCTTGGAAAAAACAAATGGAGCATCCTTCTCCAAAAGTTTGGTCATGGGTCTCGCGATTTTAGAGAAATCTTTAATGAACCGGCGGTAGAACCCGGCATGACCTAGAAAACTACGAATGGATCTCACAGAGGTGGGTGGGGGAAGATTAGAAATGGTCTCGACCTTCGCTTTGTCAACCTCAATCCCCGCACTCGAGATCCGATGTCCCAGAACAATGCCCTCACGAACCATAAAATGACACTTCTCCCAGTTAAGGACTAGGTAGGTATCAACGCAACGGGACATCATCCTCTCAAGATTAGATAAACAATGATCGAAGGAACTCCCAAATACGGAAAAATCGTCCATGAACACCTCCATGGAGTCCTCGATCATATCATGGAAAATGGCCACCATACACCTCTGGAATGTGGCCGGAGCGTTACAAAGTCCGAACGGCATACGTATGTAGGCAAACGTACCGTAAGGGCAGGTGAAAGTGGTTTTCTCCTGGTCATCGGGAGCTATGGGAATCTGGAAATACCCGGAGAAACCATCCAAGAAGCAGTAGTACTGCTGACCCGCTAAACGCTCCAACATTTGATCAATGAAGGGTAAAGGAAAGTGGTCTTTCCTGGTGGCATCATTCAGTCGGCGATAGTCGATGCAGACTCGCCATCCCGTCACAGTCCTCGTGGGAATAAGCTCGTTCCTCTCGTTGGTGACGACAGTCATACCACCCTTTTTAGGAACCACTTGGACTGGACTCACCCAAGCACTATCAGAAATGGGGAAAATGATCCCCGCATCAAGGAGTTTAATGATCTCCTTCTTTACGACCTCTTGCATTTTCGGATTGAGCCGCCGTTGCGGCTGGACGACAGTTTTGAAATTTTCCTCCATGAGGATTTTATGAGTGCAGAACGAAGGGTTGATACCCTTGATGTCGATAATCTTCCAAGCAATAGCCTCATTGTGCTCTCGTAGCACCCTCAACAATTTCTTCTTCTCGACCTCGGTCAAAGCAGATGCAATGATAACTGGAAGCTTCCTCTCTTCATCTAAAAAAGCATACTCAAAGTGGGAAGGTAAATCCTTAAGCTCAAAGGAAAGAGGAGGACTCTCGACTGAAGGTCGGTCCATCGGATCGTCTCGTACGATCTCAGCAAACACGCCAGACTCAGGGGTATGCGACTCGGTGTCGTCATTTAAGGACTGATTGGTTACGGCAACCATTTCAATCTCCGGAATCTCCCTATCAAGAATCTGGGTGTCGGAGGCAGATCCTCCACAAATTTCGCTGAGAAACTCCTCGACATGCTCCATGATGGTATCAATGAGGTATAAGGAGTCATCAGCAGACTTGGGGTGTTTCAGTGACTGTCGAACGTCGAAGGTGACGTTCTCATCCCCAACTCTTAATATTAATTTACCTTCGCAGACATCGATCAATGCCTGTGCAGTGGCAAGGAATGGTCGGCCCAAGATAAGTGGGACACTATCATCATCGTTCATGTCCAGGACGACAAAGTCCACCGGGAAAATGAACTTTTCGACACGAACTAGCATGTTCTCGACCACCCCTCGGGGGTATTTCACAGAACGATCAGCAAGCTGGATACTCATACGGGTAGACCTTGGCTCGCCTAAACCCAACTTGCGATACACGGAATACGGCATGAGATTAATACTGGCACCAAGATCTGCCAGTGCATGAACAACCGTATTATCACTCAAGATGCAGGGAATCGTGAAACTCCCAGGATCAGACATCTTTTCCGGTAACTTTCTCTGCAAAACTGCAGAGCAACCAGCACTCAGCTGGATGGAAGAGACCTCATCTAACTTCTCCTTATTAGAAAGAATATCCTTAAGGAACTTTGCATATTTCGGCATTTTAGTTAGTGCCTCAAGGAATGGAATGTTAAGGTGAAGTTGCTTTAGAAGATCAAGAAATTTAGTGTTCTGCTCCTCGTCTCTATCCCTGCGGACTCTCCCGGGAAATGGGAGTCTAGGCTTGTAGACTCTCGGTGGTGTGCTGGGTAATGGCTGATCCTCGGCCTGTGCTGTACTTCCTGGGCTTTGCCTCTGACGCACCTTGGCCGGTGGAGACTCCATCTGAATCTCCTCGTCTACCTGCTCCTCTACATCTACCGCAGGCCCCTGATTCACTGGCTCACTACGTGCCCCTGCACCGCTCCTCGTCGTCACCGCCATCGCGAAGGCCTTCGGATTCTGCTCAGTGTTACTCGGAAGTTTACCTGGCGGCCTCTCATTCAGACGATTCGCTATCTCTCCCATCTGCCTCTCAAGATTTTGAATTGACGCCCCCTGATTTCTCATGAATGACTCGTGTTCCCGAAATTTCTCTTGAGTCTCTTTGTGACGGGAATCCTCTCGAGTCATAAGCTGCGACAGCATCTGAGTCTGCTGTGCCATCATCTCCTCCAGCGTGGGCTTCTTCTCCCCACCACTCGCTCCTTCACCGGAATCCTGGAATAGACTCTGACGCGGCTGGAAGCCGGAATGATTTCCATTCCTCCAGTTAGGATTCTGGTTACCTCTCCACCCCGAATTATAAGAATTGAAAGAATTAGGGTTTCGGTTCGGATTGTTAACATAGTCTACAACCTCCTCCTGGAACCTACAGGGCACTGAACGGTATCATGCCCTCCTCTACAGATCTCGCACAACTTACTTTTCACCTGCATGTCCTTCACAATCTTCGCTAACGCCTCAACCTGTGCCGCGAGGGCAGTGTTCGTGTCGACTGAATGTATGTCGCGTGATAACGCGTCGACGGATTTGGTGCTCTTAGAAGGTGGTCGCTGGTATCCACTCATGGCTAAACCGTTAAATAAGGCAATGCACTCATCGGTATCCTTTGTCGTCAATAAGTTGCCTCCTGCAGCAGTGTCAAGCATATTCTGAGTCACGTAAGTCACTCCGTTATAGAACTTTTCAACAACCGCCCAGTCCTGCAAGCCGTGGTTCGGACATAAAGCAAGTAGGTTTTTGAATCTCTCCCACGCCTCGTAGAAACTCTCAGTGTCCTCCATCTGGAAAGAATGAATCTGGTTACGCAAACGAGCGGCCTTAGCCGGAGGATCGTATTTTTCCAGGAACTGGGTCTGCATAGCGGCCCAAGTAGAAATGGATCCCTGTGGGAGGGACTCAAGCCACAGACTCGCCTGATCAACGAGTGAGAACGGAAAGATGCGGAGTTTGATGGCGTCTTCGGATACGTTGGCAAGATGAAACGTGTCGCAAATACGTGCGATGCGAGTGAGATGTGAATGCGGGTTTTAGTGGAGCAACCCGTGAAATTGAGCAGAATGGGAAATGGTGTTCAGAACGTTCGATGGAATCTGCCAGGTCGTTTGAACTCCTATAGCTGGTGGAGCAATGTTGGATCTCGCGCCAGCATCGACCGGACGGGCCCGGTCTGCGACTGTCCTCCTCGGTGGTGCGTCGGCCATAATCCTATCCCTAACGATGGGTTCAGATAAAGTAGGAGAAGAGAATGTATTACCGACGGATGTAGATGAACTAGAAGACGGTTTTGTACGACGTCTCTCAAAAAGCTCTCTCTCTCTGGTTCGGGAAATCCTTCAACTTCTGGTGGTCCTAGAGATCGAGTACGTCGCATACAACTATTTAAAATAAATAAAAAAAATTATAATCATCTAAACTATTCTAAACTAATAAACAAAACAAATAAGAAAGACAAGTAGTAAACAAGGAAAATCTTGACTCGAGTCGTTCTTAAAACGCTTCAAACCGTGTCCCCGACAACGGCGCCAAAAACTTGATGTGTGAAAATGTATAATATAAATAAAGAACGAATCACAACTAAGCTTTAAAAACCAAACAATCTATCCTAGTTCACACAAACGGCAAGTGTACCGATCGCGTATAGCACAGATAAGGAAAGTCCGGATATCGAACTCGAAGACACGTGAAAACGTTTATGATTAAGAAAACTCTAACTAAGACTCACCAAAATAATATTTAAATGATTTATTTTAGAATTTATTAAACTACTTAACTTAATTAAACAAAAACTTTTAACAAAACTCTTTGAAAACTTTGACTGAAGTGATAAAAACGTCTACCTAGGAATGAATCATGTTGACAGAAATAACAAGACAATGGATTGAAAATATTCAAGACACCGATTATAAAAGATGACACAACTAAAACTTGTTTAAGAAAGTCAAATTACCTCTCAGTCTCTCTAACAAACTCTAACTTATTTTAGTTGATTTTAAAGAATAAACCGGACAAACAATTATTAACGTGTTCAAATACCGACTCACCTCTCGGTCTCACCGACACACTAACCTAATGGAAACGAATACTACGCAACCAAGGATAAACGAACAATTTAACTTAACCCAAATTAAACCAACTAATTGCACATAAACACTCAAACTTGACAAGACAAAAACCCGCTCTCGCGCGGTCTTGATTCTAACAAGTAAAAGCAATGAGACAATATTACTTCTTATCACCTCTCGGTCTCAAAGAAGGTGTATTTTAACTGATTTTAGATGATTATATTACCCACTTATCCCTACGGTTGTACTTCCCGCAAATAAACCCAAAACACCAAGTAAAGAGCTTAACAAGCAATCAATTAATCAAAACCGATTCAATTAACTAATGCAAGAGGATTATAAGTAATAACAAATAAAACATAGCCATCATACACAATCTAATTTATGGTTTAGTTAAACTTTACATCAATAATTTAAGTCTTGAACATTAACAATCCATTAAACAAGTTAAAACCACTCAACAATCATCTATCCTAGGTAGAACAAACAAGTTTAGCCTAACATAGATTTTGGACAGCCATGCACACTCAAAGTAAACATCATAAACTTCAATATAAACATGATAAAACTCATTCAAGATCCAAACACAATCAATTATAAGTCAATCTATCAATCAATTGCAAAACAATGTAAAACAAAAGACCAAATCAATCAAAGTTAGGGTTCTTGAAAGATAAACAAAGTTTAAAGATGTATACTCAAGGTTTATGGCTGAGATTTGTAATTGTTTGAAGCCTCTAGCTGCTGCCCCAAGGTTCCTTCTTCTTCCACAGCCGTCACAGCCCTCAGCCGCCTTGCCTTTCTTCCTTTTTTTCTTCTTTTCTTGCCGGCTGAAAGTTTCGATCGGAACTTCTTGCTGTTAGGGTTTTAGGGTTTTTAATTTCGGGATTTGTGGACAAGAATGGCTGGAAACTTATTATTTTAACTTAATATAATATTATACAAGGCTCCTAACTTGTGGGCTTGGGTCGGGCCTTGATTAAACTTTGAAACTTTGACACTTAAACCCTCCAAGTTCTCTTTTTCTTGCCTTTTTTCCACATCTTTCCATAACCTACACAAAACATTTAACTTTGTAAAACTTTGCACTTAACCACCTAAACTTACACAAATTTGATATTAAATCATTAAAACATTATAAAATTGTAAGGAAATATAAGTGTGTTATTCAACACATCAAAGACTCTTTTTCTATCTGCGGAAGGATGAGTGGGAAAAAGCATTAAGGGAGGGAGAAAATCCCAGATATTACTCTGATGGCAGATTTGTGCCTGCTGGACTAGCAAGAACTCCAAGAATGATCAAAATGTTAATTGAGCTGGAGGCAGCAGGACATGACATAGTGGAGATTGCAAACCTTCCTACTGAGATGGTGGAAGCAATATATGTGAAGACATTCAACTTGGGACCTTAAAAGCCCAAGAAATCAATTCCATTCAGACCTCCAATCCATCAAAGATTGTAAAGAGGAAGAGGCCAAGCAGGAAGAGGGGAATCAAGCAGCTCAGTACAACAAAGAACAAGACCACAGTCTGATGTGGATCTACCCAGAGAGCTGTACTATGATTCAGTTACTGATTCTATGAAAGTGATTATGGAGAGCAGAATGCTAAGGGAGATTGTGGTCTGAAGTAACTTTTGTGAGTATAATGAAGATCAATTAAGAAGGATGGCCACACTTCACTTGTATGATTACAGGAACAGGGACAGATCAGCAGGAAGACAGATGAATGACTTATCTAAGTACCTGCAAGAACAGGCTGCTGATGGGTTCAAATTTTTGAAAGAAAAGAGGAGTTGGAGACTGATCCAACTTCACAAGTCAAAGAGGTCAGAAAAACTGAAAAAAATGGACAGGGCTGAACTGAACTACCAGATGAGAGTCCGAGATCAGAATCCTCTGTCCAACATGGAGACTTGTATAAGCTTGGGAAGAAGGATGAGAAGGCCAAATTACACAGTGCAGAAGAACGGTGTCATTACAGAAGTTGAATACAAAGAAGACACTGGCCACTATGTGCTGAGGAACTCAGATGGGAAGGCCTTGGCAACAATCAAGAAGGATGCAGATCTGACATGCCTACATAATGATGATCTTACTGATATAAGAGACTTGGTGATACCAGAAGGACACACTCACTACCAAGTGCTCAATATATTCAGAGAAAGAGCAGCATCTGTGATCCAGCTGAGAAGACAAGCAGCCTACAATGAGAGGAAAAGACAAATGAGATAGAATAGGCTTTGCTTTGTAATGTCTTCGGACAAGCTTCTGAATATGTAATTTTTGTTTATGTAATTTGATTATGAAATTTGGTGTGTATTTTGCTATGTATATGTAACCACAGAGTGTTTTGGGTCAGCTGAGGTGTTCCAATCTAGGGGAAGATTGTTGGGTCAACAGTTTGACCCAAATGAGGAGATTTGACCTAAATGAATAATATTGAAGATTGGAATCTTCTCAACCTTCTCAGAAACTGCTAAGTATTGAACCCGGGTACACCTTGGACCTTCGAGTAAGCTTTTACTTAGCCGAGTATGAGATTTTGCCTCCTGGGCAAGGTTTTCTTCAAATAGTCTTCTTAAGTGGATATCCGAGCAAGGTATGCTTTTTGGTGATTTCCGAGTAAGGTTCATCTATTTGGCATATCTGAGTAAGGTTCACTTTGTCAAGCAGGATTGTTCTTCAAGACCAAGTATTTTACTCTTCCGAGTAAGGTTTGGTCAACCAAGTCCAAGAAGCCAAGTAATTGGAAGACCGGGCAAGGTATTCTTTAATAATTATGGTCCAAGTATACTTGATGAGTTGATCGAATATCTCTAAGTTATATCGAATAAGGTTCTGCTCAAGCAAGGTATGTACTCCCGAGTACGCCTTATCAATAAGTTATTCAACTGACAATGAGCCGAACAGGATCATAGAAGAACAAGGTTGCTCGTAAGGATTTGTCGAGCAAAGTTTGATAAGTCCAAGAAGATTGAAGTCTACTCGGTGAATATTTTACTTGGTAAAATATTCTTTAAGTAAAGTCTACCCAGAAACTGATTCCGAGTACACTTCTATGTTTACCAAGTCTGAAGGAAGGCCGAGTACACTGCGTACTCGGAGACTGAAGTTTAATTAAAGCCTACCCGGAAGACTTGTTTTACACTTAGTATAATTTTTGAATATGTAAATTGAATATGTACTATCGGATAGGGTTTCTAGAAGGAATGACAGCTGTCCTAGGTTGGCAGGCCTATAAATAGAATAATTAGGGCACGCCGCAGAGAGACACGAGAGACAGAGAGGATAAGACCGACACATTAATTAAGAGAATATTTTGTGTGTGACGGCTGTCCTAGGATTCCTCCTAAACCCTAATCGATTATCCTTTTGTATGATTAACGTTATATAAATGGAAATCTTTTGAGTGAATCCTTCGTGTGTCTTCGTATTTTTGAATATTCACTGCAACCGTATGTTTGTTATTGATTCCGCCTTTAACAAACGGTCATCTTTCTAAACATAGTAACCCGTCATTAACTCGCTTGTCAACACGATTAATTTTGTGTGAGTTATGACATGATTGATTAAGATCCGATCCGAAACGACCTGACAAAGATATTGAGAATGAGGAAAAGAGTCATGCACGAACGTTAAAGCCTATGAGAAAACGAGAACAACGGACTTGCTAAGTACGGTATTTATTATGGACACTATTTAAACGATATTATAATAATTTAATATTATATATAAAGATTTATCATATAAAACAATTATTTTAATTTATAGAAAAAAAAACATAACTTAATAAATATTATTTGTAGTTGTATAAATAGTTTATAAAATTAATTTACTTGATTACATATCTATTAAAACATTAGTTTCTAAGCATACTATATATACACACACACACACACACACACGTATATACTTTTATACATAATATGAGAACAAAGTCGGTTTTTCTAAAAAAAATAATCTTTATCACTTATTATTATTGTTAAAATAAAAGTTAGATAGTTTAAAAAAAAAACAAAGAAAAATAACAAAAAAACGAGGTGCAGGGGAATCGAACCCGCGACCCCTGCCCCCAAACCTTAACGAGTTAACCAGCTGACCAATCCGTATTATGCAACAAAGGACCAGCCCGTTTATAAATAAACATACACAGGTTTTTAACCCAAATTGATCAAGAACCCTAGGAAATCAAATTGATAAAACCGTTTACAATTAATCAAAACTAGTTTAGGGCTTTTGATCCTTGCATAAACACGATCCAAACCATGTATTTGATTACCTTGATAGATGATGAGAAGAAGGAGAACGACGAACTAGGGTTTGCGGCTCAAGTTGAGATCAAAACTGATATGAACGAGCTTGTATGATAAAATTGCGTTAGGGCTTTGGTTCGTGAGGCTGTACTGATGGTGTGGTAAGGTTTAATTGCGTTATATGCGAGTATTTATAGTGTAAACGACCTAAGATGGCCGCGGTTTGGTTATTAACGAGACAACTGTTAATTGATTGGTAATTCCCATGATTAGGGTGTCGGTAGGAGTGGATTTTGGTAAGGAATGATATGGTGGTGTCAATTACGCGTCTAATACCGTTAATTACGGATCAAGATTTGAGAGGGGGAGGGGTGTTCGCTGGATCGGGAAGAAGAAAGGGAGAGGAGGGAAATGTTAAAGTAAATTGCATTTTGGTCCCTTGTCTATAGGTGGGGGTGCAAAAGTGGTAATAAGTTAGTTAGGGGGGGTATTATAGCATATTGTTGATAGTTATGATTAATAAATAATTAAATGAAATATATATCCTTAAATGAGGTCGGGAATTTATTTAGTAACGACTGTTCGAATAATAAATGCGGTAAAAGAAAATAAATGGGTCGGGTTTCGGATTTTAAATTTGACGAATGTTACGGTGTTCACAACTTTTTGAAAATTTCGTCCCGAAATTATAGAAAAACATAACATAAAGAAAGAAAGTGTCAAGAGATTTTTTTTATATATATAAAAAAAATAAAAAATAACACAGATCTTCAGGTGAAGGGTTAAGAACAAGAAGAAGACTGAAGACACTTTGGATAGTGATCAATTTATTCCTTTTTTCCTTGTTTTCTCAAATAAGGAATTATTTGATGTTGGAAAAGTTGAGACTGTGGAAGAGTATGAGAGAAGGCAATCAAGTTATAAAGGAAACATTGATGAAGAACCAATCAATTTGGAGAGAATTGTCTTTGTCAAGAGTTATTGGAAAGTCAAGAAATCAAGATTGAGGAATTTGTGCCTTTCTCAATGGACTTTGATGGACTCAAAAATAAAAGGACCATTGGAATTGAACCCCTAAGGCCAAGTGAAAGATTTAAAAAGGGGAAATCAAGTGAAAGTTTTAAAGAAAAGGTTTGGTGCAAGCATTGTGATGTGTATGGACATCATACTAATTCTTGTCATGAAAGATTTACATTCAAACTATTTCATGTTCCTGATACAACCAAATTTGGGCAAGATTTTGGTTATTACAAGAAGAAATATGATGAGTATTTCGGTAAAGGCAAGAAGCCATCTGTTGATACTAACAGCGGGAATGAAGAAACCAACAAGAAGAGAACTGAGATCATTGACAAGAAAGAAAAGAAAGTAGTTGAAGAGAAGAAGGTTCCAAAAATGAAACAACAAATCAGAATAAATCCTGTTAAGGATGTTAAGAATGAGAAATCAGTTGATCATTGGAAGCAGAAAGAGGGTGAAGAAAAGGTCAGAAGAGAGATGGTTATGAGAAAGAAATCAACAAAGTTAAATGGTGATGAAAAATTCTTGTAGAAACATGGGTTTGAACCTCAAGGATTTCTTTGGAAACCAAGAAATGAGGTAGTAGATAAAATAGATATAAATGATAAACATGTTCATATAAATCTGATTACAAAAGGTTTGAATGATTTAAAACCAAAAACGAACTCACAAACGTTAAAATAGTCAAAACCGACAACCGAAGGATAAAAGATAGAACCGTAAGCTTGTCCTCCTTGGTTTCTCCTCTAAAGAAGGTGTGGTGGCTGGAAGTATTATGTTAATTCGTTCATAGGGTATTAGCCCTTTATATATATATATATATATATATATATATATATATATATATATATATATATATATATATATGTATATATATATATATATATATATGTTTAAACACCTCCTTCCTAATATAAAATAGGTTAAAACAAGCCCACAAGGCCCACTAGAAGACAAAATAGACGTGGTAGCTGATTCCTGAACATTCTTGGCAACCTTTGGGGCATGGGGGACGTCGCATACCGCGGGCATGGATGCACTACCATAGTTACATATGTGAACATATCATATGAAACATGTGAAACATTAGTGACAAATGTGAAGAGAAAGTATGTTGTTGAGGAATGCACTACCATAGTTCCATATGTGAACAGATCATATGAAACTGGCTATGAATCAGATGATTCTGATGCATCTTGTGAGATTGTTTATGAAGACCCCAAACCCAATGCAACAACTAATAATATTGATGATGATTTGCAAGCTATTTCAGCATGTGTTTCATCCCTTAACAGATTATTTTCTTTGATTTGTGCAGGAATAGTCCACACTAATCAATGACGTATGGTATATGGACAGTGGATGTTCCAGGCACATGACTTGTGACAAGAGGTCACTAGTGAACTATGAAGAGAAGTTTGAAGAACCAGTTGCATTTGGGAGTGATGAAAATGGAGGGAAGATTATGGGGAAATGTATTCTAACCAATGACAAAGTGTCATTTGACAATGTGTTTTATGTGGAAGGATTGCAATATAACCTTTTGAGCATCTCACAAATGTGTGATAAAGGTTATAAGGTTGGATTTAATAATTCTCACTATTTCATCCTCAACATGAATTTTTATTCCTCAAGATATGATTATGATGATGGCTTGATGTGTTGCAAAACACATAGCGTTTTATCCCGTTTTTGTGTTGTTTTGTGCGTAAACCTTTAACGAATATAACTTATTCTTACATGAAATCAAATGTTTGTGTATATGATAGGTCCCATGTTGAAGAGAGAAAAAAAACGAGTTTAATGAAGAATGAATCAGGTCAAACGGGATTCGGATGAAGCCGGTATGCGCGTTTGAAGATAAATGAGTCAGAAAACGAAGAAACGAGCACCCAGGACCTGGCAGCACTACGCGACCAGGTGAGGCATCCATGCCCGCGCTATGCGACGTCCCACATGCCCCAAAGGCTGCCAAGAATATTCAGGAATCAGCTACCACATCTATTTTGTCTTCTAGTGGGCCTTGTGGGCTTGTTTTAACCTATTTTATATTAGGAAGGAGGTGTTTAAACATATATATATATATAAAGGGCTAATACCCTATGAACGAATTAACATAATATTTCCAGCCACCACACCTTCTCTGGAGGAGAAACTAAGGAGGACAAGCTTACGGTTCCATCTTTTATCCTTCGGTTGTCGGTTTTGACTATTTTAACGTTTGTGTGTTCGTTTTTGGTTTTTAATCATTCAAACCTTTTGTAATTAGATTTATATGAACATGTTTATCATTTATATCTATTTTATCTATTGTTCATTGATTATGATTGGCTAAACCTCTTTTTTCTACCTAGGTTAGATGATTATTGTTCGGTTTTGATGAACTAAATGGATTGTTTGATTAATATGACTTGAATTGCTATTGAAAGTTTGGTTTAATGATGAATTAGGTTGTGTTTAGTGGCTGTGATTTTATTGGTTTTATCTCATAATCAAATACTTCGATTAATCGAATTGGTTTTGATTGATAGTTGTATGTTCAAGCCTTTACTTTGTGTTTGGAGTTTGTTTGCGGTAGGATCAACCGTAGGGTTTTGTTGAGATTGTTAATTGATTGAATTCAACAGGTAAACACCTTCTTAGAGACCGAGAGGTGATAGGAAGTAAAGTCGTCTCATAGCTTTTATTTGTTAGGATTAGGATTGCGGGAGAGCGGGTTCGGTTCTTGTCGGGTTTGGGTTTGTGAGCGATTAGTTGGTCTAGTTTGAGTTAAACCAAATTGTTCTTCTATCCTTGTTTGCGTAGTATTCGTTCCCATTAGGGCCGTGTGTCGGTGAGACCGAGAGGAGAGTCGACATTAGAACACCTTAGCATTCTTTTCCTGGTTTGTTCTTAAAATCAATTAAGTGTAAGTTAGGGTTCGTTAGTGAGACTGAGAGGTGATCTAGCTTTCTTGAGCGAACCTTAGTTGTGTCATCTTTAGATACCGGTGTCGTGAGATCATTCGATCCATTAGCTTGTTAGACCTTCAATATGATTCTTACCTAGGTAGACGTTTCCTTCATTGTCAGTTAAGTTTCTAAATCAAGAAATTTTGTCTGTCAGTTTCATTAGTCCAGTTAAGTAAGTTAAGTTAATTAATTTAGTTAAAGTATTTTAAGTCAAGTAGTTATTATTAAAAATCAATTTAAAAAATATTATTCTTAGGAAGGTCTTGTCTATGGTTTAGTTGTCATAGGCGTTCTCGCGTGTCCTTGTGTTCGATACTCGGACCTCTTAGGTCTATACTACTTGTGATTGGTGCACTTTCCGGTTTTGTGTGGATTCATTTGGAGTTTCGTTTTAAATTTAAAGCTTAGTTGTGAGTTCCATAGGAATAACACTCGTTAGACACACATCATGGCTCCTAGAAATGGAAATATGTATGAATTGAAGATGAAAGATGCAGTTTATGGCGGTGGAACTTGTTTTGTTTCAAAAGCCACTGAAAATGAAACCAAATTGTGGCACCGAAAGCTTTGTCATGTTAATTTAAAGAACATGAACAAACTTGTTAAAGGTGAACTTGTAATTGGTTTACCTACAAGGGGGTTCAATCTTGAAGACAATTGCATTTCATGTCAGAAAGGTAAGCAGCACAAGTCATCACACAAAGCAAAACTTATGAACTCAATTGAAAATGTACTGGAAATGCTTCATATGGATCTATTTGGTCCTGTGAGTGTTCCTAGTATAGGGAAGAAAAGGTATTGCTTAGTGATCATTGACGGTTTTTCAAGATAGGGTTTATTTTCTGAATTCCAAGGATGAAGCTGCTGAATTGATCAAGGGTTGTGTAACAAGTATTGAGAATCAACTAGATGTGAAGATGAATGTGATGAGAAGTGACAATGGGACTGAGTTCAAGAATGGAGTGATGACTGAATTCTGTCTTGCAAAAGGAATTCTACAACAATTTAGTGCTCCTAGAACTCCTGAAGAAAATGGTGTAGCTGAAAGAAGAAACAGAACACTTATTGAAGCAGCAAGAACCATGTTAGCAAATGCTTATTTGCATGTTTCTTTTTGGGCAGAAGCTCTCAATACCTCCTGCTATGTTCAGAGCAGGGTTCTTCTAAACAAAAGCCAAGACAAGACTCCTTGTGAGATTTGGTACAAAAGAAAACCTTACATCAAGTTTCTCAAGCCTTTTGGATGTAAATGCTCATTATTGAATACTAAAGACTACTTGAACAAGTTTCAATCAAAATCTTTAGACTGTTTCTTTGTTGGATACTCCACACACTCAAAGGCTTACAGAGTATATGTGAAAGATCACTTGAGTGTGATTGAATCATCTGATGTGATATTCAATGAAAACTAGTTCAATACAGTTGATGGAGCATCCTGGTTATTTGATCTTGAGAAATTAATCAAGTCTTTCAAGATTTATCCTGAAGACTTTGATGAAAGTTTGTATAGAACAAGTGTCCAAGAAGAAAAGTTCGAAAAGAAGATTGATTTGGGCAAGTTGTGGTCAAAAGTTGCTGACAAAAATGCTGAATATTCTTTTAACAAGAATGTTTCTGATCATGAAGAAGAAGTTGAGCAATATGACAATCTTGAGCAACCACATATTTAAGAAGATCCTATCATTAATGATGAGCAAACAATTGATCAAACTGATCAAGAGCAAGCTGTCAACAATGAGGGCAACCTAATGACTTGTTTGTTCAAGAACAAAATGAAAGACAACTAGACTTTGAAACTTTGTTTGAAAGTCTGAACATTGAAAACAATGTTGCTTCATTTTCATAACAGTTTGCTGAAGATTCAACTGAATTTCATGATGCAACTGCAGATTTGATCATTGAGAAACCTGATCTCAATGACACAAATCTTGATTCTAAATTTTCTACTGATTTAATTGTGCAATCTTCCATTGTTGAGAGAAATCATCCACCTTAAAGCATCATTGGGGATATTAATGAAAGAGTTACAAGAAGTGCATCTGAATATGCAAAACATATGTTTGTACTCCTGCCTTCTATCCAAAGTTGAACCCAAAACATTGTTCAAGCCTTAAAAGACAATAGTTGGGTAGAAGAAATACAAAAGGAATTGGCTCAATTAAGAGATCTGCAAGTGTGGGAACTTGTATATAAGCCAAGAAACAAGTATGCCATTGGAACCAAATGGGTTTTCAGGAACAAGAGAGATGAAAGCGGGATTGTTATAAAGAACAAAGCAAGACTAGTTGCTCTAGGCTTTTTACAAGAAGAATGAATTGCTTTTGAGGAAGTATTTGCACCAGTGGCAAGGCTAGAAGCTATCAGAATCTTTCTAGCCTATGCTGCTTCAAAGAATATTAAAGTGTTTCAACTGGTTGTTTAATCTACCTTTCTATATGGAAAAACTGAAGAGGAGGTGTATGTGGCTCAACCTCCAGGCTTTGAGGATCCTAAGTTTCCAAATAGAGTCTACAAGTTAAACAAAGCTCTAAATGGACTTCATCAAGCTCCAAGGGCTTGATATGATGAGTTATCAAACCACCTACTTCTAAATGGCTTTCAAGGGGGAGCAATTGACAAGACCCTTTTCTACAAAAGGAGAGGAAAATATTTATTCCTTCTACAAGTTTATGTAGATGATATCATCTTTGGGTCTACCAATGCACAAATGTGCTTGGAATTTGAAGAAGTCAGGAAATCAAAATACTGCATGAGCTCTATGGGTGAAATGAATTTCTTTCTGGGATTGCAAGTTCAACAAAAGAAGGATGGCATATGCATTTGTCAATCAAAGTATGTGCAGGACATTTTGAACAAGTTCAAATGTCAAGATCTCAAGACTGCTTCAACTCCAATGGACACTCATGAAAAGATGATTGCTGATGAAAAGGGGGAGCCTGTTGATGAACATAAGTACAAAGCAAATATTGGTTCACTGATGTATCTGTTTGCTTCAAGGCCAGACATCATGTTTGATGTATGTGTTTTTGTAAGATTACAATCAAGTCCAAAGATGTCTCACATGACTTTTGTCAAGAGGATTTTTAGATACTTGAAAGGGAAACCTGATCTCGGGATATGGTATCCAAAGAACCATTCCTTTGATCTGATTGCTTATACAGACAGTGACTATGATGGCTGCAACATGAGTAGAAAGTCCACATATGGTGGATGTCAATTTCTGGGAGACAAGCTGGTGTCTTGGCAATGCAAGAAGCAAACTATAGTGTCTATATCAACTGCTGAAGCTGAGTACATTGCTGCATCTGCTTGTTGTGCATAAGTTCTTTGGATTCAAAACCAATTGCTGGACTATGGTTTGAATTTCTTGAACACCCTTATCTTTATTGACAATATTGCTACTTTATTTATTGTTAGGAACCCGGTCCAACACTCTACGACCAAGCACATTGAAATCAGACATCATTTCATTAGAGATTGTAATGAGAAAGGACTGATTGAAATGAAAAGAGTTGACACTAGTGATAACTTGGCTGACCTATTCACCAATCCACCAGATAAACCAAATTCCACTTTCTCTTGAAAGCATTAGGTATGATCAACTCAGATGAGGTCTGATTAATGATTTGTGCTAACTGATTATCTTTGATGGTCCTGTGAGTGATTATAGTGATTATATGCATGTTTAACTGATATGTGCTTTGAATGATCATTTGTGTGACTTATGTGTTTATGATGCTTAAGTTGCTTGTGTTTGCTTATGATTTGAAATGATAAATCTGTGTGCTGATCTGATTTTGTTTATTAGTTGGTTAATCTGAAGTCATGATGTGATTAGGATAGGATAGCCTTTGCATAATCTGTCTTGGATGTACATTATGTTAAGTCTGCTTGCTTTAAAAGTTCCATTGATGTTCTGATTATAACTGAATATGTTACCTACTGCTTGTGTCAAAACTGAGTTTTTGTGTCAAACTTGTATGCTTAAATGAATATTTTGCAAAAAAAGTTTTTCCAAGAAAATTGTTTTTGACAAAGTGAGCAAGTTGTATAGTGATGAGACATGATAAGAGTATTCAATTCAAAGCTTTATAGAAGCTTAAAAGGTTATCAATGAAAATTGATCCAACCTTATGGGAAATGATAGTACATTGATATTTATGCTAAACATATGGATTTAATAGGTTAAAAAGGCAATTAGTGCAGTCATTAATATGTATGGTTGCTTTCCATGATGTGTAAAAACTGAGGTGATATAAACATAATGAAAATGCTAATCTTAATGTGGAGATACATTGTTGAATATGCATGTTCCAAGATAAATCTCTCTAAATGATAGACAGAAAAGTGACTGTGGTATTTGGTCACCAAAATGAATCATCTTTACATATGACACAGAACAAATATGGACAATATTTTTTATATTCAGTCAAATGTTGATTTTTGTTCACAAATTTTGAAAGAAAATGAAAACATGAGGGTTAACTATAGAACTACAGGGGTGGAGGCAATAATATAAGTCTTTTAAACATTCCGAATGAAAGGCCTGTAAGTCCGAACTGCGTGGCATGTAAGTCCAACGTTCAACCTCAATATGTTTGAAAGCTTTGAAAAGAAAAATTAATAAAAATTTATATGTTCTGTCATACAAAATATTTTGACCAAATATCAGGGGGTTGAAGTCAAATTGGGGTGATCTGGGGAAAGCCAAATAATCTTTGAGAAGAGATATGGGACATCATAGTACAATAAGTGTTATCCATTTTTGTATTATGCTAATTAATTGAACCTTAAGCATATCACCAATATGTAATGAAATTCATGCTAAATCTAGACCTGCTATTAACCTGCCTAATATGTCATAATAATGCTGAGAATGAAGTATTGAGAAGTGACTTAATCAATATTATCCCATGTTGAGATCTTTTCAAAAAGTTGGAAAAGAAATAACTGAAACTTAATCTCGTAATGCACCATTTGCTCTTAAACAGTGATATTTGATGATAAAATTGTTTGAAATATGTTTAAGTCAAAGAGAGTTGCATTTTAAACTTAAATATGTTTGAATATGATAATTCTAGAAAGCTTTGATGATTTTTTTAACTTTCTTGCAAACTTAGATGTTTTGATAGGATGTTTAACTCATTCGAGCAAGTTTAATGATTGAATATGGATGAAAATGGTATTCCTAGCAAGCTTTAATATTTTTGAACTAATCTAGCAAACTTAGTTGTTTTGATTGAATGTTTAAGATATTCGAGCAAGCTTGATGATTATATGTACTTAAATGAATTATTCATATGTTATCGGGTAGACTTTGACAAATTTATGCTTTCAAGTAAACTTGGATGTTTAGAAAGTTATGTTTTTGTCTAGCACACTTGATGATTATGTGATACATGTCAGAATATGCTTTACATGTCTGTTTCAAGTAAACTTTGTTGTTTATTTGAAATTTGTATTTGTCTAGCATACTTCATAGTTTGGGTATTATTTTTTTCTGAAATTACAAGGGGGTTTTCTAGTAAATTTTGTTTACCGGGCGAACTTTATGCTTCTAGCAAACTTGTCAAATGGTGACTCATTCCAAGTGTTCTCCCAGCATACTTGTTAGTTTTAGAAAATCCCTAGCAAACTTCACTTTTCGGGTACACTTTGTGTTTAGAGCATACTTTTATATCAAAGGATAAATAAGTCTTCTCTTGCACACTTTGCACTCCTGGATTTGTTAAGTTTATAAGTATATTGGGTAAGGTTTGTGAACTTCAGTTATTCGAGCAAAGTTGACAATTAGAAATATCTCTAAGTTATTATTTGTGGATTCTTTATTGATTCATAGAAAGGTTGCCTATTAGATGCATTATACTTGATTATTTGTCTTGTGATTTATTTCTCGAACAATCTTGTATATTCGAGTAAGCTTCCTTCATCTTATCCACTTAGTGTTATTTTTAATTACTTTAAATATCTGAACAATTCTGGAACGACCAAGCTTTGCAAACTTACATTTCCTAGCAAGCTTTGTAAAATAAAATCGAGCAAGCTTTATGCTAATACATTTAAAAATGAATTTTTGGCACTATTCATGAACAAAACGAAAAAAATGCATTTAAAACCCACTTTCAAAAGGTATATAAGAGGGACTTAGAGAAATTTTCAGTTTTCACTTCTCTCTCTTACCACTATTGCATTAATGCCTGTACAATTCGTTCCAGAATCTCAAACGTTCTTCAAATTTCCTACCATAAATTTGTCAGCCCACAAATTCCGACTCGGTAAGCATCAATTGACTGTTTTCCGACACTGATTATACGGAATTGGGGCTTTAATTTTCATCTTAACTAACATATATGTTTTTCTATGTAGGTTTATAATTTGTCGAAGAATAGGTTCATAAAGAAAATCTTCTATTTCTTCTATAAATTATTACTTATAACATGTTAAAGTTATGAACTTTATGACTAATCTTTACTTTGAATGTGTTAGTGTTTGTACAGTTATGGCGACGTATCCATTTGAAAAGAAACACATATGTCTGCGCTACTCCAATTAACCCCTGATAATCAACTGGTGGCACTGATGATAAGATGGCTTCAAAGATCAAATCTAAGATTTTTGTTAACAGAGTGCCCGGTCATTTATAGAAATCATCAACTGAATTTCTGGCATTCGGCACAACTATTTGATGATGCAGGAGGTAGGCGGATAGTGGCTATTGTTGACAGGTAGGAGATTGTAATTACGGAACAACTTATAAGGCCTACTCTTCAATTGAATGATGTTGTGGAAGCCCCATTATCCCAAATCAATTTCTCCACCAATCGTTTATTGACAATATTTCAGGAGACTCTGTGATATCAAGGTAATGTCTGATATACGTCTATTTATACATTTCGAATCCCTTGTAAAGTTATGTGTATTTAATGTTTCGAGTTCATTTTAGTTCGTGTTTTGTTCGTCTATTATTATTTAAGGTTTTGAGTCAAGTTTTATATGTTTATCATGTTTTAAATCGTTTGGTGTCTTGAATGTTAAGCTTTAATTCTTTCTATTATTTCGTGAGAAGTTTATTCTCGTTTTGCTCGTCAATGACTACATGATTAGTTCACTTAGAGTTTCGATTTGTTTTCATGTTGATGGTGGATTTTGAGTCAAGGAAAAGAAGTTCTAGAGGTTTCTCATCGTTACTTGGAGTTCAAGAAAGAGATCTAACATGATTAAATAATAAATAAAAGCAAAAAACGAAAATTCCTAGCTGGAGAGCGCAGTGCCGCGCGGAGGTGAAGCCAAGTGGGGTCGCAGGGCGCCTAGGCCTCCCTGGTCAGCCATCTTTGCAAGTCCAAGCCCGTTACTCGCTTATATAAACATCTCTTTATACCCTAGCCGATTCTAAGCTTATTTCCAGCCGATTTCAAAAGGAAAAAGCAAGGTTTTGAAGGATTTTGGAGGTTGAATACATTAGAGATCATAGAGCTTTCATACAAGTGTTCGAGGATCGATTAAGAAGGGTTCTTTCGTTCTTTTTCATTATCCTTGGTCATTTTCTATCATGATTCTCTTTTGTTTTATTTGTTCTAGTTATTTGATAATGATTCTAGGCTAGACTTCATGTCTACCTAGGTTTGATGAACATGTGTTGACTTGATTCTTGCTTTGGACTAATGTTTTGATTATGGTTTCGTTATTTTAATTGTAAAAGACTTGATTTTGCTTTCATGATGCATATGAATGTTTATTATCTTGATTGATTGTTAAGTAATGCTTCACATAGATCTTATATCTTTTGATTGTGTTCTTTTGATTTAGGGTTTATGTTTAATCATTACTTGGTGTTTTGATTATTGTAATTAAATGGTCCCATGAGATCATAGAAGCTTGTTGATAGTTGGTTAGGGTTTTGAATGTTCTGCTAAATTCCAATAGCTGTAAGGTGAGGAGTTGTTCATGTGTCTTGGTCAATCACATGCTAGGATAGATAGTGACAATATTCTTGCTTATTGTGTTGATCCATGTTCATGATGTCATGTTAGCTTATCAAGTTATCTAGGGTTTAGTGTTTCGTGAGATTGCTTGCCTAAGATACTATTAATTAACCCTATTTGATAACCGTGAGGAGATCAATACAACTGATTGCTTAATAATCTAATATTCATTCTTTAGGATTTTATTTGATGCGATCAAGGGTTCTTTAGGGTTTGTTAAATGAATATATTTAGAAATCAGTTTTCATATCATGTTATTTGTCCATTGCTTGATGATTGTTGATACATGGGATTCTTACCTAGGTAGATTCCTTCTCTGATTGGTTTCGATCTTGTGATTAATTGCTTGCTTCTTGTTTAATTGTTTATTTAATTTCTTAGCTTAATCTTAGTTTAAAAACCCCCTTAAAACATTTATAATAAATAGTCTTGTCATAAGTCAAGTCTAATTAGTTAATTAACGTAATTTATAGAGTCCTATGGGTTCGATATTCCGTACTTACTTAGCTTTAGTACAATTGATCGGTTCACTTTCCGGTGTTTTGTGTAGTTGAGTCTTAAGTCTAGTTTTTATTACTTGTTTAGTTTAGTTAATATTTAATTGACTGTTTCTAACACATCAAGTTTTTGGCGCCGTTGCAGGGACTCTTGGCGATTGCGTTAATAGCTTTACAAGGATAGTAAGGCTAACAGGTAATAACAGTGGCCGGTTGTGATTAGCTGATCACCTTACTTTCCGTGTCCTATACACTTCCCTTTATGAGTCTATTTGTGCCGGTTCTTCTTAAAACAGTTAATCAATCAAGGAAATCAAGTAATCCTATCTCTAATATTAACATACATTATTTAATCATACATTCTACCTTTACTGGGCGTGCTTGAGCGACACATGGCATTCTTGAACTGACATCTTCTTTCCTTTCTTAATTTAATCCAATCCTCTGTTCGAGTCTAAGCATGTAGGATGCTTAAATCTCTCGAACTTTGCTCTGATACCAACTTGTAAGGCCCCGTTACCGGTACCTCACATTTGGACGTTGGATTTACTCATCAACATAGTTCTATTTATCAGAGTTAAAAAAAACATACGCGGAATATAAAAACTTTCATAAAACATTACATATCAAATCATAAACATGCCTTAAAACATTCTTCTTGTCTTTCAAATCAAAACACAACTTATAAAACATAGCAGATCTTCAGATGCCAGGCTTTTATTCTTCTGCCATATCCCGCTCACGCCAACTGTCGTATCCTACTCACATGCGTGCATATTAAAAGTCAGCTACGCTGAGTGAGTTCTAGTTAATCATACGTCATACAATTCATACACTTACCTTCAATCATGCATCCGAAGATACATAATAATTATTTTACTAATTTACTTTCATTTCATACTTTCATACATACGTACATACTTTATTACTTTCATACTTTATATTTACTATCAATTCTATCTCAGATATTATTAGGGTCTTATCCCTTACTTTTCTATCTCAAATATTATTAGGGTCTTATCCCTCTTTCCTTTGTCTATCTCAGATTTTATTAGGGTCTGATCCCTTTCTTGTCTATCTCAGATATTATTAGTATCTGATCCCTTTTTACTTATCTATCTCAGACATTATTAGGGCCTGATCCCTTTCTTCTCTATCTCATATATTATTAGGGTCTGATCCCTTATTTCTTCATCTTCGTACATACTGACTTTTCATAACCATAACATACATATACTTTCTTTAATTATTATTACATACTCATGTGTTGTACATATATATCATACCCATTCATCTTGCATATTCATACCTCCCTTGTCAATACGTGCAATATCCGAAGATCATTCACGTACCGACAAGCTTTCGTTCATATACATAACATAATATCTATCACATAAATCATACATGGCATACACATACCATTTAAGGTAAGTGTATTAACTATCACGTCGAGTATGCACACAGCCCCGAAAACATAACAAGGAAAGGGGCTAGAAACTGACCTGGATCCTGTTGCGATCGCCGTTTATCGTAATTCCTTTCTTTAACAGGGCTCGGCTAATTGTAATATATATTTTTGTTAATTAACCTTCTACTTGATTAAGTTGGTATTTAAGTTAAGCAACATGATTCTAAGTTGGGCTTGTTTATATTAGTTCATGATGATGGGCTGATCTGGTTTTAACTATGAGCTTTACATGATGTGGGCTTATTAGTTGTTTCAGGCCCAACTGTTCACTACCTGGGCCCAATCGGATTCAGCCCTAAACCCAACAAAGAACAAGGTCAGCCGAGAACCTTAGGGACCGAGAACCCTCAAATTTGGCCGTGATCCTTACTTAACGTAGAACCCGTGTTTTCGGCCGAGAACCCAGACCGAGAACACATGGTCACCGAGAACTCCGACCGAGAACTCTTGGTGACTGCATGTTTGACCGAGAACCACATGGTTTGACCAAGGATTCTCGAATTTGGCCGAGAACCCCCCCCCCCCCCCTCTCCAGCTCAGCTAATCTTCCTATCTTACGTTTCCACCTTGCCCAGTATCTCGTTCTATGGTTCAAATTATGATCTTTTAATCCTTTATCATCATTATTCATACCCGTTTTACACTCATTACTATCACGGCTACAAGATCTATCCCGTTTTAGGCATAAAGCTTAGACCTTTATAGGTTTAAAACGTTCTAGACTAGATCTAGGGTTCATCTTTGAGCCGTATACTATCATAAGACCATTAGGTTCATTTTAATCTCCAAGTTTGCATTTTTATGAGACATCTAGATCCAATCTACTCTAGGGTCAAGTTTCATGGCAAAACGTTCATAAAAACGTAACCTTTATTCATAGAGAACATACCTTTTGATGTTTCTAAGTCACGATTTTGCTTGGTTTATGATCTTGGACTTGTTATCTTACTTGTATGATTGAAGATCCTTAGTCACGATGCTTGGTTGTGGATTCGGATGGTGGCCGGCGGCTAAGGAGGTGTTCTTAGGCTTAAGTGTGTGTTTTAGGTGTAGAGAGAGAATAATATGGATAAAATGGAAAGATTTAGGGTTTAAGGGGTATTTATACTCCCTTAATCCCATGGACCTAAGACCCATCTTTCCTTTTTAGTCCATGCTTAACCCATCTAATTAACTTACTTATCTCTCTCTCTCTCTTTATTATTATTTAATTTACTAACTCTAGTAAACTTTTCCGATATAAGAATTAATATATAAAATATTATTCGAAATTTTGGGATGTTACAAGTCTTCCCTCCTTAAAGAGGTTTCGTCCCCGAAACCTAACTATCATCTAACAAAGCAGGGTAAAACTTGCGCATCTCTTCCTCGACTTCCCACGTAGCATCCGATCCCTTGTGGTGCTTCCATATTACCTTTACTAAGGGTATAACTTTATGACGAAGTTGCTTCTCCTTGCGGTCCACTATCTCGATCGGTTGTTCAATATAGTTCAACTGTTCATCAACCTCAATGTCCATCAATGGCACGTGATACGTATCATCAGCAAGGCATTTTCTCAGATGAGAAACATGAAAAGTTGAGTGAATTCCTTCTAACTCTTCAGGAAAATCCAGCTTATAAGCTACTTCACCCACACGATCTATAATTTTAAACGGTCCAATATACCTTGGACTAAACTTTCCCCTCTTTCTAAAGCGAATGATCCCCTTCCAAGGCGCGACCTTGAGCATCACATTGTCACCAACGTTAAACTCGATCGGTCGTCGCCGCTTATCAGCATACGATTTATGTCTGTCTTGAGTAGCTTTCATTCTTGCTTTAATCTTATCGAACTTTGAAGGCGTCTCTTGGACCACCTCTAAACTTCCCATCTCTTTCTGACCAATCTCTCCCCAACATACCGGGGTTCTACATCGTCTACCATAAAGCATATCAAACGGTGGCATACCAATACTTGAATGGTAACTGTTGTTATAGGAGAACTCTGCCAGATGCAGGTGATAATCTCAACTTCCCTCAAAGTCCAAAACACAAGCACGTAGCATATCCTCAACGGTTTGGATTATCCTTTCAGACTGCCCATTGGTTTGAGGATGATACGACGAACTGATGTTTAATCTTGTTCCCATAGCTTCATGAAACTTCTTCCAAAATCTCGAAGTAAACCAAGTATCTCTATCATACACGATTGTTAACGGTACTCCATGCTTAGATACGACCTCTTTTATGAACAAGCTTGCTAACGTTTCTGACGAGATAGCCTCTCGTATAGGCAGAAAGTGAGCACTCTTGGTCAAACGGTCCACAATAACCCAGATGGTATCATGATGCTTAGCTATACGAGGTAGCTTAGTTATGAAATCCATGGTAATGTGTTCCCATTTCCATTCAGGTATCTCAAGCGGTTGCATTTTCCTATAAGGCTTCTGATGTTCGGCTTTGACTTGTAAACAAGTTAAGCACTTACTAACATAATCCACTACATCTTTTTCATTCCTGGACACCAGTAGTATCTTTTCAAATCTTGTTACATCTTTGTAGCTCCAGGATGAATCGAATATCTTGACTTATGAGCTTCATCTAAGATTCGACCTCTAAGATCTCCATGGCGTGGAATCCACATACGGTCAAATCTAGTCTTAACGCCATGAGTGTTTTCCATCAACTCATCTTGCTGGGGGTAAACTCTCTCTTTCTTAACTAACCCTTCATCTATTAACACCTCTGACTGCACTTTGATGATTTCTTCGAAAAAACTTGAATTCATAATCAGCTGATATGACTTTACCGTTGCAAGGACTTCCTCATTCTTACGACTTAACGCATCAGCGACCACATTAGCTTTACCAGGATAGTACTTAATATCGCAGTCGTAATCCTAAATCAACTCCAGCCATCTTCTCTGCCTCATGTTCAGCTCTTTTTGCTCGAAGAAGTACTTTAAGCTTTTATGATCTGTATAGATGGTACACTTAGTACCATACAGATAATGTCTCCAAATCTTAAGAGTGTGCACTACTGCTGCTAGCTCCAAATTATGCGTCGGGTAAGTACTCTCATGGACTTTCAACTGTCTAGACGCATACACTATTACTTTTCCTCATTGCATCAACACGCAACCTAACCCACGATGCGAAGCATCGGTACAAACAACCAGGTCCTCGTGACCATCGGGTAAATCAAGGATTGGAGCTTGCGTGAGTCTCTTCTTTAACTCTTAAAAAGCTTCTTCTTGAAACTTACCCCAACTGAATACTATCGACTTTCGGGTCATACCGGTCAACGGTGCGGCTATCTTGGAGATACCTTCGATGAATCTTCTATAGTAGCCAGCTAACCCTAGGAAGCTTCGTATGTTAGTCGGATTCTGCGGAGTCTTCCAATTCGTTATCGCTTCAATCTTTGCGGGGTCCACCATAATCCTTTCCGAATTAATCACGTGACCTAGGAATTGCACTTCTCGCAACCAGAATGCGCATTTCGAAAATTTAGCATACAACGTTTCCTTCTTCAGAGTCTCCAGTACCTCTCTCAAATGATCTGCATGATCAGTCTCATTCTTTGAATAAATCAATATGTCATCAATAAAGACGATTACCGATTTATCCAACATAGGCCGACATACCCTATTCATCATGTCCATAAATGTTGCGGGAGCATTCATTAGACCGAATGACATTACGAGGAACTCGTAGTGTCCATATCGCGTCCGAAACGTTGTTTTAGGGATGTCTGCCTCTTTCACTTTCAGCTGATGATAGCCTGATCTAAGATCTATCCCGGAGAACCAACTCGAGCCTTGCAGTTGGTCGAACAGATCATCAATCCTTGGAAAAGGGTATCTATTCTTTACCGTAAGCTTATTCAACTCGCGATGGTCTATGCACATTCTCATACTTCCGTCTTTCTTCTTCACAAATAACACCGTTGCGCCCCACGGGGAAACACTTGGTCTAATAAAACCCTTGTCGAGGAGTTCTTGCAGTTGGGACATTAATTCCTTCATCTCGGACGGCGCTAAACGGTAAGGTGCTTTCACGAAGGGTTGGGATCCTGGTACCAAATCTATCTGAAATTCTATCTCTCGCTCCGGCGGCAACCCCGGAAGATCCTCAGGGAATACTTCTGGGTAATCGCGCACTATAAGAACATATTTCATTTCTTTTGTCTCAGCCGTAGCGTTGACAACATACGCCAGGTAGGCACCGCACCCTCGCCTTAACAAACCCTCGGCTTTTATCATCAAAATGACGTTAAGCCCAGAACTTTCCTTATCACCATAAACCGTCACCGCACTATCATCCAAGGACTTCAATCTTATTATCCTACTCTTACATACTATCTGAGCTTCATACTCAGATAACCAATCCATTCCCAAAACCACATCGAACCCTCCTAAGGTCATAACATACAAAGTAACAGGGAACTAATGTCCCTCTAACTCTATCTTACAGTCCTTAACCATTTCATTATTTTAACTGAAGTGTCGCTAGCGGTTTCTACTATAAAAGTTTCAGACACTCGGCAACATTTCATTTTAGCTAATTTATTAAATGGTGTAGCTACGAAACTTTTGTTCGCACCCGAATCAAATAATACTGAAGCGGATATACCGTTTACTAGAAACGTACCTATGACAACATCTGGAATCTGCTTGGCTTGTTCTTGAGTCAGCATGTAGGCCCTAGTCTTTGGCCTTGTTGGTTCAGCATCCTTCTTTCCACTTCCTCCGGCACCACCATCAGTGCATTTCTTAGCAAAATGTCCCGGCTTACCGCACCTGTAACATGCGGGTTTTGCAGTACAATCGGGAGCATAATGCCCCACCTTTCCACACTTATAACAAGCATTCGATCCTAGCCTGCATTCCCCACCATGATCCTTACCACACTTATAACAAACATCTGATCCTTTACCCCACTTACACTCACCCCCATGCATATTTCTACACGTCTTGCACGATCTCTTCTCCCACACTTTCTGCTTCATATCCTTGGTGTTCCACAACTGAGTACCGGGTCGTTTAACAGGAGCAACCCACTTTTTATCCTTCTTTTCTTCTTCCACCACAACATCATCCGCATCCAGGTCTGCATAAACCATCTCTGCGAGTTCAACAGCATAGTCAAAGGTAGCAGGTTTACTCGTCCTGACAAGCGTGCGGACTCTCTGTGGCAATTCTCTCACATAGCACTTGATCCTTTTAGCCTCAGAGTTAGCCATATCGGGTACCAACCTAGACATTCGGTTGAACTCGGTGGTATACTCACGATGTGTCATCGTTCCAGCTTTCAGGTTCAGGAACTTCATCTCCGCCCTTTCAACTTCGGCGTCAGCACATAATCTCTTCATCACTAACTCTTTCAAATCCTCCTACTTTAGAGCTTTAATCTCATCCCGGGTCTTCCTCTGCTCCACACTCTCCCACCAATACATAGCTTCATCCCCGAATGATTGGGTGGCATAACCGACGGCTTGGTCGGGACGACATTCGCTGATTCTGATAATTTTATCCATGGCGGTTATCCATTGTAGGGTAGCGATTGCGTCTCCCAAACCAGTCAGTTTTGGCGGGTCACAACCCTTGAAGGACTTATAGTTGCACCCACCTCGGCCCCTCTTTCTATCATCAACCTTCACAGACCTTACCACATTCGAAGCCTCTCTCTCCCCCTCATCATCTTTCCTACCACCTCCTCCCGCTCCTTCAGCTGTTCTTTCACGGCCTCCAGCAGACCCTTCAGCATTCATATTTTTCACAGCAGCTGCTACCACTTGAGCAATGGCCGTTTGGATTGCGGGGTCCAGTTGAACTCCCTCGTTGTTACTCGAATTTCCACCGGCTGCACTTCCTTCTCCCTCAGCGTTAGTAGCTGCTCTTACTGACGGCTCTCGGACAACGCGTGGCCTACCACGACGTCCCGTACGCCCTCCTCTTCTAGTAACTTTCTTAGCTCCAGCCATTCGTATTTTATAAGGAAACACAAATATCATCACTTAAGGAACTATTTAGTACAAGGATAGTAAGGCCAACAGGTAATAACAGTGGCCAGCTGTGATTAGCTTATCACGTTACTTTTCGTGTCTTATACACTTCCCTTTATGAGTCTATTTGTGCTTGTTCTTCTTAAAACAGTTAATCAATCAAGGAAATTAAGTAATCATATCTCTAATATTAACATACATCATTTAATCATACATTCTACCTTTACTGGGCATGCTTGAGCGACACATGGCATTCTTGAACTGACATCTTCTTTCCTTTCTTAATTTAATCCAATCCTCTGTTCGAGTCTAAGCATGTAGGATGCTTAAATCTCTCGAACTTTGCTCTGATACCAACTTGTAAGGCCCCGTTACTGGTACCTCACATTTGGACGTTGGATTTACTCATCAACATAGTTCTATTTATCAGAGTTAATAAAAAAATACACGGAATATAAAAACTTTCATAAAACATTACATATCAAATCATAAACATGTCTTAAAACATTCTTCTTGTCTTTCAAAGACCATTATAAGACCATTTGGTTCATTTTAATCTCCAAGTTTGCATTTTTATGAGACATCTAGATCCAATCTACTTTAGGGTCAAGTTTCATGGCAAAACGTTCATAAAAACGTAACCTTTATTCATAGAGAACATACCTTTTGATGTTTCTAAGTCACGGTTTTGCTTGGTTTATGATCTTGGACTTGTTATCTTGCTTGTATGATTGAAGATCCTTAGTCATGATGCTTGGTTGTGGATTCGGATGGTGGTCGGCGGCTAAGGAGGTGTTCTTAGGCTTATGTGTGTGTTTTAGGTGTAGATAGAGAATACTATGGATAAAAATGGAAAGATTTAGGGTTTAAGGGGTATTTATACTCCCTTAAGCCCATGGACCTAAGGCCCATCTTTCCTTTTTAGTCCATGCTTAACCCATCTAATTAACTTACTTATCTCTCTCTTTATTATTATTTAATTTACTAACTCAAGTAAACTTTTCCGATATAAGAATTAATATATAAAATATTATTCGAAATTTTGGGATGTTACATGATGCAGGTAATGAAGAAGGAAATGATGGAGGAGATGGTGAAAATCATGAAGGAGGTGATCCTGTGATTGTTGAAGAAAATATTTATGCTGAGGCTCAGTGGGAGAACCAACCTATACCTACACCACCAACCTCACCCCAAAACCAGCCACTAAACCAACCCATATCACTACCCCAAACAATATCCCCACCCCAACACCAAGATCATGAACAATCCTATCCCCACCAGCTTCACCACTAAACCAAACCCAAAGCCCACCTCAAACCCATATCCCTACCCAATCCCCAATCCTTACTCAAACACCTATCCAATCACCAAACCAAACACAATACCTAGACCAAACGCAACCCAAAGCCCAATCAAAACCCAAGACCAAACCATCCATGAACCTTACATACCACAACATGTCCCAACCCAACACACCATATCAATCACCAACCCAATTCCAAATATCAAACCAACCTACCTTTGAAATTATCCATACCTTTACACCAACAATCTAAACAGTAACCCAACCATCCACAAGCACAAACATTATTGAAAGCCTAATCCATGCACCCATCCCACCCCAAACCAAATCCCTGACCCATTCTCAACTACACCTACCAGTTCCCTTTCCCCTAGTGCACATTTATTTGGAAGACATTTGGATGTACTGATTGAAAATGTTGACTTGAGAAGAAATAACGAGGAGTTGAGAAAGAGGAATGCTGAGTTGGAATCCCTGTTGGCACAAACACAACAAAGGATTCAAACCCTGGAAGTTGAGGTTGAAAAGACCTTAGCTGTACCAAAACAGGGGGAGAATCCGCATGTGGTCAATATTATAAGCGATGATGTTATGGAGGAGGATACTTTTTTGGAGAGGGAGGGTACGTTGAAGAAATTATGTGAATTGTTTGGAAGTGATGAAGAGGATGATAGTGAAGAGAGAAGAATTGATGATAATGATTATGATGCTGATGAATCAGATGGTAGTGAACAGGAGTATGATGTTGTTGATGTGTTAGTTGAGAAGGAGGTTGTTGAGAAGGTGAGTGAGAAGGAGGTTGAGGCTAGTAAGAATGTGGCTGGAAATGAAACTGAAAATTCTTTAACTGAAGCCATAGAAACAGATGCTATAGCTACTGAACCCTAAACAGATGTGATCATTGATGAGGGTGGAGATACAGAGGAGATTGTCTTAGAAGAAGAAAATGTTGATAAATCTGTGGATGTGGAGATGGAAGATCTTTTTGCTGAGATTGATAATTTTCCCAATGAGCCAGATGTGGTGAGGGAAATTGATGAGGATGAAAGAAGGTGTCACACCCTCAAAATCCACTAACGGAGTTTTACCGTCAGAGGGTGTGAACTAACAGGATCGGAATCATTAGTTATAATCAAACCATAAAAACGTTTAAATGAAATTAAGTGCGGAAGCGTAAAAACCAAAAGACAAAAGTTGCGTCACGCAGGACGACTTAAAACCCAAGTAATAATAGTTAAAAAAAACATGTTTGCATATCAGAATGTTCAAAAACCATGCATGATCCTATACCGCGCGCCCGCCTCGGCTACCTGAGAATAACATACTAAAAGTGTCAACACAAGGTTGGTGAGTTCACAAGTTTAAATAAAATAGAGCGTTTAGCGTTTGCGTTCAGCGTTTTTCGTTTAGCGTTTTGCGTTCAGCGTTTTGCGTTACCAGATAGTGTTATGTCAATTATATATCTATAGGTAGCTAGCCTATAAAACAAGTATTACTAAGTGTTCGACACCGAAGCTGACTGTTTATCATTTGCCTTGCCACCAGGTCTATCCCGACCATGGTATGTGTTTAGCCAAGATTACACCCACTCGACCTCCAGTCGAGTTTAGCGTTGGGTGGGGTTTGTCAAAACCAGTAGTACTACTCAACAATGACTCGCTATTATCCAATATTAAACGGTTCGATGTGAATGAAGGACTTTAGTTATTGCGTTTGCCACTTAGTCTTTACAAGTGATATATAATTTATTTATTTATTTTATTTATTTATTTTATTTATTTTTATTTTATTGCCCTTGCTCAGATAGCTCCATTTATTTATCGACTTAAAAAGTTTTCATTTACCTTGTTTTTCGAACCCGCACAACGGGACGAACTATGTGCATCATGCGACAACCTAAATAATTATGAGTGCACGCATAATTATCAAAGTCCTTGCATGGAACTCATGGTGAATACGATTGTGTGTCATAACTCGGAACCTAGGGTGATTTTGGGTAACGTTACAAATATCGACGTGATAAGGGCATGGTGGATACGCCGCTGGTACATCCTATATATAAGTGTCCTTATCATACCTTCCGTTTGTAGCGTTATTTCGGTCACCTGAAGATCTGTGTTATTTTTTATTTTTTTTATATATATAAAAAAAATCTCTTGACACTTTCTTTCTTTATGTTATGTTTTTCTATAATTTCGGGAAGAAATTTTCAAAAAGTTGTGAACACCGTAACATTCGTCAAATTTAAAATCCGAAACCCGACCCATTTATTTTCTTTTACCGCATTTATTATTCGAACAGTCGTTACTAAATAAATTCCCGACCTCATTTAAGGATATATATTTCATTTAATTATTTATTAATCATAACTATCAACAATATGCTATAATACCCCCCCCCCCCCCCTAACTAACTTATTACCACTTTTGCACCCCCACCTATAGACAAGGGACCAAAATGCAATTTACTTTTAAACATTTCCCTCCTCTCCCTTTCTTCTTCCCGATCCAGCGAACACCCCTCCCCCTCTCAAATCTTGATCCGTAATTAACGGTATTAGACGCGTAATTGACACCACCATATCATTCCTTCCCAAAATCCACTCCTACTGACACCCTAATCATGGGAATTACCAATCAATTAACAGTTGTCTCGTTAATAACCAAACCGCGGCCATCTTAGGTCGTTTACACTATAAATACTCGCATATAACGCAATTAAACCTTACCACACCATCAGTACAGCCTCACGAACCAAAGCCCTAACGCAATTTTATCATACAAGCTCGTTCATATCAGTTTCGATCTCAACTTGAGCCGCAAACCCTAGTTCGTCGTTCTCCTTCTTCTCATCATCAATCAAGGTAATCAAATACATGGTTTAGATCGTGTTTATGCAAGGGTCAAAAGCCCTAAACTAGTTTTGATTAATTGTAAACGGTTTTATCAATTTGATTTCCTAGGGTTCTTGAACAATTTGGGTTAAAAACCTGTGTATGTTTATTTATAAACGGGCTGGTCCTTTGTTGCATAATACGGACTGGTCAGCTGGTTAACTCGTTAAGGTTTGGGGGCAGGGGTCACGGGTTCGATTCCCCTGCACCTCGTTTTTTTTGTTATTTTTCTTTGTTCTTTTTTTTAAACTATCTAACTTTATTTTAACAATAATAATAAGTAATAAAGATTATTTTTTTAGAAAAACCGACTTTGTTCTCATATTAAGCTTAAAGGTATATACGTGTGTGTGTGTGTGTGTGTGTATAGTATGCTTAGAAACTAATGTTTTAATAGATATGTAATCAAGTAAATTAATTTTATAAACTATTTATACAACTACAAATAATATTTATAAAGTTATGTTTTTTTTTTCTATACATTAAAATAATTGTTTTATATGATAAATCTTTATATATAATATTAAATTATTATAATATCGTTTAAATAGTGTCCATAATAAATACCGTACTTAGCAAGTCCGTTGTTCTCGTTTTCTCATAGGCTTTAACGTTCGCGCGTGACTCTTTTTCTCGTTCTCACTATCTTAATCATCTTCGTTCATCTTTGAGGTGAGTTTACATATTCCCTTTTTTCCATCTTTTATATTTTGGGGGTAGCATGTATACTGTATTTTACTCATTTTTATTACACATCTATTCAAAACACAATTCAATATATGTTTATGTGTGATTATTGCATGCTCTATGATAATGCTCTATGTGCTTAATTGTTTATTTTATGTTTGGTGGTTGGTATCTCATCCTCATCTATCCTCATCTAGTATGATCATACATTTACCCAAGTACATTGATTTCGTATCAATGAGAACGGGTCCACATCTATTTAGTTGTTTACATTTTCATAGAAACAGTAATATTCATCATTTACATATGAATTGTGGTTTTTTTATCTATATATGTATCTCAACTAAAACTTATGTATTCTCACCAACATTCGTGTTGACAAACTCTATTTTTATACACGCTACAGGTACAAGTAATTTGCATTGTTCAAGATCGAAGAATTTAGTTTTACCTTAGGATATTATTAAAAACACAAAACATGATGTAATCGTTGTTCTGTTTATTGAATTTGTGTACTTGTTTTGTTATTAACGAATTAAATAATTATTGTCACTTTAATTAGTGTCTTTCGAGCTACTGTCCAATCAATGCGTTACGCCCCGGCATGTTCCACCGCCTTTGATCGAGGTGTGACATGTGGGATGTCGCATAGAGCGGGCATGGATGCCTCACCTGGTCACGTAGAGCGGCCAGGTCCTAGTTGCTCGTTTCTTCGTTTTCTGACTCGTTTATCTTCAAACACGCATACCGGCTTCATCCGAATCCCGTTTGAGCTGATTTTTCTTCATTAAACTAGTTTTTTTTCTCTCTGCGACATGGGACCATTCATATACACAAACTTTTAATTTCATTCAAGAAGAAGTTATATTCGTTAACGGTTCACGCATAAAACAACACAAAAACGGGATAAAACGATATGTGTTTTGCAACACATCAACTATCCCCACACTTGAACCTTTTTGGTCCCTGAAAAGATTTATGCAATGGAATCATAATCGGAATACGGATCTTAAAAACATATATACTATTTTAAAGTTCAGAGAAACGCAAAAACCGCAATTGCCGATATAGTTGTCCACTTAAACCCATGCCTTGATCTTTACCGGGACAAATAAAATCCAACAATTTATATTAGTCAGTGGTTTACACTATTAAGACCCACTTATTTTCAGATTTTAGCGGACCAGACCAGCTCAACTTGACTTAAACCTCAAAATCAGCAGATTTAAAATTTTTGTTGCTCTCTTTTTTTTTCATGAACAGTTAAGATGGTCAAGGGTATTGTTTATCCACCTAAGCTTAAGCATCAAAGTCTACCAAGCAGCCATTAGATACGATTAAGGTATAATTAATTAATTAGCTAGTGTTCCCCACAACATGACATACCCCCGTTATCAAGCAATACCCCGAACCATCACCATAGGTGAGCATGCAAAATTTCATCTGTAGGGTTTACATGTAGCGTATCCCGTGTGGTCCGTTTCTTAATGGTAATGAGACGCGAGCAAGGGGACCCCACATGGCTAACAGCGTGGATGATCAAGTCAGTAGTGTATTTGTACTTTTAGTACGTAGTGATCATGTTTATTGACTTATGTGGCAGAAAACTGCAGGGTTGCTCTTTTTTAGCTTAATCTTAAATATTCACAATCCCACTTAGGAATTGTAAATACCCAGATGAATAGACTGCATACAGACCCATGGTCTCCGGACCCGAAGCATCCCATCAATACAAGAATTAAGGTTATAAAACCATACGCCAATCAAGTGTAAAACACTAAAACTAAGCACTTTAAGATTTATATCACCGGCTACATGGCACACTCTAACGTTAAACCTACCCAATCATCATATGATAACGTATTCAACTTTAAAATTCATAATATTTTTAACATTCACAATTCATACCAAAAATTGAGGCTTGAGTATGGCCCGACCTTTCATTACTTATCTTCCACAAACAAAAAGCTTTACCCATAAAAGATTTCCGTTTACCATTTTATCAAATTGCCCTTTCATTCTCAAGGCTGAGCCTACCGACACATCCCAAGTTAAGTGTGATTTCTTTTATATTATCTCATATTATTAGTAGTTTGAAAAACCAATTTCCGAGTTTACTATCATCTTCCATTATTTGCCAAAATATTCATTAAATTTTTGGGACATTTTTCTTTTAAGTTTTCAATCAATGTATTTTTTCAAATTATTTTTTATTTATTTTTTATTTTTTTATATCACCCTAAATTATATAACTATTTTCTAAGCTCGTAAAAAGATGGACATGTGGTGGTGTGCTGGTTTGAGTGCATCTAAGTCTTACCATCTCAAAGTTTTCAAATTATGGTAATCCTCCCTAAGCATCGAAATTCGGTTTCACCGTTTTTCAAATTATTATGTATATAAAAACTGCTAAAGAGGACTATCAAAGCTAGTTGGGCCTACCGACACATCCCAAATCAGATATGCAAACCATCTCTTATTTTATTATTATATTATATATTTCAAAAGTTCCGAGAGTTCGTTAACACAACGGTAATAATATAATTTCCTTCTTAATGTAGAAGAAAATCAATTTTCAAGGGACATTTTTCTTTAAAACTTTTTTTTTGTTTTCACATTCAGTCGCCCCAACCACTTTCAGTTTTCAGGTAAATGGCTATCCCGTACGTGTACAAGCAGATAACAGGACCAAACTCATACAAGTATATGTCCCTCAAACTTGAGTAACCGACATAATTTTCGGCGAAAGAATATTTTTTATTAAATATTAACTCCCAAGATTTTCAATATTCTTTTTATTTTTCTTAAAAATGAAAACGTCAGTTCCCCATCTCCACACTTAAATTTCACATTGTCCTAAATGTGAGACAAGGAAAAGACAAAATTAAACATAAAGAAAAATAAAGTAGAATAGACTCCTCTGATATATGTGATCATGCAAGTGTGCAGTGAATCATGTTTCTCGCCCTCCTATTCGAACGCAAGCTTAAAACTCCAGTGCTCTCAATCAAGCTATCATTAACGAACGAAAGTGGCAATCCTTAAGCAAATCGCATCCCCACACTTGTTTAAAACTCTAGCTCATCAACCGTCATCAACCAGCCAAGGAATAACCTGCAAGTAAGGAAGAAACACCCGGCAAAACTCGGAAATAAAAATAAAAATGAAAATAAAATAATAAGGAAAGATATTACCGGGTTGCCTCCCGGTAAGCGCTAAGTTTATTGAATAGTCTTCAGCCGGACTCGCTCCCGAAACCTCAATCAGGAGGTTTCTCCTTTATCCTCTTCCCATCGATGCTCCTCAATACTCTCCTCTTACAATTGGTCGGGAAGAAACCAATTGCACAACTCTCATGGGCCCGACCATATGAATTAAACTCGGCCCGCCAACTCTTGAATTCCCCCAAAAATGGTTCAATGAAGAGAAACAGGGAATTGAATCTCTTCATCACACTATGGTTTCTTCGCCTTGAAATCCTCCTTCTAATTCTTTTAGCCAAATTTTTAAACCTTAACACGTCCTGAATGGAGACTGAGTACGGTTCGTGTTTTGGTTTTTCACAATCGAGGTGAAGTGTCGGAAGGACCAAATCACTAACTACTTCATGGCTCTCCTTACAAAGCTCCTTCTCGATCCCCACACTTGGCTCGTTATATATTAAATCTTCAAGCAGCTTTATATCACCAAGTGGGTCAAACTCGCGTTCATCCGTAATGGCAAAGTCCATCAACTCTTCACCAAACTCATCCTTAAATTCTTCCTCCCAAGAGGGAACATACTCCTCTACTCTCTGCTCCTCCATTCCGGTATCTTCAATATCACTCAGGGTTTCAAACAAAGGTGGATTCAAAGGTGGAATATATTCCAAATCATTTCTAATAGCAAACAATATCATCCATTATTGCCTCCGATTCTGGGGTGGGCTCTAATATATTCCCTGACAAATCTTTATACGCTAAAAAGTTCCCCATTTGATCATATGCAAATCGGTATGGAGGAGGCTTTGCAAGAAGTGATTCCCATGGAGCTTTTTGTGCCTCGACTTCTATATTTCTCCTCTCATAAGCATCATGAACCCAGTGATATCCGCCACAAACTTTGCACCATGGTTCTCCAACTTGTAATCTGAACATTTTTCCTGTAAAGAACACCCAAAACAAATGGATCACGGGCAGTAGAAAAAAATATAATAAAATAATTATAAAATAACAATAATAATAATAATAAAAATAAAACCAAACTTAAAATACAATACACTAAAATAAACTTAACAAATTAAAATAACTAATCTAATCTAAATATAAACACGAAACAACTAGCAAACAAGGTAGGTCCTAACTCGAGTCTTTCTCAATACGCCTCAAACCGTGTCACCGGCAACTGCGCCAAAAACTTGATGTGTGTCTAACGAGTGCTATTCCTATGGAACTCACAACTAAGCTTTAAATTTAAAACGAAACTCCTAATGAATCCACACACAACCGGCAAGTGTACCGATCACAAGTAGTATAGACCTAAGAGGTCCGAGTATCGAACACAAGGACACGCGAGAACGCATATGACAACTAAACCCTAAACAAGACCTTCCTAAGAATAATATTTTTTAAATTGATTTTTAATAATTAAACAACTTGACTTAAATTACTTTAACTAAATTAGTTAACTTAACTTACTTAACTGGACTAACGAAACTGACAGACAAAATTTCTTGATTTAGAAACTTAACTGACAATGGAGGAAACGTCTACCTAGGTAAGAATCATATTGAAGGTCTAACAAGCTAATGGATCGAATTATCTCATGACACCGGTATCTAAAGATGACAAAACTAAGGTTCGTTCAAGAAAGCTAGATCACCTCTTGGTCTCACTAACAAACCATAACTTACACTTAATTGATTTAAGAACAAAACGGGAAACGAATGCTATGGTGTTCTAATGTCGACTCTCCTCTCGGTCTCACCGACACACGACCCTAATGGGAATGAATACTACGCAACCAAGGATAGAGGAACAATTTGGTTTAACTCAAACTAAACCAACTAATCGCTCACAAACCCAAACCCGACAAGAACCGAACTCGCTCTCGCGCAATCCTAATCCTAACAAGTAAAAGCTATGAGACGACTTTACTTCCTATCACCTCTCGGTCTCCAAGAAGGTGTTTACCCGCTGAATTCAATCAATTAACAATCTCAACAAAACCCTACGGTTGATCCTACCGCAAACAAACTCTAAACGCAAAGTAAAGGCTTGAACATACAACTATCAATCAAAACCATTTCAATTAATCGAAGTATGAGATTATGAGACAAAACCAATAAAATCACAGCCACTAAACACAACCTAATTCATCATTAAACCAAACTTTCAATAGCAATTGAAGTCATATTAATCAAACAATCCATTTAGTTCATCAAAACCGAACAATAATCATCTAACCTAGGTAGAAAAAAGAGGTTTAGCCAATCATAATCAATGAACAATAGATAAAATAGATATAAATGATAAACATGTTCATATAAATCTAATTACAAAAGGTTTGAATGATTAAAAACCAAAAACGAACACACAAACGTTAAAATAGTCAAAACCGACAACCGAAGGATAAAAGATGGAACCGTAAGCTTGTCCTCCTTAGTTTCTCCTCCAGAGAAGGTGTGGTGGCTGGAAATATTATGTTAATTCGTTCATAGGGTATTAGCCCTTTATATATATATATATGTTTAAACACCTCCTTCCTAATATAAAATAGGTTAAAACAAGCCCACAAGGCCCACTAGAAGACAAAATAGATGTGGTAGCTGATTCCTGAATATTCTTGGCAGCCTTTGGGGCATGTGGGACGTCGCATAGCGCGGGCATGGATGCCTCACCTGGTCGCGTAGTGCTGCCAGGTCCTGGGTGCTCGTTTCTTCGTTTTCTGACTCATTTATCTTCAAACGCGCATACCGGCTTCATCCGAATCCCGTTTGACCTGATTCATTCTTCATTAAACTCGTTTTTTTTCTCTCTTCAACATGGGACCTATCATATACACAAACATTTGATTTCATGTAAGAATAAGTTATATTCGTTAAAGGTTTACGCACAAAACAACACAAAAACGGGATAAAACGCTATGTGTTTTGCAACACATCAAGCCATCATCATAATCATATCTTGAGGAATAAAAATTCATGTTGAGGATGAAATAGTGAGAATTATTAAATCCAACCTTATAACCTTTATCACACATTTGTGAGATGCTCAAAAGGTTATATTGCAATCCTTCCACATAAAACACATTGTCAAATGACACTTTGTCATTGGTTAGAATACATTTCCCCATAATCTTCCCTCCATTTTCATCACTCCCAAATGCAACTGGTTCTTCAAACTTCTCTTCATAGTTCACTAGTGACCTCTTGTCACAAGTCATGTGCCTGGAACATCCACTGTCCATATACCATACGTCATTGATTAGTGTGGACTATTCCTGCACAAATCAAAGAAAATAATCTGTTAAGGGATGAAACACATGCTGAAATAGCTTGCAAATCATCATCAATATTATTAGTTGTTGCATTGGGTTTGGGGTCTTCATAAACAATCTCACAAGATGCATCAGAATCATCTGATTCATAGCCAGTTTCATATGATCTGTTCACATATGGAACTATGGTAGTGCATTCCTCAACAACATACTTTCTCTTCACATTTGTCACTAATGTTTCACATGTTTCATATGATATGTTCACATATGTAACTATGGTAGTGCATCCATGCCCGCGGTATGCGACGTCCCCCATGCCCCAAAGGTTGCCAAGAATGTTCAGGAATCAGCTACCACGTCTATTTTGTCTTCTAGTGGGCCTTGTGGGCTTGTTTTAACCTATTTTATATTAGGAAGGAGGTGTTTAAACATATATATATATATATATATATATATATATATATATATATATATATATATATATACATATATATATATATATATATATAAAGGGCTAATACCCTATGAACGAATTAACATAATACTTCCAGCCACCACACCTTCTTTAGATGAGAAACCAAGGAGGACAAGCTTACGGTTCTATCTTTTATCCTTCGGTTGTCGGTTTTGACTATTTTAACGTTTGTGAGTTCGTTTTTGGTTTTAAATCATTCAAACCTTTTGTAATCAGATTTATATGAACATGTTTATCATTTATATCTATTTTATCTACTACCTCATTTCTTGGTTTCCAAAGAAATCCTTGAGGTTCAAACCCATGTTTCTACAAGAATTTTTCATCACCATTTAACTTTGTTGATTTCTTTCTCATAACCATCTCTCTTCTGACTTTTTCTTCACCCTCTTTCTGCTTCCAATGATCAACAGATTTCTCATTCTTAACATCCTTAACAGGATTTATTCTGATTTGTTGTTTCATTTTTGGAACCTTCTTCTCTTCAACTACTTTCTTTTCTTTCTTGTCAATGATCTCAGTTCTCTTCTTGTTGGTTTCTTCATTCCCGCTGTTAGTATCAACAGATGGCTTCTTGCCTTTACCGAAATACTCATCATATTTCTTCTTGTAATAACCAAAATCTTGCCCAAATTTGGTTGTATCAGGAACATGAAATAGTTTGAATGTAAATCTTTCATGACAAGAATTAGTATGATGTCCATACACATCACAATGCTTGCACCAAACCTTTTCTTTAAAACTCTCACTTGATTTCCCCTTTTTAAATCTTTCACTTGGCCTTAGGGGTTCAATTCCAATGGTCCTTTTATTTTTAAGTCCATCAAAGTCCATTGAGAAAGGCACAAATTCCTCAATCTTGATTTCTTGACTTTCCAATAACTCTTGACAAAGACAATTCTCTCCAAATTGATTGGTTCTTCATCAATGTTTCCTTTATAACTTGATTGCCTTCTCTCATACTCTTCCACAGTCTCAACTTTTCCAACATCAAATAATTCCTTATTTGAGAAAACAAGGAAAAAAGGAATAAATTGATCACTATCCAAAGTGTCTTCAGTCTTCTTCTTGTTCTTAACCCTTTACTCCTTGAATGCTTCTTTGCTTGAAGGCCTTACTGCATTATATTTACCCTTTGATCCACCACATATGTCAAATGACACATGTTCCCTTCTCATCTGTTCATGATGTTTTCTCATCTTAGGTGTGATCTTTGGTAACATAGGAATCTTGCTTCGTAGACTTGAATTGCCTTTTCTTTTATATTTTGAATCATCTTCACATGAGCATTGATCACTTGAGTCACTAAGATCATCTTTGTTCAAACAATCTTCATCAAAATCATCTTCAGACACTTGTATACCAACAGAATTTTCACCATGCTTCTCCTATTTCATCACCAGCTCACCTTTTTCATCAACCTCAACCCTCTCATAATTTTTAATAAATTCTTTCTTTTCCTTAAACACCTCTCTAAACTGATCAAGGTACGCCTCTCTCTTATCCTTATCAACCTTCAATGAGTAATTGTAGTTGAAAGGTGGAGAAACAGTCTTATACTTATCTTCCTCCTTGATCTTGTTTAGTTTGCCACAAATATTTCCAGTTGAAACTAAATTCTTCAAGAAATCATTTTCAACTTGAAGTTTAGTGTTCTTCAATTTTTCATCAAGAAACATCTTCTTCAGCCCTTCTACTTCAGTGACATATCTGGATTGCACCATGTAGCTATCCATACAGTCTTGTTCAAGACTTTTAATTCTTTCTTCATAGGTTAGGTCACTTGCCTCATACACATTTATCATACTTTGCTTATTGAAAAATTCTTTTTGTAGCTTACCAAATGTCATTCTCAGGGATTCATTTAATTCAAGTAATTCAAGCTTTGAAAGATCTGAATGTACCTGAGATGAAGAGGATTCAGCTTCATTCTCCATTTTAGCCATGAATGCTACATTTTCTTTCTCAATCTCACTTGCATGATCACCCTAATCAAAGTTTCCTTTTTTTGTGCGGCCAATGCAACATTCCCTTGGTTTCTGGGTTGGTTGGTATTGTTTCTGTTGGGGTCTACAGGAGCTTGTGGAGGGTTTTGATTATTTCTTTGAAAGTTCTGGTTTTAGGGAATAACTTGTTGGTGATTCTGTGGTTGTTGGTTGTTGTAGTTGCTGTTGAAATTTCTCTGATTACCTTGATTCTGATTCTGGTACTGGTTTCTTGGTTGAGAAAACTAATTGTTTTAAAAATTTCTTGGTTGATTACATTCCCTTGCAAAGTGTCCTGGCTATTGACAGTTGTAGCAAATTGCCTTTGATTTATCAAAACCTACCATGTCATTAGACCAGACACAAAGGATCTTCCTGTTCTATTAAGCAACCTCTTGCTTCTCAAGCTAGCATAACAGCTTGCCATTTTAGATCCATATCTTCTAGGTCATTAGCATCAAATTGCTCTAAATCTTCTTGGACCACACTGGTGTGAATCAAGTTCTTGGCCACAAAGGCATTGTAGGAATCAGTGAACATTGAAAACAGTATCATTGTCAGCAATCATTTGGACATTAAATCTGGTTAAGGAGCATGTCCATTGACCATAGAAGTTGTATCATTCTCATCAATCATTTGGACATTAAATCTGGATTGTCCACTTTGATTGTGAGCATTGCCAGCAACAAACCCCCTTGGTGTGTCACTCCCATAATCACTTGGTTCTTCAATGATGGGAATCTGTTGTTGATTCTTTATGGACATATTTCCCATGGGTGCTATGAGAGCATTTGTCACCTTAAAACATGGTTTGTCTTCCTTGATCATGTTATTCTCTATCATCTCATGTCCAGCTGCTTGTAGAAAGCATATGACATCATCTAGCTTCAACTGAGGGAAATTTTCCTTTCTTTGATGAATTTACTGGCAGTGTACCATTCACCAGAAAGAGATTACAACAACTTCTTGGTCAAATCAAAATCAGTGATAGCCAGATCAGTTGTTCTGATTTCATTCACAATTGCCAAGAATCTATGAAGCACATACCTCAATTTTTTACCTTCTCTAAACTCGAAACGATCAAGATCGGATTTCAACATATCCTTCTTAATATCTTTCAACTCGGTGTTGCCTTCAAACATTTCAACAATAGCGTCCCACATTGCTTTGGTTGTGGTGTGATGAGCCACACTGGTTAAGAGTTCCCATGACAAGCCCAGCTTCAGCATAGCAAATGCTCTGACATCCTTTTTCTTCATTCGAACCTCAACAATTTGATTGTTTTCTGTTCCATCTGACACATAGGGCTCGTTCTTGATATATTTCCACATCTCTACATCGTTGTAGCAAACGGCAGCTTCGAATAGCACCTTCCATTTGATGTAGTTCTCATGTCCATACAATTTGGGTATCTTGTTAGTAGACACATCTTGCTCGTCCATAGACATCTTTTTGGTATTTTTGAAATATTTTTTAAACAAAGAAAAACTTAATAAACTTGAACAAAAACCTTAAACACTCTTTTAAAAAATAATCAGATCTGTGGTTGAAAACCTCAAATCTGATATGCCTGGACAGATTAGAGCAATATCTAAAATAACAATAAGAATTCCAATGTAAATCTGAGTAAGAAGATACTTTTAAACTTCACAAATATTGTAGACCTGGTAAAAATGAAAGAACAGGGCAGCTGACGTCACAAACCAATGGAGCAGTTGTTAGCTGACGTCATTCTTCATCTTCAAAATCAGCAATATTCAGCAACAATCCTTCACACTAATAGCGGAAACAAGCTCTGATACCACTTGTCGGTCTCACTATATCACTAGGATAACTCACTAAATCATTGTCGTAACTAAACACCTAAGTGTCGACAAGAAGGTTAATGATGGCTACTATTTCGTGAAGAACACTAGAATATTAATGGCGGAAACACTAACACTCTAATTTTTGCACATTGAACACTAAAGTAACAAACACACGATTAACCCAAAAGAGTTCCATTTAATATTGCGAAAGATACAAACGAAATCAATTAGGGTATAAAAGTGGAATGTCAGGATCTTTAGCGGGTTTCCATACAGTATTTGGTCTGCCGTCAATCACAATATTCGCAGGTGTCAGGTGTGTCATAGGCGTGCCCTAAAATATTCCTTTTATAGGCCTAGCCCTGACATCTAACATTCCACATTTAGAAACCCTAATCATTGGTTTATAATCAAACGTATTATTCTAAGTGTAAAGCAGGTCTTCGGGCAAGCTTTGCAGCATTTGTCTTCATCCAACAGACCTGGTAACAAAGTGTGCTGGGGAACAGTTCTCCGGGCAGACTTTACTTAGAATATTTTCCTTAGAAAATATTCACCTAGCAGACTTCAATCCTTTTGACCATATCAAACTTTTCTCGATAACAGTCCTATGAGCAAACTTGTTCTTAAGAGATCCCTTCAACCTTTTGTTATCTTTAACTTATTGAACAAACTTAAGTGTGCTGGTAACATTGGAGCTTGCTATTATTTGAACCTTTCTCGGTAGAAGTATAAGTAATTTCTTGATCAACTTCCTTCAAGCTTGTTGGGACCACTATTTATTAAGAATGAACCTTGCTAGATTTACCAAAAGACTTGGTTTCAGCTTTGTTTAGTCAAGAGTTTGCTAGGAAACAAACCTTGCTTGACTTGAAGAACAACCTTGCTAGACAAAGTGAACCTTGCTCGGTTTATCACTTAAGAGGAATTCTAGAAGATACCTTGTTGGGAAAGCAAAATACCTTGCTAGGATAAGTAAGAGCTTGCTGGGAAGCCTGAGCTTGCTCGGTTTCCATACTTAGCCATTTTCATGGAGGTTGAGAAGTTTCCATTCTTTCTTTGGACTTTTTCCCAGCCGCCTCAATCTTCTCTTGGGTGATCATATCCCAAGATTCTTTATCTTTAACGAAGGACACAAGCTCGATTTCATAGGTCACAGTGGAGTTAGGAGGAACAACCGCTACCTCCTGCTTAGATTAAGCAGAACCGAAAGCATATTCCGGTGCAATAGTTAGAACAGCTACCTCCCTTTTCATCATTGTCATCACAGCTCTATCGAGCCCGTCAATAACTTTCTCTTCATCTGTCTTGTACTCAAACAACCCAGTCTCATCATAACCTTTCTTAGTGAATATGGGGCCATCTTGCAGCTTACCAATCAATTTCACCTTAAAAACAGCTCCTTCATTAGTTTTTTTCATATCCTTCTCCTTCTTTCAAAATCTTCTTCATAACCTTTATGTCTTTTCACATCCCAACAATTGGTAATGTTGTTGTGAAGTTCGCGGTCAATTTAGACAACAGACATGTTGTTCCATATAACAAGATATTATTAAAAAAAATATCAGGCCCATATTAATGTTGAATGGTGTAATCAAGAGGGTTCGATAAAGTATTTGTTTAAGTACATTAATAAAGGCCCGGATCGTGCTACTATATTGCTTGTACAAGACAACACTAACAATCAAGATGAAGTGGTAGACGAAGTAAAGGCGTTTTATGATTGCAGATCTATCTGCATGTGAGGCTGCATGGAGAATTTTTTCTTTTGACGGCCATTATAGAGTTACTTATGTTACTCGGCTTCCGTTTCATTTACCTAGACAACAAACAGTTGTGTTCGCAGATGATGATGATGTGGAAAACGTTTTAAGCAAGCCGATTGTTGGTTCTTCAAGATTCACTGCTTGGATGGAGTGTAATCAGAAAATTTGTTTGGAAACAAGATGAACGGGTTTGGGACCTACGTAAACGAGGTTTCTCTATTGGTTGTATTCATCATGTTCCTCCAGCTTTCAATGAAGCATACTATCTAAGAATTTTGTTAAACAAGGTTAGAGGCCCTACGTACTTTGAAGATATCCGTACTATTGATGGTGAAGTGTGTGCTACTTATAGAGATGCTTGTTAAAAAAGAGGCCTTATATACGATGACAACGAGTATATAGAAGCTACTGAAGAAGCAAGTCATACTATAAATGGTTATTATTTACGGAGTTTATTTGCTACAATGTTAATCACTACAGTTTATCTAGACCGGATGACGTATGGGAAAAGTCTTGGCCGTATTTAATTGTTGGCATTCTTTACAAACAACAAAATGAGCAGAAAAATCCAGGTATTAAATAATTAGAATTTCTTATTTTTTTAAATACTTTAAGACATTACCAAATATGTTTAGTTAAAAACTCAGTTTTATTCTATTGTGATTCGTTACAGATTTGGTGCTTTCAGAGGCACAACTAAAGAACCTCGCGTTACTTGAAATTCAAAACTTCCAGCTCCAAAATAATTGTACTCTGCATTATTTTCCTACAATGCCTTTCCCTGATGAGGATTCTATCGTTGCATCAACAAATCATTTTATGAACGAGGAGCTAGCTTATGATACACAAGTCATGACTGGTGAGTTTCAACGACTTTTTATTTCATTAACGCCTGAGCAACGAGATGTGTATAATGAAATAATGGAAGCAGTTGATCAAAAGAATGGGTATTTCTTTGTGTACGGTTATGGAGGGACAGGGAAAACTTTTTTATGAAAGACATTATCGGCTTCCATAAGATCTAAAGCTAAAATAGTTTTAAACTTTGTCTCTAGCAGTATAGCTTCTTTGTTATTTGAGGGAGGTAGAACCGCTCACTCTAGATCCTATAAACCTAATTGAGGATTCTACATGTTCAATAACAAGAAGTCCAGATATTTGCAACATAATGAGGAAAACGAATCTGGTCATCTGGGACGAGGCTCCTATGATACATAAACATGCTTTTGAAGCCTTGGATTGGAAATTAAAAGATGTTTTAAAAAATGGTAACTGTAACAATTGTGAACATCCATTTATGGGGAAAGTTATTGTTTTTGGAGGTGATTTTAGACAAATTCTACCAGTATTACAAAACGGATCACGTAGTGACATTGTTAATGTTTTACTTAGTTCATCCCACATGTGGTCCAAATGCAAGGTTCTTTGGTCCAAATGCAAAGTTCTTAGGTTAACAAAAAACATGAGGTTAACGGTCGGATGTCAGGCATCAGATTTGGAAAAGACCAGTAGATTTTCCGAATGGTTGTTGGAGCTTGGTGAAGGAAAACTTGGGGGTGACAATGACGGTAACGCCATTATAGATATACCAGATGATCTTTTGATTGGTGATTCATCCGATTCTATTTCTGATCTGATTGATTTTGTATATCCAGCATTATTGGAAAATTTTAATGATTTTTCATATTTTCAAGAAAGGGCCATACTTGCACCTTTAAATGAGGTTGTCCAAGACATTAATAACAGATTTTTATCTTTGTTTCCCGGAGAAAAAAGTTGAATATCTCAGTTCTGATAGTATAGACAAGTCTGATAGTGTTGGTCCTGGTTTCGATCCAGCATTACACTCACCCAATTTTCTAAATGGTTTAAAGATGTCTGGTATGCCTAATCATAGATTGTTTCTAAAAGTTGGTATGCCAATAATGTTACTAAGGAATATTAATTGGAAGAACGGTTTATGCAACGGAACCAGATTACAAGTAATTAACTTGGGGGGCATTTTATCGAGGTAAAGGTTATTTCATGTACTAACATTGGGTTTCGTACTTATATAACTCGTAGTGGTCTAACTCCTTCAGATAAGAAACTGTCATTCAAATTGAAACGAAGACAGTTTCCTGTTGTGGTTTGTTTTGCAATGACCATTAATAAAAGTCAAGGCCAATCACTAGCAAGAGTTGACATATACTGCGAGAACCGGTGCTTACACATGATCAACTATATGTGGCTTTATCACGAGTGAATAGTAGAGACGGTGTTAAAATGCTTATATTAGACAAGGAAGGTAAAATTACAAATAAAACTACAAATGTGGTTTATAAAGAACTATTACTAATTTGTAATTGTAAAATGGATGTTATTTTACTTGAATGTTATGTTTTTACATGATTTTATATTTTACTTGATGCTATAAACGTGTGGATGTTACATGATTTATATTTTTTCACTTGTGGTGTCCACGGGTCAATAACCTAGTTATAACTATATTTATTTAATATCTAATAATGAGTTTGACTGAATTGGGTTGTGAATGAGAGTAGAATATTAGGTTTGGTTGGGTTGTGTAGATGGAAGAAACAAAAACTATATTTTAATGCTAGACTGGGTTGAGTTGGCTTGTGAATGGAGATAGTCTAAAAGGCGTGCCGAATTAATAACAAAATTATCTGGTTTAAGAGCATTCACAGCTCGTCCGTCATCCATATCTCTATAATTACACTACAAAACACTACATTTCTCTTTCATGTTTAATTAAATAATATTATTTTATACTTTTATAATTACAGTTTTCTCTCTCATTTACTCACAATCAATTCAATAAATATTAAAAAATAAATAGTGGCAAACAAAGTTTCCCCAAATTTACAAAAAAGTCACTACATTTCTCTTTTCACCAAATAATTTATACTTACAACAACTTAAAACCAAATCATATAATTTACCAATTCCCTCATATAATTATTAGAGAGAAAATGTATTCACCTTCTCTTTATAAAATGGTACTAAAACGTAACTAGATTTGTGAGATCCTTTTCAAAAACTACAATGGTAATTAAAATTTATAAAAATGAATCTAGCTACGTCACTACCTGTTTATTTCGTACAATTCTACGGCATCCTTGTGTACACTACACCCCAACCAGCTTCCGATCACCTATAGGCAGGCATTGCAAAAGGACAAGCAAGTCTTGATGGGGTAGTGGTCGGCTTGAAATGGACCCTAACATATACGACTAGAAGGTTGAATACTAATTGTGTAAACGACCGAGGGATAATAGATCCCGTCCACCGCCGATTCTGACGTTTTTGTTTTGGTCTGCTTCGATTTATGGATTCTGACTCTGATTTCTTCGTCACTGTTTCAGCCTTTGTCACCCATGCCTATATAGACTGATATTGACACATTATTTGTTTACCAAATTTTCTTGTTTTTCTTATTTTATCAAGTTTTTGAAGAAATTAATATACCCAATCAGCTTTGGATTTTAGTATTTCAAATGAAAATTTATATATGCCTTACGACCGCACAACTAAAACAATATGCTTGCGAAACTAGCTACCGAAAGTATATTTGTAAATGTAAAAGAATTATATTCATTCGGTCGAAATTTCAAACACAAATCATTAGAGTTTAGGACGAAATCGATCGTTAAAGGGTTTAGTAACAAATTCGGTCACAAAAGGTTTGGTAGTAAAATCAACCACATGTATAAACTAATGGGTTTAAATGGCGATCGAGACTAACATAAAAAAGGCATTTGCAACTGTTTTACCTATGGCAAAAGGATACTAATGACAACTTTAATAGTTACAAAGGGCCATTCTTTTAAGAATGCATCCACCATTGTATAAATTATTATGTTATCCTTTGTTTTAATTATTGACCACAAGTAAATTGTAACAAGCGTATTTTCATTATCAGGAAACCTTTTATACGAATATATTATCATGATGAAACTTTCATTATCAGAAAACCTTTTATACATTATACAAATATATTAGCATGATGAAATATCTTTTCTAATACTACTATTTTCTTGCTTTTTTTCTTTTATGGACATTTTAAATACAAGTTAATTTTCATTAAAACTTTGGGAAATACATGCGCATGTCTTGAAAGTTGTTTCCGATTCTTAGAGCACGGGACGATCATGATGACCAAAGATCATGAAGGTAATGTTATGTTTTCAAGTGAGCGAGACTAAAATATATTTTTTAAATTTTGTCTTCATTCATTAAGGAGTTAGAAGTAGGGATGAGCAAATTCAATACTGGTATCGATTGGTATGTACCTGTATCGGTACCGATTTGATATTATGGGTACCAAAGTTTTGAGTTTCTGTATCAGTACCAGTACCGGTATTTTCTAATTTTTTTACCTTCAATACCGGTACCGTCACCAAAAATTTGCGATTTTTGGGACCGGGACCGACCGGTACGGTACCGATCTCATCCCTAATTAGGAGTAGTGTTTGCTTCAAAATGAATGTTAAACTAAATTTGAGTTCGCTTTTGAATTTCTGAATCATGTTAACATAAAAAAATGAGTTCCGATTGAACTGATTTCAAAATTGTAATTTCTAATTGATTTGAGTGAATACAACGGTCTTCTGGTTTAATGGCACGAGTGTGATGGTTAAAGCTTAAAATCTTTAAGGTCTCAGATTCGAAACCTGACTCAGATGGGGTTCCTTCAGTGTTGGTTTTCCTCTTAGATGATGTTCATAGGTAAGTTAGACATAGAGCGCAAAATCATTATGAACAGTTGACATCACATTTTGTTTCGTCTAAAAAGACTGTTACTTTGAGTGAATATCTGAAAAAGTTTTATATAAAACATATGCATAATAAATTAATAATAACTATAAATTTATTATTATTATTATTATTATTATTATTATTATATTGGTTTTAGTAGATATTTTTAACAATGCTTAACATTTGAGAAAATTCTGAAAATAGTCCAAAATAAGAGAGATAAACTGAAAATAGTTCAAAGTATGTTTCATTCTGAAAATAGTCCTCCCAAATCTATCTCCACGTGAGATTGGGATTCGTGACGTGAGATTTGGGTATCCTATCAGAAACTGACACGTGTCCCTTCACAGATAAAGTTTCATTGAAATTTGACTTGGCCGATAGTTTTCAAGTGAAAATAGTTTTCTGAAAAACCATATGTTTGGAATGAAAGTTGTCCGTCACGTGAAGTTTCAAAAAAGATGATTTTCGCGTTTTTTTGAAATGCATCTCCTCGGACGCATTCCAAATGAATTTCGTCTATTTTTGCATAAAAAGACGTGTTGTCAAAAAAGATAGATTTTGTTACAAAGTATTATAATTCGATGGTTTTTTAATAAAACTTATCTGTTTTTGCATAAAAAGAATATATATTAGAAAAAGTAAATTTATCCACCCACCGCCATCATTCACCACCCACCGCCATCATAACCACCACCCACCGCCCACCGCCATCATCCACCACCATCACCACCACCCACCGCCATCACCCACCGCCATCATCAACCACCACCACCCACCGTCATCATAACCACCACCACCCACCGCCATCATCAACCACCATCGCCATCATCCACCACACCACCACCCACCACCATCATCAACCACCACTGCCCACCGCCATCATCCACCACCACCACGCACCGCCATCATCCACCACCACCCACCACATTCTTAACACTTGCCATATTTTTAAAATTTTTATAAAAATCATCTAAGGAGATTAAATTCGTTGGGAAATTATCGTTTTTTAAAATTTTTTTGAAAATCATCTAACAAAACTAAGTTCACTGAAAAAGTATCGTTTTTTCCATCTTTTTTGAAATTTCACGTAGTAGACGAAATTCATTTGGAATGCGTCCGAGGAGATGCATTTAAAAAAACGTGGATAACGATGACTTTGAAACTTCACGTGACGGACAACTTTCATTCCAAACCTATGGTTTTTCAGAAAACTATTTTCACTTGAAAACTATCGGCCAAGTCAAATTTCAATGAAACTTTATCTGTGAAAGGACATGTGTCAGTTTCTGATAAGATACCCAAATCTCACGTCACGAATCCCAATCTCACGTGAAAGATAGATTTAGGAGGACTATTTTCAAGGAACCTACTTTGAACTATTTTCAGTTTATCTCTCATATTTTGGACTATTTCCGAATTTTCCCTTTAACATTTTCTATAGCATATCATATCAATACTGTGTATGTAGTATGTATGTATTATTATATTATAATTACATGTTTTGGACGTGGGCACCAAAGAATGAAGCATGCCATCAAAAAGGAATACATGCCTTCCTTGTTTCTCAGAAGCTACCACTGAATTCCGGCTCACTGTCTGCTACGTTATCACGTCATCCACGCATATCATATATATATATATATATGGAAAATTTCTTAAATAACCTAAATGAAGAGAAAGAAAATAAAAAAGATCCAAAAAGTTTCAAGTTTTTAAATATAACCCAAATATTTGTACTGAGGCGACACATAGAAAATATAACCGACGAGATTTAGGAACCATTTAAAAGCTGACACGTGACAAGATTCTGACAAATCCGACCATATTTTTGAAAATCTTGGGAGTTCCGTCCAAATTTTTTCTTTAAATCTTTTTGTTAAAAACAGTCTCTTCAGACGGTTTTTTTATGTTTCTTATCTGGTCCGTTCATATTTTGATTATCCCTAACTTCTTCATCATCATCATCATCATCATCATCATCATCATCATCATCATCATCATCTTCAACTAATAATAAAAATATAAGAGGAGTATGAATTCAATGACGCCAGATCAGAGTGGAAACGCGGGAATCGGAATGGCGGCTAATCCGTTGTCGTTTCTTACACCTAGACCGGAACGTAGGCGTCCGGATTCAAGAGGTATAGATTGGAATTCGACTAAAGGCGACAAGGATCGCGGTGAAGCAAATATCCAGGTTCTGATTAGATGCAGGTATATGTTGTTAATTTTAGCTAGATGTTTGATTTACGTGTGTTGTTTAGGATCCTGCTTGAATAATGGAATTGATTTATATTAAGGTTTGTGTATTCGTTGAAGAAATTTGTGTGATTTGGCTGCAAACAATAGATTTTAAAGAGCCTTTTTTTTTTCTTTTCAACTGTGAAATCCTTTTTTTGTCTTAAAATCTTTAATTTGATTGATTGATTGAAGAAACCAACATAGTCATTGAAGATGAAGATGATAAAGATGATAAAGATGAAGAAGATGAAGGAAGACGTAGATGAAGATGAAGAAGTTAGGGATAATCAAAATATGAACGGACCAGATAAGAAACATAAAAAAACCGTCTGAAGAGACTGTTTTTTACAAAAAGATTTAAAGAAAAAATTTGGACGGAACCCCCAAGATTTTCAAAAATATGGTCGGATTTGTCAGAATCTTGCCACGTGTCAGCTTTTAAATGGTTCTTGAATCTCGTTGGTTATATTTTCTATGCGTCGCCTCAGTACAAATTATTTGGGTTATGTTGGGAAACTTGGAACATTTTGGATATTTTTAATTTTCTCTCCCTTCATTTGGGTTATTTAAGAAATTTTCCCTATATATATATGAAACATTTTCAGAATATAAAGACCATTTCAGTTGACCGTAAGTTCAAATTTCCAACCCGACCCGCAACTGATTTGACAATTCATGCAACCGGTTCGTCTCGTCCTCATGTAACTGAATCCTATTCCTACTTTTGGAAATTTCATTTATTAGTTACTAGTAAACAAGATATATATTTACTTCACATGGATTGATTGATTGATGTTATCTCAACGCCTTGTTCACAAACATCACCATTTTTTTAATTATAGAACTGTATAATCCATCCATTTAATTTGTTAAATTAAGGAAAAGAGAAAAGAAGAATAGTACGTTTAAAGTAGTAAAAGCTACAAATTTTTATACGGTAAATTTTGTTAAAAAGCTACTAATTGTTTAATACTTGATATGTTGACTTCCTAATCTCTTCCTTTTTACTAATGTCGATTGTAACAAAACTCGATCAAGTTTGGTTAAATTTTAAGTTTTGACAGATAAAAGCGAAAGTTAAGAAAGACAACACAATGGAATTTGTCAAGTAACCATAATGCATTAAGTTATACTCTCTTTCTTTGGCATATGGAAACATGATCACATTCGTTGGAAATCAACGTTGGTAGCAGGAAAAATTATTTGCATTATTAGTTACGTTTATTATATACATACATTATCAGACGCTATTATATTCATGTATTCAAACTTAGACCATGTAATATTAGAACTTTAAAAGTAGATTAATAAGCGGGTCGAGTTGGCATCACCTTTCCCCACCAATTCTAGCTGTTGTATAGCCGCCAAAACCATGGCTATAAATAGTCCTCATAGTGTGTTTTTTTGTCAATTCAATATCCCTATAAGTTTTTGTGTTTATTTGTGTATAAATTCCTATGCCACCAACTCTCCAAGTAACATTAATTATTGGTGACGCTACTACAATTTTGAATTAACATACAACTTGAATCATTAATGAGCAGTAAAAGAAAAACAGACAATAACTAGGTTGTTGGATGAGGAGAAAATATAAACATTTAACATTTGAGAAAAAGAAAACACTTGTTATTGGATGATGAAAATCTTAAATCGAGAATCATGTAAAACATGAGTGACCCCACCAGCGAGCGTACCCTTTTTCTTCCTTCTTATTCACACCTCCTTCCTTCCATCCATCCATTAACCAATATCCACCATGCAATTGCTTAAGAAACCCTCCGAAGAACCCATGGCGGCGAAGGATCAGACCCATTGCCCACGGTGCGAGTCACCCAACACCAAGTTCTGTTACTACAACCACGCTACTTCTGCAAGGCCTGTAGACGCTACTGGACCAAAGGTGGCACCCTCCGTAATATCCCCATCTCCCGGTCACCCAGTACCATCGCCCTCACTACCACAAACTGACCCTTTGTAAGTATTACTATTATTCTTTCTTTATATACTTATAATAACCTCTTAATATTCACATTTTTATAAAACGATTAGTATAAGTTTAAGTAAAATTATTCGAATTTTTAGTAAGAAAAAAGCTAAAATAGTACTAGTATAATCTTCAATAGAAAAACAAACAAACAGTATGATAAATATTGTTACATTATGATTCAAGAGCGACTTTCTTAATCATCATTAGTCAGCTTAAACTAAATGATGCCCATTAATACCAACGCATTTATAAATTCGATTTTAAGCCCAAAACCGAATTTATATAGATCGATTTGGGTTTCGGTTTCACAAAAATATACACCAATTTATTTTATAAAATTTTGTAACTCGGTTCTCTTAGGTTTTCGGTTTCATAAAAAAAATGAACCAATTTTTAAGTTTCATTTTTTGGTATTAAGCGGAAAACTGAATTTGTAACTCAGTTTTCGTTTTGGTTTCGGTTGCGGTTGCGGTTAAACAAAAATTTTAATACGGTTCAAATCGAATAAACCAAATAAACCTAGTAAGTAGTAACAAATGATATTCCAATCACAGTTTCTGTCCAAAGAATTTTTAAAAACTTAGAAAAAATAAAAAATAATGCTAATAATAACGATAATTATTCAACAAAATTCAGATTTGGTTTGAATTCGATTAGTTTTTGGTTCTCGCCAAATAAACCTAACTGATCTCCCCCTAAATGTTCATTGTTTTTATTATTTTGTTTTTAAAATTTGAAATTTATTTTGTACTTGCAAAACATGGAGAAAGTTAATATGTATACTTGTTGCAGTATCATCAGATGGGCTTGCCATGAGCCCAAAGTCAATCAGTCTCCAGCTTTCACGACCAGAATCGCCGGTACAGTTCTCGGAGAATCCTGATTTCATGTTCGAGGATCTCACCATTGATTTCATGGATAAGGGTGGTGGTGGCATGAGAAGTTACAATGGTGGTGATTATTTCCCGTCTACGGGCATTGGTGGATACAGGCCCGACAATGGGTACCGACCGGACACAAGTAATATCTATGGGCCGGACCCATTTGGAGAAAAGATGTGGTATTATGATGAGCGTTATGACATGGTAGTTATTGGGGATGATGTGAAGCCTAAGGTATTTGACTTAGAAAGGCGAGATCAAGCGGGTTGTTATCCGGATCTTCATGACTCCGGTGTGGGGAGAAACGGATCATCTGGGTATCTTCTGGGTCTCGGGTCTTCGTGGCCTGGGTTGGTTAACGGGCATGGATCGTCGTCAACGATCCCGCTAGTATAGTTAGTAATGGATATGATTTTACTTACCTTTTGGCCAAGTTGGATTAATGGATTATAGTTTGTGTTTTATGTTATATAGGATCAATGGATTATAGCTTGTCTTTAATGTTATATGTAAGATATTAGTGTTTTGGTGGATGAATGCTATAACTTTTAGACTTTTAGAAACACATGCATTTTATTATCTCAATCTACACCAAATTGTGGGTTTTGTAAATTATATGGTATGATTATAAGTGGTTCTGAGTAAAGTATGGAGAAAATGTTATATGGAAAAGTTAAATTTTGGGTTTTACTGTTCATATTATATAAAATTTTAATATTTTTTAGAATTTGTTGTGTGTGAAAGAGAGTGAAAAGATAATAACAAAGATATAAACAATATTATTTAATTAAACATGAGAGAGACGACAGTTATTTTTAATGTATGGTAGGAAATGGGCTAGGAATGTCTACGTACACCAATTTAGAAAAAAAAAAAACTCTACAATTTACTAGAGTTTTTTTCCAAAAGAATGTTGATAGAAAAAATATTTACTAAAATGTTGTTTGAAAAAAAATATTTTTTGACAACTTTTGTGTTTGTCACTCCTACTCTATAATAAAATAACTTTTTATTTTAAAATTTTTTTTAGAAAAGATAAATAAATAAATTTAGAGAACCTTCTCTGAAGGTTGTTTTAATGCTTTTATCTGTAACTTAGCTTTTGAAAAACAAACAACAAACCTATAAAATAAAACATTTTCAAGAGTTTGTCTATTAGAAAATACAATTAAAATTCTTCTACGTCAAGAACGAAATTTCTTTAAAATATGTTTTTAAAGTTATTGTATGTAAAAACACGTATCACAAAAGAAACAGTTTCGTGTTAATTGGTTTTCTCTATTATAAAACCATTTAATATTGTTTTATAAAGTTTTTTTTGTCAAACCTGTCACTAGATAAAAGAGAGTAAATAGAAAAAAAGTTTTTAATGAACCAAAAAATCGTTTTCTTTAAATCTTTTTATACATAGAAAGAACTTTTTTCTTAAACTTTTTTTTTTAAATGAAAAAACAAAGCCTACCAAATAGTGTTTTCCGAAAACTTGTTTGTATTTTAAAGATGGAAAATACAAGTTGGGATGAGCACGGTACTGTACTGGTATCGAAAATCACGATCCGAATTTCGCTAATTCTTGGTACCGGTACCAGGTGGGTACCGGGATTATACCGGTACCGAAGGTAAAAAATCGGGAAATACCGGTACCGTACCGGTACCGGTACCATACCAATCCCGAAACTTAAAACTTTAAACTTCGGTACCGGTATCGGTACCGATTTTGCCCATCCCTAAATACAAGAACTAAAGAAATTAAAAAAAAAAAGTATTTACAAAATGTTCTTTTAATACTAAACCACAACCATCACTTAAGGTGATCTCAACCAGATACTATACAACCTTATTTGTATATTCACTTAAGTTGGTTTTTAACGGAAACGAAATCGATTATTATTCCTAGGTCATAAAATTAAAATCTTATTTTAATTGATAAGTTATTTATCAAAAATATGTTTCAAATAATGGGTAAAGTTAAAATACAAATAACAACAAAAATAAGAAAGGTGAGAAGGAATCCAGTCTATTGATAATGGCTGAGATTAATTTAATAAATAAAAATTGATGAAAATGACATTAAGGTAATAACCCACGTTTGTTGACTTTCTCTCTCCACATGCAAGACACATGCCAATTCCCCAATCATTTTAAAATGTCCATAATTTTTTCACACGACATTATTTTTTAAAAAAAAATTCACCATAATAATAAGCGTTTTTATCTTTAATATAAATATCATATTGTTATATAAAAATAAAAAAAATATTAATGGGTTTTTTAATTGTGTTTTTTTGTTGTTCATTGTGTCATTGTGTAATATGTTGTTTTCATTGTGTTTTACATTTCAAGTCATTGTGTTATATATATTCACCATTGTGTGTTACGTTTTAGGCCATTGTGTTATACGTATTCGCCACTGTGTCTTGCGTTTTAGGTCATTGTTTTATACGTATTCACCATTGTGTTTTACGTTTCAAGTTATTGTGTAACATGTATTGATGGCGAAAAAAGACACAATGGTGTGCGAAAAGACACAATGACGAAAAAAGACACAATGGTGTGCGAAAAGACACAATGAAGAAAAAAGACACAATGACGAAAAAGACACAATGATAAGCGAAAAGATACAATGGTGTGCGAAAAGACACAATGAAGAAAAAAGACACAATGAAGAAAAAAGACACAATGATAAGCGAAAAGACACAATGACGAAAAAAGACACAATGATAAGCGAAAAGACACAATGACGAAAAAAGACACAATGATATGCGAAAAGACACAATGGTGTGCGAAAAGACACAATGATAAGCGAAAAAGACACAATGGTGTGCAAAAAGACACAATGACGAAAAAAGACACAATGATAAGCGAAAAGACACAATGGTGTGCGAAAAGACACAATGACAAAAAAGACACAATGATAAGCGAAAAGACACAATGGTATCCAAAATGACACAATGACGAAAAAAGACACAATGATAAGCGGAAAAACACAATGGTGTGCGAAAAAGACACAATGACGAAGACACAATGATAAGCGAAAAGACACAATGATAAGCGAAAAGACACAATGGTGTGTGAAAAGACACAATGACGAAAAAAACACAATTATAAGCGAAAAGACACAATGGTGTGCGAAAAAGACACAATGACGAAAAATACACAATTATAAGCGAAAAGACACAATGGTGTGCGAAAAGACACAATGACGAAAAAAGACACAATGATAAGCGAAAAAGACACAATGGTGTGCGAAAAGACACAATGACGTGATTTTTGTTTTAAATTTTATATAACAAAAATCATACTCATATTAAAGATAAAAAAACGCTTGTTATTATGATGATTTTTTTTTTTAAAATATCATACGAAAAAGTTATAAACGTTCTAAAATGATGGGGGTATTAACATGTGTCTTACATGTGGAGAGAGAAAATGTGTACAATTACCTTTATACACTTTTTTCTTTTATCCTCACTTGACACATGTCAATTATTTATAGCTTCTCATACTTCTCATTTTTATCACCCTTTGTAGAATAACTTGACCCAGTTTGGGTAAAGTTAAAATACGAAGGACAATAGAAATGAGAAGGGTGAGAAGGAAACCATTCCATTGATCATAGATTTGAATGGCTGAGATTAATTTAATAAATAAAAATTGATGGAAAGGGCATGAAGGTGATAACACATCTTTGTTGACTTTCTCTCTCCACATGAAAGTCACATGCCAATTCCCCCTATCATTTTAAAATGTTCATAACTTTTTCATACGATATTATTTTTATAAAAAAGTCACCATAATAGTAAGCGTTTTTTTTATCTTTAATATGAGTATCATATTGTTATATAAAAATAAAAAAAATTAATGGGTTTTTCAATTGTGTTTTTTTGTTGTTCATTGTGTCATTGTGTAATATATTGTTTCCATTGTGTTTTACGTTTCAAGTCAATGTGTTATATATATTCATCATGGTGTCTTACGTTTTAGGAAATTGTGTTATACGTATTCACCATTGTGTCTTACGTTTTAGTCATTGTGTTATACGTATCACCATTGTGTTTTACGTTTCAAGTTATTGTGTAATATGTATTAATCATTGTGTTTTATGTATTAGATAATTTGTTGTTATTTTATCATTATTTTTACATATTATTATTACACAGTGGTGTTATTAGTATTTAAAAAAACTTAATGATGAGTTGAAAGACACAATGACGAAAAAACACAATGACAAAAAAAGACACAATGATAAGCGAAAATACACAATGGTGTGCGAAAAAAGACACAATGGTGTGCGAAAAGACACACTGACGAAAAAAGACACAATGGTGTACGAAAAGACACAATGGTGTGTGAAAAGACACAATGACGAAAAAAGACACAATGATAAGCGAAAAGACATAATGGTGTGCGAAAAGACACAATGACGAAAAAAGACACAATGGTGTACGAAAAGACACGATGTCGAAAAGAGACACAATGATAAGCGAAAAGACATAATGGTGTGCGAAAAGACTCAACGACGAAAAAAGACACAATGATAAGCGAAAAGACACAATGACGAAAAAAGACACAATGATAAGCGAAAAGACACAATGATGTGCGAAAGACACAATGATGTGTGAAAAGACACAATGACGAAAAAAATACACAATTATAAGCGAAAAGACACAATATTTTGCGAAAAGACACAATGACGAAAAAAACACAATGATAAGCGAAAAGACACAATGGTGTGCGAAAAGATACAATGATAAGCGAAAAAGACACAATGGTGTGCAAAAAGACACAATGACGAAAAAAGAACAATGATAAGCGAAAAGACACAATGGTGTGCGAAAAGATACAATAACGTGATTTTTGTTTTAGTTTTATATAACAAAAATCATACTCATATTAAAGATAAAAAAACGCTTGTTATTATGATGATTTTTTTAAAAAAAAATATCATTCGAAAAAGTTATTTACATTCTAAAATGATGGGGGTATTAACATGTGGAGAGAGAAAATATGTACAATTACCTTTATACTCATTTTTCTTTGGTCCCCACTTGACACATGTCAATTATTTATGGTTTCTCAGTCTTCTCATTTTTATTACCATTTGTAGAATAACTTGACTCTGTAAAATATATATACAATGTATATTGTAAATAAAAATGGGGCATTCCGAGAATCGAACTCGGGACCTCTCGTACCCAAAGCGAGAATCATACCACTAGACTAATGCCCTGACATGACGTGTTGGCACATTAATATTAATTCAAACATATTATATATATTACAATTCTCAAATTTCAATTCACACACGAAATTACTATTCACTTCAAAATGTGCTTTCTCATTGGTACTTTATGCTTTATATGTTGTTCAAGCACAACTAAGTTTATGCATATGGTATGTACCATGTGCTTCCACTGTTGTATGTTTGTATCCCTGATTAGGTTTGCCAGGTGTTGCTCCATGCTATCAGGGCCGACTCAACGGTTTATGAGGCCTAAAGCTAACTATAATGTTGGGGCCTATTTCAAAAATTATTTTATATAAACTATCCTCCTTTACCCGAGCTTTAGACCAACAATAATGATTTTTTTAGGCTTCTCTTTTTGTTTGTTTAATCTTTTAGAATGACATTATTCATACTTTCAAGTTCTATTTTACATTATAATTCAAAGTTGCAAACAAAGTCACAAAGAATCTAATCTCAGTAGCAAACAGTTCACATAATTTAAGTATAAAAATTGGAAACAATAATCAAAATTCACAAAAAAACGAAATCAAAACACGAAGAATAGGGCTTATTAGTGTACCTTATAGCTTCAAAATAGGTTTAACAAAACCAGAATTAAGTCGAAAAGCCTTCAAATCAAACTAATTGAATTATGAATTAGGGCTCCAACAGAAACAAGAGGAATCAAATTAATCGACTATTGAACTCAGAATCAAGCCACTTTTGAAGAATTGATGTTCCAGCTTCCCACCTTAGTTAACCATTTTGAAAGCTGATTGAAGAGATCTCGATTTCGATTTTCATATTCATAAATTTAGAACTTATGCCTTTCAAAATAAAAAAAAATACAGTTTGTCAATATGTAATGCCACTTCAATTCCTTGCATTTTCCATTATTATTTTTGGTTAAGGCCTCTTCCTTGTTGCTTATGGCCCATCAATATATAATTAGTTACCAATTTTAAAAAACCCACTTCTGAATATGAAAGCCCAACCTATAAACTCTTGGTCTAGCTGGAGGCCTTCTAAGACTGGAGGCCCAAAGCATATGCCTTACTTGGTTGGCCCACGGGCCGGGCCTGCATGCTATCTATCTGCTCAGCGTACAGTTTCACCTTTCCCAAACATCATCATATTCGTCTGATCATATCTACTAAAACACTTATTATTTCCACTACCACTATCAGCGTCTTAATCACAGCCTTCGTCTCCACCCATGTGTTTCAACAAGGCAGCCTGGTAGCACAAAGGTACTCATCGACTACTATTGACCTTTTGTTGGGTTCGATTTCGAAACCTAGGTAGCTGTGATGTTGCTTTTCCACCGTTTTAACACCATCCTTTGTCTTCCTTGCCGCCGTCACAGTTGTCGGGTTCGATTTCCAAACTCTTGGTAGCGGTGTTTACGGTGGCGGTGTTAGGGCAGAGGGTGGTGTGGTTTGGGCTATGGTTTGGCGATAGTGATGGTTTATGGCGAAGGTGTTGTGACACGACAGTTCAATTCGATTTCTTGATTGTTGTGGCTTGGTGTTGGTGGTTGTATGTCAGATGGTGGCGATGGTGATTGTTCATGGAGCCCAAGTATGCCGTTGTCGGGTTCCGATTTGGAACCCATGGTGGTGGTAGAGTGGTGGTGGCAGGTGTCTTGGGCTATTGTCGGTAGTCTATCATCGCCAGGTTCCGACTCGGAACCCTTGGTGGCGGTGGAGTTTTAGTGGCAGTTGTCTATGGCGGTGCGCACACGGCGACTTTGGGTCGGCTTTGGTTGATAAAGGCTATGATGATGTCACAACTGAGCATGTTTGTTATTATATATCTTAGTATCTGTTGGTCATGGTTTTGCTTTAACTGATTTGTGTTTTTTGTATGATGGGGTCTGATTGGTGCTCATAATAATAGAATTAGTGTGTTCAATATGAATATTTTTAGGAAAGAAAAGTGGAATTTAGTTCTCTAACTCAAGGAATCAAGTCAAGAAAGAGTATGCTCATTAGATTTTGTGATCGTCTGTTTTTATCATGTTTTACCAAAGGATCAAGATATGGATTTTTTGTTATCATTTTGAAAATGATCGATGTGAATTGTTTATACAACAACAAATGATATTTTATGAATTGTTGTAATAAAAGACTAATAATATGATTGTTTCTTGAACAGATGTAGAGTCTTTCTTGGTGCGTACTAAAGAAAAGTGTACGTGTTTCTTTAAATCATAGTTATTTTTTCTTCTAACAATTATCTTTTAGTTTTTTTTATTGCAACTCATGTGTTGATTTGGTTACACTATGTTTGGGTAATTTCCTATGCATACCTTTGAGCAATCCTTTTATATAACATTCTGCAGGTATTTGAAGGCATTGAATTCATATATGTTGTGTTGTTGTGAAGGTTAGGTCTTTCAAGTTTATTCTATTATACTTATCATAATTATTTGTGTTTTAGTATACAATTACCATTTCACTTTAGGTCGATTGGAGTCTGTTATGTTGTACATATTTGTTATCATTAATTTACTTTTAGTACACATTTAGTAGTGCACTTTGTTTCTTTAGTATTATACCTTTACCATCTCTTGATGCAGGTGCAGATGACCACATGTTTAGCAGTGCACTTTGGAAAATACATATAGAGGTGACCACATTTCTTAATGTTATCAATTATTCTATTTTAAATTCACACTTCTAATAACTACCAATCAATGCAGATACAAGTTGCAGGATAACATATTGTATCATCTGACAGCAAATACCATCCCGTATTGCATCTATAAGTAGTTATATGCAGTTCAATCTTGTGTTTAAGATTTGATTACTTTGGCATTGTTAATCGTCATCTAAAGACTGCCGCAACGCGGTGGGTGAACATACTAGTGAATTACAAATTCTAATATAAGCAAAGAAAAACCTAAAAGACTTGAGAAATAATTGTTTCCGTCTTTTTAAATAAATAATATAATGAAACGGTATGCAATCTTTATAATTTCATATAAAACAGGCTATACGGTTTTACGGTTGCATGCATCATAGTCCCCTTATTTGTATTATTAAGTGTATTATTAAGGTAAAGCCATCACTTTATGCTTGCAAACTTTTTTAAGACTCTTGTCACACCTGATTTCAGAACTTAGTCGTGCGACCAATAATTTATACCAGCTTTGTAAATACACTAGAGTTGGGTTCTTTTAGCAAAAGTTTTTTAATAAATAATCTTTCTATAAAATCCCGGGTCTTAATACTTCTTTTTTATTTCAAACAGCTCTTTGATTCAAAACAAAAATTACATTGGTTTAATATTTCAAACATCTAAGTCATCAGATTGCATCTAATGATTATATGTCCAATCTTGTATTATTTCTTTCTTGAATTCTTCTTTGAACTAACCTTTATGATTTGATGTAAATTAGTTTTGAAAATGCATCTTTAAGATGATGAATCGTTAGGCGACTCTAAAATATCTCAAACTTTTGTTAAAATACAAATACATTTTTCTGTATAACTAGGCAGAGCATCTGTTTCGCCCCATGGGGTGTATCCACTAACTTATACACACAATACCATTCCCCCGAGCACAAGTGCCCAACAGTACCGTCGCCCTCAGGGTTTAGTTTTACATGAGTATAATTACTGGTATGCCTATCAATATCACATATGTATAGATCAAGACCCATGTGTAGTTAGTTCGAGTGTTTTTATTTTCAATATAGTGTTATAATGTTTTAGAGATTTCCTATCCTAAGAAAAACAACTGAAGGCTAATTACCGACTTGGGCCAAGTGCGCCAGCCTGAAATGTCTTTGCTATATGGTCTAGGGTTATGGGTTTTATGGTCTGTTAGTCTTTCTTGGGGACCAAGTTGGGTTCTCATATAAATGTATCTTAACTGAGTTAGGGTTTAAGAACAAGAAAACAATGAGATAGTTTGTAATAGGGTTTCTGAGGTATATTTCCCTAATAACAAAGTGAAATCTCTTTACGTTTGTGCTTTTATCGATTATTGTTTAATTCCTTTGAAGACCTTGAATTGGTATCAGAGCCGATTCAATGAATCTAAACGATAATCACTAGTTGCCACCTAGGGTTTCACAACTGCCGCCATTTATCACAGTTTTGCACCGTCGCTGCTGTGCACCGCTGTTTCCGTCACGCATTCAACCAGGAGCTGAGTTCTTGCCACCCCTGAACTTACGATTAAACAAGTCAGGTTTGATTGAGCTATTTCAGATCTACAATGTTTTGTTTTGCTTTAATTATACGAGGTATGTTTAATTAAGTGGTGCTGAAAGATATGGGGAATTATGTATCACAACCTAAAGGGAAAGACGCAGGGTCTACGTCCGTACACTGTCATATGTTAACCGCTACAAATTACACCGTATGGTCCATGAGAATGAAAATTGTCTTGAAGGTTCACAAGGTGTGGGATATGATTGGGTCGGATTCAGCCAGTGACGAGAAGAATGACTTAGCAATAGCACTTTTGTTTCAGTCAATATTTGAAAATCTGATTATGCAAGTGGGCAATCAGGAAACTGCAAAAGATCTGTAAAGTGCAATCAAAAGCCGTCATTTTGGGCCTGATCGGGTTAGAGAAGCTCGTCTCCAAAGCCTAACCACATAACTTGATAATATGAAAATGCGTAATTCAAAATCGATTGATGACTTAGCCGGGAAGTTATCAAGTTTGGCCTCAAAATCCACAGCCCTAAGAGAAGATATTGAAGAGACGAAGAAGGTAAAGAAGTTTCTAAAGGCACTTCCTTATTCTAAATACATTCAAATAGTTTATTCGTTAGAACAAGTTTTGGGTATGAACAAAACTGGGTTTGAAGATGTTGTGGGAAGGTTGAAAGCCTACGAAGAACGAATCAAGGAAGATGGTATGGAAACAAAAAGTAACCTATTGTTCTGAGATGGTGAAATCTCTTATTCAAGACGGGGAGAAAACATGACAAGAGGTAGAGGACGAGGCTGAGGCCAAAGTAACCGAGGCATGGGAAGAGGTCGTAGAAATTGTAACAACTCGTCTTTCCATTTTTAGATTACCCGACCCGTTTATGTGTTTGGGAAATTTTATAAAAAAAAATAAATAAAATTATCGCGTTTATCGAGTACAAAAATTGTTATAATATTTATTTATACAATATATATATACAACTTTCATATTTTGGCAAAAATAACCCAAATTAAAACTGTTATCCCATTATGTTTCCACCTTCATTCTTCAGGGACTGAAATGCAATTAAATTAAATTAAATTAAATTATTATATCTGCTAACCCATATACTCAGTACCAAACCCGTTAACCTGACCATACTGTGAACCCAATTGCCCGTTTGATAGCTTGCACCTCAATTCTCGTCACAAACTTGGAAATCAAATCATGGGATCTGTTAATATTGCCTTATATGACCTGCCGACGCTTCTTAATTTGGAAAACGAATCAGTTATCATCCGTATTGCTTATATTACTTTGCGGTTAAAACCCGTTGATATAAAATACACGCAAACGACCAGCTTAATACAATTAACCTAGCAGGAATGACCTCCTGAACATCGCCTATCGATCCCCCTTATCTAATTACATTACCTTCGTCATCTGCATGATGCTTTAAAACCATTTATGTGTAACACCCCGACCGATGGCGGATTATACATCGGGGCGCCACGTATTGTTTCATTACTCATGACACTATTTGGGTGTCAATATTTAATAAATACATTTTCATTGCGCACGCGCAGAACACAAATCGTAAAGTAACATAAATCATATCATAACTCAAAATATTCAAATAACATAATTTGTCTTGTTACATTTTAATCTAGGTCCAAAGAAAAAGAAAACATCCTACATGTCCTTGAGATTTCCAAAAGCAGCTACAGCAAACCTGAACATGTGTTAAAATAAAACGTCAACACTTGCGTGTCGGTGAGAAATCAAGTTTAATAGATATAAATAGATAATAACAAACACTGCGCGCAACATGTGCTTAACTGGGGTTTAACATAGGGTGTAATCAGATTGTGATCAAGCCTAAATAGATCATAGCTCATAGTTCAATCCGTGCTCCCAATCGAGCACAAAAACGAATAATCATACGTGCATGTGTAAACAAAACAAGAAAACCGTAAACGATAGGTCTCCCGTGTTCATCTAATGGATCCATGAAAACTTCGGAATAGGCCGAACAAAGCGGTTAATGATTCACACATACAAATAAACAGCCAAGTAAACGTCCATAACACATGGGGTTTTGCGCACATAAATTTCATAAACAAGTTTAAGACTCAAGTTTGTACGAACACATGAACATCCCAAAACGTTAAAAATAAAAGGGGATTAAGTACGAGATTACTCACCTGAAAAGGTGCGTTGAAAGATAATGCAAGAACCAACTTTTAAACAAGCACAAGTTAACCTATAAATAAGAGGTTATTGGTTTAACGATTGGTTTTTATGACTTGAATATATGTAGTAAGTATCGATTTTTGTTAGTTAAACAAATTAAAACAAAATATATATATTTATAATTACCGAGATCTGGGCAGAACAGAAGGGAAGACGGAGGCAAGAGAGTGGAGGCGCTGCAGAGAAACTAGGGCAGAGAGCAAAGGGAGAGAGATTTGGGGAGTGTTTAAGTGTAGTGTGTGTAGTGTTAAAAAGAAACAAGAAATTAGCTTAATTTATAGGAAAACCCAAGGGAACACAATCCCTTGAAAAGGGGAAAAGATCTTATCAAATCAAGCAAAAGATATTAAAAAGCACAAGAATCCGAAAGCAAAAGATATCAAAAGATATGCCGGCAGCTGCAGGGGATGGGAAAAGCTGACAGGTTACAGGTCAAAGCATGGGAGGTGTCAGATAAAGCACTGTTCAAGACATGCAAAAGAAGATTTCAAAAGATTATGCCAGTCACTTTTTCTGTCAACCAATAGGATTGGTGCGCATGCTGCGCCGAAGGTGGCTTTTCGGACAGATGTCGGAACTGACCTAAAGTGCTCATACAAAAGATAAGATATTTCAAAAGCATACAGGCTGACCTAAACTGAAGAAAAGACTTAAGGTCTAGCGCGAGAAGGCTCGAGCGCGCGCGAGGGCGAAGGCAGACAGAGAACAATCCTTTGCGCGCCGCGGGAAGAACTACAATCCTTAGCGCGTCGCGGGAAGAACTACAATCCTTAGCGCGTCGCGGGAAGAACTACAATTCTTAGAGCGCCACGGGAAGAACTATAATCCTTAGCGCGCCGCGGGAAGAACTACCATTCTTAGCGCGCTGTGGGAACAGTTCGCCTCGCGTATCGCAGGAACAGTTGGTCTTCGCGCAGGCTTCCTTGTAAGAAGTCTGGCGCGTGGAGCTGCGCAGACATCCTTAGGCGGAGAGAACCAAAGGACAAGCAAAGAGTTAAGAGAAAAAAAGGGGTTCAAGGCGTAAGGGTTAAGCAGAGGGGCGGGACGGCGACAAGGGAGAAAAAGAGGCGGGACGGCGACAAGAGAGAAAAAGGGCGAGATGGCGACAAGAGAGAAAAAGAGGCGGGACGGCGGAAAGGAATTATTATTATAAAGTAATACAAAAATATATATATATAATTTATTTAATGTTAAATTTACAAAGATTAATAATCAAATTTTAAATCATAAAAAGAATCGGATTCAAAAACGGGTACCTGGGTCGGGTCGGATTGGATTTGGGCAGATGTCACATTATGGCCGTCGGGTTCTGCGCGCCATTCACCATCAATTAATCCTCTTATTAGGTAACTGATTCATGTAACAAGTTCGTTTTTGATCCAGTAACATTAACCCTTAAATTAATTAAACCAATATATATCAGATTGTTCAATTGTGATTTTAGGGTTCTTAAGGGTTTTGGGGATTTTATCAGTAGAATTTAAATTATGATTTTTGGATATTAACCAACTAGACACACCAGCTCAAATGCCAATGGCTGGTGTGTGTGTGTTAGATTTGGAGTCGGACATCCACGCAAGTTTGAGTCCCGGCATGACCCGGTTTTGTTTTTTATTTTTATTTAATGTATTTTAGAAGAATGTTGATTATAATTAATATAAATAATAAACAAATATTATTTTGTAAACCGACACCATTAAGTTTTACGTTCTAGACAAATAATTTCGTTATGGATTTTTGGTGTGTGTATATATATATATTAAGCATTGTAAGTATATATTTGTCACACCCCAAAACACGGCCTAGGAGTGCGACGGCTATGTTGGTACCATATTTGTAAATAAATCAGAGTTACGTTAAATTAGCGGAAGACTTGTAAAACTTGTGGATCAAAGATGTAATATTATAAAAGACGGGATTATAAAAGATTCCCGTTTTTAAGTTCAAAAGATTACTTGTTTTATAGTTACAAAACCCCCATTTACATATTTAAAGTTTCAAACAAAAGATCCGAGCCATCGGATTTAAATATAGCACTTCGACACTCCAAGCGCTAATCTTGTTCACCTGCAAAATGTAAATAAAATACGTCAGCAATGAATGCCGGTGAACACGCTGACGCTAAAATATTTCTTTTACTTTGTTACCCCTCGAGACTACGCCTGTCTCGGCCCAACGTGGCTTAGGAATAACAAAGTTAAATAACACATTATAAACTCGAGCCTCTACACTAGGTCACCTCAGCAAACACCGCAGCGTTCGACTTAGTTAAGTGCCCGTAAGTATACACATGGTCGTGCTTCCTATAGGAGAGCGTCCTACGACCAGGCGTGGTGCGATGTGCCCACCGGGTACTACCACATATGTAAGGATCCAGACACACATATACCACAGCCTGAGGGCTAGGCTTATACTCTTATTTATAACAGTTTTAGGAACACGTAGTTCCTTGTAAACAATATTCATATAACATGTTTGACTCGTTTGAAAATAAGTTTATAAAAGTTTGGGGGCGTATTCACCATTTCGCTTTGGGATCGGCTTCACTCACTGTCAGAGGGTCTTTCCCTTTTTATCTCGCACCTATAGTACGAGTATAAACATTTGTTAGTCGGATATACAATCCGGCTTAAGACCTTTAGTCATATTTTATAACTCTACCTCGATGAACCTTTGGTTCATAAATCTCTTTTACTTGAAAACCTTTAGTTTAAAAGTAATTATAAACCTTTAGTTTATTTATAAAAACCTGACATTTCTTCTTCTCAAAGAAACGTTTTCTTTTCTTTTTATTATTTAAGAATACTCATTATTACTTAAATAATAATTTCATAACAAAGAATATACATATATACTTACACACATATATACATATATACAATTCAATCTTATTTTCTTTTCTTTGTTATGTTTATTTCTCTTTTATCGAGGCATCGAGTATAACCTCGACTTAAGGCTTAAGCCTTTCATATAATATTATATTATATTAGTTTTGTCGTTACGCCTAACCTTGTTGGCGTTTTTGGAAACCCTAAGAACTTGAGTAGCACTCCAACGCCGCTTCTCTTTCTTGATCAACTTTGGTATACCTTCCTTGGCCCGCCAACAGTCACCAATATTCGAAAATTGCCGACACGCCTTTTGAGAACAAACACCTTCTTGGTTGTATGTGGGTGGAGGGTGGCACGCATTTCGAGGAAACGTCAGCACGAAAATCGAGGAAACCGGGCACACTTATCGAGGTATTTCTAGAGAGAGAGTGGGTAATATAGAGAGAGAAATGAGAGCTGAAGATTTGGTGTGAGGAATGGTCCCCTTGGCTGCTATTTATAGACAAAATTCGGAAGCCCATCGCGGTACGCGATAGCCTCCTGGGCACCCGTCGCGTACCGCGACGTAGCCCTGGTGAGTCACACAGTAGGTCTGCCACGTGTCGCCACGTGGCAGACGGTGTGCCACGTGGCAGCCGACGTGCCACGTGTGGCCACGTGTCGGTACACGTGGTGAGAGGTGTGCCACGTGTGGACACGTGGCAGTATTGTGCCAGAGGTGTCAGGCCACGTCATCGCGGTACGTGATGACGTAGGCTCAACAGCGATCGCGTATCGCTGTTGACTTCATCTAGAAACTTTGACCAAGCCCCATCGCGATACGCGATGGGCTTGTCCTTTGTCCCGTCGCGTATCGCGATAGGACAAGAAAACAGAATTTTCACTTTAAACCCTAAGGTTTGAATTTTGGCAAATTTGGTCCCTTGACTTTGGAAAGTTGACATTTTGAACTCAAATTTTCACGATGTTACAATATTGTTTTATATAAACTTTAAATTTATGTGTACGACTACATATCATAATTATTTATTTAAGAACTTATATATTGGTATTTTACTTATTCGAATAATTATAAGTATATTTTATATTAAAATTTGTTATTTAAATTATTAATTTAAAAATTTGACTATATATTTATCATATTAAGTAAACAATGGTGATTTTGTAAATATTAAAAATAATGATTTTAATAAATAAATGATAATCAATAATAATAATATTTGCAGTAATAATCACTATAGAAATCAATCGTTCGAATCCATAATATTATAATCCCGATTATAACTCAAATCACATCGATATCTTAATTCATTAGTTGAGTTTTATTATTTAAATTAACTCACAATATTAAATTATTTAATTAGGAATCCTTGATGGCAAATCCTGAAGGGTTCATCTTTCTCCAATCATCCTCATTTGTATTCCGTTCATTCGATTATGTGAGTATCACATTCCCCCTTTTACACTTGTTTTCATCATTTTGGGACGTATGCGTTACTATTTATTTCCCTATTATCTAATACACAAATTTCAACTGTTGTCACTTGTGTTTAACAATTTATACATTACTTGTTATGTGCTTATATGCTTTATGTGAATCACATTCGGAAATGTCCAGTATAATCTCAGAACAGTATGATCATACGACTGTCGTAATAGCCATCGTCCAGTTTATCTGGCATCGTGCTTATCTACAGCTCATTTATTTGCTCATTGGTTGAATTACTTATCTTATTTGACATTGTTGCATTTTTATTTATTATTATATATACACCAAATCTGGTGTGCTACTCACTCAACCTCGTGTTGACAAATCTATTGTATTTTTAATGCATATGCAGGTTATCGTGCGATGTGATGTTCAAACAAGATTGGAAGAAAACTTAGGATTTGCAAGATAGTGAAAATAAACAAGACTTTTTAATCTTCGATATAATTGTTTTGTTTGACTTATTTGAATGATGGATTTTGTATTGAAAGTTTTGGTTTTAATTGAATTGAATTTAATAGATATTATAATTTCAAATACTGCATGATAGTACCTTGAGAGCTGTGAGCCATCAGCCCCAGAATTTCCGCCGTAGGTTGGGGTGTTATAGATTGGTATAAGAGCCGAAGGTTTAAGATAGATCGTTAGTGGTGCCTGAGTAACATGCTTGGGAGCCCCAGACGTGCTTATTTGTTTACCTGATGTGTTCTATTTGATTGTTTATAGCTTATGTAATTGCTTGCTAGATTAGATACTTATTTAACTGCTTAGTTAATTGTTTATTTTATTGTAATGCACACAACTCCTAAGCTATGCTTCACCATGAAAATATTTTTATAACTCCGAGACTATGTCTCACTCTCAAAATATTTTATGACTCCTCTCAAAATATTTTTAATGCTTTTTATTGGGAAGTCACTTGAGAATTTCTTATCCTTGTTTTTGCTCCTTTTCACTTAAAACTAGGGAGTGTGACAAGATTCCCCGCCATAGTGGAAATTGTCATGCGACCGACACTTTAAGCGTTTAACGTAATAAGTTAAACGGTTACACTCTTTATTGTGTTTTATTGTTTTAAAATGTCTAGTCAGGTGTAAAACCCATGGGACGCCATTGACACGCCAACTGTACATTTGCACAATTCATTATACTTGCGATATTTTGTTGGAACATTATCATCCGTGGTGATACACGAGATATTTAAACTACTTATGCTTGAGTTCGTTTATTCGTTATTTTGTTTGGTCGGTTAAATCGCTATGTAACTCTCATGGGCCGAAAAACTTAATTGATTCGTTGATTCGTTTATTAATTTGGGCCATTCAAATTTCCATGTAATGCTCATGGGAGGCCAACTCACACGTTTGTTTTGGTTTTGGTATGCTAATAAGTTGGGGAAACAGAATGCCATGGAAAGCTCATGAGATACCCAACACATAGAAGAACATTCGTTATTTGTTTATTTGATTTTATACGAAAAAATTTATGATTTGATTTAGTTATCCAATTATTCAACTACTTATTTACTAAATCACATTTGAATCAAGATCTATTGATTCGATCTACTCATACACTCAAAACAGTTTTATTCTCCTAACCGGATGCACATTCTTCATTCATCAAGACTCGGTTATCACAAGCCAATCAAAACAATTTACACTCTAATATTGAAATGGTTTTCACCTATTCATCATATCACATTATTATATTATCAATATATCAAGTAATTTAAATAATATTATTACTCAATTTAATAATAGAATGACATTCTTATACTCATTGTATCATATACATAAACTATTAAACATATTTAAGTATTCAACTTCAAATTTTAATTTGTTAAAACATGTCAAACTTTGATAAAACTCCTTCACTCGTCAAATTAACTCATTGTTTTTCAATCTAGATTCTAACTTATCTTTAAGTTATAAATAAACATCAGCATAACATATTTAAGTTCATTTTACACAAATAACTCATATGAAATCTACACAACTATCCAATCTTTTCATTAAATCACATCTTTATTAATCATAAAATGTTTTCTTAACATCAAAAAACATCAATCATTTATTTCTATAACCGCCTCATGGCTATATGTTTAGTCAAGGAGATAGCTCATGCAATCTCTAAAATATAAACTCAACTTCCAAAACATAAATACAATCAATTCAATCTTGTTCATTAACTTCTTCGCTAATAAATTAATGCAAGGCCCCGTTACTGGTACCACACATTGGACGTTGGATTTACTCATAAACACAGTTCCACATATCAGAGTTAATTAAAACTTTCGCGGAATATAAAATCTTTCATTAAACAATACATCATAATTTATAAACATGTCTTTAAACCACCATACTTGTCTTTCCAAAATTTAAAACATCAATTAAAACACCATGAGTCTTTAGATGCCAACCTCTTATTCTTCTGCCATGTGCCCCCGCTCAAGCCAGCTGCCCCATTCTACTCACCTGCGTGCATACTAAAAGTCAGCTACGCTGAGTGAGTTCTAGTTAATCAAATAACATATCATACTTTCACATACTTATACATACACATTCGAAGATACATATTATATACTTGACCCGCTTATCTTTCTTCCGTACATACATGAGTATATACCTTCTTTCTTTCTTTCATTCTTTCCTTTATTCTTTCTTTACATACTTTACATCTATACATACTTTATATACTTATATGTTTTAAAGAGCATTACGCCATACTGCCTCGAGTATTATTAGGGCTCGGTCCCTTTTTCTGCCTTGGATATTATTAGGGCCCGGTCCCTTTCTGCCTCGAGTATTATTAGGGCTCGGTCCCTTTCTACCTCGAGTATTATTAGGGCTCGGTCCTTTTCTGCCTCGAATATTATTAGGGTCCGGTCCCTTTCTACCTGTACCATGCCATCCCTTTATATTCGTTCATAACATACATATATCATCCATACATTATATATAACATTCATATCTTTAATTATAACCTGGCAGTACATGCAATATCCTAAGATCGTTCATGTACCGACAAGCAATCATTCATATCTTTCACATAAACATATATGGCATACACTTACCACTAAGGTAAGTGTATTTACTAATCACATCGAGTATGCACATAGCCCCGAAAACATAACAAGGAATGGGGTTAGAAACTCACCTGAACTCGGTTACGTTCACCGTTCACGGTTATTCTTTTCTTTAGCTATGCGCGGCTAAATGTATAACAACTGCTTGTATAAATTACTATCACTATCCATAACGTATTTCTAGTTTAATTATAACCCTCAACGAATGGGGGTTCTGGAGCAGCACCCCTGGCAGCGGGATTCTAGGAGCGGCAGCCCCTAGCGGGGTCCAAGGGGCAGAGCCCCTGGCTGGAGTCGAGCATAGAGAATTAACTACTTCGCCCACTTATTCCTTAACTGTCTTAACACATTTTCCATTAGGATTTTTAAATTATTATCTACTTCGCCCACTCATTCGTTATAACGAATTAAGCCTAATTCGTTATCTGACATAGCCTGATTCATGGCCTAATTCGTAATCAGAACATGGCCTGATTCGTTATCTTAACTTAGCGAATTAGTGGGTAACGAATCACCTGATTCGTTATCTTAATCATAACGAATTGGTGCGTAACGAATCACCTGATTCGTTATCTTAATCAAAACGAATTGGTGAGTAACTAATTACCTGATTCGTTATCTTAATTATAACCAATTGGTGAGTAACGAATCACCTGATTTTTTATCTTAATGAATGGGTATCGGTCTTATCCAAACTTTGACATCAGATGTCAAAGTCAAAATCGCCAAGAACACCCAATCAGTCAAACTATAGATCTGCGATTAAACCTCCGATTCTTAACGAAACAACACAAATTTGGTACCATTGAACTCATATTCCCAGCGCCAACAAACCTCAATCCATCAATCATCTACGTTTTACATGGTTCGATTTATACATATATACCTATGGCTCATTTACCTTCGATTAACCTATCAAATGTTAACCAATTTCAGTAAGATTTGCTGTGTTGGATTCATTTTTATCATTCTCATATAGATCTAAGATTTCCCAAACAAAACCGAACCTAAATGAATGATTTCTAATTATAAACATACCTTAAACGAGTCGATCTACGAACACGATCTAGTATTGACGTTGGTTTGGTCCGTCACGACGTTCTAGCACCAACAAGCTCGGGCTTTCACCTTAGGATCTTGGCTCGGGATATAGGATGGTGTTTGTGTGTGTTTTTGATGGTGTAGGCTATGGTGTAGAGATGGATAAAAATGGAAAGGATTAGGGTTTAAGGGGTATTTATACTCCCTTAAGCCCATGGAACTAAGGCCCATTCCATCTCTTATTCCATCTTTTAAAGTCCACGCCCATCCTCATAGAATTTATTATCTAAACCGATACATGACACATTATTGCATAAACGAAATTCTCTTTTATTATTAGAACTGAAAGTAGGATGTTACAAGTCTTCCCTCTTTAAAGAGGTTTCGTCCCCGAAACCTAACTATTACACAAACAAATTTGGCTAAAACTTGCGCATCTCTTCCTCGACTTCCCAAGTGGCGTCCGATCCCTTGCGATGCTTCCATATCACTTTCACTAAGGGTATAACCTTGTGACGAAGTTGCTTTTCCTTGCGGTCCACTATCTCTATAGGCTGTTCAATGTAGTCCAGCTGTTCATCAACCTCAATATCCACCAATGGCACATGAGGCGTGTCATCAACTAGACATTTCCTCAGATGAGAAACATGAAAGGTTGAATGAATTCCTTCTAACTCCTCGGGTAAATCTAGCTTGTAAGCCATTTCACCCACACGTTCCATAATCTTAAACGGTCCAATGTACCTTGGACTCAACTCCCTCTCTTTCTAAAACAGATAATTCCTTTCCAAGGCGAGACCTTGAGCATCACATTGTCACCAACGTTAAACTCAATTGGTCGTCGCATCTTATCAGCATACGACTTCTGTCGGTCTTGAGAAGCTTTCATTCTTGCCTTGATCTAATCGAAATTTGAAAAAGTTTCTTGCACAACTTCTAAACTTCCCATCTCTTTCTGACCAATCTCTCCCCAACATACTGGGGTTCTACATCGTCTACCGTAAAGCATATCAAACGGTGGCATACCAATACTTGAATGATAGTTGTTGTTATAGGAGAACTCCGCCAGATGCAGATGATCATCCCAACTTCCTCCAAAGTTTAAAACACAAGCACGTAGAATATCCTCAAGGGTTTGTATAGTCCTTCTAGTCTATCCATCTGTTTGAGGATGATATGCCGTAATAATGTCAATCTCGTCCCCATAGCTTCATGGAAATTCTTCCAAAACCTCGAAGTAAACCAAATATCTCGATCAGACACGATCGATAACGGTACTCCATGCTTAGATACAACCTCTTTGATGAACAAACTTGCTAACGTTTCTGACGAGATGGCCTCTTGTATAGGTAGAAAGTGAGCACTTTTGGTCAAACGGTCCACTATCACCCAAATGGTATCATAATGCTTAGCTGTACGAGGTAGCTTAGTTATGAGATCCATGGTGATCTGTTCCCATTTCCATTTTGGTATCTCCAAAGGTTGCATCTTCCCATAAGGCTTCTGATGTTCGGCCTTGACTTGTAAACAAGTTAAGCATTTATTGACATAATCTACTACCTCATTCTTCATTCCTGGCCACCAGTAGTCTTTTTTCAAATCTTGGTACATCTTTGTAGTTCCTGGATGAATTGAATACCTTGACTTATGAGCTTCATCTAAGATTCGACCTCTAAGATTTCCATGGCGTGGAATCCACATACGGTCAAACCTAATCTTAACACCATGCGTGTTTTCCATCAGCTCGTCTTGCTGACCGAAAATCCTCTCCTTCTTTACCAACCCTTCATATACCAGTACCTCCGTCTGCACCTTGATGATTTCTTCGAAAAGGCTTGGGCTCATAATCAACTGGTATGACTTCACCATTGCAATGACTTCCTCATTCTTATGGCTTAGAGCATCGGCGACCACGTTAGCTTTACCAGGGTAGTACTTAATATCTCAGTCGTAATCCTTTGTCAATTCTAGCCACCTTCTCTGCCTCATGTTCAATTCTTTCTGCTCGAAGAAGTACTTTAAACTTTTATGATCCGTGTAAATACTGCACTTAGTACCATACAGATAATGTCTCCATAACTTGAGAGCATGCAACACTGCTTCTAGCTATAAATCATGTTTCGGATATGTACTCTCATGGACTTTCAACTGTCTAGACGCATAGGCTATCACTTTTCCTCGTTGCATCAACACGCAACCTAACCCACGATGCGAAGCATTAGTACAAACGACCAAATCCTCGTCACCATCGGATAGAGCAAGGATTTGAGATTGCGTGAGCCTTTTCTTTAGTTCCTTAAAATCTTCTTCTTGAAACTTACCCCAACTGAATACTACCGACTTTCGGGTCATACCGGTCAACGGTGCAGCTATCTTGGAGAAGCCTTCAACGAATCTCCTGTAATAGCCAGCCAACCCTAAAAAGCTTCGTATATCGGTTGGGTTATGTGGAGTCTTCTGATTTGTTATCGCCTCAATCTTAGCTGGGTCCACGGTAATCCCTTTAGGATTTATCACGTGACCTAGGAATTTCACTTCTCGTAACCAGTGGCGCACTTTGAAAACTTAGCGTATAATTTTTCTTTCTTTAGAGTCTCCAATACCTCTCTCAGATGCTCAGCATGATCAGACTCGTTCTTTGAATAAATCAATATATCATCAATGAAGACGATAACTGACTTATCCAACATCGGTCGACACACCCTATACATCATGTCCATAAATGCTGCGGGAGCATTCGTTAGACCGAATGACATCACAAGAAACTCGTAGTGTCCATACCGCGTTCGAAACCCTGTTTTGGGGATGTCGGCCTCTTTCACTTTCAGCTGATGATAACCTAATCTAATATCTATTCGTGAGAACCAACTTGAACCTTGCAATTGTTCAAACAGATTATCAATCCTTGGCAAATGATATCTATTCTTTACCGTAAGCTTGTTCAACTCACGATAGTCTATACACATTCACATACTTCCATCTTTCTTCTTAACAAACAACATCGGTGCACCCCACAGGGAAACATCGGTCTTATAAAGCCTTTATTGAGGAGTTCTTGTAGTTGGGACATCAATTCTTTCATCTCGGACAGTGCTAGATGGTAGGGCGCATTCGCGACGGGCTGGGCTCCTGGTATTAGATCTATCTGGAATTCTATCTCTCGCTCCGGTGGCAACCCCAGAAGATCCTTTGGGAATACTTCTGGGTAGTCGCGCATGATAGGAACATCTCTCATTTCTTTTGTCTCAGCTGTAGCGTTGACAACATACACCAGGTAAGCACTGCACCCTCACCTTAACAAACCTTCGGCTTTTATCATCGAAATAACATTAAGCCCAGAACTTTCCTTTTCACCATAAACCGTCACCGCACTACCTTCCAAGGTCTTTAACCTTGTTATCCTACTTTTACACACTATCTGAGCTTCATACTCATACAACCAATCCATTCCCAAAACCACATCGAATCCTCTTAAGGTCATAAGATACAAAGTAACAGGGAACTCATGTCCCTCAAACTCTATCTTACAAGTCTTAACCATTTTCATTATTTTCACCGAGGTGTCACTAGCGGTTTCTACTATGAAAGTTTCAGACACTCAGCAACATTTAATTTTAGCTAATATACTAAATGGTGTGGCTACAAAACTTTTTTTCGCACCTGAATCAAATAATACGGAAGCGGAAATACCGTTTACTAGAAACGTACCGGTCACGACATCTGGAATCTGCTTGGCTTGCTCTTGGGTCAGCATATAAGCTCTGGTCATTGGCCAAGCTTGTTCCGCATCCTTTTTCCCACCTCCTACAGCTTCACCCTCAGTGCACTCCCTACCAAAGTAACCTCTCTTACCCCATTTGTAACATGCAGACTTTGCGGTACAATCTGGAGCATAATGTCTCACTTTCCCGCACTTGTAACAAGCATTCGTACCAAACTTGCACTCACCAGCATGACTCTTTCCACACTTATAACAAACGTCCGAACCCTCACCCCATCTGCACTCCCCACTTTGTATCTTGCCACAAGTCTTGCACAACTTATTCTCCCAAACTCTCGGCTGCTTGTTCTTAGGGTTCCACATTTGAGTACAGGGTCGTTTAGCAGGAGCGACCCATCTCTTATCCTTCTTCTCTTCCGCCACCACATCATCTGTCGACAAGTCGTCGAAACCATTTCTGCGAGCCCTACAGCAGAATCAAAATCAGGTCTACTAGCCTTGACCAAGACGCGAACATTTTGTGGCAGTCCTCTCACATAGAACTTGATCCTCTTGGCCTTAGTGTTAACCATATCAGGCACCAACCTAGACATTCGGTTGAATTCAGTAGTATACTCTCGGTTTGTTATCTTTCCCGCTTTCAAGTTAAGGAACTTCATCTCCGCCCTCTCAACTTCGGCGTCAGCATAGAACCTTTTCATCACTAACTCTTTCAGGTCATCCCACCTCATCTCCTTAATCTCATCCCGAATCTTCCTCTGCTCCACACTTTCTCACCAATACATAGCTTCCTCACCAAACGACTGAGTGACATAACCCACTTCTTGGTCGGGACGGCACTCGCTAATGCGGATAACCTTGTCCATCGCGGTTATCCATTGAAGGGTGGAGATTGCGTCTCCTAAACAAGTAAGCTTTGGCAGGTCGCAACCTTTGAATGACTTGTAGTTACACCCACCTCGGCCTCTCTTTCTGTCATCAACCTTTACCGATCGAACTTCGCTCGAGTCACCCTTCTCTCCTTCATCATCCTTCTTACTCTTTTCCCTAGACTTCTAAGTAGTTCTTACGTGCCTTTCAGCAGACTTTTCGGGATTCAAGTTCTTTACAGTAGCGACTACAGCTTGAGCAATGGCTGCTTGAATTGCAGGGTCAAGTTGATACCCTTCGTTGTTGCTCGATTTTCGACCAGCTGCACTTCCTTCTTCCTCAGTGTTAGTGGCTGTTCTTACAGAAGGTTATCGGACAATGCATGGTCAAACCACGTCATCTCGTATGACCTCCTCGCTCAATGGTCTTCCTTGCTCCAGCCATTCGTATTCTATTAGGAAACACAAACATCATCACTTAAGGAACTATTTAGTACAAGGGTAGTAAGGCTAACAAGTAATAGCAGTGGCCAACAGTGATTAGCTGATCACGTTACTTTCTGTGTCCTATACACTTCCCTTTATGTGTCTATTTGTGCTAAGTTCTACTTTTAAATAGTTAATCAATCAGATAATCAATTGATCCTATCCCTAACATTCACATATCCTTTCTTTAGCAATTAAGATAACATTAACATACATTATTTAATCATACATTTACCTTTACTGAGCTTGCTTGAGTGAAACATGGCTATCTTGAACTGGCATCTTCTTTCTTTTCTTACTTTAATCCCATTCTCTTGTCGAGTCTAAGCATGTAGGATTCTTAAATCTCTCAAACTTATGCTCTGATACCAACTTGTAAGGCCCCATTACCGGTGCCTCACATTGGACGTTGGATTTACTCATAAACACAGTTCCAAATATCAGAATTAATTAATACTTTCGCGGAATATAAAAACTTTCATAAACAATACATCATAATTCATAAACATGTCTTTTAAACCACCATACTTGTCTTTCCAAAATTTAAAACATCAATTAAAACACTATGAGTCTTTAGATGCCATCCTCTTATTCTTGTGCCATGTGCCCCCGCTCAAGCCAGCTGCCCCATTCTACTCACCTGCATGCATACTAAAAGTCAGCTACGCTGAGTGAGTTCTAGTTAATCAAGTAACATATCATACTTTCACATACTTCTACCTGTACCTTGCCATCCCTTTATATTCGTTCATAACATACATATATCATCCATACATTAAATATAACATTCATATCTTTAATTATAACCTGGCAGTACATGCAATATCTGAAGATCATTCATGTACCGACAAGCAATCATTCATATCTTTCACATAAACTTATATGGCATACACTTACCAGTTAAGGTAAGTGTATTTACTAATCACATCGAGTATGCACACAACCCCGAAAACATAACAAGGAATGGGGCTATAAACTCACCTGAACTCGGTTACGTTCACCGTTCACGGTTATTCCTTTCTTTAGTTGTGCGCGGCTAACTGTATAACAATTGCTCATATTAATTACTATCACTATCCATAACGTTTTTCTAGTTTAATTATAACCCTCAACGAATGGGGGTCCGAAGGCAGCGGGGTTCTAGGGGCGGCAGCCCCTAGCGGGGTCCAAGGGGCAGAGCCCCTGGCTGGGGTTGAGCATAGCGAATTAACTACTTCGCCCACTCATTCATTAACTTTCTTAACACATTTTCCATTAGGATTTTTAAATTATTATCTACTTTGCCCACTCATTCACTATAACGAATTAAGCCTAGTTCGTTATCTGACATTGCCTGATTCATGGCCTAATTCGTTATCAGAACATGGCCTGATTCGTTATCTTAACTTAGCGAATTGGAGGGTAACGAATCACCTGATTCGTTATCTTAATCATAATGAATTAGTGCGTAACAAATCACCTGATTCGTTATCTTAATCATAACGAATTGCTGAGTAACGAATCACCTGATTCGTTATCTTAATCATAGCCAATTGGTGAGTAACGAATCACCTGATTCGTTATCTTAATGGATGGGCATCGGTCTTATCCAAACTTTGACATCAGATGTCAATGTCAAAATTGCCAAGAACACCCAATCAGTTAAACTACATTAAATCTGCGATTATACCTCCGATTCTTAACAAAACAACACAAATTTGGTACCATTGAACTTGTATTCCCAGTGCCAACAAACCCAATCCATCAATCATCCAAATACTATGTTTTACATGGTGCGATTTATACATATAAACCTATGGCTCATTTGCCTTCGATTAACCTATCAAATATAAACCAATTTCAGTAAGATTTGTTGTGATGGATTTGTTTTTATCATTCTTATATAGATCTAATATTTCCCGAACAAAACCGAACCTAAATGAACGATTCCTAATTATAAACATACCTTAAAGGATTCGATCTACGAACACGATCTAGTATTGACGATGGTTTGGTCCTTCACAACGTTCTAGCTCCAACAAGCTTTGGCTTTCAGCTTCGGATTTTGGCTCGGGATATTGGATGGTGTTTGTGTGTGTTTTTGATGGTGTAGGCTATGGTAAAGAGATGGATAAAAATGGAAAGGATTAGGGTTTAAGGGGTATTTATACTCCTTTAAGCCCATAGACCTAAGGCCTATTCCATCTCTTATTTCATCTTCTAAAGTCCAAGCCCATCCTCATAGAATTTATTATCTAAACCGATATATGACACATTTGCATAAACGAAATTCTCTTTTATTATTAGAACCTAAAGTAGAATGTTACAATTTTCATTTACCCATACTCATTCTCATGACAACAACAATAACAAACACAAGTCTAAGCATTAACTATATGCTGCTAATTCAAATTAACAATCAATCTCAATAAAATCATAGCATCCCAGACAAGAAACTTTACGTTAAAATTCACTCGTTATGCTTCGCCTACAACTATCATCATTCAATTCAATGCTCTTATTGCTTTTGCATCCTATGTAATCGCTTCAATCACGCATGTTAACACTTTCCATACACCTCTTAGTGCCCAAGCCATCTCGCAACGATCTTTGCCTTCTACAAGTACAATCCATGCTTTGTCGTTTGCTTAACCCTACGCACTCACTATCTATACTTGCTTTAATGGTGGAAACACTAGTACAAAATTGGGCTTCGGTGACACAAAAAAATCGTCACTGTAGGTAGTTAGTGACGATTTTTTTTGCTAAATATGTCACCAAAGGTCGCGCCACTGTAGATGTTGTTTGGTGACACACAAAATATCGTCACTGTAGCATATAAAAATCAGTCACCGTAGAGTAGAGGTGTCACTATAGACCCATGTTTTTTGTTCTAGTTTTATCAAATACTGTCAGTATAAACCCTTTTCAGTGACACATGTTTTTTTGGTTAGTGGCAATATATCAACAATTGGTCACGTGCAGTAGTTTTTCGATGTGACATTTTGCTTGAAATTTGTAACATTACACTATGTTCAGTGTGACTATTGGTTGGTATTTGATCACAATTAGAAACCAAGTTTTTAATCTAAGTGGTGACTATTACATACCTTCTAGTGACATAACACAAATGAAAATGTGACATAAAACGTTTAATATAAACTTGTCTGATTTTAAGTGTCACTGTTGTGTATCATTTAGTCACACTAAGTTTGAAAATTTCTTGTTACATTTCCATTTAGTGACATATATTATGTAGTTACATGACCCTAACACACTTGTTGTCACACTATTACTAAATAAATGTGAGAATTTTTGTATTTTAGTGACAAATAATTTTGAACAGTGTGACTATATGTAGTTAGTTATCACACAATTGTTAATCTAAGTTGTGACTATTACATACCTTCTAGTGACATAACACAAATGAAAATGTGACCTAAAACGTTTAATATAAACTTGTCTTATTTAAAGTGTCACTGTTGTGTATACTTTAGTCACACTAAGTTTCAAAATTTCTGGTTACATTTCCATTTAATGACATATATTACGTAGTTACATGACCCTAACACACTTGTTGTCACACTATTATTAAATAAATGTGAGTTTATATGTATTTTAGTGACAAATAATATTGAACTGTGTGACGATATGTAGTTAGTTATCACATAATTGTTAACATATGTTGTGACTATTACATACCTTCTAGTGACATAACACCAATGAAAATGTGACCAAAAACGTTTAATATAAACTTGTCTGATTTTAGGTGTCACTGTTGTGTATCCTTTAGTCACACTAAGTTTGAAAATTTATTGTTACCATTTAGTGACATATATTATGTTGTTACATGACCCTAACACACTTGTTGTCACACTATTATTAAATAAATGTGAATAGTTTTGTATTTTTGTGACAAATAAGTTTGAACAGTGTGACTATGTGTAGTTAGGTCTCACACAATTGTTAATCTAAGTTGTGACTATTACATACCTTCTAGTGACATCTCTTATTTTAAGTGTCACTGTTGTGCATCCTTCAGTGACACTATCTTTGAATATTTGTTGTTACATTTCCCTTTAGTGACATATATTACGTAGTTACGTGACTCTATAACATACTTGTAGTCACAAATATTTAGGTAGGCAGTGATTATATGTAGTTAGTTATCACACCATTGTTAACACAAAATTACCAATATATACCTTTTAGAGACACTTGTAGTGACACTATCTTTAATGAATTTGACCATATATATATATATATGTTAGACACAAATTATTTAGTAAAATGTGACTATATATAGTTTATAATCACCCAAATCTAACCTTTTAGTGACATTTTTAAAATGTTCAAAAATGAATTATAATCACATGAATTTGATTGCATTTCACATTTAGTGACATTTGAGAAATAAGTATAATAATAGATAATAAATAAATGAAACGATACAAAAATATGATTAATATAAAATGAAATTCTTCTACACATATATAAATTTTTAAATGGGAGTAATTACAAACATGCATCCTAATCTAAATCTAACTAGTTGAATTAATTAAGCCGGCTTAGCTGCTGCATTAGTACTACTCCTGGTGAACTTCGATTTAAGATTATTCAACTGGACATATTCTACGGTTCCTTTTGTTTTAGCTGTTTTTTTGACCTTTGAATCTTTCGGTTGATTCCGCTGTTGACCATCAACATGTTTAGTTGTTGACCCGTGTGTTTTGTCGTTGACCTTTTGAATTTCAATTTGTTGATCATCCTGTGTCAACACCATTTAAAAAGGAAAAAAGCACCTAAGTTGTTTGAAATAGTTTAATAATTTAAAGACCATTATAAATAGTAATTTGTAACATCCCAAAAATTCTAGAATAATACTTAATATAATACCTGCGTCGGGTGAATTTTTTGAGTTAGTGGGTTAATGATAATAATATAATAATAAAGCTTAAGGGGTAGCGGGCTTGGTTAATAGAATTAAAGATGGACCAAAAAGGAAAGATGGGCCTTAGGTCCATGGGCTTAAGGGAGTATAAAAATTCCTTAAACCCTAATCCTTTCCATTTTTATCTCTACACCATAGCCTACACCTTGATAAGTACACACAAACACTATTCTCTAACCCGAGTCAAGCTCCGAAGGCGAAAACCCGAGATTGTTGGTGCTGGAACATCGAGACGAACCAAAACAACATCAAGACTAAACCGTGCTCGTAAACCTACTCGTTTAAGGTACGTCTATATCAAGAACTTTTTCATTTAAATTCGGATTTAGCCTAGAAATCATAGATCTGTTTTAGTATGGTAAAAACGAATCCAACGAAGCTAAACTTACTGAAATTGATTACAGTTTGATAGGCTAATTGTTAGTATGAAGACCCGTAACACATATGCCTAAATCGCACCCTTTAAACACGAATGTGTGGCTGATTGGACACCTAGGGTTTGTAGGCGACGTGATTGAGAGTTCAATGATACCAAAATCATGTTATTTTGTTAAGAATCGAGGGTTTAATCGCATGTATGAGGTCTGTTGACTATTATTGTTCTTGACGATTTTGACTTTGACACTTGCGTCAAAGTCTGGATAAGAACCGTTGATGATTCGTTAGGGTTGGGTGATTGGTTACGCGGTCATAATGAATGGGACTCATTCGTGTGACTTGATAACGAATCAGCCCGCCAGGGGCTCTGCCCCTTGGACCCTGCTAGGGGTTGCCGCCCCTAGAACCCTGCTGCCAGGGGCGCTGCCCCCGGACCCCCGTTCGTGGAGGGTTATAATTAGACTAAAAATACGATATGGAAAATGATAGTTGATTGATACGCATAATCGTTATACAGTTAGCCGTGCCAGCTAAAGAAAGGATTAACTACTATCGGTGAACGTAACAGGATTCAGGTGAGTTTCTAGCCCCATTCCTTGTTATGTTTTCGGGGCTGTGTGCATACTTTATGTGACTGTTAATACACTTACCTTAAATGATAAGTGTATGCCATGTATGATATATGTGATAGATACGATTGTTTTCTTGTCGATACGTGAATGATCTTCGGATATTTCACGTACTGTCAGATTATAAATAAATATATGAATATTTTATGTAATGTAAGGGTGATTGCTTGTCCATACGTGAACGATCTTCGGATATTGCATGTATTGCCAAGAATAGTGACTGTCTCCTTATAGGAATTTTAAATGATAAATTATGTATAGAGTTCCCTCTACAGATAATATATAGAGTTTTCCTTAAATGGAAAGTGTAGTGTTCCTTTAATGGAAAGCCCAGTGCTCCTTTGATGGAAAGCATAGTGTTCCTTCTATGGAAGTATATAGGATGTTCCTTCTATGGAGAATATATATATACAGTGTCCTTCTATGGAGAATATAAATAGTAGGGGTAATAGTAATAGTTCTTTTAATAGATATTATGTGACGTTCCTCTTGTGGATATTTATACAAGGTTAAGATATTAATATGTATCTTCGGATATGTATGTATATGATTATAAATGTATGTATGGTATGATGTATGATTAACTAGAACTCACTCAGCGTAGCTGACTTTTAGTATGCACGCAGGTAAATATGTTTAATGAGCTAGCATGAGGAGGGCACATGGCATGGATTGAACGACTGGCATCAGAAGATAGAGTAAATGATGTTTTAAATATGATGTTTTATGTTATAGTCTTAAAGAAAAGATTAAATGTTTTGTAATAAATGGTTAAAGTTTATTTTCCGCGAAAGTTTTAATAAACTCTGATTGTAAGAACTGTGTTTATGAGTAAATCCGACATTAAAGTAAGGCTACCGAGAACGGGGCCTTACATAATTACAGAAACTCACATCAATAATGCAAAGATCCATCGGCCAAGGAGCCAAACCGCCAACTGCCTCCCCGACTATTCGCACACCGGGGGTTTCATGAAGTAAAAATGATGTGTCTTGTATCGATCGGTCAATCGACACTTTGTAGCAGTCGTCTTGGACTGGAAAATTGTGACATGTTTGTAGACCTTTGGACAAGTAAATGATACCGGAAGCGACAATGTTTCTCCTGGTCACACTTGCTAATCGACACTTTATAGTCTATTATATTTTTTATCATTATATCATAAAGAAAAAAGAAAAAAAATACATTCACATATTTGTAAAAGTACATACCCGTTCTCCTTTTGGTGAAGGGTATTTACTGGCACATGTGAGCTTTCCGCGTTTTTTGTGACGGTTTTAGCAGATTCCTAAATAACAATTTATAATTCCCACAATTAATTAATGAAGATTGTAAAAGTATTCAAAGAATAACTTACTTGATTGACTTTCTCATGTGTAGAATGTTTCCTTTTGAGTGTAGCTGAAGTGGCTCGGTCATTCTTACCGGACAAAGTTGTAGTTTTTTTTTAGTTGAGATCCACCTGATTGACTTGGAGACTGATTTCCAGGACCTGTCTCATTGCCCTGATCAAATGAATTTAAAGTACAATGTTATAATACAATTGAATTAATCAAAATAATATTAAAATAAAATAATAAGTTACTAGAGTTATGTTAACCTTTGTGGACTGTTTTTGTTAAAGTATATCATCAGTTTGATTCTTTTGGGACCCACTAGAATGACTCGGAGACTGCTTTTCATGAGCACAATGGATTAACATGTTTAAAGTACAGTCTTTATATATACAGATTCACTTACTTGCAGTTGATTCGGTTTTGTCCCCACTTGAATCCCCTGAATAGCAAGGCTGGATAGTAACGCTCTCATGTCAACTTGTTGTTTATCAAGGGCATTTTTCATCGACATAAGTTCTTCACCTTGTTTCTGTCTTTCTTGTCTCTCTTTTTCCTTTTCATCTCTCTCAGACTGGACCATAAGTTGAAGCTCCTTTATTTGTTCTTTCGTCGATCCTCTAACTCGTCGTGGACCGTGAAGACATATAGATGACATTACTCTGGTTCCTACCCCTCTTAAGCAACCACGTTTTTCGTGGCCAAAGACCAGTGTCGTGGCATCATCACCTTGATCAACCTTCAACTCCCCAGCATTGATTTTTTTTTTCATTTTCAGCTACAGAAAATAATAATTAAAATCATTCAACTTAAAATAATATGTAAAATCAATCAACTTTAGCAAGACGATACGAATAAATTAAAGACAGTCTCTCGAACTTACTAATTACTCTCCGAGCGTTTTAACCTCCTCATCTTCTATTTCACCATCTTTGTTTTGACGGACTTTATACCATATCAGACACCGGTAGGGAGGTACATCTTTCTCAACTTCGTTGTTTGCAAGCTTGTTATTATTTATAAGAAAAGTGCATTAGTATTAAATCACATAATCTTTTTTTAAGTCCTAAGCATCTATTTAGGGAATGTTTAAAGAATAAAACATTTACCATTTATTCTTCAAGAGTAGCATATCCACCTCTTCCCAACCGATGGTTGTAACGCGACATCGCACGAGCTTCCTTCCTTAAGATCGACGAATCCTTTATGAAAATTAAATCTCACATATGTCAATTCTTAATCTCACATAATTTCAAATCTAGCTTAAATTTTATAAACAATTACCTTGAATTTGTCGGATTGTGTATACGCGACAAAGCTGTCCCGGTGATCTTGGTTAAGGATTATTGTCCGAAACCGTCTTGGAATTTTAGCTAAATTCTCTGGTTTGCCTAGGTTGGGGTGTATGTCCCGTTTATACACCCTACTTCTAAAGCTTCATAAGAGCAAACCGAGACGAGTCATTACAACTTTTCTTTTGTCTTTGTTTACTTTGTAATAACGCTGACATAACAATTACAATTAGAATGGAACATTATGTTTGCAAACAAATAATTGATCAGGCATTTTGCCGTAATCTCTTCTCACAACTTATCTCTTAGTTCTTTGGATGCTTCCATCCATGTAAGAACTCTGAAATTCACTTTCTTCCTGACCAGATTTCCTACGAAACTCACGAATTCAGATATGTACTTTCCACTAAACCTGCCAAATGCATCGAACTTGACTTTATGTTTATTCCCACTAGAATTCGTGTAGGAACTTCACATCTTTGGCAGTCTGGTCAATCCCCCTTTTTTTTTCTCTGGTATCATTGACTTTATGTTCGTTCTCGTCATCTGAGGGACTCATATCAGAGTCACTCGAATAATCATGAGATTCTTCATTATACTGGTCTTCTAATGCATCATTCTCTTCATATATTCCTTCCAATTCCATGCCCTACGACCCAAAGTAACATGCAAATGAGAGTTTTTAATTGCAAATAAACATATATACAAACTGTCACAGGCATTCATAGTTGTTGAACATAATAAATCATCACAAACCTTAGTAGAAGAAGATGAATTGCTTGATGACAAATCTGCGTATTTATGAAAATCGTCAATCGAGTTCTAGAACGGAAACCACCAACAGATATGGAATGAATCATTATGACCATGTTTCTGTAAAGTGTAATTTGTTCATGGCGGCAATGTGAAATTTTCAATTTTTGTTAATTTTCAATTAAACATTAATTAACAGCGCCATTTTAGAATCCTATTAATATTAAACAGTCATTACTAAGCTAGATTTGTAAATTTGGGAGGGAAAGATTTTGAGAAATTTGAAATTATGGTCGACCATTCAGTTTTAGCTGTCATTAATTATCATTATCTTTTTATAATTTGTAAATGTTACTCTTATAAATACATAATGTAAATTTATATAATGTTGCTCTTATAAATTTTGTTACTCTTATAAATACATTAATTATCATTATCTTTTTACAATTTGTAAATGTTACCTTCATAATGTTACTCTTATAAATACATAATGTAAATTTATATAGCGAAATCCGACCGACACAAATATTTTTTTTATTACCGACCCCAATCTATTTTTATTACTGACCCCAATATTCCAATTGTCATTTAGTTTTTAAGAATATTAGCTAACAATTTTTTTTAAATTTAAAATTTTTAAAAAATTATAACAAAATAGAAGTTCTTATAATTCTATAATTAGGAGTTGGGCTTAAGTATTTAACCAAATCTAATTCCAAAATAAATTGATCAATTAATTAAAAACATGGCCTTTTAACCATTTAACTAACCTAAATCCAACCTCCAAATGTTTAAAAAATAAGTAATTTGTTATCCGACCAAACCCGATGATTAACAAATCCGAATTTGAGCGGAATTTAGCTCGACATTTAACAAACCCGATTGGGGATAACAAAGTCTAATTGGGTATAATAGAGTCCAAATAGGGATTATAGATTCCAATAGGGTATAACAGAGTCCAATCAGGGGGTAACAGATAGAGTCCAATTGTGGGTAACAGTGTCCATTTGGGGATAACAAGGTGTCCAATTGGGGATAATATAGTCCAGTTGGGTATAACAAAGTCCAATTGGGGATAATAGAGTCCAACTGGGGATAACAGATTCCAATGGGGTATAACATAGTTCAATTGGGGATAATAGAGTCCAACTGGGGATAACAGATTCCAATGGGGTATAACATAGTTCAATTGGGGATAATAGTGTCCAATTGGGGATAACAGTATCCAATTGGGGATATTAGAGTCCAATTGGGGATAACAAAGTCCAGTTGGGTATAACAAAGTCCAATTGGGATAACATAGTCCGATTAGGGATAATAGTGTCCCATTGGAGATAATAGAGTCCAATTGGGGATAACAAAGTCCAATTGGGATAACATGGTCCAATTAGGGATAATAGTGTCCCATTGGAGATAATAGCGTCCAATTGGGGATAACTGAGTCAAATTGGGGATAACAAAGTCCAGTTGGGGACAATAGATTCCAATGGGGTATAACATAGTTCAATTTGGGATAACAGTATCCAATTGGGAATAATAGAGTCCAATTGGATAACAGAGTCCAATCGGACTCTATTATCCCTGATTAGACTCTTTTATCCCAGTATGACTCTGTTATCCCCAATCGGACTCTTTTATCCCTGATCGGACTCTATTATCCCCAATTAGACTCTATTATCCCCAATCGGGTAAAAATGGGTTGACAAATTTAAAGAGATGAGTGGATGGGGGTTAGCGTCTCAAGGAAAAAGAATATTTGGGTTTAAACGGGTGTTGGATTTAAAGGAGTTCAGTTTGAGTTTATTATTTTTTATTTAATTTATTTCAAAAATAATAATAAAAAGTCATAACTCATAATATGAATCATGAGTCGTAGGTTCGACCCATGACCCATGACCTGTTTCCACCGAAATCTAAAAACAAATCATGTAGGTTCAACCTAATTGATAAACATACGACAACGTAGGTTCGACCCATGACCCGTTTCCACCCAAATATAAACACAACTCACATAAGTTCGACCTAATTAATAAACATACGACAACGTAGGTTCGACCCATGACCCATGACCCGTTTCCACCGAAATCTAAACACAACTCACGTAGGTTCGACCTAATTGATAAACATACGACAACGTAGGTTCGAACCATGACCTGTTTCCACCCAAATCTAAACACAACTCACGTAGGTTCGACCTAATTGATAATTCATATGACAACGTAGGTTCGACCTCTGTGAGAAATACAAAATAAGGTATGTTTTTTTTTCATTCTGTTTGATTATAAGTAGAGTAATTATGTTAATACTCTAATTGATAAGAATAATTACTTGTTTGGTTTAATTATGAGTAGAATAGGTATGTTGTTTGATTAATTGATAAGAATAATTACTTATTTGGTTTAATTATGTTTACAGAGGTGATTTCAAATATGGACAAGTCTTGGATGGCAACGAATAGAAACAGAAAGGTTTATATGGATGGAGTTCTAAGTTTTATAGATTATGCAGTCACCAATTTAAAGAAATCGAGCAATAAGCCAATAGAAAAAATATCGTGTCCATGTCAGACTTGTTTAAACCACATATCACTCAGTCTGGATGATGTTAAACATCACTTATTCAAACATGGCATAGATCAAAACTATACCATATGGTCTAAGCATGGAGAAAATGATGACCCCAAATTAGTTATCTGGTTTTGGATGACAACTATGAAAGGCATACAACCGATTTTACTTCGGAATTACCAACTGATGTCGCCCAAACAGTAAATATGGTTGAAGTTACAGAAGAAAACTTCACGGATGACCGTGATTATGTAAAGTTCGTAAAACTAATTGAAGATGCTAAGAAGCCACTTTACAAAGGTTGTCCCGACTTCACGAAGTTGTCTGCGCTGGTACAACTTTTCAACGTGAAGAGCAAGTACGGAGTTTCGGATAAATGCTTTACATAATTCATTCTTGTCTTTAAGAAGATGCTACCCAAAGGTAATGAAATGGCTAGTATTACATATGAGGTTAAGATAACATTTAAAGCAATGGGGTCAGGTTATAAAAAAAATACACGCCTGCATATAACGACTGCATTCTTTACAGAGGACTATACGAAAAATATGAAGTATGTCCCACTTGTGGAAAATCAAGATGGAAGGAAGATGATATTAAAGAAGTAACATACAATAAAATTCCAGCAAAAGTATTTTGGTACTTTCCCATAATTCCATGGACTAAACGAATTTTTCAATCACCGACGATTGCACGACATTTGAGATGGCACACGGAAAGTAGAATAAAGGATAGTGTTTTACGTCACCCGGCAGATTCACCCGCATGGGCTGCTATAGATGACAAATATGAATTCATTAAACAAGATCCAAGAAGTTTGCGGCTACGCATTGTAGCTGATGGGGTGGATGTTAATAGAGGAAATCGACACCACAGTGTCTGGCCAGTTTTAGCTGTCATTTACAACCTTCCACCATGGCTGTGTATGAAAAGGAAGTTCATCATGCTATCGTTATTGATATCGGGACACCGGGTAACAATATTGATGTATTTTTAGCACCGTTTTTTGAAGATCTAAACAGTTATTCGATACGGGGGTAGAAACATACGATGCATATGCCCGAGAAAGGTTTACGCTACATGTTGTTGTCTTATGGACCATAAACGATTATCCCCCCTTGGTACACTTTGTGGTTGTCCATATAGTGGCTTCTTTGGTTGTGTAGTTTGTGGTAAGGAAACAAACTGTGTTAGACTAAAAAGATCAAATAAGCAAAGCTATGGTGGCCACATACGGTATCTACCTTATGACCACCCGTTCAGAAAGAAAAAGAAGGGATTCAATGGAACACAAGAGTTTCGAAGTGAACCAATACCTAAGAATGGGGTAGAAATATATAACGAGATGAAATATTGTATAAACATTTGGGGTAAGGGCCACAAGAACAATGCACCAGCCTTGCAGCAAGCTTCGAACGGGTGAGGTGGGAAAATAAAAAAACAAAGGGAACAAAAGAATCAAAACAACAGAAGAAGGCAACAATGGTAAACCCTATTGAAAGAAATTTAATATTTGGCATCAGAAACTTAGATATTGGCGGTTTAATTCTGTCAACCATTGTATAGATTTTATGCATATTAAAAAGAATGTGGCAGAGAGTCTGATTGTAACACTGTCAAACATTCCGGGAAAGACGAAAGATGGATTGGAGGCTCGACTCGCTCTAGATGATATGCACTTAAGGCCAAAGTTACAACCCAAGAGACACGGCACGAACATTAGGCCTTTGCCTGCGAGTTACACATTAACAATAGAAGAAAAAGACAAGTTTTGCAACACGTTGTACAAGTTAAGGGTCCCACAAGGGTATTGTTCAAATTTTTCTAGTTTGGTTAGTCTAAAGGACATGAAGCTAATAGGACTTAAATCACATGACTATCACATGCTTATGCAACGGTTTTTGCCCCTAGAAATACGATCTATTATGCCACAACCCACAAGATATGATATAATAAGGTATTGTTCTTATTTTTATATTCATATCACCATATCACTCCTTAATTTTTTGGTAAGTTGGAATACAGCATGTGGTTACGTGACCGTATACTTTTTTTTATTTCAGGTTCTTTTTTTTTCAAATCATTTTGTAGCAAGGAGATCGAGGTCGAGGAGGTTGACAAATTGGAGGCAGATTTGTTTGTGACATTTTGCCTTCTCTAGAAATACTTCCCTCCATCGTTTTTTGATGTTATGGTTCATTTAACCGTGCACATTGCTAGGGAAGTTAAGTTATGTGGTTCCGTATGATTTCGGTGGATGTATCCATTTGAAAGGTGTATGAAGGTTATTAAGGGAACATGCAAAACAAAAATAAGCTAGAAGGATGCATTGCTAAACATAATGTTGATGAGGAGACGATTGAGTTCTTGAGCGAATTCAAAAAATACTTGAAGACTATTGGTATTCCTACTAGCTTGAGGAACTCAATTGAAAATAAGAATAGAGCAAGTAATAAAGATGAAGTCCCACTATCAACGTTCAAATCGATGGACGACATTTCTTCAGTTGTTCGTGAAAGCACATTTCTGTGTGCTACAAAATACACCCGAAATTGTTCCTTATATCGAGTAAGTATTATGTACATTGATTATATTATTTTATTTTCAACTACACGGTGTATAAAATTCGTCAATATTTATTTACAGTTGGCACATGGCATTTCTTGAACAACAACATCTTGACAAGAAAACAACATGGCTAGAGAAAGAGCACAGCTTAAAGTTTGGTATGTGGTTACGATATGAGGTAAGTACGTATACTACATATTTCATAACGGCCTTACTAGTTAAATATTTATTATATTTGATCACCCTTGTAGTATATATGTATCAGGTTGAGAGAGAGTTAGCGGAATCGCGAGAAAGTATATCAGAGACCGTAAGGTGGATTTCATATGGACCAAATAGAAACGTATTGAGCTACAAAGTCTATGACATCAATGGATAAACATTTCGTACAAAATCTCGAGAAGGTAAAGTGCACCAGAACAGTGGGGTTAGTGTAGTAGCAAATGACTTGCACATTTCTAGAGAAGTTAAAACCTACACCGAGACAAGCTATTTTGGGGTTTTACAGGACATATGGGTACTTGATTACCATTTTAGAAAAATCCCACTGTTCAAGTGTGACTGGGTTGACAATAAAAACGGGGTAAAGAAAGACGACCTTGGGTACATATTGGTTGAACTTAGTAGATTAGGACACAAGAATGATCCTTTCATATTGGGCTCACAAGCACGACAAGTTTTTTATGTGACAAACCAGCTCGATAAAAAAATGTCAATAGTAATCAAGAATCCTCCAACAACTTATACGCATGCGTACGAAGATGAGGAATTTAGTACGGTGATTAGTTATGAGAATGAAAATGTATTGCCCCCTGTAGACATAAAAGATTTGGGGAAGGAATCCCGAGATGACTATTACCGCAATGACTGTCGAGATTTAATTATACATACTAAGGTATGCATTTCTTTCTTGATAATCTACTGATGCATTTGTTAAATCTGAAACGTTAAGTTGTCAAAAAGTACATTTGTACAAGTGTAGCTAACACTTTCATTTGATTGTATCAGGCACAAGTGGACCCTTTTTTGATTATCACGGACGTCGACCATTGGCACGCATCATTACTTAATATTAGACTAGTATAATATAGTTGTAGTATATTATGTAATATGTTCTCATTATTGGTCGAGTCTCACTATTATGTAATATTTTCTCATTATATGTTGAATCTCATTATTAATTATTATGTAAATAAATATGCTTAAATTTGGATTTGGAAAGATATGGTATGTTAAGCTATTTATAAAGGTGATTGGATGTTATAGGGACTAGATCATCATTGAATGATTTTCGGCTAGCAAGTTAGCCGTAATTCATAGCCATATACACATTATCCTAAGTGATTTGATTAATATCATAATTACCTAGGAAGTATAAAAGACAATATTTAATTGACAATAATATCTTATTTTCTTCATATAAAAGAAAATATTGTTTTACCTTAACTACATCAGGCCAACCATTAACATAAACTAAAACCATATCTAATTAATATTCATACATATAATTAAAAAGTAGTAGATACGAAACTTAATGTCCTTAAATATAAAAGCTTACATCAAAATAAAACATGTAATTAACAAGATAGATTGTGAACATCGATTGGTCTTCACTCCAATTGAAACTGGCCCTCAACCCGACATCAATAAAGTTCTCTTCCAGAAAATCGTCCCAATTACGAACCTTGTATTGACGCGACTGGTAATACCTATCGTTCCGGCGAGCAATTGTTTCAAAAACATCCCCATTATCACCAAATCTGAACTTCAATCTGAAGTTCCTTGACCGGATGTTGTATCGGTTGACAAATGCAACCGATAGTTTCTGCCATATTAAAAAACAAAATTTCACGTATAAATTTATAACTTATTATACAATAATCTTCGATTGAAATTATAATAGTAAATAATAGAATAGGGTATAAATTACGAGGGAACCCTTAACCCCCCTCTTTAAAGGTGTAGTCGTATTCTAGCCCTTGAACGTTTGTGTAGTCTTATGAAATACCTTCGTCATGGGTTAGCAGCGTGATGGATATCGCCATGATTTTGAATTACTTGGAAAACTAACTGATCGATTAGGGAGTAGGGACAGGGATGACGAAAAGGCGCTTGGATAAAATTGTTTATATATCGTGTTTTAACCAAAAAGGCCCAAATAATCATCTTTTAAGCAAATTGGCCATTTGAAAAACATAATATAGTCTTTAGTGACACATTACAATTAAAATTGTCACTATAAACTACTAAGACAATGTAAGGCCCCGTTCCCGGTAGCCCTACTTTAGCGTCGGATTTACTCATAAACACAGTTCTACAAATCAGAGTTTATTAAAATTTTCGCGGAATATAAAACATCAATCATCTGTTACAAAACATTTTAATCTTTTTTTTAAAACCATAACATAAAACATCATTTTTAAAACATCATTTCTTCTATCTTCAGATGCCAGCCGTTCAATCCATGCCACGTGTCATCCTCATGCCATCTCGATAAACATGTATACCTGCGTGCATACTAAAAGTTAGCTACGCTGAGTGAGTTCTAGTTAATCAGGCGACGCACAATACATACGTATATCATGCATAGATACATACCCGAAGATACATATCCATACTTAGTCAATCACCCTACTACCATACATACATACATATCTACAATCACTAACCTCAGACTACCGAGAGTACGTTCATAGTCCGCCGTCTATACCTATACTCAAGGTCGTGAACACGTAAAAGGTCCGCAGTCCTTACCTATGTTCACAAGTTTTGGTACATGCAAGGTCCGCAGTCCTTCCCTGTACCATCCTATTATAACAACACGTACAAGGTCCTCAGTCCTTCCCTATGTTGCAACCTAAACCATAGTACGTACGAGGTCCACAATCCCCCCCTATGCTACCACAACATAAATATAGCACGTATAAGGTCCACAGTCCTTTCCTGTGCTGACGCCTATCTACAATACGTATAAGGTCCGCAGTCCTTATCTACGTTGACGTCTATACCTACAACACGTATAAGGCCCACAGTCCTTAACTACGCCATCACCTGCCAAGTCGATGTCCAACAGAAGTTAGAGGGATTTGCCATCCTAACTTACTACGTCAGACGTAGAACTCACGTACCATTCCTGTACCTACATACACTTACTTCGCATATATAATAAACATATCATAGCATAAGAACACTCTAGGCGTTTCTCACATCATTAAATTAACAATCATGCTCCTTGTCGGTACGTGCAATATTCGAAGATCGTTCACGGCCCGACAAGCATTCATTTATAACGATCATACATCATCCATATATAACATTCATATCTTCATTTACATCCTGACAGTACGCGCAATATCCGAAGATCGTTCGCGTACCGACAGTCAATCATTCATATCTATCACATATATCATATATGGCATACACTTACCACTTAAGGTAAGTGTATTAACTAAACACATCGAATATGCACATAGCCCCGAAAAAACATAACAAGGAGTGGGGCTAGAAACTCACCTGAACCCGGTTACTTCTTCCGTTAATGGTTACTTATTTCTTGAGTAGTGCACGACTAACTGTATAATAATTACACGTATCAATTAACTATCACTACCCATATCCTCTTTCTAGTTCAATTATTACCCACAACGAACGGGGGTCCGGGGGCAGCGCCCCTGGTAGCGGGGTTCTAGGGGCGGCAGCCCCTAGCGGGGTCCAAGGGGCAGAGCCCCTGGCTGGGGTTAAGCTGTCTTAACACATTTTTCATTAGAATTTTAAGTTATTTCTCTAATTCGTTAACTCATCCTTCATAACGAATTAAGCTTGATTCGCTATCTGATTCGTCACCTTGCATTTATGAGCAGACATAAATGTAAGCGAACATACATGTTAAGCGAACTTCACTTACGCGAACTCAACTTAAGCGAACTTAGCTGCAGATGAACTTAACTGGAGCGAACTTATCAGTGGCGAACTTGTATGCTGCGAAGTTAACATCATGCGAACTTGCATATAGTGAAGTTAACATCACACAAACTTGCAGGTAGCGAAGTTAACATCATGCGAACTTGCATATAGCGAAGTTAACATCACGCGAACTTGCAGGTAGCGAAGTTATCGTGTTGTAGATACTAGTTCTGATATTAACCCACTGTCCATTTCGTTTCATCATGCAGACCTTAATATGATGTTATCCATCCCCGTAAATGTTCCCACGACCATTTTCAGATAAGACTTGACTCGAACGAATCATAAAGTTTGATCTTTTAAGCTAAAAACGTTCAATACTAGATCTAGGGTTTATTTTATCGAGCCGTTTCCATTTTCGGGTTCATTACACTCATGTTTATTATCAAGTTTACAACTTTATGCTTCGTTTATACCCGATCTATTCTGGACTCAAGTTTCATGGCTAAACGTTTATAAAAACGTAAACTATAAGATCAAAACATACCTTTTCGTGTTTGTTTGGCTTAGTTATGGACTTTAGATCTTGTATTTATCTTGTGTATTGAAGGATCTATCAAGAATCAGGTTTTCTTGGCCTTGGATCTCACTCTTTCTCTCGGCCGTGTATATGTAGCTAGTGTGTGTGTGTTTTGGGTGTTTGTAGGGATTATGGAAAGATGGAATGAGAAGTTAGGATTTTAGGATGGTTTAAGGGGTATTTATATCCCTTAAAGCCTATGGACCTAAGGCCCATCCCACCATCTTAATCCATTTAATTACCCAAGTCCATGATTCTTTCTATATTTAATATTAATTAAATATTAACACTTGTTTTTAATCATAGACCTCTTTTATTTATCATTACAAAATTCGGGATGTTACAGACAACACTAACGTTTCCTTAAAGAAAGTAAACAATGTAATGGTCACATGTTAACTAATTAAAAGTACTTACCCTTCACTAACATTTCCTCACTAATGAACATTTAGTCAATAACGATGATTGTCTATTGAATGTTAGTCACACCTAACAAAGTGAACAATTAGCATATGTTACTTTTAGTCACAAATTGTATGCATTTAACATCACCATAATATATATTTTGTAACACAAAAATAATTGGAGATGTGACTATAAAGTACTTACACTTCACTAACATTATTTCTGTTTTTTATTGAAAAAGACTAGAAATATAAAAATAAATTTTTCATAAATATACAGTATATTTAATTTAAAATATATATAAAAAATTAAAAATATATATATGCTCAACAAAATTGTTTTTTAAAGCGACGTGAGCTTCTCTATTGGTTATATGACCGGCTAAACTTCAAATTATTCGTTGCATAGAATATTGAAAAGTTTTTTCATCATCTTCACTTTAGCTTCTTGTTGCCGGTAAATATTTACTTTTTATTAAAATAGTGACATGAGGCAGTGAGTGGGTTTGCAAATAATTTTATTGTGGTGAACGTGTTTGAATCTTGTTTGCTAATGGTTAGTATACTAGTCACACTTAAACTAGTCTTATACTAGTGGAGTTAATTACTTTGTCACGTATTCCAATGCTGACCAAATCTAATAACACTGCCATTATAACTTTTTGTACTTAAAATGGCACCTGCACATCATATCTTTTAGTTCAGATTTTCTCTCTCGATGTTAACTATCAAGGTAAGTCTACTGGTTTTTATATTACATGCATGCATGTATATGATAGTCTGGAAGGTTGAATGTTTAGATTATAAACAGTTTGAAGCATCAGTGTGTATATTGTTGTGTGTGTTAATTAACTGTGTTGATTTTGTTGTTACAGATCGATGAAGATTACTGATATAGAGGAAGAAGACATGGAAGATGATAAAGTGCTGATTTGGTCATGGATTTTCAAGGAAAGGACGAAAGGAAGATCACAAGATTTTGGTTCAAGTCTAATATTCGCGATTTGGTGGATTATTTCTCATAGTATCATCTGTCCGGATCTCGGATAGATGATCTGAATCTATGATGGTGTTTCTGTAAAAATTTTATTCACCATCATTATTATAGATTCGACCGAGGTCAACAGACTGGATCTTCGGATGGCTGGGGTGCTGCCAAGACATCCATGGGTAATTCGATAGATTCAAATTTTCAAGTTAATACGACTGAGGTGTACTATATCATTATTAGGCTAAATCAAGTTCAGGATTGTGACGGTTTTTCAGTTTGTACGGTTATTTAGTTTGTACTCTGATTGTTATAATCAATATATAGTTTTTAATGTTGATTTTTGAAACAGTCGTGACGGTAATTCAGTTTGTACTCTGATTTTTATAATCGTTATACTGAATGTTAAGCGTGAATGTGTTGTGACTACTTAATGTTATAATTCCGGTATACCATATCGAATAGTAAATATAAATGTTTCGGTATATCCAAAAGTACATGCATAAATATCAAATAGTTTGATCAAACTCTAAAAAAACAAAGTTGGATTCATATAATAGATTGTATAATTAATAATCCTTCATTTATTAACTACATTCATTACGCAAAACGCCAATAGAAAGGATGACGAACTCGTGGTTGCATATACTGGTTATTCATAAATCAAACTGCTTAAAATCGTGTTTAGAACAAAAATGGGCCCAAATTATCGTGTTTTGAAAAAAGGCCCAATTAATAATCTTTTAAGCAAAATGGCCCATTGAAAACCATAATATAGTCTTTAGTCACACATTAAAATCAAAACTGTCACTATAATCACACCAAATTAATTAGTAATATTTTTACACACCTAATAAAATGAAAAATTATAATCTGAATAATACCGATCTATAAAGTCAGGAATTATTTTTAGAGTCACTATTGTTTAACCTTTAGTCACATTGTTACATAAATACATGACCCTAACACACCTTTAGTCACACTCTTTTGTAAAAATTCTTTTTGTGACTATAAACTACTAAGACAACACTAACGTTTCCTTAAAAGAATGTAATATGTAATGATCACATGTTGACTAAAAGGTACTTACACTTCACTAACATTTCCTTTGTAATGAACATTTAGTAACACCTAACAAAGTGAACAATTAACATACGTTACTTCTAGTCACATATTGTATGCATTTACAATTACCATAATATATAATTTGTCACACATCCATATTCGAGATGTGACCAAAAGGTAATTATACATCAATAACGATGATTGTCTATTGAACATTTAGTCACACCTAACAAAGTGAACAATTAACATATGTTAATTCTAGTCACAAATTGTATGCATTTACCATCACCAAAATATATATTTTATCACATATCCGAATTCAAGATGTGACTAAAAAGTAATTATACATCAATAACGTTGCCTTAGTATTAAAAATTTTAGTCACACCTACTAAAATGAACTGTGACTATAAACTACTTAGACTTCACTAATGTTTTCTTAGTATTAACCGTTAGTCACACCTAATAAAGTTAAAAATCACCAAATTGCAATTCTAGTCACATGTTTTTTTCCATTAACCATTACCATAATATATAATTCGTCACACGTCCGTATTCGAGATGTGACCAAAATTATACATCAACAACGATGATTGTCTATTGAACATTTAGTCACACCTAACAAAGTCAACAATTAACATATGTTACTTCTAGTCACAAATTGTATGCATTTACCATCACCATAATATATATTTTATTACACATCCGAATTGGAGATGTGACAAATAAATACTTATACATCAATAACGTTGCCTTAGTATTAAAAATTTTAGTCACACCTACTAAAATAAACCATGACTATAAACTACTTAGACTTCACTAACGTTTTCTTAGTATTAACCGTTAGTCACACCTAATAAAGTGGACAATCACCAAAATGCAATTCTAGTCACATGTTTTTTTCCATTAACCATGACCATAATATATAATTTGTCACACATCCATATTCGAGCTATGACCATAAACTTCTTATACCTCAATAACTAGTTTGTTAGTTTAAATTTTTATAGTGACACATAATAAAATGGAAGCTGACAATTTGTTACTTCTAGTCACATGTTTGTTACATTTTTCATGACTATTAGTTATAGATAGTGACACATTGTAATTGTCACTGTCATCATAAACTTTAACATATGCTAACACAATTAATTAGTGTGACTAATAAACATAAACTTAACGTCACACAAACAAATGTTTACTGTCATTGTAAATTACATTTACTCACACTTACATTATGTCATTGAATGTGCGCTATTATATAGTGACACAAAAAATTGCCATATGTGACCATATGTTTATCTATGGTATCACAAAAAAAAAGTTACATTTGTGACAAACGAAAAACGTGACCAAATAGTGACATTTGGTCACATTCCGATTAAACGTCACTAATATTTTGTGACATACGCTATGCTTAGTGTGACTAAAGAGGTGATTCTCTATGCAATAGTCACACAAGCCCGCTGAAATCGTCACCAAAACATTCCAGGAATTTTCAAGCATACATACGGTGACACTTTTTTCAAAAGTGTCGCATCGACCTGATGGGGTGTATGTCACTAAAATTCGATTTTGTATTAGTGAAATCCTAAGCACCTACGCCATGGGTGTTCTCCATTCAATCATATTCATCAAGGTTGAAATTTCCAAACTTATTCTATTAAACCCTACTTTGCGACCTAATCAAAATATTTCAATTCAATCAAGTTCAATTATTCAAATTTTTATAGATCTAATTAATCAAGTTAATTTTAAATTAGATAATTCAAAAAAAATCATATCTAAGTTTATCAAAGAAGATGTTTTGTCATTTTTATCTAATCATATTTTATCTTTCTTAATCATACATTTATAACAAATCTTTATTCGATGTTTGGATTTAAACAATTTAAATTCTAATAATTTATTAATTTCAAGTGATTATGCTCATACAATAAAATCTATCTTTTCAAAAGACAACTTCCTATAATACTATACTTCTAGTCTATCTCTTGACCTCATTCATCTCAATTCGTTTCACTCTCAACCCTAAGGAATCATTTTCTTTTCAAACTTCCAAGAATTTATAACTTTTACCAAGAGGCGTTTTAGAAACTTTAATATTTTATTAAATTAACTCGAGAGTTATAGTTATTTTTAGTAATGTTTTACACAACTACGATCTTCTAGTTTACAACCAAAACGTATTAAGATTCTTGTTTTCTCTAAAAATCATATATTTTAAATGTTTTGTAACCCAGACGATGGAATGAGTTATGTGGATAATCCGACGATCTAAATAATTATGGAGCCCTACATAATTATCGAAGTCCTCGTATGGAAATCATAATGCGTGCACTTGTGTGTCATAATATAGAATCGAAAGTAGTTGGAATAACGGTAAAAATGTAGAGATGATAAGGACATGGTGGATACGCCACTCGTACATCCTATATATAAGTGTTCTTATCGGATTTTCATTTGGAGCGTTGTTTCGACTATTCAAAGTTTCGTGTTATGATAATTTTTTTTAAAGTTATATTTAATACTTTCTTTTCCTCAACATTTATTGTTTTTGCTATAGTATCCTTTAATTTCGGGACGAAATCCCCTAAAGTAGGGGAGACTGTAACAACTCGTTTTTCCATTTTTTAGATTACCCGACCCGTTTATGTGTTTGGGAAATTTAATAAAAAAAATAAAATTATCACGTTTATCGAGTAAAAAAATTGTTATAATATTTATTTATTTATTTATTTATAAAATATATATATACAACTTTCATATTTTAGCAAAAGTAACCCAAATTAAAATTGTTATCCCATTATGTTTCCACCTTCATTCTTCAGGGACTGAAATGTAATTAAATTAAATTATTATATCTGCTAACCCATATACTCAGTACCAAACCCGTTAACCCGACCATATGCGAACCCGATTACCCGTTTGATAGCTTGCACCTCAATTCTCGTCACAAATTTGGAAATCAAATCATGGGATCTGTTAATATTGCTTTATATGACCTGCCGCCACTTGTTAATTTGGAAAACGAATCAGTTATCATCTGTATTGCTTATATTACTTTGCGGTCAAAACCCGTTCATAATAAATACACGCAAACGACTAGCTTAATGCAATGAACCTAGCATGAATGACCTCCTAAACATCGTCTATCAATCCCCCTTATCTAATTACATTACCTTCGTCCTCTGCATGATGCTTTAAAACCCTTTATGACCATCGGGTTCTGCGCGCCTTTCACCATCAGTTCTTCCTCTTATTAGGTAATTGTTTCATGTAACAAGTTCATTTTTGATCCAGTAACATTAACCCTAAGGTTAATTAAACCAATATATATCATATTGTTTAATTGTGATTTTAGGGTTCTTAAGGGTTTTGGGGATTTTATCAGTAGAATTTAAATTATGATTCTTGGGTATTAACCAAATGGACACACTGGTGTGTGTGTGTGTTAAATCTGGTGTCAGCCATCCACGCAAGTTCGAGTCCTGGCATGACCCAGTTTTGTTTTTCTATTTCATTTTGATTAATGTATTTTAGAAGAATGTTGATTATAATTAATATTAATAATAAACAAATATTCTTTTGTAAACCGACATCATTTAGTTTTACGTTCTTGACAAATAATTTCGTTATGGATTTTTGGTATATATATATATATATATATATATATATTAAGCATTATACGTATATATTGTTTTATATAAACCTTATTAAAACCCGACACTTTAAATTCACGTTTCCTCGTCGGTGAGCGTTTTACAAACTTTTATCTTTATTATATAAGTATTATTTGTTTTTAAACAAAAACATAATAAACATGTTAAACGTGTTAACTATATCTTTACCATTGAATTTCGTTAAAGATTCAAGATAAATATTTATTAAATATTTTATGTGTATGACTACATATCATAATTATTTATTTAAGAACTTATAAGTAAATTTTATATTAAAATTTGTTATTTAAATTATTAATTTATAAATTTGACTATATAGTTATCATATAAAGTAAACAAGGGTGATTTTATAAATATTAAAAATAATGATTTTAATAAATAAATGATAATCAATAATATTAATCTTTGCAGTAATAATCACTAGACATCAATCGTTCGAATCAATAATATTATAATCCCAATCATAACTAAAATCACATCGAGATCTTAATTCATTAGTCGAGTTTTGTTATTTATAATTAACTCATAATATTAAATTATTAAATTAGGAATCCTTGACGGTAAATCCGGATGGGGTTCATATTATTCCAATCATCCTCATTTGTATTTCGTTCATCCGATTAGGTGAGTATCACATTCCCCCTTTTACACTTATTTTCATCATTTTGGGGACGTACGCGTTACTATTTATTTCCCTATTTTCTAATACGCAAAATGCAACTGTTGTCACTTGTGTTTAACAATTTATACATTACTTGTTATGTGTTTATATGCTTTATGTGAATCGCATTCAGACAGGTCCAGCATAATCTCATAACAGTATGATCATACGACTGTCGTAATAGCCATCGTCCAGTTTATCTGGCGTCGTGCTTATCTACAGCTCATTTATTTGCTCATTGGTTGTATTGCTTATCTTATTTGACATTGTTGCATTTTTATTTATTATTATATATACACCAAATCTGGTGTGCTACTCACTCAACCTCGTGTTGACAAATCTATTGTATTTTTAACGCATATGCAGGTCATCGTGCGATGTGATGTTCAAACAAGATTGGAAGAAAACTTAGGATTTGCAAGATAGAGAAAATAAACAAGACTTTTTTAATCTTCGATATAATTGTTTTGTTTGACTTATTTGAATGATGGATTTTGTATTGAATGTTTTTAGTTTTAATTGAATTGAATTTAATAGATATTATAGTTTCAAATATTGCATGATAGTACCTTGAGAGCTGTGAGCAATCAGCTCATGCCCCGACATTTCCGTCATAGGTTGGGGTGTGACAGAAATGGGCTGAACCGAACTGAGTTTTGTTCTGAGTCAAAAGGGAAGGAACGGGTATAGAAAGATCACCCCAAGGTGGTTTGCTATCAATGTGATTAAATGGGTCACTTTGCATGAAATGCCCGGATCGTCTACAAAAATTACAAGAAGCAAACTTGGCAGAAACGGTGGAGGCCAATACCGCCTATGTACACGAGGTTGTGTTCACGAATGACCAGAATCTAATACCCAATAAATATGAAACCGGTCATGCAGAGAATAATGTGCGGTATTTAGATAACGGGGCAAGCAGCCATATACATTAAACCGGTCTTTGTTTTCGGAATTGATGAAAGCATAACCGGAAATGTAAGATTTGGCGATGGGTTGTACGTTAAAATTGAGAGTTGAGGCTTGGTTATTTTTCAAGGAAAATCCGGTGAGCAAAATTTTCTAACCGAAACATTCTATGTACCCGGGCTTAAAACCAGTATTATGAGCCTAGGTCAAGTTATTGAGCCTGGTTGTGATGTGAGAATGAAAGATGACTACTTGACTATACATGATGGGGGTGGAAGGATGCTAATGAAAGTAACGATATCACTGAATCGGTTATACAAGATATGTTTACATGAGTACACGGGTTTGCATACTAGCCAATATTGGTGATGATGCTTGGCGTTGGCATGCCAGGCTTGGGCATATTGTAACATTCGTTATTTTTCAAACCCAAAACCCGACTCGTTTATTTTTCTTTTGTCTATTTTATTATTCAAACGTTCGCTATTAAATAAATTCCCGCATTCGTTTGAGTATATGTATTTCTTTTTGTTGGTGCATTTTGTGACCGTCGCTATGAAATTCTGTTAAGCGAAAACGAAGTGCGAAGTTAGGACAACTTCTCCATAGGCGAAGTTATAACAACTTCGCCTACAGGCCCAAGCCCGCGAAGTTTATATATATATATGTGTGTCTTGTTTAGGTTTAGAGATCCAGAAATTAAGAGTGTTTTTGTGTTCAGTTCAAGTAGCTAGAGAGAAACCGAGAGAGAGAGTCGTGTGGGACGACCCGAGGTAGAGCTCACCTCGGGTCGGCCGTGTCATTTGTTTTCATGTTTGGTATGTAAGTGTTTCGGTTATTATATAAAAGATCTGCAGATGTGTTTATCCATTCGTGTGTTTGTTCATGTATGTGTTTGTGTGTAATCGTGTTCTTCGTCTTCTACACCATAAACGAGTCTAGGAGGATTCCGCACTCCTAGACATCGTGCGGATCTCGTATCGATTGGCGACGCCCCAGGGCGGGGGGACCTACAAGTGGTATCAGAGCCTTAGGCTCTTATGCTATGGTTCGAGATCTGCGTTTTGGTGTTTCTGGCACGTTTCTGATGCGTTTCTGGCCGATCAGCGCCGCAGGCGAAGTTATTGGGTTCAGGCGAAGTTGTCGCTTAAATTTTAGGGTTTAGGCGAAGATATAAGGTTAAGCGAAGTTATTCACAACTTCGCCTACCTCACAAGTTCGCTTATCTCAGGCGAAGTTATATGTCAGGCGAAGTTTTGGTCAGGCGAAGTTATGGACAGGCAAAGTTAAGGAGGAGCGAAGTTGACTTTAGGCGAAGTTAAAAAAAAAAAAAAAAAAAGTGTTTGGAGTTTTCGTCTGTATGGCCAGGTGTACACGATTATTGTGAGACCGAAGACGTTGTTCCGTCAACGAGTGAAACTTGTTATCTCTTGGTCTTACGTGTGAACAAATACGTGTCAACTCTGGATATGGAGTTGAGGTTGTGAATGGGATATTGATTGAAACTGGATATTGACACATATTTGGGTGTTTGTGGGCAAATGAAATAGTTGTTGTTCGAGGTTGACCAACTGAAGAAAGTCAAATTGAACTGAAGGTTTTCGTCATTACTGGATTGCGGTCAGAGCATATTATTTATGTTATTTTCAAGGCGTTCGAGAATTGGATCCTGAAACGTGATCCTTATTTATTAGAGTGAAAATTCTGGAACAAGTTGGATTTAATCGGGAATTAAAGTGTTTATGTTCTTGATCGTTATCCCTGGTGATTGAAGATGCTTCGGATTAATTAATGGTCATGTGTGTTAGATTCTGTCAAGGTGGTTTTGTGATGAAATTGATCACTTGATGTTGAGTAGTTGAAGATTAAACCTTATCGTATGCCGACGTGTTGGTGAAGTTGTGGAGGGAGCCCAACTTCACGTGTTGGTGAAGTTAGAAGAACTTCACGTGTTGTGAAGTCAGAAGGACTCACGTGATTGATTGAGATGATCAATTAGGCACGGGGATGCATGCATTTCAAAGACCTCAATCTATATAGTCGGAGAAGCTTACACTGAAGGGGAGATCGGATATGAAAGACGCTGGGTGATTGGTAGATTTGTGAAGCTACAAGACAGTTTCAGACACGGCTGGTTGAAGAGCAAACAGAAGATCATCAGTTAAGAGGGAGTCTGTTGGTGCATGTTTTGTAACAGATGATCTTTCGTGTTTGTTAGAATTGAGAGCAACGGTCAAAGGGGAGTCTGTTGGTGCATTTTGTGACCGTCGCTATGCAATTCTGTTAAGCGAAAACGAAGTGCGAAGTTAGGACAACTTCGCCATAGGCGAAGTTGTAACAACTTCTGCCATAGGCGAAGTTAGAATAACTTCGCCATAGGCGAAGTTATAACAACTTCGCCTACAGGCCCAAGCCCGCGAAGTTTATATATATATATGTGTGTCTTGTTTAGGTTTAGAGATCCAGAAATTAAGAGTGTTTTTGTGTTCAGTTCAAGTAGCTAGAGAGAAACCGAGAGAGAGAATCGTGTGGGACGACCCGAGGTAGAGCTCACCTCGGGTCGGCCGTGTCATTTGTTTTCATGTTTGGTATGTAAGTGTTTCGGTTATTATATAAAAGATCTGCAGATGTGTTTATCCATTCGTGTGTTTGTTCGTGTATGTGTTTGTGTGTAATCGTGTTCTTCGTCTTCTACACCATAAACGCGTCTAGGAGGATTCCGCACTCCTAGACATCGTGCGGATCTCGTATCGATCGGCGACACCCCGGGGCGAGGGACTTACACTTTTATTTATTGATAATAACTATGGATTATGTATAAAATATACCCCTCTAGCTAATTTTACTCCCCTTTTGCACCCACCACCAAAGCCTAAGGACCTAGTTGCAAATAACCAAAATCTTTTTCTCTCCTCCACCTCCATCGTCATCGACAATGACTCCCATCACCATACCATGTTTCAATCGTTAAAATCCGGCCTTAATCAACCAAATTGACGTTACCAAATCATTCCTTGATCCTAAACGCGTTCCACCGACACCCTAATTGTTTTAAACCACAACCAATTGACAACTAATTCAAAGTTTAACAAACCGCAGCTGAATCATCCTCCAAAACACTATAAATACTAGTCCTTATTTCAATTCAATTGTCCCACACCATCCTTACATCACCTAGACGCATAGCGCTTTATCAACTTTATCACAGGAACAGTCTAGTATCGTTTTTGAGTTCGTATTCTTGGCCGCAACGCTAATTCCCAATTCCCCTTCAATTTGTAACCAAATCAGGTATTTTTTACAGGGTTTATGGTCATTTTTCCGTCCTCATCAAAAAACCCACTGTCAATTATAATTGACAAAGTGTGTAAGGGCCGTAATTGAACTCTAGGGTTCTTTGAGTTTATATTTGATTTGGGATCTTGTTTATAAATATTCTGTTTCATACTTTTAACATGTTAGACATCTCCCCAGTGGCAGGTGCACTTCGTTAAAAGCTTGTACCAGGCTAGGGTCGAATGTTCGAACCCCATGGACTGGTTTTGTACTTTAATTTTTGTTTTCTTTTGATTTGTTTAAATATTATCATTTAGAATATATTACAATAAAAAAACAAATAATGTTTACGAACCGGACACCGTTAAAATCTCAAAATTCATTTTCGTTTAAACTTTTTCCATATATATATATATGTGATGTACATAAAATTATACATCTTTTCGGCATCAAATAGTGTCTCTAAAAACTGCAATTTTTATCAAATAACATAGCATAAAAGGCTACTTATCATAATAAAACGTAATTTCAGGTGAAACCAAGCCCCAAACGAAGAAACAAGTGAAAAGATGAAGAAAAACAGAAGAAAACACAAGAAAAACAAAGAAACACGCCCCCATGCCTCAAGAAACACGCCCCATGCTTCTGATCACCAGAAAAGACAAAAATCTACAAGAAAGACAAAAGCTGGGAACAAAAGCACGGGACCGTGCCTCTCAACCACGGGGCCGTGGTCACCTTTCAGAAAAGACAAAATGAAATTGGCACTTGTCATAAAAATGCACGGGGCCATGCCTCAGGAAGAACGGGCCGTGGTGAGTCATCATGTACGATCTGACAACATGCAACTGGAACACGTAAGCACGAGACCGTGCTTAATAAAGCACGGGGCCGTGCTTCTAGATCCAGACAGCCTATAAATAGAGGCTCTTGTGTCATTTGAGAAGTGTGCCATGAAAAGAATTCTATCCGGTTTTCTCTTATAAAAACACACACTAACACTCACATAGAAGATTTAGTGAAGAGTTTGAAGGCTTGGAGGTCATCACCATCAACCATCATCATCATCCATCATCATTATCATTAAGAAGGAAGATTCATCTACATTTGGTTAGATTGTTCCAAGTTTAATCATGTATTTGTTATCATCATTCATCTTAATGATTATCATCATGCTCATTATGAGCTAAAATCCTTTTACCATCTAAAATCTATTAAGAAGCTTTGTTTTACTTGATGATTATTTAATGCATGTGGTGTAGTCTAGTAAAGTACATGGTTATCTTACAATTATCTTTTGATGAGAAATGTTTCACCATCTTAAATCACTAATTCAAAGTTGGTGGTTATCAATTCTATTGTCAATCGTTCATGATCGATTCATGTTCTTGAAAGATAGAAATACTTTGATACATTGTCGAAACATGGATCCTTATATTGTACTTAGAAATGATGAGATATAAGTTATGATGTATTTCTATAAGTCTTGGTAATCCGAAAATGGCTTTGCTTAGGATATCATGCTAGTTAAAGAAATCATATGTTAATAGAATGTGTAAGCATAACCTACTTAAATCAACCAAGGGGAGGTTGTGTGAGTTAACTACAACCACCCGAAGTTGTTAGAATTGGTATTCGAGAAATCGGAGTCAATCATAATCTTTCTACTTTACGAAAATACTTGCCAACTTAAATTGACATTTTGGAGGTGGCATGACATTAGGAAAGGTTCGACTTTAAAATGCACATGTTTCCTCCCTAGTGCCAAAGATTCTCACTTAAGGTTTAAGGAGCTATCTATCATATATTGCTATGGCAAGTTTACTACATGTTTGAATATTAATTATCAATGCTAAAATGGAGTGGATTCTTGATCTTAGATGGTAACCTTCGCATAATTGAACAAATCTTTTAGAATCTCTCGTCTTGGTCACCTATATATATTATATATATATAAGTATTTATATTTATAAAAAGTTCAAAAATTAACCCCAAAATGATTAAAAACTCCGATTAAAGTAAAACAACGATTTGTCATTAGAAACATTTGTGTCCACGGATCGATACTTGGTTCATACCAATACTATTCTACATATACGAAATGTTCACTTGCCTATTTTGTGTGTGTTTAGTCCTTGTAAAAATCACTTTTATAAATTTAAAACACGATCTTGGGCAAAAAGCTAAATATCCAAATCATTCCATCTATTAATAATTAACCGCAACGCACAGCACACATCAATATGCATATACGTTTATATAATCTTTTTTTTAAATATACACTTATAAATCTATACACTATCTCTAAATAACATAATATAAATTTTACGAATAAAAATGGTTTCACTCGTCTAAACAAACCAATCATCTCGAAACTTTCAAACCAAGCTTTTGTTTTAATATATACATACATAATATTAAATTAGTATTTTATTGTTTTAAAATCAAGAAGTAATAATATTTTACTACTTTACGCTTTTAATTCAACTCTTATAAAATTTATATAAAATATGTTACCTCCTTATCGATCCCAAATATGTTATACACCGTACTTTTCATATCTTGTTTCGTTTATGTCGCTATATCAATTCATTTAATTATACTTTAAATTAGGAGAATTCGTCAAGACTCCTCAAAGGATTAACTAACTAATCCGTCTTAACGGCACCACCATATCATCTTCGTCATCTATATTATATCTATGGTGAGTTTACATACTCCTTTTTCCATATTTTATATTTTTGGGGTAGCATGTATACCTTATTCAATTTTACTCATATTTTATTTCCACATCTATTTAAAACACAATTCAATATATGTTTATGTGTGATTATTACATGCTCTATGATTATGCTCTATGTGCTTAAAATTTTATTTTATGTTTGTTGTTTGGTATCTCATTCTCATCTATTCTCATCTAGTATGATCATACATTTACCCAAGTATATTGATTTTGTATCAATAGGAACGAGTCCACATCTATTTAGTTGTTTACGATTTCATAAACATTGCAATGCTCGTAATTAACATATGAATTGTGGTGTGTGTGTGTGTATAACTTATGTATTCTCACCATGTAAGGCCCCGTTACCGGTTCCTCACATTTGGACGTTGGATTTACTCATCAACATAGTTCTATTCATCAGAGTTAATTAAAACTTTACGCAGAATATAAAATTTTCATAAAACATTACGTATCAAATCATAAACATGTCTTAAAACTGTAGCATACCGATTAGAACTGCCTGATGAACTGAGTGCAGTTCACAACGTGTTCCACGTGTCGAACTTGAAAAGGTGTCTGTCGGATGAGACATCGGTGTTACCTTTAGAGGGTGTTCAAATAAATGATAAGCTCAACATTGTAGAGGAGCCCATAGAAGTAGTAGACGGAAAAATCAAGCAACTTAGACACAATAAGATCTCGTTGGTCAAGGTTAGACGGAATTCGCAACGAGGCCCAGAATATACATGGGAACGAAAGGACGAATTTCGGAAGAAATACCCCCACCTATTTCCTCAAAAGGAAGTAGTTGACGCGTAAAATTTCGAGGACGAAATTTTTATAACGGGGGGAGAATGTAACGATTCCGGCAAATTCAGGTATACCCTAGCCAGAATATACTATTTACGTGTTATTCAATACTGAATATATGAATTATAATGTGTTTATACGAGTATATAAGATTCACAGTACGAATTATACTCGAATGAACAACTAGTCGTATCGGAATTACGATTAATCGATGAACGGTTATTGAAACCCGAACGAATCGGGAATTACATTATAGACAAAATATATAATGTTTAGTGATGTTTACGAAGTATTAAAGCTTCGGGATAAGTGAATTATAGCACAGAAAAAGGATTTCGATTTATTAGTACGTCGGTACGATAGACGAAACCTTTAACATCAAACCAAGCAAGAGACGATCGATCAAGCCGAAAAAGATGCACAATTACCGACAATACGATGTGTTAAGTCAATAAACGTCATGGGTTAAGTTTTTAAAGTTTTTAAGTCAGTTTTATATAAATTTTAATTTTGAGTCGAAAAACGACCGTTTTGGTCTCGTTTTGAGCGGAATTAAACGTTTAACCGAAAAACGAACTGAACCAGATTATCCACAACATTATCCAGATTGCGTAATCTGAATGTGTGGCCATGGTTGGAGATGTGGGCCCCCCCACTCACTTAACATGGACCGATCGGTCCATGCTAGTCACACACACACATCCATTTTTCTTTTTTCCACAAACTTTCTCCCAAAATCCTCTCAACCTCTTCATCATCCATCCAAAACCCAAGCTTTTTAGGCAAGAACACAAGGTAAAAACCGAGTTATGATCGTGTTTATCTTCTTTTCTTGGTTTATTTACAAGGAAATGAGGTTTCAAATGAAAAATGGGTGAAAACCCGAGATGAAACCGATTCTTGGAAGATCAAGTGATGTATACAAGTTATAGAAAGGATCTTGGTCCAAGAAAGTAGTTAAAAGAGTCAAAAACGAATTTTTACGGTCAAAATCTTTGTTTTGATGTTTTAATCGAAACCATGAAAGAAATGGCTTGATTGTGGGTATAACTTGCTTGGTGTGGTGTTGTTGTGCTTGTAAGTGTTGTATCTAATGGCTAGCAAAGGCTAGAAACCAAGATCTTTGTGATCTAACGCTAGAAAACACAAGATAGTTCGGTTTTCGTGTGATTTAGTTATTTTGGACAGATTGTGATAGACCTAGAGTTGGGTCACGAAATTTCACAGAGATGATCTACACATGAAAATATGAGATCTGTGAATTTTTGGATAAATGATGAATATTTGGTGAATTTAATGCTCGGTTTTGGCCAAAAATGGTGAAAAATAGCTAAACATCATGAAAAATTCTGGAAAATTTAAGATAAGCTTTTTATAACATATAAAAGTCACTCACAAAATTTCAGGTTCATTGGAGAAGTCTAAGTAGGCTTTTCGGTAAAACGAGTTCTAGGGATTTCTAGCTCGGTTTTGGTAAAAATGGCATGAAAAATAAGTTTTTAGTTCTGGAAAAATTACAGGGAACTATGTGGGTGACAGGGGTCATCCCAGAAAAATTTGGGATTTTTCAAAGGTCGTTTGGTATTTTCGACATATTTGGTGTAAAAATGACGTTTAAAAATGGTTAAATAAATCTTAGATATAAAAAATTAATTCTGGAAAAATTTTATAAAATTCCTTACTGTCAAAATATGGTTTGTACAAAATTTCAAGGTCCAAGACTAAACGGATATTTATTTGTGCTAATTGGAACTTAAAAACAAACTTTTAAAGCTTAAAACGAGTAAACCGGCGAAGCTCGCCTAAGCGAGCTGACTGGTGCATAAAAACCTTAAAAATGGACTATTTTCATGCAACTAAGTTAATCAAGTAAAAATAAATCATCCGAAAATAATTCGGATGATTTGGGTAATTTTACCCTATTTAACCGTTTCCGGTGTATTAAAGGCGGAAACGGGCCCCGCGGCCAAACGGGGTGTCTAACCGAGCTCTAATTTCACCACTTTAATGAAGATATCAATAATAACTATTTTCGGGTCGTGTGTGGTCAAACTCATTTTTGAAAACATAAAGAAGAATAACCGTGCTAGGCACGCAAAACGAGAAAACAAACTATCGGTAGTTTTAACTAAAGAACTCTAAGTGATATCACAATCTAAGTCATGAGTAGTGTATCGGGGTTAACATGGTCCCCGGATCGTGTACGGTACTGGGTTAACAGTGTCCCCGGACGTACCGGTTAACACGAATTTAAGTTATATTGATAGAAATTGTGTAGTAACGATTTGGGGATCGTATTACAGATCTGTACCAGTAGCTGTGCACCGTAGTACATCTTGCTCACAGGAAGGTGAGTTTTCACGAGCCCCTTTTATTGAACTGTTTTAAATATTTTCCCGGGGCGGAAAGCATGTTTTTATCAAAGTGTTTAAGTACATGCCGATCGCATGGAAATGAATGTATTTATATAATGTTTATTGTACGGAAATCGTACGGTAATGTATTAAGATGGTAATTAACTGAGTTGCTAATATTGTAAGGCCCGAAACAGTGTTCTGGGTTAACAGTGTCCCCAGAGGTTATTAAATGTATTTCTGGGTTAACAGTGTCCCCAGAGGATATTGGAAATGTTCTGGGTTAACAGTGCCCCCAGAGGTTATTAAATATGTTTCTGGGTTAACAGTGTCCCCAGAGGTTATTAGATATGTTCTGGGTTAACAGTGTCCCCAGGGGTAATTTGATGTGTTTTGGGGTTAATAGAGTTTTCACTTGTGAACTCAGTATAATTACATCGCTTATTTATGATTTTTATAATGATTTGTCATGGTTTATTTAAATTAGTGAAACTCACCAACTATTCGTAGTTGACCCGTTTTCTTTACATGCTTTCTAGGTACACAAAAATTGGAATGAGTGATATGTGTTCGATGCTGTGTGCTATTTTGTGGAAGTCTAGAGATCTACATTTTGCATTAAATATGTTAATGTACTATCGGTAACAATTATGTGATAACGCTTAGATGGTTATGAAACTCAGAACAATGTAATATGTTTAAATTAATGTAGTGGTGTTTTCTTTATAAACAATGCTGTTGATATCAGATGTGTCTGTTGCATCCCGTGTACGTTTCCGCTGCGGTTACGGGGTGTTACAAAACTTAGTATCAGAGCCATTGGTTATAAAGAATTAGGATGTCTTTAAAAGATACCTAAAATATAACCAGTAGCTCAAGTGTTATAGGATCTGAATATCAACTAATAATATATTGTGACGAGATCGGGATGAACTTGGATGACCAAGTGGGTTATTATGGTCCGGAACATAATAACAGACTTGTCTGCACGAGGGAATTCAGGGAAAGTCACGGGGGATTTTAATAGGTAAAATTGGCAACATACGTGCAAATATGTGATAATATTGTTATGTGGTCAAGTTGTATAAGTAAGTGTATATTAATTTGATTATGATTTACACTATGGAAAGAACTATATGTTTGTTAACTTGTGTGCAGGTAAAATGTCAAGGACCCCCAGTTTGTCGATTGAGGAGGACCCGGAGGAGGTCAGCTCCGGGGACTCCGGGAGCCCACTCGTAGCATCTAGCACAGAGCCTAGCGAGGCTAGCCTTAGGAGTTCCGGCCAGTCCTCCCCAGCTAGGATTCCCAGATCCCCGACCCCACCCGCACCACAGGCCGCCCCTGCACCCCCCGGATTCGGACCCCGCCTCACGGCGCGGATCAGTATCTCACCTGTCTGACCTATCTCGCCCCCACCTAGACCTGCTACTCGCAGGGGCGAGTCCTCCAGCTCTCGGCCCGAGCCTGCGACTCCACCTGTGTGGGGTCTTCCGAGACAGGAACGGGACGCGGCGGCCTGGCTCCGAGTGCTCACCGAGCAGGTGAATGAGCACTCCGCCGCCCTGACGGTGGGAGTCCAGAGGAGGATGTACTTGGGTGATTGCACACTGGACCATCAGTATGCGATTGCCCAGCTGAAGAGGGAGTGCTCATACTCCCAATGGATGCTTGGTCGGATGGAGTTGCGGGTTCGGGTTATGATGGCCGTGTTGGTGGTGTTGGTGGCGATGTTGGTGGGGTTGGTTTACCACCGTGTTTAGTTGTGTTGGGTTGGGGATAGACAGGGACCATTTTTTTGATACTCTGTGTAAGCAGTTAGTGGTGATGCTAACATGGAGTGAATCTTGTTTAGTTATAATACAACCACTGGCCTTTAGGGTGGGTCTCGTTTGGGGCATATCAGTATAGATACTTTTGGGTATCATTCAAGCACTGACCCGTTGCGGGTTATGTCGAGATGATGCCGACATAGGCCCTATGTAGGAAAACTTATCTAATGTAATAGTGACAGGAAAGTAATATGAACGGATGTTTGTGTAATATGTATTAACGTTTATTAATGAATGGAATGTTTGTTGTGTTTTTATTGGAACTTGTATTGATTATATATATTTTCTTGATGTTGTGTAGAATGGCACCAAAACGTTCAGCCCAATTGTCGGAAGTGGACGTGAGCCGTCTGATTGCTCGCCAGTTGGAGGCGGCGATACCGGATATAGTATCGCGCATCGCCGCCAGTATTAACAATTCGACCAATCCAACCCCTCCGAGCAATCAAACGACCACCAATAATAACGGGGAACAAAATGCTAATCCTCCGCAGAATGATAACACGATCCCGAGTAATGACGCACCACCTAGGGTGGTCGTTACAGATAGTAATGGCCCTATACCTACGGTAGAGACGAACCGTACGGAACCGATTCGTACATCCAGGGGATGTTCGATCAAGGACTTTATGTTGTGCAAACCTCTAGAGTTTAGCGGGTCTGAAGGACCAAATGGATTAGTTAAATGGATCGAGAAAATAGAATCCGTGGTGAATATCAGCAACTGCCCCGAGGATTGTGTTGTTAAGTATGCTGCCTGCACATTCACGGACCATGCCTTGACATGGTGGAACACGATAGTGCAGACCCGGGGCCAGGCGACGACAAACCGCATGACCTGGACGGAGCTCAAGGCTCTTGTACAGGAACATTTCTGCCCGAAAAACGAATTGCAAAAGTTAGAAAATGAATTGTGGAACCTGGAGATGCATGGGGCAGACCATTTGGGTTATACGAACCGGTTTAATGAGCTGTCGCGATTGGTACCATGGTTGGTCACCCCGGAGTCGAAGAGGGTGGAGCGCTATATTTGGGGGCTAACTCCAGTTGTAAGGAGTATAGTCAATTCTGGGGGACACCAGACATATGAGGGTGCGGTGACGCAAGCGGGTATCGTAACGTACGATTTCGTAAGGAGCGGGTCACTGAAGGTGGCGGGAGAGTCCGCGGGAGGAAAGCGGAGTTCACATGACCATAGGACCCAGGAAAAGCAGCAAGGTAAACGTGCTAGACCCACTGCCCAGAACTACGCCATGACTAGTTCGGGCGGAAGGCAAGAACCGCAGAAGGGAACGTTTCCTAAGTGTGGGAAATGTGGTTACCACCATGGTGGCGTGTGCAAAGAGGTGGTGTGCCACCGGTGCGGCAGGATTGGGCACTACGCACCGAGCTGTAGGACAAACCTGAACAACTTGAACCGGCAACCGCAACCTATCCGTGCGCAGCCATTTAGGACCCAATCAACCCGACAAAAAAACCCACAAGGAAATCAAGTGATGACCACCAGTCGTGCTTGCTTTGAATGTGGTAGCACAGAGCACTTCAAGAAAAACTGTCCGAAGCTGAACCAGGAAGGAAATGGGCGGCAACCCGCGGGTCAGGCATCGTCGTCCAATCCGGCGCGAGGCCGAGCATTCGTGATGGGGGCGAACGAGGCACGCCAGGACCCCAGCGTAGTGACAGGTACATTCCTCGTCTCTGATCATTACGCTTCTGTATTATTTGATACAGGCGCCGATAGAAGTTTTGTCTCCGTTAGATTCCTTTCGATAGCAAACCTTCCTATTGGTGAAACCATAGAACCTTACACCGTAGAAGTCGCTAATGGTAAACCCATGATAGTTAATCAGGTAGTTCGGAATTGCCCTTTTATTCTGAACGAACAATCCTTTCTGATTGACTTGTTACCGGTAGAATTGGGTAGTTTTGACGTGATAGTGGGAATGGATTGGTTAGCACGTAACAGGGTAGAAATAAACTGTGAAAAGAAAATCGTCAAGATCCGGGTGTCGGATGACGAGGAGGTATTAGTGCAAGGAGAAAAATCCGGCACCATGATACCATTTATATCCCACCTCAAGGTGTTAAAATATATACGTCGAGGATGTGTGGCGTATCTAGCGAGCCTGACGGCCACTGATTCTGAGGAAAGACGAGTGGACGATATCCCCGTGGTACGCGAATTTCCACAAGTTTTCCCAGAGGAACTTCCTGGATTACCGCCAACCCGACAGGTCGAATTCAGAATCGATCTGTTACCTCAAGCTGGCCCTGTTGCTAAGGCACCTTACCGACTTGCACCATCTGAGATGCAAGAATTATCCAACCAGTTGCAAGAATTGTTGGATAAAGGATTTATTCGTCCTAGTTATTCCCCGTGGGGTGCACCGGTACTATTTGTGAAAAAGAAGGACGGGAGCCTTAGAATGTGCATCGATTACAGGGAATTGAACAAGTTGACAATCAAAAATAGGTATCCTCTTCCCCGAATCGATGATCTGTTCGACCAACTCCAAGGTGCGAGCTACTTCTCAAAAATAGATCTTAGATCGGGATATCATCAGGTTAGAATTCAGGAGGAGGATATCCCAAAAACCGCATTCCGGACTCGCTACGGTCATTACGAGTTCTTAGTTATGCCTTTTGGGCTAACAAATGCGCCAGCAGTGTTCATGGATCTCATGAATCGAGTCTGTAAACCCTACCTCGATAAATTCGTCATCGTGTTTATTGACGATATTTTGATATACTCGAAGAGTAAAGAAGACCACGAGCAACATTTAAGATTAATTTTAGAGCTTCTAAATCAGGAGAAGTTGTATGCAAAATTCTCCAAGTGTAACTTCTGGTTACAAGAAGTGTAATTCCTTGGTCACGTTATAAATCACCAAGGAATACACGTTGATCCAAGTAAGGTTGAAGCGGTTAAGAATTGGCAAGCGCCTAGATCGCCAAAGGAAATCCGCCAATTCTTAGGCTTAGCTGGATACTATCGTCGATTTATAGAGAAATTTTCCAGCATCGCCCAACCTTTAACCCTCCTGACTCAAAAGGATCGAAAGTATGATTGGGGAGAAGAACAGGAAGCGGCGTTTCAAACGCTAAAACAAAGATTGTGCCAAGCGCCGATCTTAAGTCTCCCCGATGGAGACGATGGTTTTGTCGCGTATTGTGACGCATCCCGTAGAGGATTGGGATGTGTGTTGATGCAGAATAATAAAGTCATAGCCTATGCTTCCCGACAGTTAAAAGTACACGAGAAAAATTACACTACTCATGACTTAGAACTGGGAGCAGTTATCTTCGCACTTAAAATCTGGAGACATTATCTCTACGGTACAAAGTGCACCATCTTCACCGATCATAAAAGTTTGCAACACATATTCGATCAGAAAGAACTGAATATGAGACAACGAAGATGGGTCGAATTATTAAGCGACTATGACTGTGACATCCGTTATCACCCCGGCAAGGCTAACGTCGTAGCCGATGCCTTGAGTAGGAAGGATCGGGTTAAGCCATTGCGAGTGCGAGCACTGGGAATGATAGTCCAGTCGAACCTTTCAGATTTGATTCGAGTCGCTCAACGCGAGGCGTTGGAAGAGGAACAATTGGAAAAAGAGGGACTTTTCGGTAACGAGAAAAATTTCGAACAACGCAAGGACGAAATTCTCTACTTCAAAAATCGGATTTGGATCCCGACCCTCCATGATCTTCGTGAATTGATCATGAACGAAGCGCATAAATCGAAATATTCCATACATCCGGGTTCGGATAAGATGTACAAGGATGTGAAGGAGTTCTACTGGTGGCCGGGTATGAAAAAGGATATAGCCACATACGTTGGCAAGTGTATGACGTGTGCGAGGGTTAAGGCGGAGCACCAGAAACCTTCGGGAATGTTACAACAACCGGAAATTCCCGAATGGAAGTGGGAGCAGATCACGATGGATTTTGTGACACACCTCCCCAAGACGTCCCGAGGACATGATGCAATTTGGGTAGTCGTGGATCGATTAACCAAATCGGCACATTTTATCCCGATTAGAAATAATTATAACACTGAGAGACTTGCGCAGATTTATATAAATGAAATTGTGTCCCGTCATGGGATACCCATCTCAATCATCTCTGATCGGGATAGCCATTTCACCTCCAAGCTTTGGCAAGCTGTGCAAGAAGCGCTGGGAACGCGTATTAATTTGAGCACAGCCTACCACCCTCAGACCGACGGTCAGTCTGAGAGGACCATTCAAACCCTGGAGGATTTTCTTCGTGCATGCGTACTGGATTTTAAGGGAAATTGGGATCAACATCTCCCACTCGTTGAATTTTCCTATAATAACAGTTATCATAGCAATATAAAGGCAGCGCCTTACGAAGCATTGTATGGACGAAAGTGCCGATCACCACTCTGCTGGACTGAAGTGGGCGACACACAGGTCATTAGATCAGATCTGGTCCAGGAAACGACCAGCAAAATTCTTGAAATTAAGAACAATCTGAAGGCTGCTCGGGATCGGCAGAAGAGTTATGCCGATACCCGTAGAAAACCGTTATCATTCGAGAAAGGTGATAAAGTGTATTTGAAAGTATCACCGTGGAAGGGTGTGGTTAGATTTGGAAAGGCGGGGAAGTTAGCCCCTAGATATATTGGACCATTCGATATTACTGCGAAAATCGGTCCTGTAGCATACCGATTAGAACTGCCTGATGAACTGAGTGCAGTTCACAACGTGTTCCACGTGTCGAACTTGAAAAGGTGTCTGTCGGATGAGACATCGGTGTTACCTTTAGAGGGTGTTCAAATAAATGATAAGCTCAACATTGTAGAGGAGCCCATAGAAGCAGTAGACGGAAAAATCAAGCAACTTAGACACAATAAGATCTCGTTGGTCAAGGTTAGACGGAATTCGCAACGAGGCCCAGAATATACATGGGAACGAAAGGACGAATTTCAGAAGAAATACCCCCACCTATTTCCTCAAAAGGAAGTAGTTGACGCGTAAAATTTCGAGGACGAAATTTTTATAACGGGGGGAGAATGTAACGATTCCGGCAAATTCAGGTATACCCTAGCCAGAATATACTATTTACGTGTTATTCAATACTGAATATATGAATTATAATGTGTTTATACGAGTATATAAGATTCACAGTACGAATTATACTCGAATGAACAACTAGTTGTATCGGAATTACGATTAATCGATGAACGGTTATTGAAACCCGAACGAATCGGGAATTACATTATAGACAAAATATATAATGTTTAGTGATGTTTACGAAGTATTAAAGCTTCGGGATAAGTGAATTATAGCACAGAAAAAGGATTACGATTTATTAGTACGTCGGTACGATAAACGAAACCTTTAACATCAAACCAAGCAAGAGACGATCGATCAAGCCGAAAAAGATGCACAATTACCGACAATACGATGTGTTAAGTCAATAAACGTCATGGGTTAAGTTTTTAAAGTTTTTAAGTCAGTTTTATATAAATTTTAATTTTGAGTCGAAAAACGACCGTTTTGGTCTCGTTTTGAGCGGAATTAAACGTTTAACCGAAAAACGAACTGAACCAGATTATCCACAACATTATCCAGATTGCGTAATCTGAATGTGTGGCCATGGTTGGAGATGTGGGCCCCCCCACTCACTTAACATGGACCGATCGGTCCATGCTAGTCACACACACACATCCACTTTTCTTTTTTCCACAAACTTTCTCCCAAAATCCTCTCAACCTCTTCATCATCCATCCAAAACCCAAGCTTTTTAGGCAAGAACACAAGGTAAAAACCGAGTTATGATCGTGTTTATCTTCTTTTCTTGGTTTATTTACAAGGAAATGAGGTTTCAAATGAAAAATGGGTGAAAACCCGAGATGAAACCGATTCTTGGAAGATCAAGTGATGTATACAAGTTATAGAAAGGATCTTGGTCCAAGAAAGTAGTTAAAAGAGTCAAAAACGAATTTTTACGGTCAAAATCTTTGTTTTGATGTTTTAATCGAAACCATGAAAGAAATGGCTTGATTGTGGGTATAACTTGCTTGGTGTGGTGTTGTTGTGCTTGTAAGTGTTGTATCTAGTGGCTAGCAAAGGCTAGAAACCAAGATCTTTGTGATCTAACGCTAGAAAACACAAGATAGTTCGGTTTTCGTGTGATTTAGTTATTTTGGACAGATTGTGATAGACCTAGAGTTGGGTCACGAAATTTCACAGAGATGATCTACACATGAAAATATGAGATCTGTGAATTTTTGGATAAATGATGAATATTTGGTGAATTTAATGCTCGGTTTTGGCCAAAAATGGTGAAAAATAGCTAAACATCATGAAAAATTCTGGAAAATTTAAGATAAGCTTTTTATAACATATAAAAGTCACTCACAAAATTTCAGGTTCATTGGAGAAGTCTAAGTAGGCTTTTCGGTAAAACGAGTTCTAGGGATTTCTAGCTCGGTTTTGGTAAAAATGGCATGAAAAATAAGTTTTTAGTTCTGGAAAAATTACAGGGAACTATGTGGGTGACAGGGGTCATCCCAGAAAAATTTGGGATTTTTCAAAGGTCGTTTGGTATTTTCGACATATTTGGTGTATAAATGACGTTTAAAAATGGTTAAATAAATCTTAGATATAAAAAATTAATTCTGGAAAAATTTTATAAAATTCCTTACTGTCAAAATATGGTTTGTACAAAATTTCAAGGTCCAAGACTAAACGGATATTTATTTGTGCTAATTGGAACTTAAAAACAAACTTTTAAAGCTTAAAACGAGTAAACCGGCGAAGCTCGCCTAAGCGAGCTGACTGGTGCATAAAAACCTTAAAATGGACTATTTTCATGCAACTAAGTTAATCAAGTAAAAATAAATCATCCGAAAATAATTCGGATGATTTGGGTAATTTTACCCGATTTAACCGTTTCCGGTGTATTAAAGGCGGAAACGGGCCCCGCGGCCAAACGGGGTGTCTAACCGAGCTCTAATTTCACCACTTTAATGAAGATATCAATAATAACTATTTTCGGGTCGTGTGTGGTCAAACTCATTTTTGAAAACATAAAGACGAATAACCGTGCTAGGCACGCAAAACGAGAAAACAAACTATCGGTAGTTTTAACTAAAGAACTCTAAGTGATATCACAATCTAAGTCCTGAGTAGTGTATCGGGGTTAACATGGTCCCCGGATCGTGTACGGTATTGGGTTAACAGTGTCCCCGGACGTACCGGTTAACACGAATTTAAGTTATATTGATAGAAATTGTGTAGTAACGATTTGGGGATCGTATTACAGATCTGTACCAGTAGCTGTGCACCGTAGTACATCTTGCTCACAGGAAGGTGAGTTTTCACGAGCCCCTTTTATTGAACTGTTTTAAATATTTTCCCGGGGCGGAAAGCATGTTTTTATCAAAGTGTTTAAGTACATGCCGATCGCATGGAAATGAATGTATTTATATAATGTTTATTGTACGGAAATCGTATGGTAATGTATTAAGATGGTAATTAACTGAGTTGCTAATATTGTAAGGCCCGAAACAGTGTTCTAGGTTAACAGTGTCCCCAGAGGTTATTAAATATATTTCTGGGTTAACAGTGTCCCCAGAGGATATTGGAAATGTTCTGGGTTAACAGTGCCCCCAGAGGTTATTAAATATGTTTCTGGGTTAACAGTGTTCCCAGAAGTTATTAGATATGTTCTGGGTTAACAGTGTCCCCAGGGGTAATTTGATGTGTTTTGGGGTTAATAGAGTTTTCACTTGTGAACTCAGTATAATTACATCGCTTATTTATGATTTTTATAATGATTTGTCATGGTTTTTTTAAATTAGTGAAACTCACCAACTATTCGTAGTTGACCCGTTTTCTTTACATGCTTTCTAGGTACACACAAATTGGAATGAGTGATATGTGTTCGATGCTGTGTGCTATTTTGTGGAAGTCTAGAGATCTACATTTTGCATTAAATATGTTAATGTACTATCGGTAACAATTATGTGATAACGCTTAGATGGTTATGAAACTCAGAACAATGTAATATGTTTAAATTAATGTAGTGGTGTTTTCTTTATAAACAATGCTGTTGATATCAGATGTGTCTGTTGCATCCCGTGTACGTTTCCGCTGCGGTTACGGGGTGTTACAGATCCCTCTTTCCTTTGTCTATCTCAGATATTATTAGGGTCTGATCCCTTTCTTGTATATCTCAGATATTATTAGGGTCTGATCTCTTTCTTGTCTATCTCAGATATTATTAGGGTCTGATCCCTTTTTACTTCTCTATCTCAAATATTGTTAGGGTCTGATCCCTTTCTTCTCTATCTCAGATATTATTAGGGTCTGATCCCTTACTTCTTCATTTTCGAGCATACTATCTTTACATACCCGTACCATACATATACTTTCTTTAATCATTCATGAATATTCATATGTTGTACATATATCTATCATACACATTCAACTATCATACACATACCTCCCTTGTCAATACGTGCAATATCCGAAGATCGTTCACGTACCGACAAACTTTCATTCACATTCAAGATATACATAAATAACATATAAATCATACATGGCATACACTTACCATTTAAGGTAAGTGTATTAACTATCACATCGAGTATGCACACAGCCCCGAAAACATAACAAGGAAAATGGGGCTAGAAACTCACCTGTATCCTGTTGCGTTCATAGTTAATCGTAATCCCTCTCTTTAATTGAGCACGGCTAACTGTTAAATATATATTCGTCAATTAACCGTATAATCGATTAAGTTCGTATTTTAGTTAACTATCATATTTTCTATGTTGGGCTGGTTTGTTTTAAATAGAACATGGGCTTAACCTCGTGGATTGAGCTAAGTCAGGCCCAACAGCCCGCTATAATGTCTGGGTTCAACTGGGCTCAGGCCCAAGCCAAACTGGGTGGCCGAGAACTCCCAGCAGAGAACCCTGTTCCTGGCCGAGAACCTGTTCTGGCCGTGAACCTTGGTTTGACCGAGTACTCGGGTTTGACCGAGAACCCATTTGGTTGAAAACCCCATTGCAACCGAAAACTCGGGTTGGCTGAGAACTACATAATGTGGCCGAGAACCCCCAGGTTAGGTGTGTTCAGCTCATCTTTCTATCTTAATCATTTTTACCCATCCTTGTTACTGTTTTATGGTTTAACCAGCCCTTTAACTACCTTTTCTATTCATATGGACCGTTTTACACCTGTCACTATCCCCTTATCTAGATCCAACTTGTTTTAGGCATAAAGCTTGGACCTTTATAAATTTAAAACGTTCTAGGCTAGATCTAGGGTTCACTTGATGAACCGTTCATAACCTTATGCTTGTTAAGTCCATTTTTATCATCAAGTTTGCAACTTTATGAAACGTCTAGACCCGATCTACTCTAGGGTTAAGTTTCATGGCAAAACGTTCATAAAAGTGTAACCTTTAAACGTAAAGAACATACCTTTATATGGTTATTAGGTCACGGTTAGCTTGTTATGAAGTATTGATCTTGTATCTAGCTTGTATCCCAAAGATCTATCAATAAAAGGTTTGATTTTGATCTCGATTTCTTGTTCTAGCTTGCGGCCGAAATGGAAGGGTTTATGTGTGTGTTATGGAGGTGTAGAGAGAATAAGATGGATAAGATGGATGTAAATGGAAAGATTTAGGGTTTAAGGGGTATTTATACTCCCTTAAGCCCATGGACCTAAGGCCCATCTTTCCTTTTTAGTGTATGATTAATCCATCTAATTAGCTTACTTATCTTACCATCCTTTATTATTATTTTATTTACCATCTTAAGTAAACATGTCCATCAAAAGAGATAATATATAAAATATTATTTTCTTGAAATTTTGGGATGTTACACACCAACATTTGTGATAACAAACTCTATTTTTATACATACTACAGGTACAAGTAATTGACATTGCTCATGATTGAAGAAATTAGTTTTACCTTAGGATATTATTCAAAAGACAAAAGCTTGATGTATTTGTTTCTTATTATTGAATTTGTGTACTTGTTTAATGTTAATGAAATTATATAATTATTGTCACTTTATTAGTGAATATTGAGCTATTGTTCAATCAATACGTTACGCCCCAAGATGTTCCCCTGCCTTTGGTCGGGGTGTGACACATATTAGTTTCAATACGATGAAGTCTATGGTTAAAAAGGATAAGGTTCATGGTTTACCACGGGTAAAGCATGAGAATAAGATGTGCAAGTCATTTTTGGTGGGCAAACACCCACAGAAGTCAATTCTGTCGACTAGATGTTTCGGGCTAAACAAGTTCTCGAGCTTGTTCATGGGGACTTGTGTGGTCTAGTTACCCCTTCCACCATATAAGGTAATAAATAAGTTTTCCTATTAATTGATGATTCTTCACAGTATATGTGGTCTATTTTGTTGAAAAAAAAAATGATAACTGTGACATTCGTCATTTTTGGCTTATTTCGTGATTGTATTTGTATTGTAAACCCAACCCGTTTTGTCTTTAGGGTCCTTCATTATTAATAAAATATGGGGTTTTATGTTTCATTTATGTTATACAATTGTCGGATCAAGAAAACACCCTTTACGGTAGTTTAAAGCACTATTTTATGACTTAAAACGAACTTTAGGGACTAAACTCGCCAAAGAACCAAAGCTGGAGACCAACCCCCTCCCTATGGGCGCCGCGCCGCACGGACATGAAGGGAGATATGGTTGCGGGTGGCGGCCATGTACCTGCAGATGCATCAACTTGTTTTTGTTTGTACTACACCTTGTTTGACCCCCTAAACCAATCAAAATGCGTGCAAATTCCATGATAGTGACATTATGGATAACCCTTACTTTTTCCCCTAAAAAAACAAGGCCAACACACCTATTTTAAGCTGTTCTTTCACATTAAACACTCCACATCTAAGTTCTAAGATTCATCTTTCAAACTCTTGATAGTTTGACTTCTCAAAGTCAAATTTAAGCTAATATTAGATTCTAACTAATTATTGGTAATTAAAGCTTGTTTAAAATTATATTCCCCTTTTTTCCTTGGCTTTACCTTCTCCGACCATGGTCAGATTAGGTGTTATTGCTATTATAAGGCAAGGCTATATGGAAGGCTATTATAGTCCTTGTTAACACTTTAATTCGTTTAAAGTTATTAATATTGTTTATGTAAAATCCTACTTTTGATAATAAATAAAAGGAAACGTGTTTATTAAAAGTGTGTTAATATTTGATTAAGTTAAATAAAATAATTGAGTGTGATCTTAGTTAATAAAAGATGGAATAAGCGATGGTGATGGGCCTTAGGTCCATGGGCTTAAGGATATATAAACCACTTAAACCTCTCTAAAACCCTAAAATCTCCCATTCTTATCCATAAGCCTCCTTACACACTTAAAACACACACAAACACTCTCAACCTTACGGCCGAGATCCGAAATCCAAGAACCAAGCTTAGATTCATTTAGATCTTTAGCTGAGCAAGCAAGAACAAGTCCGTATCTATACACGAAGCTAACCCGTAGCTTAACATACGTCAAAAGGTAAGTTTTATGTATAAAGATTGTGTTTTAAGGAACGGTTTGTCCTAAGACTTAGTACTAAGGAAAATCGAGTATTTTTATGCCATAAAAATATAAACTTGACATTAAAAGTGGACTTAGTAGACTCGTTAGTATAAACAGTTCATATGATAACCCTATATATAGCTTAAACGAGTTGGAAATCAATAAAGGTGTAAACTTTATTGATAAGAAAGCTAGAAGATGGTCTAAGATAGAAAGGAAAACGTGTGGGAGATGATACAACACTGAAAAATGAGAACGAGTGTTAATATATGAGGTAATAATGATGATAAAGGTATTAATACCCTACAACGAGAATGTTCGAATGAAAAGCAAGCATTTGAATGGAAAGCATTCGATTTGAAAAGAAAGAAGGAAAAAGGTTCAGATACCATCTGATTTGAATGGAGGGTCCATTCAAATAGAAGGTTTGAATCGAATAGAGGGTTCTTTCGAATAGAGGGTTGATTCGAACTGATAGTTCATTCGAATAGAGGGTTGATTCGAACTGATAGTTCATTCGAATAGAAAATCCATTCGAATAGAAAATCCATTCGAACAGAAGATCCATTCGAATAGAAAGTCCATTCGAATAGGAAATCCATTCGAATAGAAGATCCATTCGAACAGAAAATCCATTCGAACAGAAGATCCATTCGAATAAAAGGTCCATTCGAATAGACTCAGAATTCGATTAGATCAGTCTAGACTTAGAATTTTCTGATGAATTTTTAGTAAAGGACTGTTAATTAAAATATTTTTTTCCAAGCTGACCTCGCAGCTCGACCCCAACCAGGGGCTCTGCCTCTTGGACCCTGCTAGGGGCGCTGCCCCCGGACCCCCGTAGCTAGGGGTTACAATAACTTAGAAGTATGAAATAGTTATAAATAGTAAATTGATACTTGTAATTATTATACATTTAGTCGTGCACAGCTAAAGAGGGGTATTACTATAAACTCAGAAAGAAACAGGATCCAGGTGAGTTTCTAGCCCCATTTCTTTTTACGTTTTCGGGGCTATGTGCATACTCAATGTGATTAGCTAATACACTTACCTTAAGTGGTAAGTGCATGATATGTGTTACTATGATAAATGATGTAAGGCCCCATTCCCGGTGCCTCACTTTGGACGTTGGATTTACTCATAAACACGGTTCTAAATATCAGAGTTAAGTAAAACTTTTCGCGGAATAGATAAATGTCAACCATTCATTACATAAGTCTCAAATTATAATAATATAAAACATGTTTTTTAGTTCAAACATCAACAATTAAGTCTTCGGATGCCAGCTTCTTTATCCAACTGCCATGTGTCCCCCTTCAAGCCAGTTGTCTCATCCTACTCACCTGCGTGCATACTAAAAGTCAGCTACGCTGAGTGAGTTTTAGTTAATCAGGCAACATACATTTATACACTCACTTTCATATACACATCCGAAGATACATATTATATAATTTACTTGTTACCTTTATTTTGTACATACATACATTCATAAATACATTCTTTCATACCATCACACTTTCAAACTTTCATACTACATTCATAACTATCTTTACCATATCAGATATTAGTAGGGTCTGGTCCCTTCTTTCCATACAACCATACATACACTTCTTTACACATACATTTTATTATATAATTTCATACATACTCGTAATCATTCATGTATCATTCATACATCTGTTATAGAATTCACGTTCCCTGGCGATACGTGCAATATCCGAAGATCGTTCATGCACCGAAAACAATCCATTCATAACCTCAATCACTATCACATAAATCATATGAGGCATACACTTACAGCTTAGGGTAAGTGTATTAACTAATCACAATGAGTATGCACGCAACCCCGAAAACATAACAAGGAAATAGGGCAAGAAACTCACATGATCTCGGTTTCCCTCAGAGTTAATGGTAATTCCTTTCTTTAACTGGGCACGGCTAACTGTATAACAATTACACGTATCAATTAACTATAACTACCCAACTCGAATTTCTAGTTTAATATAACCCTCAATGTACGGGGGTCCGGTGGCAGCGCCCCTAGCAGCGGGGTCTAAGGGGTAGAGCCCCTGGCTGAGGTTAAGCTGCCAGGTCAGCTTGGAAAATTTTTATTTTCATTAACTATCTTGACACAAATTCCATTAGAATTCTTAAATTATTATTTTATTCGCTATCCTATTCATGATAACGAATGGTCTCTGGTTAAGCCTCATTCTCTATCTCATTCGTTATGACGAATGACTTCATTCTTTTTAATCAACGGTCTGATTCGTGCCTTAACGAGAAGAACGAATGAGTAACAAATGAATAAGGCCATTCGTGATACCCTTAAGACGAATGAGATGCTTGTTCGTTACGGAAGCACGCGAATGTATCTTTAACGAATGGGTTGATTCGCTACCTGATCATAACGAATGAATGGGTAACGAATGAACAAGGTCATTCGTGCCTTCCATAGGATGAATGAGGGCTCATTCGTTTCACATGCAACCTCATTCGTTATGGTTGCTTAACGAATGACCAGCGATTCGCTCAATCATGACGAATGAGCATCGGCCTTATCCACATCTTTGACTTTGGGGTCAAAGTCAAACTTGATAACAACAGAAACAGTCAACGGATACCAGATATGCAATAATCCTTCAAATCGTGATGAATTAACACAAATTTGGTACCATTCTATTCGCAATCAACTCGCCAACAAACCCCAACCATCCAAACATCTAAACATCGTGTTTAAATGGTGAATTTAATCTCTATATGGCTATGGCTAAACCTTTGATTAATTACCCCAACAGATGTTAACGAATTTCAACGAGATTCATTGCGTCAGATTCGTATTTACCATTTTCATATAGATCTAGAAATACTAAACGAATCGAGCATAAACGAACAAGTTTTCGTTATAAACATACCTTTAACAAATCGGTTTCACGAACCCGATCTATGCTTGATGTCGGGTTTGGCTTGTTACGACGTTCTAGCACCAACAAGCTCGGGTTTTCACCTTCGGATCTTGGCTCAGGATATAGGAGGTGTTTGTGTGTTTTTTTTGAAGGTGTAGAGATGGATAATAATGGAAAGGATTAGGGTTTAAGGGGTATTTATATCCCATAAGCCCAAGGACCTAAGGCACATTTCATCCCTTATTCCATCTTTTAAATGTCCAAGCCCACCTTCTATTAGTTTATTGATCTAAACCTATAAATGGCACGCTTCTAAATAAACGGTATTTATTTTATTTATTATTTTCAAAAGCAGGATGTTACATATAATGTATGAATGATGTATGTATGCTAATGCAAAGATTGAAAGTATGTATGAAAGTTATAATTATAAAGATAAAGAAAGGTAAGTGTAACATCCCGAAATTTCTAAGAATAATATTAATTATATTAATTAATATTAGTGGGAAAGTTTACTCGGGTTAGTGGGGAAATAATAAAATAAAGTAGGATTTAATACGAGTCGGGCTTGTGTGGGTTAAGTAATATGGGTAATGGACTTGGGTTAAATGGAAGGAAGATAGACCATGGGTTCAAGCCCATGACCCATCATATAAATACCTTCATTATGCCTAAATCATTCATTTACACATATTTCATACACCACCCAAAACACACACTTGCTCTCTCTCATCCTACTTTCTCTCTCTAGCCGAAACCAAGAAAAAGAGTAAGGAGAAAAGGTTTCCAACCCAAGGTAATGATAGTATGATGTTGTATGAACTTAACCCATTAGATTTAGTCACGAATCGACGAGCCAACACCGTTAAACCGTTAAAGTCATGAGATCCGGGTGGAATCGGGTATAAAACGAACCTAAGATGAGCTTAGGGGTCACCCTAGCTCAGATCTGGATCGAACGGGACGAAAAACGGTGAAAACGACGCTGGAATACGTTTTTCCGGCGATGACGGTGCCGGAAAGTGTGTACGAGGTAAGGGGAATGTCAGAGAATGTTTATGAGATTCTCTGACCTAACCATAACTCGTTAACGGAGAGTTAATGAACTAGGGGGTAATTCGTCTGATGATTCGTTAAAGGAGGCTTAACGAACTAGCCTTAGTTCGTATCCAATTTATTAAGGAAAGAGATAACGAACTAACCTCAACTCGCTATGATCTTTCATTAAAGGGGATAACGAATCAGAAGGTCCAGTTCGTTACATGAACTGATTCGTTATATGGACTGGTTCGTTATGTGGACTAATTCGTCAAAGGTCCAATTCGTTATAAGGACCAGTTCGTCAGGGGGTCCAGTTCGTTACAAGACCAGTTAGTTAAATAGTAAGTTCGTTACTCGCCCAGTTCGTTTTGCTAAGATAACGAAACAGGCTATGTTTTGATTAACGAATTAAGTTTTAAGGAATGAAAGATAGGCCCCTGTACTTAGATAAGAATGGTTAATTACATAACAGTCCTTGGACTTTGTTGATTTATGGAAGATAGCTTTAAAGGTTAACGTTTAACGAATAACTAACCGGGTAATGATTCAATGAAGTAAAACCGGCTTAGACGCGTAAGACTAATTAAGTAGCAATGAGAATGACTAGAGTGGTACTTAATATTGTATTTATTAAGCAGTTATAAGCGCACAGCTCGAGAAGGAATAACCATTAGCGGAAGAAGTAACTGAGTTCAGGTGAGTTTATAGCCTCATTTCCTTGTTATGTTTTCGGGGCTGTGTGCATACTCGATGTGAAGTGTGAATACATTTACCTTAAGTGGTAAGTGTATGCTATAATGTTTGATGTGATATATTTATATATGTTATGAATGGATGTTTGTTGGTGCGTGAACGATCTTCGTATATTGCACGTGTAGACTAGGAAGGTAACATTAGTCGGTGTGAGAACGATCTTCGAATATTGCGCGTACCGTCATTCGGGAATGATCCACAAGTGGTTATGAGTGTGTGTGTGAATGTTGTGATGTAACTTGGTTATTATGTAAATGATGTAATGATATAAAGTGTGTTGTAGACAAGTAGAAGTAGAGTGTGACAGAAGTGGATAGGGGTCTAGTAAGAGTGTTAGAGTGGCAAAGTGGCATAACGTTATTCGTTATTAAAGTGGCATAACGACATTCGTTATTTAAGTGGAAAAGTGGCATAACGTGATTCGTTATTAAATTGGCATAACGTTATTCATTATTAAAATGGCTAAGCGGTAGGAGTAAATAAGAGGTTAATGGTTAAGGTGAGCAGGTCAGATAGTGGGCTATGTGTCTTCGGATGCATATATAATTCATGTATTGGTTGTATGATAAGTTGTTTGATTAAATAGAACTCACTCAGCGTAGCTGACTTTTAGTATGGACGCAGGTGATTTGACCAAAGAGTTAGCATGAGGATGGCACTTGGCATGGATTGGACGGCTGGCATATGAAGATGGAAGAAATGATGTTTTAAATATAATGTTTTGTGTTATGGTATCAAAGAAAAGATTTAATGATTTGTAATGAATGCGTTAAGTTAACGTTTCCGCGAAAGTTTTAATTAACTCTGATTGTAAGAACTGTGTTTATGAGTAAATCTGACGTTAAAGTAGGGCTACCGGGTACGGAGCCTTACAAGTTGGTATCAGAGCAAAGTTCGAGAGATTTAAGCATTCTACACGCTTAGACTCTAACAGAGAATGAGATTTTAGTAAGATAAGAAAGAAGATGCCAGTTCAAGATAGCTATGTGTCACTCAAGCAAGCTCAGTAACGGTAAAGTATGTTAAATAATGTATAAAGATGTCGCTTAATTGGTAAAGGAAGGATACATGCAAGATAGGGATAGGATTAGTTGATTGTTTGATTGATTAACTGTTTAAAAGTAGCATCTAGCACAAGTGAAATCATAAAGGGAAGTATGTAGAACCTGAGTAGTAATGCAAATAGTTAATTACATTTAATCAATGTCATTAGCTACTTTCCTTATGAATCACGTGCTAAATAATTCCTTGAGTGATGACGTTTGTGTTTTCCCTTTTAGAATACGATGGCTGGAGCAGGAGAGATTGCTGGAACGGAAGGACGCATGGGACGTCGTGGGAGGCCACAGGTGGTCCGAGAACCCTCTGTTGAATCAGCTGCTAACGCCAGGGGAGAAGAAAGTGCGGCTGATCGAAATCCGAGTAACAACGAGGGATATCAACTTGACCCTCCTGTTCAAGATGCCATTTCCGAAGCTGTGGCAACTGCCATGAAGAATTGGAATCCTGAAAGAATTGCTGGAAGAATTGCTGAAGGATTAGGAGAGAATGGTAAGAAGGATGGTGAGGGAGAGAAGGGTGATGCGAGTTGTAACATTCGTTACTTTTCAAACCTGAAAAGCCGACCCATTTCAAATTTTAGGTTTTGTTCTCTTTAAATTTGTATATATATATATATATATATATATTTCAAGTTCGTTTATGTATTTTTATATTGAATTCATTAAACCGGCCCGTTTCGTTGTTTCAATGTATTCGTAAACATCATTCGATGATTTATAGTTAATATTCGTTCATTTTCTATCCGTTTAGTTCAAATAACGAATCTCCGAGCCTTAAACGTTTATTGAAATAATCAAGTTCAAACTATTTGAGTGTAGAGCGTAAACAATCCAAAGATAATAAAATATATCAAGTTTGATTAAGTTATATATGTTTGTAAAGTTCAAGGGTTAAGAAGTAAATAAACTTTAAAATCAGTTTTTATGTATTTAAGAAGTTAGAGGGCTTAAAGTGTAAATTAGGATTTATAATTATAATATAATATTATTATTAAACACCCTAGCCGCCCCCCACCCCTTCCCTTCCACATTTTTCCGGCGAGGCACGCTCCGAACAGCGACGAGAAATTCCGGCGACCTTTAAAACCATTTCAAAACGCCATTTTAATCAACTTTTAATGTTATAAACTCGTTTCTCCACTATATTAATGCTTAATCAAGACCCATTATGCGTAATAACACCCTACAACGTTCAGATTCAATCCTAAAACCGTCGGCTAATAATTAAAAGTTTCATTAACTTGATTTAATCATCCAACGGACAAATTGAGGCTATAAATAGCACCCTAATCTTCTTCTAAACTTGCTACAAACATAAAGTCATACAAACAAACTCGTTATTATCATCAATTTGTTCTTATATAATCGGTTCCGGCCAACTCGTCGTTCAACCACTTTCCGGAGTCATCAGAGGTAATTGATAGGTGGGTTTTCATTGGTTTGATCCTTCTAACAAAACCCCCAACCCAAATCAATCAAACCTAGAACGATTATGAAGAATTGAATCTAGGGTTTTATGTAAAGAAGATGATGAATATGAGCTTTTGTGTTATATCTAATTGTTTCCATCAGTTTTCAACAATAATGGTTTGGTCCAGTGGTTGGTCATGTTTGATGTGGACGTGGAGACCCGGGTTCGAACCTAGGTAACAGCATATTCAGTTTATATTTTTTAAAAAACTATTTTATTTGTTATATTAACTCAAATACATATTTATAAATCATACAAAAATAAATAAATTTATTTTTGTAAACAAAAGATGTTTTAACTTCCGTTAGCAATTTCGTTCGAGAATCAACTTTTACAAACCCGGCAACACTCATTAAAACTCGTAGAATAATTATATAAATAATATATATAATAAATCCTAAACCGACAAACGCTTATACTAATAAAACAATACCGGCAACGCTAAATTTCCGTAAATATTATTATAATCAATATTCACCTTATAAGTAATATTATAACTTATTAAAATCCGTTAGACTTAATTATTAAAAATACTTTAAAATGGGTAAAAGTATATATAAATAATAATGCATGTACCTTAAAACCAACCCTTTATTTTCCATAAAATTAGTTAGTAATTCTTGTGTTTTTATTATTTCTAGCTCGTGAGATTCGATTGTTTGGTTTCATATAACGCGCTTTCGTTTCATTTTCAAGTTTTTCATCCCAATTCAAAGGTGAGTTTCTCACACCCCCCTTTTAACTCTTTTACACATTTTGGGGGTAGAATATATATCCTATAAAAAATGCAATTTATTTTATTTATTATTTACAAACTACAATTCGCATCATGGACTTTTGTGTTTACTTGTTACTTGCTCAATTATTACGTGCATGGATTTCTTCGATAAGTATGATCATACGCCTCCCTTTGCACTCAGAATCATTGTTTCTAGTGGAAAAGGGACTCCGATCTGAGTACGTTGATGCACAATCCCAACTGGAAAAGACCTTCATTTATTCTTTACACTCATGGACCATTGTTTCTAGTGTAAAGAACCCTTATGTGTTTTTCACAAGTTTTCATGGAATTGTATGGTTTTTATGTAGTATTTAAACTTTGTGAACTCACCAACTATTAATTTATTTGACATTATTATATATATATATATGCTACATGTACTTTCATTAGAGGATGAAACGGGTGAAGTCACTAGAAGATAGGCTATTTTAATAATAAATAAATAAGACATGGGTTTTATTGTTCTCCTTTGTATTTGTTTTTATTGAACAACTTGTGTACTTGGGTTTCGAATGAATTAATGATATTATTGCCACTTAATAGTGTCACATGTGTTTTGGCCAATCTGTACGTCACACCCAGGCGTTTTCCGCTTTAGCCGGGGTGTTACACGAGTGAAGCTGGATCTGTGAAGGTTGATGATGGAAAGAGAGGCCGAGGTGGGTGCAACTACAAGTCCTTCAAAGGATGTGACCTGCCAAAGCTGACTGGTCTGGGTGACACAATCGCTACTCTTCAATGGATAACCACTATGGACAAGATTATCCGAATTAGCGTGTGTCGTCCCGACCAAGCAGTGGGTTATGCCACCCAATCATTTGAAGATGTGCCTATGTACTGGTGGGAAATTGTGGAACAAAGGAAGACCCGAGAAGAGATTAAGGAAATAAGGTGGAATGACTTGAAGGAGTTAGTGATGAAAAGGTTTTGTGCTGATGCTGAGGTTGAGAGGGCCAAGATGAAGTTTCTGAATCTGAAAGCAGGCAAGATGACACACCGTGAGTACACCACCGAATTCAGCCGCATGTCTAGGCTGGTTCCTGACATGGTGAACACTAAGGCGAAACGGATCAAGTGCTACATCAGGGGACTTCCCCAGAAGGTCCGCATGTTAGTCAGGGCTAACGAACCTGCTACCTTTGAGTCTGCAGTGGAGTTAGCAGAGGTGGTTTACAGGGGTGTTCAAAAGTATCCGAATCCGGATCCGTATCCGAATGATTCGAAAATCCGAATCCGAAATATCCGAAATTTCGGATATCCGAATCTCAGATATCCGAATTTTCGGATTCGGATTCGAATAATGGTTTTGATATTTTTCGGATATTTCGGATATCCGTAATATCCGAATTATCTTTTTTAAAACCTAAAAATATTGAATATTAATATATTATTTTAATTTTTAAGTTCTTGTCTGCTTGTGAGCATTGAAAGAAAAGCAAAAGCAATTCAATTTTAATACCCAAAGTCTCATATCCCTAAATCTTCATCACGACACCACCGCCAACCCTCAACTTCACCGTCCAAAATCCACCATTAATCGTTGAATTAGTTGCTGCAACTTCATCACAATCGCAATCATATATTTCTCCACCATTATATAGCCCATATCGAAATTTGAAAGCACCATTAAATAGCCAGATTGAATTTCAAAACCCTTTCTCCTCTCTGTCATGGTCGTCGGACGTCCGGTAGTGTGGTGGCTGTCAATTTATGTTTTTGGGTAATGTGGTGGCTGTCAATGTATGTTGTTGATAGGAACAATTTATGTTTCTCGTCTCCACACTGAAACCCCCTCTCAGATCTCTCTCCTTCTTGACCCTACTTTTATGTTTCTTTGATAGATTGTGATTAAATTGGGTTTCAAAGTTCGGATATCCGATTCACTATCCGAACGGATATCCAAAATTTCGGATATCCGAAATTTCGGATACGGATTCAGATAGTGAAATCCACTATTCGGATATCCGGTTTTGAACAGCCCTAGTGGTTTATGATGATCTGACGGCGGATGATGTGGAAGTGGAAGATAAAGAAGAATGGAAAGGGACCAAACAGACTACAGATGTCGTGGAGTATGCAGGAAAGAAGACACAGAAGATTGCAGGCAAGGAAACATGCATAGTGTGCGGGAAAATGCACTTGGAAGAATGCAGGGCTGGTCCAAACCAGTGCTACCGGTGCGGAAAGAAGGGACACATCTCTCGTGAATGCACCGAGGACCAGAAATGTTACAAGTGTGGTAAGTCAGGTCACATAGCCAGAGAATGTGGAGAAGCTATGGCAGTGGAGGGAAGAAGGGGAGACACATGAAAGGATGGTTTATCGGTCACTGAGAAGGTTGCAAAAGAATAAGTGGCTCGTCACAGTCATTTTATGTTAGGACTGTTAAGTGGTGTTTTATGTTATAGTTGAACCTATGTTTGTCTAGAAAGCTTGAATGATTTCCTTTTAATGTTTTATGAACTACTTGCGATTTCTTGTGATTTTGTATGAATGACTTGTGAATCATCTTGAATGCATGTTGGTTATGATAAATAGTTGTGTGGTGGTAAAGCGTCGCCTTAGGGGTTAGCGTTATTATGTAAGACAAGGTTCCTTGGGAAGACGAGACGAGACTTGGTACATGGTGGGCCTCATGAACAAGCTGCCTCACTAGCTAAAACACATGATCACCACTCGATGACTGCAAGTCAGGAGTAATAAGGGTAATAAAACCTCTTTACAAGAAGTGTGTGAATACAAGAAGTGTTCATTTTGCAAGGAATAAGTTAGGTTTCGGGGACGAAACATCTTTAAGGGGGGAAGACTTGCAACATCCCGAAATTTCTAAGAATAATATTAATTATATTAATTAATATTAGTTGGAAAGTTTACTCGGGTTAGTGGGGAATAATAAAATAAAGTAGGATTTAATACGAGTCGGGCTTGTGTGGGTTAAGTAATATGGGTAATGGACTTGGGTTAAAATGGAAGGAAGATAGACCATGGGTTCAAGCCCATGACCCATCATATAAATAACTTCATTATGCCTAAATCATTTATTTACACATATTCCATACACCACCCAAAACACACACTTAGCTCTCTCTCATCTTACTTTCTCTCTCTAGCCGAAACCAAGAAAAAGAATAAGGAGAATCGGTTTCCGACCCAAGGTAATGATAGTATGGTGTTATATGAACTTAACCCGTTAGATTTAGTCACGAAACCACGAACCAACACCGTTAAACCGTTAAAGTCACGAGATCCAGGTGGAATCGGGTATAAACCGAACCTAAGATGAGCTTAGGGGTCAACCTAGCTCAAATCTGGATCGAACGGGATGAAAATGGTAAAAACGATACTGGAATACGTTTTTCCGGCGATGACGGCGCCGGAAAGGCGGCGTCGGAAAGTGTGTACGAGGTAAGGGGAATGTCAGAGAATGTTTCTGACATTCTCTGACCTAACCCTAATTCGTTAACGGAGAGTTAACGAACTAGGGGGTAATTCGTCTGATGATTCATTAAAGGAGGCTTAACGAACTAGCCTTAGTTCGTATCCAATTCGTTAAGGAAAGAGATAACGAACTAACATCAACTCTCTATGATATTTCTTTAAAGGAGATAACGAATTAGAAGGTCCAGTTCGTTACATGAACTGATTCGTTATATGGACAGGTTCGTTATGTGGACTGATTCGTCAAAAGTCCAATTCGTTATAAGGATCAGTTCGTCAGGGGGTCCAGTTCGTTACAAGACCCGTTCGTTATAATAATCAGTTCGTTACACGCCCAGTTCGTTATGCTAAGTTAACGAATCAGGCTATGTTCTGATTAACGAATTAAGTTTGAAGTAATGACAGATAGGCCCCTGGACTTAGATAAGAATGGTTAATTACATAAGTGGATAAGGGTCTAGTAGAAGTAGAGTGTGACAGAAGTGGATAAGGGTCTAGTAAGAGTGTTAGAGTGGCAAAGTGGCATAACGTTATTCATTATTAAAGTGGCAAAGTGTCATAACGACATTCGTTATTAAAGTGGCAAAGTGGCATAACGTGATTCGTTATTAAAGTGGCATCACGTTATTCGTTATTAAAGTGGCTAACCGGTAGGAGTAAATAAGAGGTTAAGGGGTAAGGTGATCAGGTCAGATAGCGGGCTATGTGTCATCAGATGCGTATATAACGCATGTAGTGGTTGTATGATAAGTTGTTTGATTAACTAGAACTCACTCAGCGTAGCTGACTTTTAATAAGCACGCTGGTGATTTGACCAAAGAGTTAGCATGAGGATGGCACATGGCATGGATTGTACGGATGGCATCTGAAGATGGAAGAAAAGATGTTTTAAATATAATGTTTTGTGTTATGGTATCAAAGAAAAGATTTAATATTTTGTAACGAATGCGTTAACTTAACGTTTCCTGGAAAGTTTTAATTAACAATGATTGTAAGAACTGTGTTTATGAGTAAATCCGACATTAAAGTAGGGCTACCGGGTACGAGGCCTTACAGTAAGGTATGGTTGTATGGTTGAAAAGGGAACCGAACCCTAATAATATTCGAGGCAAGAGGGAACCTGACCCTAATAATATTCGAGGCAAGAGGAAACCGGACCCTAATAATATTCGAGGCAAGAGAAAACCGAACCCTAATAATATTCGAGGCAAGAGGGAACTAGGCCCTAACAATATTTGAGGAAAGTAGGGCGAACTGCTCTTTAAAACGTATAAGTATGAATATGAAAGAAAGTATGTAAGTATAATAGAATGAAAGTATGAAGGTATGAAGGTATGAAAGTATAAAATATGAACGAAAGTATGTATATATTTATGAATGAAGTATAAAGAAAGTAACATGTGTCTCCGGATATACATAAGTAAGGTAGTGAACGTATTGTATGATTAACTAGAACTCACTCAGTGTAGCTAACTTTTAGTATGCACGCATGTGAGTAGAATGAGACAGTTGTGGCAAAGGAATATAGAGACTGGCATCTAAAGGCTGAATTTTATAATTTTTTAAATTAAGACATTTTTATTATGGTCCAAAATTTTAAATATATATGTAATGAATGTTTCTCTTTTAGCTATTCCGCAAAAGTTTAAATTAACTCTGATATTAAGAACTGTGTTTATGAATAAATCCAAAGCCAATGTAGGGCACCGGGATTAGGGCCTTCCAGTTTAGTTTCTAATTATTTTAGTTTCCAAATCATTTTAATAGTTCAATGGTGTTTGGGTATGTGGTAACCATCCTCGGTTTCATTCGAGTCAAGGACCGAACTAAAACCGAACTTTTGTTTAAATACTTTATTATTAACATGTTGCATGTAATACTTGAGTATTATCATTTCTAAGTTTATTTTAATAGTTCAATGGTATTGGATATGTGGTAATTATCCTCGGTCTCATACCGAGTCAAGGAGCGAACCGAAACCGAACTCTCGTTTAACTCTTTATTTAATTGTTTTAAAACAAGTTGTATGTAAGATTTAAGTGTTTAAGCTCTTTTATTTACATTTTTGTATTTTTTATTATACTATGGATTTGTTGGGCCCAAACTTGGTCACATACCAAGTCTTGAACCAACCAAACCAAACTAAACCGAGTTCACTCGCTTAAAACACACTAGTTGTGTTTCGGGCCCCCGAATCTCACATTTTCTTTTTTAAGATATTTTAAAAACTAATTATAAATGTTTTCTTAAAGTACTTGGTATGTCAGATCTAACTTAATCTTATAACAAGCTTAGAACGATTAAACCGAACACTTGCTTAACATTGGTGTTTGGAGTTTCTCCTTAATAGAACTTCTAACATTAGTTAAGTTTTCGTTTTAAATAATTTATCTCATGATATTTATCACTTTGGAATGTCGGGTTCGGACTTGACAATTTATCACGACCCGAACAGACTAAACCGAACACTCTTTAAAATCCCGTTTTGGTATTTATCTAAACAGGGGGTCGTGCACTATTGCATTAAACCAATCCCCACATATTTACTTAACAAAGGTTAAGTAAAACTTATGGATGAAAACACCAACACTCGATTTCTGGTAAATTACTTCTTTTCAAAACCGTCACATTAATTACTTAAGTTTTACACTTTAAACCCCACAACTTTGTTTATTTATTTTTACTTGTCTTTTACTTTACTATAAGTTTTCTCAAGACATTCTACTAACTTAAGGATCTTTTAACCTAGGACTCGAAAGCTAACTATTTGAGCACAGTTTTTTTCCAAAGCTTTCTCTTGAATAAATTCTTCACCAAATTCACCTATTCCAAGTGAGTAGCCACACTCCCCCTTTTTACGCGTTTATACCTTTTGGGGTGGCATGCATGCCATATTCAAACTTACATGTTTTATGAGCTCATTACTAAACCCACAATTCAACATTTTGTGTTCATATGAATATTTGCTCAATCTTTTTTATGCCTCAAATTGATTATGTGCATGAGTGTTTATTTTTATGTTGTTGTTTAGCCTCAATTAGTATGATCATACGCACCCCTAAATACTTTAGTCTTGTGCTAGTTGAATAGGGCCTCATTCTCCGAGTATTTTGGTTGTTACCAAATAGAAAGGAGCCACGGTTATTTACTTTACATTTACAATGGTTGTTGCATTATTCTATTTACACATGTGAATTGTGATTTTTGCCTTATTATATACATATATCAAAAACTAGTGTATTGCTCACCAACATTCGTGTTGATCAAATCTATTTTTATGCATGCTACAAGGTTACTTTTAGGTTGCTTGTGAAGATTGAAGACTTATCACTTAGATTATACCTTTAAGATACTTTAATGAACTTAGTGTGATGTAATTGTTTATATGTTATCTTGAACAAGTTATATTTGTGATTATTGAATGAAATAAACGAGTTGAGTAAATATTGTCAATTTGATAGTGTCATGGTGTACTTGAGCAATCTGTTGCACCCCAACATGTTCCGCGGCCTTTGGTCGGGGTGTGACATATTGGTATCAGAGCCATGACTATAAGATAGCCGGTTAGACGTAACGGCTTAGTATAGTTTTCGCTTTACAGTCCTTATACATGATTGCCCTACTTGATTGTTCATTGCACTTATTTACTTATCTACTTGTGTAATTCATTTAATCTCATATATACACATACTCAACCACTCAAAACATTCTAAGGTATCCTTACCTTACCACAAAAAGTTAGTATTATGATGTTTTATAGATCACAAACTTAATTTGGAACCCGTTATTTATCATCTCCTTTAAGCTTGACTCTATAACGGGTTTGTAGCCACCATCGGGGGTGAAACACTATGAAACGATCATTTAACAAAAAGATTCCAAGAATCGAAGGAATTTTACTTACCTGGAATTATTGAATTGAAGTGTTTTTTCCTCTAGGCCAACAAACCATGTTATACATGACAACAACTTTAAGTTGTCGAATGAAAGCGTTCCGGTTGCCTCCTCATATTATTTTTTTTGTTGGAAACATAATAGCCACGGTGGTACGTGGACTAGTGTTTTCAACATCTCAATTTCCTAATTTGTTTTACTTGTGATATTTATTATTTCGATTTTTGGGACAAAACGTGTAAAACACGGTGATATGTGCACATGTTCGACTCCCCATTTTATTACACTTACATTTAAGATTTATTGATTTGAACATGATTCATGGTGGTACATGAGCGTTCTCACGGTTAAATTTTAAAAAAAAATTCTCTTGTAAATGCTTTTTGAAGGACTTATTTATTCAAAGTATTTATATAGTCACTTCCTTTATATTGATTTCTCATTATGAATTCCTCATTTATATAGATTTATTTTTCATTAATTTTCATTTATATAGATTTAATTTTCATTACAGAATTTCGTCTATTTGGATTTTTTAAATTTTATTTTGTACAATTTGAATTCTCATGATAAGTTCCATTATATAGTTTTTTTTTATGATTTCTCAACAAAAATTTTCATCATACAATTTCAATCATTTTAAATTTTCTCATGACAATTTTACTTAGATTTCTCAAGTAATTCTCATTGTATAATTTATAATTCTTTGATTTTCTCATACAACATTTTCATAAAAAATCCTTGTTTATTTTCTATTCTCATAATCGTTTTTTTAATACACGAAATATTGTATTACCCTTATGGTAAAAATTCTTGTTACGGAATTTTGTTCTCATAACGATTTTCATTTTATATCTCGATACCTCATAACAAATTGTAATGTACAATATACTTATTTTGAACCTGTAACGTTCGTTACTTTTCAAATCTGGAACCCGACCCGTTTATTTTATTTTATTTTTTTTTCTTTTCTTTCTTTTGCCTCATTTATTATTCGAACGCTCGTTATTAATTGTTGCATTCATTTAAGTTAATATATATTTTGTTTATTTATTTATTTATTGAAAATAACTATGATTTCTATGCAATAATACCCCCTTAACTAAATTTTATCCACTCTTGCACCCATATCTAAAGACCAAGGACCAAATTGCAAATTATATTCAAAATACCTCCATCATCCTTCCTCTCCCTCCTGCCGACGCCAAAGACCCCCCCTCCCACCTCTTTCTTGAATTATAATTCGCGGATTAATTGACGAAATTGATATTACCATATCATTCCTTACTAAAATCCGCTCCTACCAACAGTCTAATTATAGAAAACAATAACGAATTGACAGTTAAATCATTAACTCTTGAACCGCGGCCTTCTTGATCTCAAAACTCTATATATACTCGACCATAATTCAATTAATCGATACCACGCCATCATCATAACAACGTCACTCTAAGCCCTAACGCAATTGCGACATACGACGCCGCCCATATCAGATTTGAGTTCGAGTGTGAGCCGTGAGCCCTAGTTCGTCGTTCTCTCTTAATTCACCATCGAATTCGGTAATTATTTTGTGCATTCTAGTTGTTTGTTTATGCTTAATCAAAACCCTAACCTAATTTCAATCTAGATCGAGTAATTAAAGGACATTAGGATCTAGGGTTTATATTTGAAATTGGGGATTTCGGGAGGTGTATTTATAACAAAATTGTTTTCATATAATACCCAGGTGAGCCACTGGCCTAGTTGGCCAGTGCACATTTCTGTTAAGATCAAACCGGCCTGGGGCGCGGGTTCGAATCCCCCAGGCCCGGTTTTATGTTTTATTTCTTTAAAAATCATTTTTTTACAAGTTTTGGTTACTATTATACATATACATCAATAGTTCAACTTGTTCTAATAAACTGGATCTCGGTTTTTTCCTTTTTTATTTACAACTCATAACTTTTTATAAACCTTCTTTTATATATAAAACTATTAAAATAATAAAATTCTTTTACTATTTCTCTCTTGACGAACCAAAATTATCATAGATGTCCAAATAAAATTTCTTTTAACCTTTCCCGCTGATATATATAGATATATGTATAACATTTCATTTATTTAACAATAATTAATATTTATTTTATTCATCAAAATTTAAATGAGAATAAATAATAGTAATAATAATAACAACATTAATAGTAATAGTTTAAACCCTAAGTGACTCCAAAATCCTTTTAAACCAATTTGTAACTGTTATGTCATGTCATTTTTATTTGTATTAGTTATACCTTCTAGTTTATATTATTTACAAATTTATGATAACTAAACTAATAGCAACTTTTGTTTTTATCAAAGAATGTACTTAAACAATATCAATTCCCAAATCCGTCATAAGACTTGTTTTTGTTGCTTCTATAACTAACTAAAACTATCGTTAACAACTAGGAACTTTTGTCATCATAACTTGGGAAGCTCATCTGTTTCTATCTTAATTTCTTATCATCGTCTTGTTTCGTTAATCCACTCGTTAAGGTGATTTTACATATCCCCCTTTTTCCATCTTTTATAATTTGGGGGTAGCATGTATACTTTATTTTACTCATTTTTTCGCATCTATTCAAAACACAATTCAATATATGTTTATGTGTGATCATTGCATGCTCTATGATAATGCTCTATGTGCTTAATTGTTTATTTTATGCTTGGTGGTTGGTATCTCATCCTCATCTATTCTCATCTAGTATGATCTTACATTTACCCAAGTATGTTGATTTCGTATCAATAAGAACGGGTCCACATCTATTTAGTTGTTTACATTTTCATAAGAATTGCAATACTCATCATTTACATATGAATTGTGAATTAACTCTATATATATATATAAAACTAAAAATTATGTATTCTCACCAACATTCGTGTTGACAAACTCTATTTTTATACATGCTACAGGTACAAGTAACTTACATTGATCAAGAGTGAAGAATTTAGTTTTACCTTAGGATATTATTCAAAATACAAAACATGATGTAATTGTTGTTCTGTTTATTGAATTTATGTACTTGTTTTGATATTAATGAATTAAATAATTATTGTCACTTTAATTAGTGTCTTTGGAGCTACTATCCAATCAATACGTTATGCCCCGGCATGTTCCGCCTTTGGTCGGGGTGTGACAGATTGGTATCAGAGCCGAAGGCTATAAGATAGGTGGTTAGATATAACGACCTAGTAGCATGCTTAGGGTCCCTATACGTGATATGCCTTTACGTGTTTGCACCCTTAATTATATTATTGATTGCTGTAGCTTAAATAGTATTTGATGATTTAATATTATTCTTGTACACAAAATCACACACTTAATCCGAGACTATGCCTCTCTCTCAAAATTGTTTTCGGAACTTTAGGACGATTTAAAAAAAAGGGAAATTCCATAAGAAATCCCGCCTTTTTCACTCCCCTCTCGTTGAGGATGATTCGTGGGACGGATATGTAGTAACTGTAAGAGGGACACACTTGCTTACCGAACCCTTGACACCGAGGCTTGCGGGCCTAAGGAAGCGCAATGCGAATAAATCTCAATCAACCACGAGACCTGGTTGCCTTCCTGGAGTGTTCGGTAAGGGTGTGGAACTTATTAGGCCAAAGCATATCACACCAAACGTACCCGAATCTGCTACCCTCATTGTATCAAACGTGGTCATGTGACGATCACACTCCTAAATCAACGATGAGATTTTTGTTTAAATTTTCTTTTTTATTTTGTTAAGAATGAATTTTTTTTTCAAATTATCAATTTTATCAATACTCCAAGTTAAGGTTATTAAAATTTTATCTTGTATTTTCATGAATTTTCACAAAACTCGAAATTTCACATAGTTATACAACTTTCCTTTTATTATTCTCCAAAACATAATAAACTTTTCACGTATCGTCATTGTAGCATGTCTTCTTCCCGCCTTATCAACCGAAACCGTCGCACCAGCAGCTCGGGCCGTAGAATGTCATCCCGCATCGCCAAGGGAATTGTGGAAGCCCTCCCAACAATCATCTCTCAATTGCAAACTTTGAATGCTTCATCATCATCCACTACTCCGAACCCAATTGCTTACCCCCTCAAACAATTCAAGAGTGCCAACCCGCCCGAATACCACGGTATCGACGGTGCTACCGTTCTCCTCCAATGGTTCGAAGAAATGGAGAGCATATTCCTCCAATGTGAATGTCCCGAGGACAAGAAAACCAATTACGCCTCGAGCAAGCTTAAGAAGAATGCCCTTAATTGGTGGAATGGTGAGAAGCGCACGCTTGGCGCTGAGGTTGCCATGGCCTTGCCATGGGATGACCTCAAGAAACTTATGCTCAAGAAGTTCTGGCCGAAACTTGAGATTCGGAAGTTGGAAGAGGAATTTTGGAATTTGAAACAAGAAAGTGGTAATGACATCACCTACAATGACCGTTTCCATGAACTGAGCCTTCTCATTCCCCACATGGTCACTCCCCTTGAACGTTCAATCGACAAGTACATCTCGGGTTTGCCTATGCAAATCCAAGATTCCGTCCTAAATCGTGACCCTCAAACCCTCCATGATGCCATCACCTTAGCCGGTTCCCTCACCGAAAACCACGTTAAGGCCGGGACCTTGACGCGAAAAAATTCAAAGAAGCCCAATGATATGCCTACATCCAAGCCCACCGAAGAAACCAAGCCCGAATCTTCCAAACTCGAGTCTTCTAAGCCTGAATCCTTCAAGCACAATAACAACTCTCCCCACTACCGCAACAATAAAAGAAAGTTCAATTCTCAAAACTATGTATTGGCCCAATCGCAAGCCCAACCCACCAAGAAGCCCTACACAGGACCCCGCCCATTATGTGATACGTGTAACTTTCACCATTCGCCATACCTCAAGTGTCGACAATGCACCCATTGCAATCGATTTGGTTACTTCTTTACCACATGTCGCGAACGCAACCAACTCATGATGCAACCATTTACCTCACCTCTTACCCAACCCCAAACTTTATCTTATACTCAAGCACCCTCAACTACTAGAGCTTGTTACAATTGTGGAGACCCTAGCCATTTTCGCAATGCATGCCCAAGACTCGCACACATGAACCAAATTCAATCCTACCCAACTCAAACCACTCAATATCAAGCTTACCAAGCCCAAGTAAATCAACTTCAACCAATCCAAGCTCAACCCATCCAAGCAATTCAAGCCCAACCCATTCAACCTATTCAAGTAATCCCAATCAACCAACCAACCTCAAGTGACCAAGCTACTCAAGGAAAAGTGTGTTACATCAACGGTTCCCAAGTCTAAGCCTAACCCTTTATGAAGACATGCTACGCAAAAGATGTTTCTTTTATTTAGTTCTTTTCATTTAAATATAATGTATTGACTTCATTAAATCTCCAATTTTGTTATGAATGAGAATTATGGTTATTATTAATGGTGTTCAATCACTCATCCATTCAAAATTTTGCCGTTTAGTGCACTATTTAATATTACACAATTTATTATCTTGATTTAAGTGGTCTATGACCGGTTATTTACCGGGACTATGTGCTTAGTGATGTACATAGTTATCTAATAGTACCGTATTTGTATCATAAACTACCTATGACCGATTTCCTACAAACGTTTTGGAAGTTGGGACTATGAACATGTGTTGTACATAGTTATCTAATAGGAGTCACATGTACATATTTTTTTTCCAATATTTTAAATACATGGCTACCTAAACTCCTCCAAACTCACCTCATCCTCATGGTACTCGTACCTCATTTCATCGATTTTATAATCTTGGTTCAAACCTTATATATTATTATACTCATAAGTCATGTGATTTGTTTGTTGTGTGAACCTATTTATTATTACGTGAATTTTCTCGTCACCTTGAGTATTTTCTCTACATCGTATGTGTAAGTTACTTATATAATTTCAAGATTTTTTTTCCTCTATCTCTTTATTTCATTTTGTTGTTATTACTCTCGATGGTTAACTTCAACAATTTCATAAATTTTATTTTATTTTTAAGATTATTTACTAGTTATTTATGATCATTAAATTTCCCGTATTTATATATATGCTCATTGCCCTTGATTAAATGATTCCATTTAAATTTTGAAAAAAAAAAGTTTTATTTTACCATGTTTTCAAACCCGCACAACGGGACGAACCATGTGCATCATGCGACGATCTAAATAATTATGAGTGCACGCATAATTATCAAAATCCTCGCATGGAACTCATGGTGAATACGGTTGTGTGTCATGACTCGGAACCTAGGGTGATTTTGGGTAACGGTACAAATATCGATGTGATAAGGGCATGGTAAATACGTCGCTGGTACATCCTATATATAAGTGTCCTTATCATGCCTTCCGTTTGTAGCATTGTTTGGGTCACCTGAAAATCTGTGTTATTTTTCTTTTTTTTTATATTAAAAAAAACGGTTTCTTTTTTTAGACTCTTACTTTCTTTATTTATGTTATTTTTCCTTTAATTTCGGGACGAAATTTCCAAAATTTGTGAATCCTGTAACATTCGTTACTTTTCAAATCTGGAACCCGACCCGTTTATTTTATTTTTTTTTCTTTTCTTTCTTTTGCCTCATTTATTATTCGAACGCTCGTTATTAATTTCCGCATTCGTTTAAGTTTATATATAGTTTGTTTATTTATTTATTTATTGAAAATAACTATGATTTCTATGCAATAATACCCCCTTAACTAAATTTTATCCACTCTTGCACCCATATCTAAAGACCAAGGACCAAATTGCAAATTATATTCAAAATACCTCCATCATCCTTCCTCTCCCTCCTGTCGACTCCAAAGACCCCCCCTCTTTCTTGAACCATAATTCGCGGATTAATTGACGAAATTGATATTACCATATCATTCCTTACCAAAATCCGCCTACCGACAGTCTAATTATAGAAAACAATAACAAATTGACAGCTAAATCATTAACTCTTGAACCGCGGCCTTCTTGATCTCAAAACTCTATATATACTCGACCATAATTCAATTAATCGATACCACGCCATCATCATAACAACGTCACTCTAAGCCCTAACGCAATTGCGACATACGACGCCGCCCATATCATATTTGAGTTCGAATGTGAGCCGTGAACCCTAGTTCGTCGTTCTCTCTTAATTCACCATCGATTTCGGTATATATTATGTGCATTCTAGTCGTTTGTTTATGCTTAATCAAAACCCTAACCTAATTTCAATCAAGATCGAGTAATTAAAGGACATTAGGATCTAGGGTTTATATTTGAAATTGGGGATTTCGGGAGGTGTATTTAAAACAAATTTGTTTTCATATAATACCCAGGTGAGCCACTGGCCTAGTTGGCCAGTGCACATTTCTGTTAAGATCAAACCGGCCTGGGGCGCGGGTTCGAATCCCCCAGGCCCGGTTTTATGTTTTATTTCTTTAAAAATAATTTTTTACAAGTTTTGGTTACTATTATACATATACATCGTTAGTTCAACTTGTTCTAATAAACTGGATCTCGGTTTTTGCCTTTTTTTTATTTACAACTCATAACTTTTTATAAACCTTCTTTTATATATAAACCTATTACAATAATAAAAATCTTTTACTATTTCTCTCTTAACGGACCAAAATTATCATAGATGTCCAAATAAAATTTCTTTTAACCTTTCCCTTTGATATATATAGATATATGTATAACATTTCATTTATTTAACAATAATTAATATTTATTTTATTTATCAAAATTTAAATGAGAATAAATAATAGTAATAATAATAATAACATTAATAGTAATAGTTTAAACCCTAAGTGACTCCAAATTCCTTTTAAACCGATTTGTAACTGTTATGTCATGTCATTTTTATTTATATTAGTTATACCTTCTAGTTTATATTATTTACAAATTTATTATAACTAAACTAATAGCAACTTTTGTTTTTATCAAAGAATGTACTTAAACAATATCAATTCCCAAATCCATCATAAGACTTGTTTTTGTTGCTTCTATAACTAACTAATACTATCGTTAACAACTAGGAACTTTTGTCATCGTAACTTGGGAAGCTCATATGTTTCTATCTTAATTTCTTATCATCGTCTCGTTTCGTTAATCCACTCATTAAGGTGAGTTTACATATCCCCCTTTTTCCATCTTTTATATTTTGGGGGTAGCATGTATACTTTATTTTACTCATTTTTTTCGCATATATTCAAAACACAATTCAATATATGTTTATGTGTGATCATTGCATGCTCTATGATAATGCTCTATGTGCTTAATTGTTTATTTTATGTTTGGTGGTTGGTATCTCATCCTCATATATCCTCATCTAGCATGATCATACATTTACCCAAGTATGTTGATTTCGTATCAATAAGAATGGGTCCACATCTACTTAGTTGTTTACATTTTCATAAGAATTTCAATACTCATCATTTACATATGAATTGTGAATTAAATCTATATATATATATATATATATATATAAAACTAAAACTTATGTATTCTCACCAACATTCATGTTGACAAACTCTATTTTTATACATGCTATAGGTACAAGTAACTTACATTGATCAAGAGTGAATAATTTAGTTTTACCTTAGGATATTATTCAAAATACAAAACATGATGTAATTGTTGTTCTGTTTATTGAATTTGTGTACTTGTTTTGATATTAATGAATTAAATAATTATTGTCACTTTAATTAGTGTCTTTGGAGCTACTGTCCAATCAATACGTTATGCCCCGGCATGTTCCGCCTTTGGTCGGGGTGTGACAGAACCCTCATAATAAATTTTACTCCCATAAAGATTTTTGTTGATTTCTCATAACAATTTTATTATATTCCTTATGGTAATCTTCAACATACAATTTTGTTCATTCTTTTCTAGTTTTTATGATAAATTTCTCCTACTTAATTATATCCCATTCATGGACTATTTACATTAAAAGGATTCGTTTAATCCAAAATTTTCTCTTATAAAAATAATTAAGACAAGGCAAGCACGGCCCGACGTTTTCATAACAACACTTATTTTAGTGGGAATCGTTGAAACAAGGAAATTGTGTTGGTTTACTAACTTGTTTCTCAGTCTTCCTATAAAACCCTAAGTTTTAAAGATTTTTATCGATACCTCATATATATATATATTCCTTTTCCTATAACATTTATATCAAATTTTTGCGTTGTTATTGAAACGCAAACAATCTATGGTGATTCACAAAGAATCTTCGGTTTCGCATAAAAATTTCAATTTGGTCCACAAAATTTCATAAATGTTTTAACCTTTTCAATTTGAATTTAGTGGTTTATAAATTATGTTACTTTCAATTTCAAACTTAATGTTGGTCAAACCTCCTTTAAAATGAAACCGCAAGTCCCCGAACATCCTCACTCAAACTATCACCACAATCAACCCATCATTACCATTATTACCATCGCTACAACTCATTATTTTCACTACCATATCTTCATACACAATCGATTTTTCCCCAACCATGAAGAGAAACGAAACCTAACTAACCTATGTTATGTCCTCACCAACTCAAACCTCATGCAAATCCAATATGTACATTATCAACCCAACAAAAAGCCCCTCAAACAGATGGGCAGTCTTAACGGACTATCCAAACCGTTGAGGATATGCTACGTGCTTGTGTTTTAGACTTTGGAGGAAGTTGGGATGATCTTCTGCATCTGGCAGAGTTCTTTTATAACAACAGCTATCACTCGAGTATTGGTATGCCACTGTTTGGAATGTTGTATGGTAAACGTTGTAGAACCCCTGTATGTTGGGGAGGGATCGGTCAGAAAGAGATTGGAATTCTAGAAGTTATGCAAGAAATCTCTACAAGGTTCGATCAGATTAAGGTAAGAATGAAAGCTGCTCAAGACCGTAAGAAGTCCTATGCTAATAAGCGGCAACGACCGTTTGGGTTTAGCGTTGGTGACAATGTGATGCTCAAAGTCTCGCCTTGGAAGGGGATTATTCATTTCAGGAAGAGGGGAAAGTTGATTCCAAGGTATATTGGATCGTTTAAGATCATAGATTGTGTTAGTGAAGTAGCTTATAAGCTGGATATGCCCGAAGAGTTAGAATGGATTCACTCAACTTTTCATGTTTCCCTCTTGAGGAAATGTCTAGCTGATGACACGTCCCACGTGCCATAAGTAGACATAGAGGTTGATGAAAAATTGAACTACATCAAGCAGCCTGTTGAGATAATTGACCATAAGGAAAAGCAGCTTCGTCATAAAGTTATTCCTTTAGTGAAAGTGATATGGAAGCATCGCAATGGTACGGGTGCTACTTGGGAAGTTGAGGATGAGATGCGCAAGTTTTACCCAGGCTTATTTAGGTAAGAGTTAGGTTTCGGGGACGAAACCTATTTTAAGGAGGGTAGACTGGTAACATCCCAAAATTTCTAAAAATGGTATTTAATATATTATTTCATTATGATGGAAAAGTTTACTTGAGTTAGTAGACGAAATAACAAAATGATAAAGATAGAAGGTAAGTAGGCTTTAAAGATAAAATTAAATATGGACTAAAACGGAAAGATGGGCCTAAGGTCCATGGGATTAATGGACTTTAAATATTCCCTTTAACCCTAATCCTTTCCATTTTCATCCATCTCTAAACCATAGCCTACACCTTAAAAAATACACACTTCTTAAATTCTCGTTTTTGAGAAAATAGCCCACAAAGACACGAAGGTTCCCAGAGATCTAACCGTCGGATCGGTCTCAAATTTTAACAGAGTGTACATGGAATATAAGTGAAGATTCCCAACGATCAGATCTTTGATCAGGGTCGGGAAGTCCGGTTTTTATCAACAAAACCGTAGCAACTCAAAAATGAAGATTTCGGCGACTGTTCAGCTCCTCCGGCCACTGTAGCAGTGTTTTCCGGCGACGAAGAGCGGATGGGTTTTTAGATCAGGGCTAGTCGGTTCCGTGGCGGCTTGAATCACTCAATTCTGAGTTCGTTTGATATGGTTTTGGTCTATTCAAGTGATTTCAAACACAAACCTCAAATGCACATTTTTGTTAAAAAGGTTTACTTTTCATGTACGAATTTGCATGAAAATTGGTAGGATGATAGAACGGGTCATGATTATTGATAAAGTGATGAACTTGTGAGTAAACGGGCTAGTTGGTTCGTTTCGGGTAAAACGAGTAGTGTTCGGTTCGTGAAAAGAACGGGTAAAAGAAGTCGATTTTGCATGAAACTAAGTAGGATAGTAAATCGGACCTTATTATGTGAGAAAAATGTAAACTTGAACATAAAAAAGTTGTTTGGAATGAGACGGAACAAACGGGTAACATTTGGACCGGGTTAATGCAAGGAAACGATGTGGTTATAGCCCAATGATCGTTTCTTATGCAAGACGGGCAAAACAAGTTGAAAAGAAAGGCTGGAAAGTGATAACTATGGAAATCATATATGAATTGAGTCCATAAGAAACTTGATACAAAAGAAAACGTAAGGAATCGAATGAGAAAAGTAATCGAATCGAATGAGCAAAGTAATCGAATATAATGAGCAAAGTAATCGAATAGAATGAGCAAAGTAATCGAATCGAATGGTTATTTGATTAGAACTGTCATTCGATTAGAACTTTCATTCGATTAGAACAGTCATTCGATTAGAATTGTGATTCGGTTAGACTTGTGATTCAATTATAATGGTGATTAGATTAGAATAATGATATAGTTAGAGGTAGTTAATTGATACTCATAATTATTACACAATTAGTCGTGCCCAACTGAAGAAATGTGTTACAATCAATTTCGAACGAAGCAGGACCCATGTGAGTTTCTAGCCCCATTTCCTTGTTATATTTTCGGGGTTGTGCGCATACTCAATGTGATTAGTTAATACACTTACCTTAAGTGGTAAGCGTATGATATGTGTTAGTATGATATATTAGGTATGAATGATGTATGTATGCTATTGTAAAGATTGAAAGTATGTATGAAAGTTTATAACTATAAAGATAAAGAAACGTAAGGTATGGTTGTATGGCAGAAAAGGGAACCGGTACCCTAATAATACTCGAGGAAGAAGGGAACCGAGCCCTAATAATACTCCAGGAAGAAGGGAACTGAGCCCTTGTAATACTCGAGGTAGAAGGGAACTGAGCCCTAATAATACTCGAGGCAGAAGGGAACCGGGCCCTAATAATACTCGAGGAAGTAGGAAGAAATGGTCTTTAAAACGTAAAGATTATTAAGTATGTATAAATAGACTAAAACAAGAAGTTATGAAAGAAAGAAAGTATGAAAGTATGTAAGTATAATAGAATGAAAGTATAAAAGTATAAAGTGTGAATGAAAGTATGTATGTATATATGTATGAATGAAGTATAAGGAAAGTAATATGTGTCTTCGGATACATATAAGTAAGTTAGTGAACGTATTGTATGTTGCCTGATTAACTAGAACTCACTCAGCGTAGCTGACTTTTAGTATGCACGCATGTGAGTCGAATGAGGCAGCTAGCTTGAAGAGGGGCACATGGCAAAGGAATAAAGAGGCTGGCATCTGAAGATTTTTATTTTATGATGATTTAAATTAAGGCATGATTTATATGGTCTAAAATTATAAAGACTTATGTAATGAATGTTTTTCTTTTATCTATTCCGCGAAAGTTTTATTTAACTCTGATATTTAGAACTGTGCTTATAAGTAAATCCAACGTCCAAGTAGGGCACCGGGATCGGGTCCTTATAATTGATATGGATGGAAATAATACTTAAGAACAACTTCTAATTAATATATGAAAGCAAAAGCAAAAGCAAAAGAAAAATTGACACCACATTAATCAAAAACTCTAACATAACAATACACGCAGGTAATAAAAGAAAGTGCATAATAAAAACCTTAAAATACTCAGCCGCCAAGCATCTTGTAGCAGAACCAACAACATACGACACGAACAACGATCAAAATCTGTTAGAATCACAAAAGACCAGACACATTATTAAAAGAAACCACAAAAGAAAATACATCCCAAAAACACGAAACAAAAGAAACAACAAAACAACCCAAAAATACAGCTCAAAATTCAAAAAATAACAAACAACTGGCTATGTGAACTAAAATAATCAAATAAGTGTGTGTACTTATAAAAAACATGCTTCTAATGTTATGCATTTGCTTTAAAGTTGGTTTGGCTCTAACTGTGATGTCGCACAATCATCTGTGCCAATGTTTATGATGATATTTGGTGCAAAACCATGTTTCCTCTTTATCCCAAAATGAACAAAATTGAAACCAAATCAGTGAAACATGTCTGATATAGAAAAATCAAGAACGATCATATGGCCCTACTAATTTGGAACATAATTCACAACAATTAACTATAACCATAAAACCTAGAAGCACATGGTATACTAGATATAACACTTTAACATCACATAAGACAAATATTGTTATAAAACCAAGTAATGTTAGGTGGTGGCTGTAAAAGTTAGTTGTTTACATCAACAAATCTATTTGCTTTGATAAAGCAGACCAAATGAGACCACACTATAATTAGAGGCAAATATTTCAACCAAATGCAACAATTGAATGCAACAAAAAAATTAGTTCAACAATAGAGACATTTCATCAAATAAATTGTGAGCACGACAAAGAGGAGCCATATATAACATATACCTGATTAACCTATAAAGCAACCCTATAAAGCACAATTATAATCCTAAATACATAACAAACAACGCACAAACAACATAAGAAACATGAGCTAACGTAACTGATAAGGTAGTAAAATCAAAAAGAAATTGTACAATCAACCAAATTGATAAAACTTGAGAAATTTTGAGAAATAATGAAACACATAATTGTTCAAAATATTGTGTATTTTGTGTGTGCAAACTACAATATACATAAAACATCAAGTAATACGATAACATTATATATTTACCTCGTTTAATATGGGAATATCGTTAAGTATAATAATTATTACTATATGAATAACTATATACAATTACCCAATATCATCAAATCAAGTGTAACTAACCTTTAACTCAGACCTTAACTGGACATTGTTCAATAAGCTTGTAGCATACTCGATTTTGTTTTTATCTTCAGCATTTAAAAGCTGCAAATTTTACAAAACTGATTATTTCCTATAGCTATCCATAAATAAATAAAGCAGCAGCAGCAATCATCCAGTCAAATAACTCAAACCGACTTCAATTTTAGGCAATTTGTATACATATAAGCCGAGGATCAAATCATAAATATAGAATAGAGTAAAATAAACGATTATTTAGAGACAGAATTAACCTACATCGAATGATAATTAGATTAAATTTATAAAAAAAAATCTAACTTTAACCTCTTGTTGGGATTCGCCGATGATTGAATGGTAACGGGCAAGCGTTGTACCCCTTCACCGACTGGAAGCTAAACATCGTCAAGGGATACCGGCCTCCGAATCGACTGTAGAGGTATCAGAAGATTGTTACTGGTGATCTACTTCATCATCGTGAAGATCCAATAAGGCTATATTGAAGTAAAAGGGAACGACTGAAGAGTTTTAGGGTTTGAGACCTATGAAGAAAGTATGTGTTATAAACCGTTTTGAGATATTCAGATCATCAACCCGCAGGATAATACCCACGAAATTTAAGGAATGAATGAGATGCCTCTATTCAAAAATCAGACAATCTAGCGGCTCTAGAGAGGGCGGGGAGCGATGTGAGGGCGACACGTAGGATTTTATGGTAGATAATTATATAGATAGTTAGATTTCACTTCTATAGAATATAGAAAATACTGAATAGATAAAATCTGAAAACAATGTGAAATAGAAATGTGTGTTCAACTTAGAATTTATGGACATGAAGTATATATAGGGTGTTGCTAAACGTACCCCCTTTATATCATTTTTACTAAATATACTCCCCCCCTAAACTTATTACATCAATCACTATTAGCTTTTAACATTATTTATATACATATTAGTTCCTACAACATTTTTTTCACTTAATAATCTACACTACATATATCAAATTAAAAACTATCAACTATTACTATTAATTTATTTTTTTAGTATTAATATTGTAAATATTTATAATATCTTTTTTTGAATTTTAATAGTATATATATTTATAATATCCTTATTTTACCTCTTTATCTTTTACAAAATAAACCCGAAACTCTAAACCCTAAACCCAAACCCTAAACCCGAATCCTAACCCTAAACCCGAAAACCTAAACCCTAAACCCAAACCCTAAAACCTAAACCCTAAACCCAAACCCTAAACCCTAAAACCGAAACCCTAAACCCTAAACCCTAAACCCAAAACACGAAATCTTAAAAAGAAAACGCAACTTGTAAAAAAAAACTAAAATCCTTTATTTTGTGCAAACTTGTTAATTATATGATTTTAAGGGGTAATATTAAATTTGGTTTTTTAAAGGGGGGGTATGACAAGCAACCAGGGGGGTACGTTTAGCCTGACCCTATATATATTATGAGACATTATGAGAAATAAAATAATACTCGGGTGAGATAAATTGACAAGTACACTTGATATCATGTCATTGTGATTTATAATTATACCGCGTATAGTAACCAAACTTAGTACGTCGATTTATATTAAGATACATTAGTCGGCTAAATCAAGAAAACTTGTTAGAAGTCAAAATAGATTATATAAAATATATATTGTTGGAAAAATTTATTAGTGAAAATGGGTTTTTCACTAACTTTGGACATGAATAATATATTTATATATGTGTTGTATAAATATTGATTTGAGTGTCCAAAACGGAGCGTAGATGAATGAATATCAATGCTCGAAGTTGTATGGTTGGAATAACCAAAGAAGAGAAAATTAGATTTGTCTTTGACATCGTGCCCCACGTAGGAGCGCATGAGTGTCGCGCCTGCATAACGGACTGTTGCGAACAGTTGTTTGGACCTAGTCAAATAGTTTGTTTCAACTCATGTCATGAATAAATATGATGGTTTTGATTCACCACTTAAATCTAATTAAAAGTATTTAACCATGTTAATTACAATAATTAATTTCAAGTTTATTACAAGATTAATTATCTTGTTTATGACTAAATTAATTTTATTGTTTATGACATATTAATTTGGTTAAGTATTTCTCATTTTGTGTAAGTATATAATGAACTTGTTGGTTCATGTTGTAGATACACTTAAAAATATTTTGGAGTCACTTACACACACTCATGACAAAATTTAGAGAGGAGCACTCTCTATATTTATGTCAAACAACTTCAACAAATTTTTCTACATCTTGATAAACACCAATATAGCCGGTGACTTCCTCGGGTACGTGGTCATCTCCGGCAGTACACATACTGTTCAGGTTGTTGTAACCTGGGAAACAGACGCGCTTGAGAGTAGGAACGAAATATGTTTTAAGGGCCCCGTGTCTAACACGATCCTCAACCAAAACAGTTACCCAATTTCAATAAACGAATTGTTGTTTTGAAGAAACATTTGTTGAAGACTCAAGTGATGAAGACTCGTGATATGGATACTAGAAGAAAGCTTATGGAAGCACTCCTAGTAAGATATGGATTGAATCATTTCGGTATATAAATTTGCATTTTATATTCTTTTTATGTACTTTTGTAAACGGTATTGTACTAAGTGAATTTTCCACGATTAACAAGAGTATCGTTATTAAATTTTTTTATTATCTTAACTAAAAGTGAACCACTTTTCCTACAATCTTAAAACAGACTTTCGTGAAGATTGACGGTTCAATCTTAAAACCTAATGATAAGGATTTTTGGTTCACGAAAGTTTAAAATGTTAATTGGATTTTTTCTATAACATCTTATAAATATTTGGGGAAATAATTTGATTAGTACAAAAGATATCGGATTTATTTATATTGGAGTACAATATTAAATCTGAATATCGTTACAAATCGTATAATAGTTTTTGACAATTTCTTCTAATGATTTAATATGGGAGTTTGTTATTAAACTTGACACTAAACATGTCATTAATAAAATGGCGGTTTTATTTTGACTCATAAAATCCATGTTGATTTTGTTTAGTACAAAACTTAATATGGAAAATAAGTTTCAAGTGGGTGATAGATGAGATGAAAAAAAGTGCTCATTTTGTTGCATATATATTTGTGTGAAGAGAATCACAATATATGGAAACGATTTGAAAAACCGTTGGGTTTTTAATTTAAAATGATTTTTATAATCATTCTTCATCTAACGAGCGCGTTAGAATATATATTATTTAGCGTAATAATTCTGATCTTACTGGGTTTGAAATGTTTATATTTTCTAATGAGCGTATTAGAAAATGTTGGTTTAGTAAAACCATATGTATTTATAAACATACACGGTGGGATGCGAGGTACGGTTTTGTTGTTTGTGAAGTAGATATTTCGCAGTGTGCGAACAAGTTAAAAAAGATTATTTTGGCGAATTGATGGTTTATACCTTCTAATGAGCGTGTTAGAAATGGTGTTATTCGTATAAACTACTAAGCTTTATAATGGTTTTTACCGTTTATTTCTAAGGAGCTTCTTAGAACTGATTTTGTATTTATAAACCATAACCTCTAAAACGGTTTTTTTTATAATTGCTTATTTCTAAGGAGCTTCTTAGAACCGCTTTAAATCTTATAAATTAATAAGCTTTATAAACAAGTCTATTCATTTTATTTTCTAGTGAGTGTCTTAGAAGTGGTTCATAAGAATTACAAGTATTAAAAACGATGTAAAATTGGTTATTTCTAACAAGAAGTTAGGAATGGCTTATGTTAATAAGAACCAACATTTTATCGTTTAGTAAACATTTGTTTCTAATGAGCGTATTAGAATCGTTTTATCTTATAAACCATCTACTTCAACGATGTGCAATCGTTTATTTTTCTAACGAGCGTGTTAGAATCAGTTTAGTGTGATAAAACTATATTTTGGTGAACAAACGATTTGTAATCGTTTTAATTTTCTAACGAGCGGGTTAGATAACGTTTTATTTAATAAACATATTTTGGAGTTTATGGTCTTGATTGGTTATCAAAACATAAAACACATAAAGTTTATTATTAAAACAATTGCAAACTTAAGATATGACTTGAATGAATAAAACACGTCTTTTGCAATTAACATTGGTTCGTTGCTAGAAAGATAATTAGCACATCTTGAACCATATATTAGCTAGTCTCGAGTAAATTATTTTGTTAAAACAATTTGTTATTGTTGTGAACATAATTAATTGTTCAAGTACTTGTGAGTAGTTTGTCATGTAAACAACTATATTGTTTTGGACTAGATTTGTCATTGTTCAAGTTTGGAGTTTCAAGATGAAACAAGATATCAAACGTTTAACTAAATCGTGAGAGTATCATGATAAAAACAATACGTATATTGAAAGGATATACACAAGAATGAAATATATCATTAAACGTTGAGAGTAACATGAGAATTTCACAAAGTGTGAATTCTAATTTTATTACAACATATGAAAGAAATATATGTTATTATTATTATTAACATTTATAATAAATCGTTCGAGATTTGTTAAAAGAGTTTTACTAATGATGGACTCGTAGATGCTTCTACCACCATCAATTTTGTTTGAACTATGTGGAGGACGAGTCCTTCATTTTGGGAGAGTATCCAATACATGGTTTCAAGAAAACAAGGTCCTCACCAAATTGACTTGGATTAAGACTTATGTGTAAGTCCACATAAGTCAAATGTTGAAGCCTTGAAGATCAAGGGAAAAAGAGTTGTGTTCTTGAACTGAATGATAAAGTCATGTTTTGTAACATGAAAAAATATTTTTTCATGTTACAAAACATGACTTTATCATTCAGTTCAAGAACACAACTCTTTTTCCCTTGATCTTCAAGGCTTCAACATTTGACTTATGTGGACTTACACATAAGTCTTAATCCAAGTCAATTTGGTGAGGACCTTGTTTTCTTGAAACCATGTATTGGATACTCTCCCAAAATGAAGGACTCGTCCTCCACATAGTTCAAACAAAATTGATGGTGGTAGAAGCATCTATAGAGATTTTTTTTTTCTAAACATTGAAGTTTGTGGTGTGTCTAAGTGAATATGAACAAGGTATATGGTGTTATACCTTGAGGCTGTGAAGGATCAGAATGATGCATCTTTTGTTCACATGCTAAAGTATTGTAGTCTAAAGCATGCTAGACTAGTACTTAGTTAATTATGGTACTCCCCTGAGACTAATTAACTTTATATATTCAAAACGTATATATGGACACACAACGAATTCGTGTGTAGAGAAAGTTGAAAGATACTTTCACTCATTATAAGGAAGGGCATTAAACTCATTGATTTGATGACAAACTTATGACAATGACATATGTTGGTTGGTCAACCCAAAAGCTATTGAGTACCAAAATAAACATTGATGAACTCACTGATACAATGAGGCAACTCTTGTTCAAATCACGGGTATCTAAATGTCGTTATAAACATTTTTTATCATAAGTAAGGTTATACAAATAGTAGGTCAAATGGCAAGAAATGTTGGGGGATGAGACATTTAAGAACCGACCCTTTGGGTATGTAAAATTGGTTGTATGAGAAGATTCTCAAACACGTAGAAAGGGATAACCTTTCATTAACCCATTTGGATACTATCCAATAACACTTAAATGTGGGAGTAACTTGCATTTGAATATTGGGCATATATTTGGTTGCTAATATTTGGCAATAAGAATTTGGTGATCCAAATAGATATTGCAAACACGTGTTCGCCTAAAACATAATATTTATGTTCTTCTAAGACACTTATTATAACAAGGTTCAAGGTGATACCTGTTGTTATAGTCATAGAAGCTTGAATATAGGAAAATTAACTTACAAGTTAAGAACACATCATAACAAGTCATCTCAAACTGAAATTATCTACGAATGACTTGACAAAGTCATAGATAATATTTTGGATCCAACAACCCGAGGGTTGACGAGAGATTAAGTTGTGGAATGGGACTAAAGCCTGTGGGAAAAAGGAAGTATGAGGGAAACCTAACTTAGCAGACTGGAGATCCCAAGAGCTAAGTTCAATAGGACAACTTAATCATATAACCGAAGGGTAGTCACTGTGGGGGCATCGCTAATGTATATGTTTACATACAAGCTAATATATATGTTTATATATATGTAAATATCCTCCAAAAAATAATAAAGGGAGTTTAATTACTTCCTAGTCCATTCCTATTAACAATGGTGACATGTTGTGAGGTTAAGCATAATGTATGGTTGATGATTTTTTGTAAATCGTGTTAACCTTAATGTTTTTAATGATTTGAGATAAAATCACCTATGTGAAAGAGAAGTGGGGTCGTTTCGAATGAAACTGTGGGGTGCGCAGCTCCTAGAGCTTTCACAAAACCATGCTAGTGTTCCATGACCATAACGGACACGATAGTGAGGGGATGTGCCCAGCTAAGGAGAGTATTGTGTGAAGGCATATTGTCGTTTCCACAAATGGGGGTCTGTTCAAAGACATCGCATCTACAAACCGCTAGGAGGCTAAGTATGCTTCACGAAGGAAGGTTTAAAGGGTAACACCTACCTATCCTGCAATACTCGACTGTCGAGGTTTTCATTGGAAATTTTGTGTGTTTTGATTGATCTCCATTCATGTGGGGGATTGTTGGAAAAATTTATTAGTGAAAATGGGTTTTTCACTAACTTTGGACATGAATAATATATTTATATATGTGTTGTATAAATATTGATTTGAGTGTCCAAAACGGAGCATAGATGAATGAATATCAATGCTCGAAGTTGTATGGTTGGAATAACCAAAGAAGAGAAAATTGGATTTATCTTTGACATCGTGCCCCACGTAGGAGCGCATGAGTGTCGCGCCTGCATAACGGACTGTTGCGAACAGTTGTTTGGACCTAGTCAAATAGTTTGTTTCAACTCATGTCATGAATAAATATGATGGTTTTGATTCATCACTTAAATCTAATTAAAAGTATTTAACCATGTTAATTACAATAACTAATTTCAAGTTTATTACAAGATTAATTATCTTGTTTATGAGTAAATTAATTTTATTGTTTATGACATATTAATTTGGTTAAGTATTTCTCATTTTGTGTAAGTATATAATGAACTTGTTGGTTCATGTTGTAGATACACTTAAAAATATTTTGGAGTCACTTACACACACTCATGACAAAATTTAGAGATGAGCACTCTCTATATTTATGTCAAACAACTTCAACAAATTTTTCTACATCTTGATAAACACCAATATAGCCGGTGACTTCCTCGGGTTCGTGGCCATCTCCGGCAGTACACATATTGTTCAGGTTGTTGTAACATGGGAAACAGACGCGCTTGAGAGTAGGCACGAAATCTGTTTTAAGGGCCCCTTGTCTAACACGATCCTCAACCAAAACCGTTACCCAATTTCAATAAACGAATTGTTGTTTTGAAGAAACATTTGTTAAAGACTCAAGTGATGAAGACTCGTGACATGGATACTAGAAGAAAGCTTATGGAAGCACTCTTAGTAAGAAATGGATTGAATCATTTCGGTATATAAATTTGCTATATTCTTTTTATGTACTTTTGTAAACAGTATTGTACTATGTGAATTTCCCACGATTAACGAGAGTATCGTTATTATATTTTTATTATTATCTTAACTAAAAGCGAATCACTTTTCCTGCATATATATATATATATATATATAATAAATTAATAAAATTTCCTAATATAAGATATTCAAATACGAGCATGACTCTTAGAGTGTAAACAATTGACTCGTAAATCAAGAATCCATATAATATAGGATATGAAAAGTTAACTCATCCTCAAACCAGAAAAGATGGTCGATTATTCAAATTTCAAGGTAATTATAAAAAGTCATTAAAAGAATATGAAATATGAGTAAGCTAATAGATCCTTACAAAATAACTTTCTTAAAAGAAATAAAATAAAACAAAAATGAATAAAAATAATACATTACAGAAACCTGATCAGAAGTACTTTTGTTCTAAAGAAAAATATAATAATAAACATGCTGAATCGGTTTTCAAATTAATACGTGAATATCGGAAATTCAATTTTGTATGAAGTTTTATGTTGAAATTATAAAACTATTGACAAGTTATTATATGAGATCATTCTCATAAAAAAATTATAAATGAAAACAAATGTGAATATATTTCAAAATAGAGAACAAATCATATGTTACTTAAAAATAGCAATGTCAAAAATCAAAGGGTGTAGAACTATACCAAACCAAGACAGATGATAATGATCATTAAGTACTGCGAAGATGATATTAAAATAAAATGAAATAAAATAAAAAATCTTGCATAACAAATCTCGACGATTCGAGATTTAAATAAAGGTGGGGAGGATGTAATATACACCAAAATTGCATACAAAATGTGCCAAGTTGTAAAATTTTTAGGCCAACGCATAAATATATAGTATGGTTATTTTCAAAATATATATAGTTCAACTAATATCCGAAATAATCTTACCTAAACGTTTAGCAGGAAAAACGATATTTTGAATGGGTGGATATATAACGAACTTTAAGTTATTCTTAAAGACATTAATAATAATAATAATAATAATAATAATAATAATAATAATAATAATAAAAATAATAATAATAATTATTATTATTATTTAACCATTTGTTAACTATATTTTTGTATGCATATATAATATTATAATGTACACTTGTATGTACACAATTAATTAGTGCATATATATTCCATTACGTCTCGAGATATGCCTTACCTATTACAATAGACTAATGAGCTGTTAAACTCATATAAATTTCTTGCCATGTCTATATTAGATGCCACTAAACAGTTATAATTTGAGATACCACGTTTATTAACGAATTGACAATTTAAATTCATAAAGCTTGATGTGTATTAACTTCAACTGACTATATAAACTCTTTGAATATATATATATATATAGATAGATAGAGGTGGGTTATAATAAAAAAATAGTTTTTTAAGAAGAGTAAGAATAAATATAGACCATTGGATCTATGATCTAGTGGTTAAGATTGTTAGTTTTTAAAATACCAAATAGTATCCTAGGATTAAGAATTTATGCTACATAGTTTCCTAACTTTAAATTTTATGTCATTCCTACTCTTCCTACAAAACTATGTATTTTTATTTTAGCCATTTTCTATATATATATATATATATATATATATATATATATATATATATATATATATGTCTCAAATCTCTTGATTTTTTTTTGAACGGCAAATTAGGATCACTCACGGACCACTGGAGTATCATCGTGTCACCAGCAGAACCACGCGATCATATCCATCTCCACTAGGCAATAATGCCTAACCACCAATTTAGGAGGAAACCCAATAAACACGAAGGGTTATCCTAAAAAATCTCTTGATTTAAACAAGAACAATAAACTATTATATATATATATATATATATATATATATGGAAGGGTTATCTAAAAAAAAGTAGTTTCCTAGGAAAACTAAGAATAAATCATAGTCATTGGATTATGTTAATCAATGGATGGAATTTAAAATTACCAATAACCGACATAGTTTCCTAGAATTGTTCTTTCATCATAATTTGTAATGCCAAATTTCAAATATTTGTTGGTGGTTCTTACCATTCTTCGAAAACTCCTTATTCTTATTTGAACCATTTTCTATATACACATATATATATATACAACACTCAGTTGTTGTTTACATCGAGAGGAATACAAAGAGACTTTTAATGGGCCGCTATCGGAAGTCCCCACGGACCGCCGCTAATATCTCAATAATCTGTTGTCTCAAAGTTCGTGTTGATCTTCGACGTTATTTCAACTCCCGATGAGTCCCTCAAGCCTCGAAGTTCGTACCATCAAGTTGGAGCCCCCACGCCACTCCGGATTTCCGATGTTTCGTTTCTCCGACACCCGACGTGTAGTAGAAGTATTGCCTGATCATTGTTAAGCATAATACCCGAATACCCTCATAAGGTAGAAGCTATGCTTAAGTTATTTTATTATTATGGCTTAGACCCTAGTCATGGGCATAATCCAAACCTTAATCCAATTAAATGTAAACATAGATTTCATATGCAAACGTTATAGTCAAATAATGTTTCTTTATAAGTAAGAAACATAAAATTTCATATACAAATAACATAGTCAAATTGATGTTTTTTCTTGAAGAAGAAACATAACATATACGTACGTTATTGGTAAATAAACAAAGGGACTAAAGGTCCAAATGTTTTATATAAACAAACGATTTGACAAGGTTAATGTTATGCAAACAGACTAAAGGCCTAAAATTATATCATTGGTCTACTTATTTACTAAAGGTTACTCTCTAACTATAGGTCCAAGGTAACGCTCAAGCATAAATCTGTGAACTGCACTGATCATAACAAAGGTTAATACGTCTAAACAATTTACAAGCATGAATACGTCCAAACTCTTTAAACAAGTCTTATAAATGATTACAAGGGATTATGTATCCCTAAAACATTATTAACAAAGGTAATCGTCGGCACTCAGGCTATCGTATAGGTTTGTCTGAATCCTTTCATATATGGGTAGATGGTGTGCACACCTCATCACGCCTAATTATGCCTCCGCCACGTTGGGCCGGACCTACGATGTTCTAGTTGGGATAATCTTGTGTATATAGGTAGTGGCTACGATCTCGAATGTTGCGGTGTTCGCTAGCGGTTTTGAGTTGAGCTGGAGTTTGTAATAGTTATTCAGACTTTTTAGCTTGATTATTTCATAAGCCACGTTGGGCGGAGGCCTACGATGTCTCGAGGGGATAATTAAGTATTAAAATATTTTGTGTCAACGTGTTCACCAGCATATAGCTGACATATTTTTCCCAACATTTCAGAAAAACAAGTATAGTACAGGTAGCAACAATTAGAGTCACTCATGGAGTTAGAAGCTCGCTATATGGAGATGCCTCAGTTTTAGTTATTAAAATATTATAAATAAGTTTATAAATCAAACACTTGGGATATTCACTATCCAAGAAGTCTTTGGAATAAAATCATATTTGATTTGAAAGTACTCAAATATTTAATATCCGAGAAGTTTCCAAATTAAATAAATATTTTATTATAAACAAAGTCTTCCGCTAAAAACAACCCTCAACTCTTATGTATTTACAAAACATGTACCAACTATTGGTCACACGCCTAGGCCCTAAGTCGAGGTGTGACATTATGTTTGTTTATGTGCATTTGTCTTTAATATTTTATATAACCACTTTGGATGTGTTTTTTTAACATGACTTTCATATTTGTTCGTGTGTGTTCACTTAAGTGAGTGAATTTATTTTTGTTGGTGTTCGTTTACACATTTAAGCGTGTGAACATGAAGACAAATATTTGTTCGGTTAGTTGTTTATGTATGTGTTCATGTTCGTTTAATGTTAAATGAACAAACACAAACATGCCCTTGTATGTGTCTGTTCGGTTCATTTACAGGCCAATAATGAGGCTATGAGAGAGCATTAATATCCTAATCGAGGGAGGACGTGCGACAAATGAAGCAGTTGCAGTTGGTGCTACACGTATTCAGTGGAAACCAAGCATCGGTTGGGTTTATTATTTTTTTATAATAGTGTTTTATAATGTTTGAAATACCTTATATACGCAAATCGACAAAGTTACATCATACCATATAAATCATTGATCCTTTTTGTAACATCCCAAGATTTCTATGAGTAACGTTAAATATTAATTTCGCCAGAAGAATTAATATAAGTTAGTATAATAATAGTAAAATAATAACAAAGATAAGGACGGTGGGCTAGAATAAATGGAGGGCTTAAGGAGTATAAATACCCCTTAAAACCTAAATGTTTTCCATCTTCATCATTCTACACCTTAGCCTACACCATCAAAAACACACATTTAAGCCAAACACTCTCTACACTATCCCATTCAACGATTCAAGACCAACCGAAAGTAAGAAATCACTAATCTAAGCTGACCCAACATTTTAGAACCCGACATCGTAGCCCTGTGATGCCGAATGAGGCGCTTGAATCTAGATATAGCTTTACTCGGGTGTTTAATCAACCAAAAATGAGCTTAAGGGCCACCTTAGCTCAGATCTGGACACCCCAAAGCTACCCAGGTCATAAACGATCAAAATACGGCCAACCATGGTGGTTAACAGCCGCTGACGGCGCCGAAATCGAAGAAAAACTTAAAAACGCGAAATAGAAAGGTGGTTTGCATGTTAGGGTGTATAGGTGTATACGGCCGTATAAGTATGTAACGTATAAATATACACGGCCGTATATGTATGTATATGTAGCGTATATGTATGTTCAGCTTGTATGAATGTTCAACGTATATGTATGACTAGCGCATAAGTCTCTTATGCGTATAACTATTACACAGCGTATTAATTATACGGCGTATAACTTGTATGGATGTATAAGTTATACGGAGAAGCTTATACGTGATGAATTGACTAATACGCTGAATAACTTACATGCTATAAGGAGTTATATGCTTGAGGAATAACTTACACGCCCAAACTTATACGGACCAAAGTGATTTTCCCAAGTAAACGAAAGATAAACAGCGTATACGTACATGAACGATAGATATGGACTTATATGATGGTTAAGATAAGAATAAATAAGTAAATAATTAATAATGAAATGTAACGTTTAAAATGAAGATTTGATTTGATTAAATAACTGAATTTCAGTTGATGAGGTTTTTGGTAAAGGATTTTTAAGAAAAATAAATTTTTTCCAAGCTTACCTGCTAGCTTAACCCCAGCCAGGGGCTCTGCCCCTTGGACCCTGCTAGGGGATGCTGCCCCTAGAACCCTACTGCCAGGGACGCTGCCCCAGACCCCAGTAGCTATGGGTTCTATAACCTAGAAATATTATATGGATAGGGCTAGTTAATTGATACATGTAATTGTTATGCAGTTAGTCACGCCCAATTAAGGAAAGGAATTACCATTAACTCTGAAAGGAATCAGACTCAGGTGTGTTTCTAGCCCCACTTACCTTAAGTGGTAAGTGTATGTTATGTGAATGTTTTATAAAGTATGTATGTATGTGTTATAAAGTATGCATGATTATAATAGAAGGGTATGTATGAAATTGTATGAATTATAGTATGAAGAAATGTATGAAGGTTTGAGTAAATATAAAGAAGGGACCAGATCCTAATAATATCTGAGAGGATGTGGACCAGACCCTTATAATATCTGAGAGGATATGGACCAGACCTTTGTAATATCTGAGAGGTTATAGGGCGAAAGGCTCTTTGGAACGTATAATTAAATATGTAAAGTAAGATAAAATATGAAAGTGTAAAAGAAGGAAAGTAAGAAGGTAAGAATGAAGATATATACTTATGTATGTATAAAAGAAGGTAAAGTCTGAATGTAAGAAGTATGTGAGCATATTGCATGTTGCTTGATTAACTAAAACTCACTCAACGTAGCTGACTTTTAGTATGCACGCATGTAAATAGATTAGAGTAGTTGGTTTGAGGGAGACAAATGGCATAATCTGAAGAGATTAACATCTGAAGAAGAATTGTCATCTGAAGAGATTTGATGTAAATGGCAAAAATTGGGAAACGTGGATGGTCCATATGCAAAAAATAAATTATTTGGACTAAATTCGTATTATTTGTCAAACCACAAGAACGAAAATGACACTTTACTCTTTAAATAATTCCTAGTAAGAGAGCTCACACGTTGCAGCGGGGACAACATAAATTCTGTCAGTATCATTCGGTTTTCTTGATTCCATGGCCGATTTTACATGGTCGAAATGCCATGTTGAAAACATACAAAGGTAAAGGTAGGCCTCAGCTTTTATTATTTAAGTTTAATTTCCATTTGGCGTCACGCGATATTAACCCAAACAACACAATCTGCAAAACAAATCAAAATCATAGTAAGTATACATATTTTAGTTGGACAAAAAAGGTGTTTTTTCTTGTAGAGCCATCAAATAGGAATACTTAATGAGTCATGTGTCGAATTCAAGTTAATATCTTTGACTTCAACGTGCAAAGCAAATGCAGTTGCAACACTCTGATAATGGCCTAATCCATTTTAATGGCCTAATCCATTTTATTAGAATCCAATCCCATCTACAAGGTGTAAGAGATAACATGTATTTTAGTAGTAAAATGATAAGTCTCAAAATTTTAGCAGTTGGAATTTGGGTTCAAGGTTTTAAGCTTAACAACTACTGCCCACCAAACCTGCAAAAATAGAGCAAGTCAAATAATAATATATTCTATTAAAACAGAGTTCACTGTACAATTTAAAATTACCTCATCATCCTCTACCTGGAATGATATTGATACATTGAGCAACAATCATTTCAGAAAAAGCCATGTCGTCGAGATTATTATGTGTGTACCTGAATGGTGTTTTTGACTAAAGAATAATGAATCTGACTAGATTTAAGAAAGAAAAGATCCACAATGACAAGTCTTCATGAACAAGAAGACCAAAACCACACCAAGACAAAAAGTATCATTTATCAAATACTGATGTACCCCTTAAAAATTTGAAACAAAACCAAATAAAAACTGAATCCCTTATTGGTGATCACCATAGCTTTTAAGTAATTCGGAATTTTCTGTGTTCAGTCTTTGTGTTAGGTATATCTCTAGAAGACTAATGCATACTTTGTGCCTTTCTCCAATTTTGCTACAACATGCATCTCCAGCAAGCAGATCGCATTGCATCATTATTAAACAACATGATTATAGAGGTAGGGTATCAAAAAGACCCAAATACTCTTAAGTATCACCCGCGGGTCACAGAGGAGCCTCCAATAGACCACCCGCGGGACATACGGATCACCCGCATATCACGGTAGAGGAAGAACGTCCTCGTACCACGCGCGGAAGCATCCTTGCACCCTCGAAAGTCGTTCGCAGGATAAGATATCAGTCCGCCCAAACGACCGAGAGGAAATGCCAGCAGGACAGCTGTCACCAACCAATTACCATCTAGAAGGATATCCACGATTGTTACTTGAGGAATACGTGACTTACCGGCCAATGAATAAAGGACACCTGGCCAGGTTGTTATAACCGTGCACATGGCCAGGGTGCGACCTATCCTATCATTGGGCAACACGTGTCCAGGTTGTTATACCCATGCACATGGGACGTATAGCTCAACCTGTCATAAATGGACACGCGTCCATACGGTTATTGAAGATCTTCTAGAAGAGGACAGCTGGCCCAATCACCTTCCTACGTCCTTCGGCTATAAATACCTTGTCAAACGGTATGTGGTATTGATTCGCTTACTTGCATTCTGACTATACTTAGTCTGTTTACTTCAGTACTTTCTCCATTTACGAACGTTACTGATTCTCACGCCGGATGGTGGTTACAGGAAGACCCCCCTCTTGTCCTTCTTGTAACGAGACTCACGGTGTCTGTTTTGCAGTTTCCGGTCATTGGACTTTGGGAAGTTACACTCATATCTTAGTCATAGTTATCGTACTTTACCCTGTGGACTCATTGGATCCAGGACCCATACCTAGGAATGGCAACGGGGCGGGTTTGGGGCGGGTTTTGCTTAACCCGAACCCGAACCCGAAACCAAAAACCATCCCCGTACCCGCCCCATTACCCGTCGGGTTTAATTCGGGGATTCCCCGTTTGGTTTTTTGTACCCCCCCGACCCGCCCCGTCCCCGAACCCGAAAACCCGAAACCGATCCGACCCGACCCGAAATTGACTATTCTGGGTAATTCATAAATCATAATTTCATATCAACTGAGTTAAATCAGATACTTATAAACGAATTCCTTCTCAGATCTCAACAACTTAAACCCTAAATCCATTAAAACACTCCAAAGTCCAAACTGAATCGGTAAACTTAATTAAGATGAGGAAGCATGAATAAACCCTAACCTTGGAGTAGAAGAGGAGAAGTAATTATGCGATGACGACGAAGGAGCGGCGGATGACGAAGGAGATGCAGTGAATGACGGATGACGAAGGAGATGCAGTGAATCCAACCTTCTCCTTGAAGTCCTTAAGCAATAATACCCATTTCATTGTATTATTATTATTATTAACCTCTCATCCAACCACCGCCGTAAAATCAGATCCGTCAACTGATTTTCAATAGGAAGTCAGCTGCTGATCAGACGGAGTCAACGAGTTAGGGTTTCGATTTGAACAAAGAAGAAGAAGAAGAATGCTGGTGGAGGTTTTTAATATATATATATATATATATTATTTATATTTATATTTATATATTATATCGGGGCGGGTCGGGGCGGGGGTACCCGAACCCGAACCCGAACCCGAAACAATCCCCGAAACAATCTCCGAAACCCGACCCGAAACCGAAAAAACAAAACCCGACCCGACCCGAAATAAGCCGGTTTTCGGGTTTCCCCGTCGGATTCGGGGATTTTTGCCATCCCTACCCATACCCGGGGATCGGATCCGTGTTTCTTCATTGGCGCCATCCATTTTTGGTGTTAGAACATCATATTTTTCTTCGTTGGTTTTTTGGTTCGTTTGATATGAGTAAACTTCCTGAAGGGCCGACGGGAACTCCTGCACCCGATTCACGTGTAACTAACACAGAAGCACCTCTGGGTCTTAGTGTTTTTGCACGTATCATGACTCCAAGTGGCCGTGCTCTTGAACGTGTCCCTGCTCCGGGTCACGAATCACTGAGGAAACACCTGGGGGTTTTACCCTAGAAAATGTTACAGAGCTAACCGGTCCAACTCCCACAAACATGGGACGTGCCTTGGCACCGGAAGGTTCCAATTTGGGTAATCAAAAATGAATTACGGAAGAGACTCTCCGGAAACGGCCAGAATTGGATATGGAAAATAATTCAGGCGATTCTGATATGGCGAGATCTCATCAACGTAATTCTAGATCCAGAGGAGCGTTAACTCCTGAAGAGCGGCTCCACGTGCAACAACAAAGTTTGGTGGCTGAATACGAGCGTAGAAAACGTAACGAACGACTTCACGCTCGCACTTTAGATTATGAGGAATCCCCTAGGGGATCCCCTTCCCCTCCACCAATAGTGACAGGAAGTCAGATTCGTTACAGCCAACAGGCGGAGCCAGAGTTTGGCGAATTACCGAGGCTACGCCCTCGTCCTCGCATAGACATGCGGATACCATCTTATTTGGACGAGTTTGATAGCTACGATTCATCTTACCACCCGGGAGATTACAGTATATATACCGGCGATAGTAGGATGAGCTCACAGGCGAGAAGTAGTCGTCCGCATGACATAGTCCGCCACACCGAGTACTATAGCAATGCTAAACGAGACTTTACCAAACCATATCGCCCCGCGGCTTTCGCCAAAAAATCAAAGTTCATAGCAAGTATTTCCACAGCACCCTTTCCTGTCAATGCTAAAATACCTACATCAGTGGGTAATATAATGGTATGACTGATCCAAGTGATCATCTCCAGAATTTTATAGCGGTAGAGGTGTTAGTGGTTGGACGCTCCCCTATTGTTGTCACATGTTTGCATTGACACTAACAGGGGCAGCAAGAGAGTGGTTTGAAAAGTTACCTGACGGAGAGGTTTCTAGTTGGGACGATCTGGTGAAAAAAATTTCTCAACACTTCAGCCAGTAGAAGAAACATACGCGAGACCAATCAGAAATTTTAGATGTCGTTCGTCGCGATAACGAGTCTATAGAAGATTTTATCACCAGGTTCAATGACGAGAGCCTGAACATCGGTGGAATTAGCAAAGACATGCTTCGTGGTGCCTTCCGCAAAAATGTCAGATGTGATGATTTAGTCCGCACACTTACTGGCAGAGATGGAATGCCAAAAGAGTGGGACGATCTCATGACTGCAGCAAAGGTGTATGTGAACACTGAGAAAACATTGAGAAGTGGTAACTCAAAGCAAAAATTTAAAGTTGAGTTTCAAACTCCGAGGCCAAATAGACAGGCAAAAGACCATATCTGGTCGAGACTTCAGCCAAGTACGGAAGCACCAAAACCATTTGATGCACGATCCCTCATAGGCAAAAAAAACAAAGTGGGACCCTCGAACCGAGGTCCCAATAATTGGACTCCTCTTTCAAAGACTCCCACCGAAATTCTCACCACGGAGAATGTGAATTTTAGAAAACCGCAGCCACTGACGAGAAGGTCATTCCTTGACCCGAAAAAGCGTTGTTCGTATCATGATGACATTGGTCATAATACGAATGAGTGTAGAACATTAAAAAATGAAATTGAAGCGGCTGTAAAGTCTGGAAAACTTGGACACCTGGTAAAAGGTGGGAAACCTGACAACGGTAAAGCTCCTGCACGGGATATCCAGGGTCCGAGTAAAAAGCAAGTCAGAGATTTATACATCCATATGATACAAGGCGGATACGATACAAGGAAAAAGAGGAAGGAGTCTGATAATGAGGAATGGAGAATGAGCCAGTGATCTTTCCTCGAATCACGGGGGCCCGAATAACAAAAACCCCTTGATCATCACTGCCTTATTTGGACACTATCGTTCCCAATATGTCTTCTTCGACACCGGTAGTACTTCGGACATTATGTATGTACAATGTTTTGAACACCTTGACGAAGAAGACAAAGAAAGATTAAAACCCATCCACGCTCCAGTATCTGGGTTCGGAGGGGAAATAATGCATCCGCGAGGTGTAATTTCATTCCCAGACACCTTAAGTGACGGAATTCATTCTAGGACCGAGGAGGTCGAATTTCTGGTTCAGTCAGCAACATCAAAACATGACATTATTCTTGGACGAGAAGAGATTGGTGACTTTAATGCTCATCCGTCCACGGCACACGGTGCAGTAGGAGTTGTCAGTTCCGAGCCCCGGTGCGGAAGCGTGAATAATAGTCGTTACCAATCAACGGTATGGAGCTCGGATCTAGGGTTAGGATCAAATCTTACTCAGATTCACTCTTGAATGATGATATCAGTTGGACGGATGAGGTGCATTGGGAGAGAGCCTGATTTGATTAACAATCAACAATAAAGTAGGATGAACAATTTAATCAAAACACAAACAAGATAGAAAAGGTAGTATGAAATATTAGCCGAATGATTCTCATTAAGATGAAACACTCATACATACATTCATACATACAATCAATTAAGAAATATCTCAGCCGCCACCAGGAGAGCTCATCCTGGCGGCAGAGATTCTCTCAAAGGGATAAAACCCTAAATCTCACACATACACAATACAGTCACTCATACTAGACAAATGAATAAAAATATCTATTTATACTAGTCTATCATGACTTGGTATTCAAGCTATCCACCCTTGGTTGAGACCGAATAATACATTTTTTACCCACAAATTAATTCGATGCATCGGTCTAAAATATAAGTCCCAACAATTTCCCCCTTAGACCGATGCCATCTAATATCTTCCATGATCACCTCATATCTCGTTGTCTTTCGTTGAAATTCTCCCCCTCTCGTTAAGCTTCTCCCATTGTTCATTTCGAATCATCACTCTTATACCGCTTTTGGATATAGTTGTATGAGCATATGAACGAGGCTTTGAACTTCAAAAGATCAACTTCAAGTAACAAGGTTATCATAAAAAAAATAAACTCATTGTGATCATCAAATAATCTTTCATTCTTCAAATCTGTTTCTTCCCCTGTAAATCATCTTCAAACCATTCCCTAAATTAAAATAGAATTCAAGTCAACCATAACCCATTCTTGACTGTTCAAGTGACTATTTCATAGGAGGTTGAACTCTACTGATCATCCTTTCAACTTGTTACTCTTGATGACTCTATCTTCTCCTCCGTACTAGGAAATCTGAAAACTTACAAACGATGAAACATCTTTGAAAAACCTTGGATTATTAATCTTGATCAACTTTTCCTTAACTTGAGTCTTTTACTTGATTTGAAGCTAACCATTTGCAATGAAATTCAAAGATTTTACTCCCCCAATTTCGTTGCAATTGTCTTTAATAAATGTGTCTTCAAATCAAGTGTGGGTGAAACAATCTTGATCATCCTCATCAAGACTGTAAAAATCTCAAATGAACATATTCAAAAGTTGGTTGACAATTAAAGTGATTAAATCCGTAAGTTTGGTCAATACTTGTTCTTGTAAAGCTTTTGATGAAGTCGTGAAATTGGATGAGGTTTGAATTCCATAAGCTTGTTTGATGATTGGAGAAAAATTACCAAAATACCCCTGGTATATATCTTCTGTAGAGAACAGCTTGGTCAAACGGTCAACGGTACCAAAAATCTCAAAAGTTTCTTCAAAACTTTGAAATGTTTCACAAACTTTGTTTCCTAGCACACAATGTGCTTGGGAGCACTTTTCCTAGCACAAAGTATACTCCGAGTACATTCCTAGCACAAATTTTTTTTTTTTTTGCACTAGCATAAAGTGTACTCGGAAGGCAAAGTGTACTCGGAAACAAAGTGTACTCCGAAATCAAAGTGTACTCGGAAATCAAAGTGTACTCGGAAAGCTGAGTGTACTCGGAAATCAAAATGTACTCGGAAATCAAAGTGTACTCGGAAAGCTAAAGTGTACTCGGAAGCAAAAACACTTGTGATTTTTCAATTTTTCACTTAACACCAAGCATGTTCGGGAGCAAAAGTGTGCTCGGGAGCATGGGTGTGCTCGACACAAACTTGAGTTTTCTCTTCACAAGCATAAATGTTCAAGACAAAACAAAGTATGCTCGAAAAAGAGTCTGCTCGAATAAATAATAAAGTGTGCTCGAGACTTAAAGATAGTTTTCTTGAGAAGACATATGATATGCTCTGGGTTTCACAAAATGTGCTCGAATTTGATGTGCTCGATATAAGATGTGCTCGAAATAACCTGTGCTAGAGCAAAACAAAGATGTGCTTGGGCAAAACACCTCCTGTGCTCGAAGCAACACTTAGTCATTTTTCCATACTCGAGTCCGATCTTAATTAATTTTTTTTTTCATAGTGTGCTCGAGACACCAAAACTTCATTTCTGCATCATCAGTCACTGATTTGCCCTTGCAGAACCTGCTCGAATATTTACTTTGCATCTACTGCAGCAAACAATGATGAAATTGCCTTCAGTACATGTTCATTCTTGACTTGTACATTCTCCTTATCAGTTTGTACCATCGGCAATATTTTTCAACAAACATCTACTGTTTGTGCAGTACGAGCACACAAAACCCTAATTTTTCAAATCCAGAAACAAGTTTCGTAATATGAAATTAATCACTATAGCCCTATCCAAGTCATCTCGAAATCAAAGAAACATATCTTCATATCATAATCAACCTTTTCAGATCTAGAAATAATCAGATGAACAGTGTTGCCCCAAAACGAGCCAAATAACACTGTTACATCAGATCTAGACCGTTCTGACCAAATAAACATGAAATTGATGTTGAATCTCCAAACGAGTCATCAACCCAAACATCAATCCATATACTTTTCTCCGAATCATCAAATAATTTCAAAAACCCCCAAAAATAATTTCAACGAACTTCATCGTTTAACGTCCATGGTGGATTCAAGAGCGAAATGAATCTGTTCAGTGGTTAGTCTGAACGATTCGGTAACCCAGGCTCTGATACCAATTGTCAGTTCCGAGCCCCGGTGCGGAAGCTTGAATAATAGTCGTTACCAATCAACGGTGTGGAGCTCGGATCTAGGGTTAGGATCGAATCTTACTCAGATTCACTCTTGAATGATGATATCAGTTGGACGGATGAGGTGTATTGGGAGAGAGCCTGATTTGATTAACAATCAACAATAAAGTAGGATGAACAATTTAATCAAAACACAAACAAGATAGAAAAGGTAGTATGAAATATTAGCCGAATGATTCTCATTAAGATGAAACACTCATACATACACTCATACATACAATCAATTAAGAAATATCTCAGCCGCCACCAGGAGAGCTCATCATGGCGGCAGAGACTCTCTCAAAGGGATAAAACCCTAAATCTAACACATACACAATACAGTCACTCATACTAGACAAATGAATAAAAATATCTATTTATACTAGTCTAGCATGACTTGGTCTTCAAGCTATCCACCCTTGGTTGAGACCGAATAATACATTTTTCACCCACAAATTAATTCGATGCATCGGTCTAAAATATAAGTTCCAACAGGAGTTCCAACTTGTACTAGCATAGCAATAATTCATGTTAATCGGCACTGCTTTGCAACCGAGAGCTCAAAACCTAGCAAGATTCCAAAACAAACTGTGAAGGCTGAACCAGAGAAATGGGTTTTGAACAAAAAATTTCCTGATCAAAATGTAACAATAGGACCTGCTATTTCCAAGATAGTACGGACCTTCTTGAAACAGTTATTATAGAAGAATATTGATGTTTTCGCGTGGCAACCCGCGGATATGACCGGTGTCCTGCGGAACATTGCGGAACACAAATTAAGGGTAAACCCGTTGTTTACACCAATTGTCCAGAAACAAAGTAAGATGGGTCCGGAACAAACAAAATCAATGAACGAGCAAGTCCAGGACTTCTTACAAGCTGGAATCATCCGACCAATTCGTTATCAGACCTGGGTTGCTAATCCAGTTATTGTCCCCAAAAGCAATGGGTCATGGCAGATGTGTATTGATTTCAAAGATCTAAATAAAGCATGTCCCAAAGATTGTTATCCATTACCTGAAATAGATCTCAAGGTTGATGCTATGGCACCATTCAAATTCAAATGCTTCCTGGATGCCTACAAGGGCAACCATCAGATCCGCATGGCAGCGGGCGATGAAGACAAAACAGCATTCCGTACTGATCAAGGCACCTTTTGCTACAAAATGATGCCTTTCAGACTAAAGAATGCGGGAGCCACATATCAACGATTAATGGACATAGCGTTCAAAGATCAAATTGGTCGGAATTTAGAGGTGTATATGGATGATCTCGTAATTAAAAGTGTTGAGGAAGACCAGATGTTGAGAGATATTGAAGAGACTTTCGAAACCTTGAAAGGTATTAACATGAAGTTGAATCCGGCTAAGTGCTCATTCGGAATGGAAGAAGGAAAGTTTCTTGGAGTGATTGTCATAGATGCGGGCTTCAAAGCTAATCCGGATAAAGTTCAAGCTATAGCTCGTATGCCTTCTCCTTCTTCCCTCAAGGAAGTTCAAACACTCAACGGTCGATTGGTTGCTTTGAATTGTTTCTTGGCAAACCATGCAGCGAAATCTCATCCTTTTATCTCAACACTAAGAAATTGCCTTAAGAAAGCACATTTCAAATGGACTACGGAAGCAGAATAAGATTTTGTGGAGGTTAAAAAATGTTTGATGGAATTGCCCACATTAACAACACCCCAAGCGGGAGAACCTTTAACGTTATACCTATCGGCTTCAGAAATTGCCATCGGAGTTTTCCTTCTGACAAATCGAAAGAACGTCCAAACACCGATCTATTATGTCAACAGAACGTTATCGGACCCGGAAACGAGATACTCCATGCTTGAGAAACTTGTTTTAGCACTGGTCTATGATGCCCGACGCCTTCGTAGGTACTTTCAAGGGCACCCCATCAATGTTTTAACTGGATACAAGCTCAAAAACGTTCTTAGTAAACCAGAATTGTCTAGGCGATTGGCTAAATGGGCCATCGAGCTAGGTGAACACGCAATAGAATACAAACCTAGACCAGCAATCAAAGGGCAATTGTTGGCGGACTTCGTGACAGAGATCCCGCATCACAAAGAAAAAGAATGTTTAATTGAGCAACAACCCCAAGCACCTCCGGAATCAGGACAGATTTGGTCCTTATTTACGGATGGAGCTTCAAGCAGTGAGGGATGTGGCGCAGGCCTCAGGCTAGTCAATCCCGAAGGCCATGAGTTTACATATGCCATAAAGTTGGACTTCAAAAGTACCAATAACGAGGCAGAATATGAAGCTTTCTTGGCAGGCTCACGGATAGCCAAAAAGCTTGGGGTTAAGCATTTGGAAGCCCGAGTGGATTTCATGTTGATCGCGGGACAGATCAATGGCACATACGAAGCAAAAAATGATATCATGGCTTCATATGTGTCACAGGCAAAAGATCTGATGCTCCAATTCTCTTCTTGCAAAGTCATTCATATAAAGAGAAGCGAGAACAAATCAGCGGATGCTCTCGGTAAATTGGCTTCAACAAATTTTGAACATTTTGCCAAAGACATCCGCATCGAAATATTAGACCGCCCGTCTGTTCCGCAGCATCAAGTTTTAGTGATCCAAACGGGAGTAGAATCCTGGATGACACCCATTATCGCATACTTGTCATCCGGAGCACTTCCGGAAGGAAAAGTAGTGGCCCGGAAGATAAAGCACAAAGCCTTGAACTATCAGATACTTGACGGTGTTTTGTACCGACGTTCCTTCCTCGGACCATTACTACGATGTGTGGATGCCGAGGACGCGAACTACTTAATCAGAGAGGTTCACGAAGGCATTTGTGGTCTTCACGTTGGCCCGCGAATGGTCGTGGCGAAATTAATGAATGCCGGATACTATTGGCCAGGGATGCACTTGGAGGCTGTGAATGAAATCAGAAAATGCGATTCTTGCCAATGGCATGCCCCTAACACGCTACGACCAAAGAATGAGTTAGTTCCAGTCACTTCAGCTTGGCCGTTCCAATAATGGGCGATTGATATCATGGGACCTTTCCCTGAAGCCCCTGGACGGGTCAAATTCTTAATAGTAGCCATCGACTACTTTACAAAATGGGTGGAGGCCAAACCAGTTGCTTCTATAACAGCAGCTAGTGTAAAAAATTCTTGTGGGAATTCATCATATGTCGTTTCGGCCTCCCCCTAGAGCTCGTTAGTGACAATGGGACACAATTCGCGGATAGTGGGTTACAAGAATGGTTAAAAGAATTACACATTTCTCAAATCTTTACCTCTGTAGCTCACCCGCAAGAGAATGGTCAAGTCGAAAGAACTAACCGGACGATTAAAGAAGGAATCAAAACGGGATTAGGAACGACACGAACGGGATGGGTGGACGAGTTTCCCCATGTACTATGGGCCTTCCGCACTCAAAGGAATTCCAGTAATTCCAAAACCCCCTTCAGTTTGACATATGGCATAGAAGCCATGATTCCCGCCGAGATTGGTATCCCATCCGCCAGAGTTCTTATGATTGAGGATAATGATCATGAACTCCGGATGAACCTTAACTTCCTCGAGGAAAGGAGAGAACTAGCATCAATCCGCGAGCATAATTTCAAATGACAGTTGCAAAGATATTACAACTCGCGGGTTCAATGATGTGAATTCGATGCGGGAGACTGTCTTCCGCAACAACGAGGCCTCAGGACAAGAACCTCCAGGCAAGTTTGCCCCAACTTGGAAAGGACCCTACAAAATCAAGAAAGTTTTATCTAAAGGGGCCTACAAGTTGGAAAAGTTGGATGGGACTGAGATCCCTAGAACTTGTAATGGGGCCCAACTCAAGAAATGTTACATATAGTCTGTTTTTCTTTTCTGGCCTACGTGCCTAGTTGGATGTTTACAACTTATGTATTTTTGCTTCTTGTAATTAGGCTTATGCCTCAGTTATGGAAAATTTTCATTTCAGTCATTTGAGACTTGTACTATTATATAATCCTTTATTCGTACACAAAGAAGATCCTCGGAAAACACTTATATTATAAAAAATAAACAAAGTGTGCCGGATATAATAATAAACCTTTATTTATACAAAAAGGGATTACAAGAGGTGGAGAAGCCTAAAAAGAAAGAAAAAAATCTATCTATGGCGCGGCATCTTCGTGTTCTGTATCCTTGCCTCCCGCATCTCCCACATCTTCTGCATCTTCTTCCTCTTCATCAAGCTCAAGAAGAGTCTTTAACTGCTGAATGCTGTCTTCCTTGTCAGCAAGCTCGGTTATCTGATCCGTCAAAGAAAATTTCAACGAATCGAAATCCTTTGATTTCTATTTAAGGATGGCAACAGTGTTTTGACCAGCTAAGACATACTCTTCCGGGCGCTTGGAAGTTGAGTCAAACTGGTAACCCTCTTGGAAACCCAGTTGGCGACCAACTTGTTTAGAAGCTTTTAGAAGGATAGCAACGCAGTTCCCAAGCTCATCACTAGCCCGAACATCGGCGATGACCTGTTGAAACAATCCTACATGAGTAACTCTACAACACTTAGATTATTTGTGATAAGAATAAAATATATACCTTGGGGATGGCTTCCGACAGTAGCCATTTTCGATCCGCTTTGGCTTGGACAAGTTCCAACTTATGACCAGCGCATTCCAAGGCCTGCGCACGGTTCTTGGCATTAAGGTCAAGTAGACGCCTGTCCTTAGAAGCTGATTCAGCTTGAAGTGTCTCCATCAACCTGGCTTGTTCATTCATCAATTTGGCTTGTTCGTCCAATTGTTTCTGGAGAACACCCCTCGCTTCCTCAGCAACGGATCGAGCAACCCTCTCCGCCTCCAGGGCCTGGTTGGCTTCCCTAGCTTCGTTGATAGCCCTAAGGGCTTCTTCTTTGGCATCGGAAGCAGAGGCCGCCAGTTCGTCCCATTCCTCATTAATCGCCAGCCAATCTCTGGTTATTTCTTGGGTAGTGGAAATAGAATTTTCCACGTAGTAAGAGTGGGAGTTCAGCAATTCCTGGCAGATACTGAGGCGACGTCTCTCCTTTTCACCGTGCGGAAGACTCTCCCGCAGAAATTCATAACATACGTCCACGTCACGGAATGTCGAATCCCGACGTAAGGACCAATTAGGTTTATGCGGGGTAGGGTCTTTCTCTTCAAGAGTAGGAGAAGTTTGGGGAGCATAAGGGAACGTGCTTACACCCCCTTGATCCCTGAAACGGTAAACATTATAAGAGGGCGACACCTTGGCACGATCAGTTGTGTCGACCCCCTTGTCCTTCAAGGAGAATCATCCGCCACAATTACCGGGTCCTTGGCAGTGTTAGGAGGCGGTGGTGGCGGATGAAGAGGTGAGTCTTTCAAACCGGAAATACCTTCGGAAAGGTTATCCAGGTTCACTGAAAAACATTAGCAAAAGGTTAGAAAAATTCTAATACATAGCAGCTTACAAGTAAAAAGACGTTGCATACCAAATGAAGGATCGTTCGCGTCAAGTTGATCCAAGCGAGCTTCCAGGGCGGCAGGATTTGCCTTCTTGAATTTTTTCTTCTTTAAGGTAATTGTGACCGGATTAACCTTGCGCTTCCCCGCCACTTTAGAAACGTCCGCATCAACGACTGGACGTTTACCCTCAGTGGTAATATTATCAGCTTCTGGACCCTTGGCGTCCGCAGCAGTATCAACGTCATCTTGACCCGCCGCCTGACTAGACGTGGCTCGTTGACTGGTAAGACCTGCAATTTAGTCCACAGCTTTGTTAACATCAGTCGAATATACTTCTTCACAGAGTGATGACTACTCGCTAGATGAAAAGAGTACGATCACTCCGCTAGAAGTAATGGCAGTTACGGGTCGGGGTTGTAAAATGCCCTCACCTTTGAGTACGATTTCTTGAACATACTTCTCACCTTTGGCATACATAGGTTCGGAAACCACAGGCTTCGGACGAAATGCAGTAGGGAATAAAAAATTGTTGCAAGTTTGATCCAAAAAGGGGCCGTCCCTAGGTTCAATCGGACGACGTACCATCATGCCCCCTTCATGATCCAATAAAGTGTTGAAGGCGGAACCCTCACCTGTACAAACAATGAAACAAGTCAGAAATTAGGCGTTGTAAAAAAAACAGATATAACACGAAAGCTTACTCTTGTTGGTCATTTCGTAATATGGTTCTAACTTGGGGAATGGCCACAAACGGCTCATCTCGGCGCTCACCATCGCCCCTTCATGAATTGGGCGCAGGGGAGTTGGCGTGGAGATTAGCGTTTTATACCACGCCTGACCCTCGTGAGCACTGGCAAGAACCACGTGCATGGGAGCTTCCGCCTTACGCTTCGCCATCTTGAAAGGAATGACGTCTTCTCGGATCCAAAAAAATTTTGGCTTCCAGCCATGAAGGCTACGGAGCCACTCCGTGACTAAGGTCCTCTTCTTGATGGATGCAAAATTGTACCACCCATCACGAAAAGTCATTTTATAAAAAACGGCAAACATGCCAACAGTCGGTTCAAGATTGCGAGATTGGCAACAGAATTCGAAATGTCGAATCCTCAACATCCAAAAAGGATGGATCTGGGAGAGATGAATCCCATAAGTTGTCAAGATCGATTCGACAAACTTGGTCACCGGAATCCGGAAGTTCCCTGTTGTAAAGTGGTCTACGTATATGGCCATTTTCTTCGGAGGAGGGTTACTGGCAATAGAACCACTGGCAGGATGCTCCGGTTCCCACTCTGTCGTCAATCCGTACACATTTACAACGTCGTTATAATCCTCCTCTTTAAGGTAGACTTCAACCTCGTTTATAGTAGGGGTACCTTTCTTTTCTTTAGCCATATGAATAATAGAAAGATGAAGAAATCTCAGAAAAGGGGAAGAAGTCTCAGAGAAGGTTGGAAAGTCTAGAGCGTTTGAGAGAAATCTGAATGTGATAAAGATTAAATGGAAATCACAAGGGTTATATATATACTCATGGCAATTAATGCGATCCATAAAGTGAAAGAGGAGAGAGAAACCGCGGACCGCCAGATGGTTGACACGTCAGGCGGGAAATTCAAGATAATGTGAACAGGCTGTCAACGGCGTTCTCCATGTCTTGTCAGTTGTCCTCAAAGAGTCTCTCTCTCTGCCACATCATCATAGTTATCCAAACTTTTAAATATTTCAAAAAAGTTGTAAATTTCATAAAAGATCTTTTAGAGATATTTTCTCCAAACAGTTAAATGTCCACAAAAGTTAAAGAATTTTTTCTCATTAATTATTCAACAAATAATTACAAAAAGAGAAAGAAAAAATTACAAGTTACAAACATCTAGGCCTATCCTAAGGATTCGAGGTCGATGGGTCTTCCGGAGCCTTTAACGAAATATCTTCTGAAGAATCGTCCTCAGACTCTTCACCAAGATAGATCTTCAAAAGTTGCAAGCCGTCATCTGCGGAAGCAAATTCCGGGAGCATATCTTGTAAAGGGAAGGTCAAAGTATCATGCTCTTTAACTCGATTAGCACGATCCTGTATAAGATTTACACCATGAAGCGGATGATCTTTAAATGTACGATTACTCTGAACATAATTCATCCCTTCATGAAAGCTCGCCACACGCCCAAGTGAAGAAGAAGCAGCCATCAGATTGGCAAAACTATCTTTAAGCTCCTTACTTCCCTTGACATGGCGGACGACTTGTTGGGGTAGAAACATAAGTTTTCATTATCAAAAATAAGAAATAGACAACAAGCTTCAAAGTATAACTTACAGCATCAATCCCACTAGTAAGGAACCGCTGCCGGTCTTGCTCCACACGTTATACTCGCATCTGGAGTTCTTTGGATTCCATGATTGCTTTTTCATGAGTTTGAAGGAGAGAGTCATAAGCAGTTTGAATCTCAGCCGCACTCTGGTCCTTAAGATCGACCCGCTCCTTCTGCAATTTTAGCTCAGCTTCAAGATCATGGATCCGGGCACCCTGAAGAGCCACTTAATTTTCCAACGCAGAGTTTGCTTCTTGGGTCCGGACTAAATCGTCCCGGTCCTTTTGAGCCTTTGCCCGATCAGCTTCACGAATGGAATTCTGCCTTTCACAGGCTTCTTTCCATCGGCGGGCAGCGTCAGCGTTACGATCTTGCTCACTCTTAAGGGCATTCTCCACGTTAGCTTGTTTCCACTTAGCAGTTTGGGCAGCAATGCGATGCTCCTCAGCTTCTTTCTTAGCAGCTTCAGTGGCCCGCCGAGCTTCTCCCACTTTCCCGCCAAGAGTACGCCACTCACTTAAGACCTCTTGGCTACCGGCCAACACGTTAGCTAGATGATAAGCTACATTCGTGTGAAGCTCATGGCGGGAAAGGTCACGTTGATATGCCATCTCAGCGGGTGGAGTACAGTGTTCAATGAAATCCATACACGTTCTAGGATGGGAAAACCGTGACCCGTTAGTAATGCCCCATGGAGGGACAAACAATTCATGTTTGTCACCTAGGCCCGTGTACCCGTAGTAACGAGAACCCGAAGGTTTAAGGCGAGCTGGGGTTGAAAAAGGCTGTTGGGGAGGAGGCTGAGGAGGAGACTCCTCAGTCCTGTAACCCTCCTCATTAACAACAGGATCGTCCTGCTGACCACCAGTACCACCCCCAGCCTGGAAAAGATAGTCAAAGCGAGTATCAGTTTCAGACTGGACGTTAGCTCCCTCCACAGTGGCAGTATCAATCGGAGGAGTTGACACTCTCTCTTCTACGACAACCTCAACCAAAGGTGAGGATGGTTGATCCTCCGTGCTAATATTGCTAGGAGGAGTCGGAGGCCTATCCTCCACATTCTTCTCTGGAGAAGGAGATGGTTGCTGTTCAGTTTGAGGAGTTGGTGTAGACAACTTCTCAGAGACATCTTCACTAATTAAAAATTAGTGGATCTACAAAAACAAAAGCTATTTTTAGCTACACATCTTATGAAAGTATAATACTTTAAAAGATTAATACATACCCTCCACTGTGTCAATACGATCGGCAAGACTGTACTATGGCTTCTTAGGATGATGGGTTTTTCGTTTCTTCTTCGAGGGTCCCACCTCAGCATCCGCAGTCTTGATGCCCGCTTGTCCTGCTTGAAAAGCCATAAAAGCTCTCTTCTTTTCTAATTCTGCCAACAAATGGGAGATAGAAGAAGGTTCAGGTATATCGTCATCAGATTCCCTCTCTCCTTGGGGGATCGAGAAGTCAGAACCATCGCCGTCATCATCACTCGACAATAAAGTGGCGATCGTCCCGTCAGAAGTAATAGCAAAAAGCGGATGAGGGTTTAGAACATACGCACGTGTCTCAAAGGTGGCATTCGAGACAATAGGTTCAGCCCGCACCTTCTTTGGAAAAAGGAAGCGGGACTTAGTCTTCTCAAGGATAGGCGTGTCACTGGCATCTCGGATGCCATGTCGGACACAACCTCTATCCTCAAAAAGGACATTGAACATAGAACTCCGACCTGAGAATATAAAGAATTTAATTATAGAATACATCGCAAAAGAAAGAAAAAGAGTAAGGATAACTTACGTTCATACAAGTCAACAAAAATAGGCTCCATAAATTCTGAGGCCCATAAGCGACTCATGCCTGCCCACACCAAGGCTTCTTCTGGTGATGCCCGCATCGGCGTTGGTTCCATCGTTAGGGTACGGAACAAGTCACGACCTTCGTGAGCAGCTGTAGCAACGTCCGGAAGATGAGAGTTGACCGAACGACGGACCATGGCAACGGGTACCACGTCCTCAGAAATCCAAAAAAAATTACAACGCCAGTCAGAAGGCACCTTCTCGACCTCATATCCAATACTTCGGTCAGAAAAGCCCTGACAGGAATACCAACCATCGCGGATGGCAAGACGGTAGAAAACCGGGAATCGATCAACATGTGGCACCAGGTCCCGTGCTATACAGACAAATTCATAGTGTCGAATTTGCATCATAGCACGAGGATGTAGTTGGGATAAATGAATCCCATAAACGGTTAACAAATTCATAAGGAATTTCGTCAAAGGAAGACGGAAATTCCCGCAGGTAAAGTAATCGGCATAGACAGCCATTTTCCCAGATGGAGATAGACTAGTTATCGAACCCGGTGAAGGAAACTCTGGTTCCCATTCCGGTGGAATGCCATACGTCTCCAGCAGCTTCTCATATTTTGAATGGTCCCAAGAAATTTCTATCTCATCAACTTCAGTTTGAACATGCGACATTGCAGACGAATTTAGTAAAAGGATTATAAGAAAGTTCAGTGATTTATCAGAGAAAAAGCAAAAGGATGATCAGGGAATAAAGGCGATAAAACTTCAACTGGATGATATTTCTCTCCATTTATACCCATCGCAATTAAGGCGATGGGATATGAACAGTGGAGAGAGAAAATCATCGCCCAATTAGCGATTACCACGTTACGCGGGAAATTCGAAAAAGAGAAAAAGTTGCACAGTCGGGTACAGTGACAGCCGTCAAAAACGTCCCATCATCTTTTCACGCGCCTGCGAGTGGTCAACTTGTCATTCTTTCATGATTATCCATATCAACAGAAGATATTTTTTAAACTTCAAAATTCAAATATCCCCAAAACTCATTAGAGTCCAAATTTCAGCCGCATAAAGACTTCACGCGGAAGAAACACTGGAATGGGGGGAATTATAGAGGTAGGGTACCAAAAAGACCCAAATACTCTTAAGTATCACCCGCGGGTCACAGAGGAGCCTCCAATAGACCACCCGCGGGACATACGGATCACCCCCATATCACGGTAGAGGAAGAACGTCCTCGTACCACGCGCGGAAGCATCCTTGCACCCTCGAAAGTCGTCCTCAGGATAAGATATCAGTCCACCCAAACGACCGAGAGGAAATACCAGCGGGACAGCTGTCACCAACCAATTACCATCTAGAAGGATATCCACGATTGTTACTTGAGGAATACATGACTTACCGGCCAATGAATAAAGGACACCTGGCCAGGTTGTTATAACCGTGCACATGGCCAGGGTGCGACCTATCCTATCATTGGGCGACACGTGTCCAGGTTGTTATACCCATTCACATGGGACATATAGCTCAACCTGTCAAAAAAGGACACGCGTCTAGACGGTTATTGAAGATCTTCTAGAAGAGGACAGGTGGCCCAATCACCTTCCTACGTCCTTCGGCTATAAATACCTTGTCAAACCGTATGAGGTATTGATACGCTCACTTGCATTCTGACTATACTTAGTCTGTTTACTTCAGTACTTTCTCCATTTACGAACGTTACTGATTCTCACGCCGAAGGGTGGTTACAGGAAGACCCCCCCCCCTCTTGTCATTTTTATAACGAGACTCACGGTGTCTGTTTTGCAGTTTCCGGTCATTGGACTTTGGGAAGTTACACTCATATCTTAGTCATAATTATTGTACTTTACCCTGTGGACTCATTAGATCCAGGACCCATACCCGTGGATTGGATCCATGTTTCTTCAATGATCAATTTCATTGCATAATACAGTTTCGTTTGAAATAAAAAGTAGTAAACCAGTAAACTACCCCTCGTAAACAATAATGTCACTACATAGAGTTTACTTAGTTCTAGTGAAACCTCTAATATTAGTGTGAATCACATCCCCTTTCTAAACAAAGTCGAAATACAACCCCATGTTTTAAATTATCACTTTGATAGTGATTTTCACACAAAACATGTAGTTATGAACTAAACTGAACTAGTTCGATGAAAAAGTTGAAGCTAAAACTGATACAACCAGCGGTGGTTGTTTTGGTTCAACTCAAAAGAATTCTTGTTTATCAAAATGTTTCTTGTCCAAGGGTAATCTAGGATGTTTTTAACATATAGAGCTTGTTACAATAGAAGGATTATCCAAAATTATTTTTTGACTTAACTTTCAAGTGTCAAGCCTAAAAGCATTGTCCAAATTTGAGAACACATCACAAACATTTTGATGAAAAAACTACTCATTTTCAAAACCTACTAACCAAGTTTATGTAAGAAGTGGGTCACCATATTAATAAAATATATTAATTAAAAAATTAACTCCAAATTTTCCAACAGTTTATTGTAGGGATGAGCAAATTCGGTACCGGTGTCGATTGGTACCAGAACCAATTTGATACAGTTGTTACCAAATTGGTACCAAAGTTTTGAGTTTTGGGATCAGTACGGTACCGGTATTTCCCGAATTTTACCTTCAACCGGTACCAAGAATTGGTATTTTCTTGGTTTTTTGGGGATTGGTATTTTCGGTACCGATACCGAGCTCATCCCTGGTTTATAGCCATATGTTATAACCGAGACAACCATATCTCTGACCTTGGGTTGTTTCTGATGATCTCCTTGCACCATTTAACTGTTTCATGTTCCAGCTTTTCAAGCTAACGCACGATTAAGAATATATATTGTTAGCAAATGAAGTGTTATAGAAGATTAGACGAGTGAACCTGTGAAAGTGAACTTACAAGGACTACTGCATTAATCAGTCCCATTTTTTCCGCTTCTTGAGTAGTGTAGAAATGTGCCAAAAACCACATCTCTCAAGCTTTTTTTAGGTCCTACCTATTTAACCAATAAAAAGAAATCGACTATCGAATTATTTAAGGGGTTTTTTTTTTTTTTTTATTTTAAAGTTATAGATAAAAAAAAGCTCACCAATCTTGACATAATTGAACTCCCACAAACAGCATCAAAGCTTCCCACATTTTAGACATTAGATGATAACGAAGAACAGTTTGTAATAATATATAAGTGAATTTATGTGTGTTGACCAGCTTACCTTTGGACCAGTTTGACCAAAAATAGCGTTATCTACAGCTGTTGTAGGATCACATATCATATTCAAAACATGTTCTCCACCAATAGCATAGTCTGCAACCTTGTTTAAAATAGACAATTTTATATTATTATTTCCAACATTAAAAGGTTACATGAAAGAAATCAACAAGATGGTGAAGTAGGAACAGCTTAATTTACCATAGCTATTATTGGCTTTGGAAGTCGTCGAATCTGCAACTGTAATGGGATAAAAGGGATCTTATTAAATTAGTTAATAACGTTATAAATATGTATATCAGGTTTGACAAGAGACATGTCTCATGAAATTGCATTTAAATCAGTACATTACAAAAATAAAAGAAAATTATTACTTGCAAATCAAGAACATTTAGATGACTAAAATTCTTGAAATAAGCATAGCCATCACCACCACTACAAAAATCCTTGGTTCCCTGATGCACTCATATGTTCAGAAAGCATCGGTTATAGGTTCGGTGTTAGCTTATAACCGAACAAACCAACCCACACTCACCCATAGTTAAACAAATTTACATTGCTATTAGTCAAGATAAAAAGTGTACCTTTCCGGTGAGAATAATGACTCCTATTGTACCATCATCTCTAGCATAATTGAAAGCGCGAATTAATTCGTTAATTATATGCGGTCGGAATGTGTTCCTCCTCTCAGACGGTCGGAATGCGTTACTCCTCTCGGACCTGTTTATTGTTATCTGCAAAAAAAAGGTCCATAAATTTTGATCTTTTAAACCTAATAACTTATTCTAGAATCTAGATACCAATGTTTATCAAATTCCGTACTTCTTGATGCCAATTTATTCTCTTCTCAAGTACCTTAAGTAAAGAACGCATAATTCATATTTTCACCGATCATTAATCGGTCTTACTTTCTGCATTTAACCAAAACCGGACCAAGTAAACTCAAACCAAACCAAATCTGTAAGGCCCCGTTACCGGTGCCTCACATTTGGACGTTGGATTTACTCATAAACACAGTTTTAAATATCAGAGTTAATTAAAACTCTACGCGGAATATAAAACTTTCATAAAACATTACATATCAAAACATAAACATGTCTTAAAACATTCCTTGTCTTTCAATATTAAAACATTAAACATAAAACAACATGCGTCTTCAGATGCCAGACTCTTATTCTCCTGCCATGTGTCCCCGCTCAAGCCAGCTGTCTCATTCTACTCGCCTGCGTGCATACTAAAAGTCAGTTACGCTGAGTGAGTTCTAGTTAATCATACATCATACAATACATTCACTTACTTTCAATCATGCATCCGAAGATACATAATAATTACTTTACTAATTTACTTTTACTTCATACTTTCATACATACGTACATACTTTATTACTTTCATACTTTATATTTACTGTCCATTCTATCTCAGATATTATTAGGGTCTGATCCCTTCCTTTTCTATCTCAGATATTATTAGGGTCTGATCCCTCTTTTCTTTGTCTATCTCATATATTATTAGGGTCTGATCCCTCTTTCCTTTGTCTATCTTAGATATTATTAGGGTCTGATCCCTTTCTTGTCTATCTCAGATATTAGTAGGGTCTGATCCCTTTATACTTCTCTATCTCAGATATTATTAGGGTCTGATCCCTTTTTTTCTCTATCTTAGATATTATTAGGGTCTGATCCCTTACTTCTTCATCTTCGTGCATTCTGTCTTTACATACTCATAATATATACATACATTCTTTACTTATTCATACACATTCATATATTATACATATAGCTATCATACACATTCATCCATTTCATACATACCTCCCTTATAAATACGTGCAATATCCGAAGATCGTTCACGTACCGACAAGCTTTCGTTCACATTCAAGATTTACATAATTAAAAAAATAAAAGCATACATGGCATACACTTACCATTTAAGGTAAGTGTATTAACTATCACATCGAGTATGCACACAGCCCCGAAAACATAACAAGGAAATGGGGCTAGAAACTCACCTGAATGCGGTTACGTTCATCATTAATCGTAATCTCTTTCTTGAACTGTGCACGGCTAACTGTATAATATTTACATGTATCAAATATACTATTACTACTCATATACTACTCATATCGTATTTCTATCTTTATATAACCCATAACGAACTGGGGTTCGGGGGCAGCGCCCCTGGCAGAGGGGTTCTAGGGGCGGCAGCCCCTAGCGAGGTCCAAGGGGCAGAGCCCCTGGCTCGGGTTAAGCTGTCTTAACACATTTTTCACTAGGATTTTAAGTTATTTTTCTAATTCATTAACTCATTCTTCATAACGAATTAAGCCTGATTCGCTATCTGATTTGTCACCTTGCATTTATGAGCGGACATAATGTAAGCGAACATACATGTTAACGAACTTCACTTACGCGAACTTAACTTAAGCGTACTTAAGTTCAACGAACTTAGCTGTACACGAACTTAACTGGAGCGAACTTATCAGTGGCGGACTTGTATAAGGTGAAGTTAAAAACATGCGAACTTGCATGTAGCGAAGTTAACCACAGGTGAACTTGTATGAGGCGAACATATCAGTAAGCAAACTTAATGAGCAGCGAACTTAATCAACAGTGTTTAACTAGCAGCAAACTTACCCAGCAAGCTTGCTGTAGCGAGCTGCTACTGCCAAAACACGCCTCTCGTGATCGTAATACGCTTATCATGGTTCAGCCTTAGCCCCAACCGTTCCCTAGACCGATTGCGGCCCAAAATTGACTCGGACTACTCATAAAGTTTGATCTTTTAAGTTTTTAAACGTTCCAATTAGATATAGTGTTCATTTTAGACGAGCCGCACCTGTTGCAGGTCCATTAAGTTCGTTTTAGCATCAAGTTTACAACTTTACGTTTTATTTACACCCGATCTAATCTCGTTCTAAGTTTCAAGGCTAAACGTTTATAAAAACGTGAGGCCGATCTAATCTTTCCATATTTGCCTACACACTCAAAAACACACACATACACCTACACCTACACCATATATACGGCCGAGAGAGAGAGAGAGAGAGTGAGATCTGAGTCCAAACGAACACTAGTTGGTGAGTAGATCGTTACTACACGATATATATACAAGATTGAGAGTTCGTAAACAAGCTAACCAAGATCAAACGAACACGTAAAGGTATTTCTTTTACCTTAAAGTTCACGTTTTGAGTGTGTTTTTTGAGTGTGTAGGCAAATAAGGGGATATTTATATCCCTTAAAGCCCATGGACCTAAAGCCCATTCCCTTTAAACCATCTTAATTAGTCCAAGTCCATGATCTTTTCCTTATTAGATGCTAGTTAATATTATTTAACACACGACAACTTATCCAAATCTTTCTTTATTTAATATTATAATATTTAGGATGTTACAAAATCGTAGTAATTTTTGTGGGTTCCTGGTTCTGAACTAAATTGAAGCTAAAATTGATAAAACCAGTAGTGATTATTTTGGTTCAATTAAAAAGAATTCATGTTTATCAGAACTAAGCATTCAAAAAGAACCAATAAAAATATGCAAACAAATAGAGGTTTCCAACAGCAAAACAATACTGAATTGTGGCTGTAATTGCTGTCTAAATTACCTCCTCACAACCCTAATTTGTTCCAAATCACCACATATAAAATGAAAGGTCTAAAATTAAAAGCATAGGTCTTAAACACAGTACCGTAATATGGTTGGTGAACAATTGGGATTTCAGTGGACTAACTATTTGGATTTGGTTTCCTTGTTTAAACAAGATACAAACTGAGAATTAAAAGGAATCGTAACTGAAATCAATTAAAGGAATTGATTAAGATTGCAACATTTGCATTGATTGCAATTGAATGTTAACATCGTCGGAAGTTAATTATAACGTCGATGAGATGAACGAATAGTTGCCGCCGGTGAAGATCATTAATTTTAGCGACGTCTCCATTAGGGTGGCTAAATGACTATTTTATCCATTTAATATGTTTTATATGTAATATAAATATAAATATAAATATAAGTATAGATAAGAATAATAATACTAACAATTGAATTATTAACTTTGTGCTTTTTGGAAAAGCTCCATTCATGAATTGGGTTTTGCATGAGGCAACCTTCATGGGCTAAAAGCCTAAAACCAACTAAACTTTATTAATAACTGGTAATAGTTATATTTAACAACTAGGTTATTAACCCGTGTACGACACGGGTGGAAATATTGATATTGTCATTTGAAAGGACAACATAAGTTGTTATATGTTATTCGGGACGACAACATATTTAAAGTTGTAAATGATATTGGTACGAAAACAAATGATTGTGAAACACAAAGATAAACCCAAATAACATTCAAATTACAATCTTTGAAAACATAATCAAAGGTTGAAATGTAAAATTTATAAGCTGCAAAAAAGACTTCCTTATATAACATATTTATTCTTTAGTTGTAACTTTGTCTTCCTTGTTTAATATAAGAATTTTAACACCGCTCTTCGCTCTTGATAAAGCTACATAGAGTTGTCTATGTGTAAACACTGGTTCTTTGAGATATATGTCAACTTTTGCTAGAGATTGACCTTGACTTTTGTTAATGTTCATTGCAAAACAGACTACAACTGGAAAAAACTATCTTCTCTTCAATTTAAACGAGAGTTTCTTATCTGAAGGTGTTCGACCATAACGAATTATATAAGTGCGATAACCAGTATTAGTATCTGAAATAACTTTTGCTTCAACAAAACGCCTACCTAAATTAATTACTCATAATTTAGTTTCATTACACAAACCGTTATTCTGATCCATATTGCTTATTAACATTATTGGCACACCGACTTTTAAAACCAATCTATGAGTCAAAATAATTTCGGTCTTTTTGATTTTATTTAGCATAATGTGTTTATGAAAGTTTTAGTTCAAATTAAAATATAAAAAAATAATTGGTATGATTTTACTTAAAAACCAAAAAAACTATTTTTTTATATAGACGACAACTAAATTTGTGAATTTTGTTGCTAAGTTTGGAAACAATATAAATTGAGAAAACCAAATATAAGTAAAAAAATAATGGAGAAATATATTTGCGCCTCTAATTAACATAAATTGATTCGTATACACATCTTAATTAAAACACATATTTTAATTGGTTTTTTAAAAAATAAAATAGTATTGGATACTGAAAATTCTGTTTCATATCATTTTTAAAAAAGAAAATAGAAAAAAGAAATGTGTAAATATATATTCGGTGTTATTAAAACTTTGTTTGTCAAAAAAGGTATAATGTAGTTAATAATAAATATATTAAAAATCGTTTATAAATTTATGTTACAAGTGCCTAATTTTTAGTTAATACATATTAATTTTTTTTTACTATATTTTAGTTAATAAAAAAATTATATTAATACAATATAGTGTATTAACACATTTAAAATAAAATGGTACCGTTCAAAATGCTAATAAGTAGTTCTCTTGGTGTTGAAGTTGCACGTTAAAAAAATGCATTCTTAAAAAACATTTAAAGGGTAACTAAAAAAATATTAAAATAACTAACCGTTTGAATAACTCCTCTTATTGGAAGACGTTGATTGACCCCAAAAATTCCGTTCTTTTTTAATTTTGAACGAATTTATAATATAATATAATATAATATAATATAATATAATATAATATGAAAACGATGAACAACATAAATATAAAAACAGAATTTTATAGAGCATGATGTTTCAGTTTTGCTGACTTAATGAATGATTTTAATACATAAAACAGAAATATTAGAAAACTGGGAAACCAAATACTAACCTTAGTGACAATTATAGGTTATTTATATTTGGTGTTCATAAGATATTAAAGACATGGAAACTAAAAATATTACATAGGAAACCACAATAACACAACTTACTTTACTGGATATGTAGACTATTGGCTAACTTGAATCGACATAAATGATCAGAAATTCATTTATGTAAAAGTATCTAACCCAGTAATATATTTCTAGAATAGTGGCCCATGTTAGACATGGGTTGAAAACATATAAACAACCATAAATTTCATAACTAACATTTAAACCAACACAAATAGTTAACATAAGTTTGTAACCAAAATATTAAGCATTTAACTTGTGTACATAAAAAAGTTAATACTTACACAAACTTACTATATACCTAAATTAAAAAACCAAACGAAGACATGAACATGTTATAATCATATTAGCCCACTATCAACTTCTTCGACATTTCACAAAAAAAAATTTCATTTTGCTTCACAATCTAAAAAACAAAATAAAACATAGTAACCTGATTAAATATAGAATTAAAGTCTTAAGGAATTATGAGTTTCATTTCAACATTAACAAATAAATAAAGGTATATTTTATTATAAATTATTTTGTAATTAAACTTTTTTTTTAATTTCGATTCAAAGACTTTTTATTTAAATGTATTAAGTTATCGAAGTAATAAATTTTTATTCTACTAATTTCACTAATTAAGTATAATTAAAATAATATATAGCTAATTAAAATTAAACCAGTAAATTTTAATTTTATTACATAGAAGTCATTCCCTAATTAAAATTTAATTAAAGTGACTTTAAGCTGCAGTAAATTATCTTTCAAACTCTTTAACATCATTACTTTATTTAAAATCAATTTCATTATATAATTCTTTTTTCAACTGTATACATTAATCTTTACATTTATGCGTAATTAAAAATTGATTAAATATAAATATGGAAAGTTTGATGACATTGAATACTATTAAGAACTATAAAAGATTGTTGCAAAAGTCGTCAATTTCGGTTTTGTAAAAAACATAAATAAATAAATGTAAATATTATTATAAAAAAGTTTACATTTTTCTTGAAAATTCAATAACTAAAAAATATACTATTAAATTTTTTAATTATCACGAAATTATTGTCAACACTTTAGCATCATTACCTTATTGAACAATAAATTTATTAGATAATTCTTTTTTCAATTTTATACATTAATCTTGACATTTATGCCTAATTAAAAATTGGTCAAATATAAAAGATGGAAAGTTTTTATTTTCTATTTAGTATTAGTTTATTTTTTAATTTGGCCGAAACAATTTAAACAAAAGGGTAATTCTTGACATTTATGCCTAATTAAAAATTGGTCAAGTATAAAAGATGTAAAGTTTATTGAGATCGAAGAATATTAAAAATAAAAAAGAGTGATCAAATTCGGTTCTTAAAAACAAAAATAAATTAATGTATAAATGATTGAAATGTATCATTAAAATTAAATATGAAGAATATTTTAAAATAAATAAGTAATTATAGTAAATATCTAAGATTTTTTAAATGTAAATTTGAAATAAGTAATACACCACTTATTAAATTGGTTAAATAAATTAATGAGTTTTTAATACAAAACTTATTAACTTTCGAGTATAATCAAAAGAAAATTATTTAAAATTTCTAGCTACATTAAATTTGTCATTTATGCTAATTAAAATTTGGTTAAATATAAAAGATGGAAAGTTAGTTGAGACTGAATACTACTAAAAACTACAAAATATTGTTGCAATAGTAGTCATCTTTGAATTTTAAAAACAGAAATAAATAATTGTAAATATTATTATAAAAAATGTTCCATTTTTTTTGAAGTTCAATAACTAATTGTTAAAACTTTCAAGATAAGATTCCAAAATTTTAACACAGAAAATAAAGATTGTCATTCATATAAAAATGAATTAATTTATATGAATTGTCTAAGCTATATAAAATAAAAAATGATAGAAAATTAACAACTAAAATACATTCGTAATGACTAGAACAAACATAATCAACCTAATCTCCATCAAATACTTTTTCCATGCAATTAGACAATCTACCAAGTTGGGCGGCCATAAATTGAAATTACTAAATAAATTAATGTTAGATACACTGAACTATTAAAAAAAATAGTAAGAATTATCAATGGATGTAATCGGAATAATTATCATAATAATTTCAATAAGGAAATAAATCAACAATATTTTCGCATATCTCAAACCCTTCAACATGTCTATTGAATTTTGGAAGGTGCAGGTGGAACTTTGTTGACCTAGTCCTACCATGGCTAGAGTTAGTCTCCAAATGGTTCTTAAACTGTAAATATGAATAAAGGGAGCTCTCAACATATAAAAATAAAAGTGTAAATATGAATTTCAAGAAATCTTACATTAATCAGAATACGCATTTGGTGACCAGGACCTACCATGGCTCGAGCTAGTCTCCGAATGGTCCTCAAACTTCATGATCCGACCTACCTAAGTAGCAGAAAAATATGTGCAACATATAACATGAACTGCAAATAATACCAACAATTCAAATAATTAAGTTTCATTCAAGGTACACCAAAAATAAGAACAAAAGAAATATATTTAAGTAGAACTGACAATACGAAAATTTTAACATGAATCATTCACTTAACCAGCTTGCATACATCCAATTCGCAAGCTAACATGCCTGCATAACAACCAAAAGACCAAATAAAGACAACATAATTAAATTAATATGTGAATTTCACTTACAAACAATAACAAACAATAGAAATTTGAATACAAAGTCGTGTTATAAGTTGTAACAGCTTCAGAAGAGTGAAAATGATGATATAAACAAATGTATGGAATACCGAATTTATAGAAATAATTGTTGAAATGGTTTTCGAAGTATAAGATGAGGTCAAATAAGTAGTGAAAATTTGAAATTTTAAAAATTGGACATCTAATACTTGAGGGTTTGACAATAGTTATTACACGGTTTTTATTTATAGATGATTTAGATTTTGAGTAAATACATTTAGTAAGGATATGATTTAATTATGTTGTTAGTTTTGGTCTAAATTTGAATATTAAAATTAAACATTCATTGTGTTAGTTTTGGTTTAAGTTTGAAATTTAAATCTGAATATTAAAAGTGTCGGTTTTAGCTAAAAGTTAGTTTATAGATAATTTAAATATCTTAGTATGTGAATTAATTGTGGGTTATTGATTAATTTAATTAATTTTTGAATTATATAATTGTTAACAAAATCATGGAAGTGATTGTTATATATGGAAACAATAGAGTTTATTCAATAAAACTCAATTGTTTTAATATATATATATATAGATTTTCATGGCATGACAGAAACCTCGTGTTGGAAAGTATGAAAAATAACAGAATAAAAATTTATATTATGCACCTAAAAAGAATGTGAAAAGAATATAGTCTCACATATCTTACTACAAGGAGAAATGAAATAATTGAATAAAACATAAACTTACACTAAGACCATATGATAGACATGCTAAAAATGATTCTTAATACATTATAAATGATTATTTCAAAACTTGACTATAAACCCAATTGGTTTGGGCCATATTTAAACTAAATTGCATGCTAATTATTTATAACTATTAGCGTTTGAAAAATTGTTCAATGTCTACATCACATGAACAAATAAACATATTTGCTTGCAAAAGTGTGCAGTAGCCCTATTAATATTGCGGTGAGCAGATTATCAAGTTTGTTTGGGAAGTAAGCTCTTGTTATTAATATAATGATTACACAATGTATGTTTCACAAATAACTTTATCATTAGCATTGTTTTTATAATAAATATGTAATGCATTTTTTTATAACGAATATGTGAATCATTTAAAGATCAAACAAACCCAAATCATCTATCAAGGTTGGCTTTAAGAGTCAAACTGCATGGATGTCTAAAAGAACTAATACTTACCATTTTTCAGAAACCGACACGAGTAGCATCAAGGGTTGACCGAATTGCCCCTACCCGACCATCTATCATGTCATACGGGCTTACAACATCTACTCCAGAACAAGCCTATAAAAAGTGCACATCTTCAAAACAAAGTTTAGAAACACTTTGTAAGACATATAACACATCACAAATGGAAATGCATATAACTCATTAGATGTTTTCAGAAATATACAACATCAGTAACCATGACCTACTTTCTAAGGCTTATACCGAAAGGCCCAACTCTAGATATATGATAACAACCTTGATACTGATAACATAAAGATCGAGAAAAGAACTTTAGGAATGCTATATATAAATGTCAACTATCATAACTTGATTGAAAATTTTGATTTTTTTTGGTTTGTTCTAGTGTAGATATCAGGAAATTTAACAAATGGTGAAAACAACTAAATGCTATTAGACCATCACCTTTAGAATCTGTAAAGCCAACTAATGTGTTGAACACTTTTGTTTTTCAAATTTTTCAACAAATGGTTGTACGGTACACACTATAATCTGCACATGAATGAATTGTGTCAAAACATAAACAATTTTCATTTAAATTATGAGAAAACGCATCATAATTATACGTGGTGCTTACCACAAAATACTAGAGAATCAGCAAGATAACAATGCATAGAATGTGTTCACATCAAAATTAGGGCAAATTAGCACTAACTACAATACAATAATATACTTTGAAGGCCACCTAATATTCGTCAATTGCACAGAACATTATGGATATCCATTTGCTTCTTCAATTATGGAAAGAATTCCACATCACAAAATTCAAAATTATGTTGGAGTAAATCAAAAAAAATCTGAAACAAAAAGCAGAATCACACAAAATTCTTTAATGATGGAAAAGAATGCAGGGTTTTTGGAGGAGAAAGTAACCTTAACAAACTGAAGATTCAAATGTACCTATAGAGTTAGGGTACCAAAAATACACAAATACCCTTAAGTACCACCCGCGGGACATATGGATCACCCGCATAACCCACTAAAGGAAGAAAGATGATACGTCCTAGGGACCATGCGCGGAAGCATCCAGGTACCCTCAGAAATCATCCGCAGGGTAACATATTCACCCGCTAGGATGTTCGGAAGGCAATGCCACTGGACAGCTGTAATTACCCAACTACCTTCTAGAAAAATTACCAAGATCGTTACTTGAAGAATACGTGACCCATCAACCAATGAATAAAGAACAGCTGGTCAGGTTGTTATAACCGTGCACATGGCCAGGGTTAACTCGTCCTATCATAGAGAGACACATGTCCAGGTTGTTATACCCATGCACATGGGACGTATAGCTCAACCTATCACATGAGGACATGTGTCCAGACAGTTACGAGAGATCTTCTAGAATGGGACAGCTGGTCCAATCATATTCCCACACTCTTCGGCTATAAATACTCTCTCAATTTGCATGAGGTATTCATTCACACCCCACTATCTACTTAAAATACTTAAGTACTTTCTCTCCATCAGAACTGTACTTATTCTCACGCTAGAGGGTGGTTACGGGAAGACCCCCCTCTTGTCCTTCCCGTAACGAGCTCACGGTGCTTGTTTTGAAGGTTTCTGTTACTGGACTTCCGGAGGTTGTGCTCATATCGTAGTTGGTTGTTGTTGTACCCTACCCTGTGGACTCATTAGATCTAGGACCCGTTAAGGGGATCAGATCGATGTTTCTTCATTGGCGCCATCCTTTTTGGTGTTAGAACTGCAAGAGTTTTCTGTTGGTTTTTGGTTTGTACGATATGAGTAAGCTTCCCGAAGGGCCGATGGAAACCTCTATATATGCTAGACGTACTGCTGATATCAAAGCACCTGGAGGTTCCACTCCAGGTGGCTTAGAGCATGTCACGGCGCCTGGAGGTCCTACTCCAGGTGGCCTAGGACGTCTCATGGCTCCTGGAGGTCCTACTCCGAGTGACCTAGGACGTCTCATGATGGAGACTCACTAGGCCCGTACAGAATTGGATTTGGAAGACGAGCTCGATAATTCTGGGCCGGTGAGAGCTCCTCGTCGTAATTCCAGAACCGAAGGAGTTTTTTCTCCTGAAATATGGTTACGTGCCCAGCAGGCGAATGTTGTAGCAGAGTATGAGCGCATGGTGCGTGAAGAGCGACTTTGTGCTCGTACTCTGAATTATGATGAATCTCCCAGGAGATCCCTTTCTCCCCCTACAACTATGAGGATTAGTCAAATTCGTGGAAGTTTTCAAGCTGAGGGGTTTCCGGAGGTTGAGTTGGTTAGGATAGGACGTGGTTATCCTCTCAGGATTACACGACCACCCTCCTACAGAGAAGAACTGGAAAGTTTTGATCCGTTGTACCAACCAAGTGTTGTCAGCTATTATAGCGGAGATAGCAAACTCCATGGTTGGGAGGGGACTAGTCGCTTGCGTGTGACAGTCTGTCAGGCCGAATATCATAGTGACGCGGAGGAGGACTTTACTAAGTCGTATCGTCCTGCAGCCTTCGCTGAAAAATCAAAGTTTATTGCACGTATTGCAACTGCCCCATTCTCAATCATGCAAAAATCCCAACATCCGTAGGAAAATACTATGGGATGACTTATCCCAGTTATCACATACTAAACTTTGTGATTGTAGGAGGAGTCAGCAGTTGGACTCTTCCCTATTGGTGCCACATATTCGCATTAACCTTCACTGGTGCAGCGCAGGAGTGGTTTGAGAAACTGTCGGACGGACAAATTAAGAGCTGGGATGATTTTGTAGCCAAATTTTTCCTGCATTTCAGCAAACAGAAGAAGCATACTCATGATCCTTCTGAGATCCTCGATGTGGTGAGATGAAGTAATGAATCCATCGAGGACTTCATCACTCGATTCAATAACGAAAGTCTCAATATCGGTGGGGTCAGCGAGGATATGTTGCGAGAAGCTTTCCGCAAAAACGTGAAAAGTGATGATTTGATCAAACCACTGACTGGCAGGGACAGAATACCCAAAACATGGGACGAGATAATGTCCACAGCAAAGTTGTATGCAAGAAACGAAAGAACTCTGAGATCTGGAAATCAGAAACAAACGTCAAAAGTGGAGTTTCAAACTCCACCACCAAACAGGCAAGTCAAAGGGATGATTTGGTCAATGCTACAACCCTCTGAAGAATCATCAAAGCAATTCGATGCCAGATCCTTGATCGGCAACAAAAACAAGGCAAATTCTTCAGCGCGGGTCAACAATAACTGGACCCCACTGTCGAAGACTCCTGCTGAAATCCTCACCGCGGAAAACATGAACTTCAGAAAACCGCAGCCACTCACTAGGAGATCGTTTCTTGATACTAAGAAACACTGTTCGTTTCATGACGACATAAGTCATAATACGAACGAGTGTATAGCTTTGAAAAATGAAATTGAGGCGGCTGTGAAATCAGGAAAACTTGGACACTTGGTCAAAGGTGCAAGATCAGGGAGTGGTAAAGCTCCCGCGCGAGATAACTAGGGCCCGCCCAAGAAACAAGTTAAGGACCTGAACGTCCATATGATCCAAGGCGGACACAAAGTGGGAGGAAAGAGAAGAGAATTCGATGATGAGGAATGGAAAAATGAGCCGGTAATCTTTCTGCGGATCAGAGGAGGACCTTGCAACAAGAACCCTCTGATAATCACTGCCCTTGTGGGCCACTATCGTTCACATTACGTCTTTTTCGACACTGGATCCACCTCAGACATAATGTACGAGCAGTGCATTGAGCAATGGGATGAGGACAAAAAGGTGAGATTGAAACCGATTCATGCACCTGTGTCGGGGTTCAGAGGCGAAGTGATGCATCCATGGGGGGTGATATCGTTCTCAGTCACTCTCAGTGATGGGACTCATTCAAGGACTGAGGATGTCGAATTTTTGGTTCTACCGATGACTTCAAAGCACGACATCAACCTTGGTCGTGAGGCGATTGGTGACTTTAATGCTCATCCTTCTACAGCACATGGTGCAGTGGGAGTTCCGACTCGCACTGGTGTGGCTATCATCCACATTAATCGCCATTGCTTCACGACAGAATGTTCGAAACCCAACAAAGTTCCAAAGCAAGTCCGACGAACTGAGCCGAAATGGGTGTTAAACAAGAAATTCCCGGATCAAACTATTATGATCGGGCACGCTATCTCTGAGATAGTGCGGACATTCTTGAAGCAATTGTTGACAAGGAACATTGACATCTTCGCATGGCAGCCCGCGGACATGATTGGTGTCCCGCGGAGAATTGCAGAGCATAAGTTGGGAGTAAACCCAGTGTTTACTCCAATAGTACTGAAGAATTGTAAGATGGGTCCGGAACAAACCAAAGCAATGAACGAACAAGTTCAGGACCTCTTACATGTTGGAATCATCCTCCCAATCCAGTATCAGACTTGGGTCGCCAATCTAATCATTGTCCCCAAAAGCAATGGGACATGGAGAATGTGCATAGATTTCAAAGATTTGAACAAGGCATGTCTCAAAGTCTGTTATCCATTGCCGTAAATCGATCTCAAAGTTGATTTTGTAGCCCCATTCAAGTTCAAATGTTTTCTCGATGCCTACAAAGGCTACCATTAGATCCGCATGGCGGCGGGCGATGAAGATAAGACAACGTTTCGCACAGACCAAGGCACATTCTGCTACAAGATGATACCCTTTGGCTTAAAAAACGCCGGTGCTTCAACGATTGATGGACGAGGCATTTAAGAAACAAATCAGTCGAAACTTGGAGGTATATATGGATGATCTGGTGATTAAGAGCATTAAGGAATACCAGATGCTTCGAGATATAGAGGACACGTTTGAGACCCTCGGACAGATTAACATGGAATTGAATCCAACCAAGTGCTCCTTCGGGATGGAGGAGGGAAAATTTTTGGGTGTTATTGTAACTGGTGCGTGTTTCAAAGCCAATCCAGACAAAGTTCAGGCAGTGGCCCGCATGCCTTCACCTTCCTCCCTCAAGGAGGTACAGACACTTAATGGAAGGCTGGTGGAGTTGAACAGATTTTTAGCCAACCATGCGGCTAAGTCTTATCCGTTTGTCTCGACTATGAGAAATTGCCTCAAGAAAGCACACTTCAAATGGACCGCAGAAGCTGAACAAGCATTCCTGAAGGTCAAAAAGTGTTTAATGGAGTTGCCTACCCTAACACCACCACAGGCGGGAGAACCTCTGACGCTATACTTGTCAGCATCTGATATCGCCATTGGGACCGTACTACTGACAAACAGAAAGAATGTTCAAACTCCAATTTATTATGTCAGTAGGATGTTGACTGGGCTGGAAACCAGGTATTCGATGCTCGAAAAACTGGTTCTGGCATTGGTCTATGCTGCCAGGCGTCTACGCATATACTTTCAGGGTCATCCCATTAATGTGCTGGCGGGATACAAGTTAAAGAATGTTTTAAGCAAGCCAGAATTGTCGGGGCGATTAGCGAAGTGTGCCATTGAACTGGGAGAACATTCAATCGAATACAAACCCAGACCAGCAATCAAAGGGCAAGTTTTGGCGGACTTCATCACTGAAGTTCCGCGGCACACGGAAAAAGAATGCTTAGTTGAACAGCAACCCCAAGTACCTCCTGAACAAAGGCAAGTTTGGTCATTGTTCACTGATGGAGCTTCCAGCAACGAGGGATCTGGCGCAGGCCTTAGGTTAGTCAATATCGAAGGCCATGAGTTTACTTAAGCCATCAATTTAGACTTCAAAAGTACTAATAATGAGGCAGAGTATGAAGCCTTTTTGGCGGGCCTGAGAATAGCTAAGAAACTTGGGGTATGACACCTAGAAGCGCGGGTGGATTCTATGCAGATTGAGGGGTAAATTAATGGAACTTATGAAGCAAAAAATGATGTAATGGCCTCATACTTGTCACAAGCGAAGGACTTGATCCTCCAATTCTCTTCATGCAAAGTCATTCATATTAAACGGAGCGAGAACAAACCGGCGGATGCCCTTAGCAAGTTGGCTTCAACCAATTTTGAACACTTTGCTAAGGACATTCGTGTTGAAGTCCTGGATCGACCATCCATTTTGCATAACCAAGTTTTAGTAATCTAGACTGGTGTAGAATCCTGGATAACGCCAATCATGGCTTACTTATCATTAGGAGTTCTACCAGAAGAGAAGGCTCCAACTCGAAAGATAAGGCACGAGGCCTTGAACTACCAGATACAAGACGGCGTCTTGTACAGAAGATCCTTCCTCGGTCCACTCTTGAGATGTGTTGACGCCGAGGACGCGAATTACTTGATTAGGGAAGTTCATGAAGGCATTTGTGGTCTTCACGTGGTCTCGAGAATGGTCGTAGCGAAAATTATGAACGCTGGGTAATACTGGCCGGGGATGCATATGGATGTTGTACAAGAAATCAGAAAATGCGATTCTTGTCAACGTCATGCTCCCAATACGTTACACCCAAAGAATGAACTTGTACCGGTAACCTCTGCTTGGCTGTTCCAAAAATGGGCTATTGACATTATAGGACCTTTTTCAGAAGCCCCGGGGCATGTCAAATTCTTAATTGTGGCCATTAATTACTTCACTAAGTGGGTGGAAGCCAAACCAATCACATCTATTACGGCGTCAAGTGTCAAAAAATTCCTTTGGGAATTCATAATATGTCGATTTGGTCTTCCGCTAGAACTTGTGAGTGACAATGGGACCCAGTTTGCGGATAGCGGATTGCAAGAATGGCTGAAAGAACTTCATGTCACCCAGATTTTCACATATGTTGCTTATCCGCAAGCCAACGGTCAGGTCGAACGGACCAACCGGACAATCAAAGAAGGGATTAAAGCAAGATTGGTCACTAAACGAACAGGCTGGGTCGATGAACTACCCCACGTACTATGGGCCTTGCGCACCCAGAAGAATTCAAGTAATTCTAAAACGCCGTTCAGTTTAACCTACGGCACTGAAGCCATGATCCCGGCTAAAATCGGGGTTCCATCCGCACGAATTTTGATGATAAATGATAACGACAAAGAATTGCGGTTGAACCTGGACCTCCTCGAAGAAAAGAGAGAGTTAGCACTGATCCGCGAGCATTATTATAAACGCCAACTACAAGAATATTATGACTCGCGGGTCCAAAAATGTAATTTTGATGCGGGAGACTTCGTCTTTCACAATAATGAAGTATCTGGTCAAGAGCCTTCAGGCAAATTGGCCCCAACTTGGGAAGGCCCTTACAAAATTAAAGAAGTATTATTTAAGGGTGCCTACAAGTTGGAGAAGTTATATGGGACCGAGATTCCCATAACATGGAATGTAGCACAGTTGAGGAAGTTTTACATTTAACAATACTTGCTATTTACTTTTTATTTTGGTCTGCGTGCCTGATAGACTAGTAGAAAGACATATAATGTCATTGCTTGTAATTCAGTTTGGCTTATGCCTTTTTTATATGGAAAGTTTTGTTAAACCTACATTTTAGTTTCATGTAATATACATTTTCTAGTCCGCATACCAGATGGAACCCATATGATCTTAAAATTGAGCGTCGCGTAATCCTTTATTGACAAGTAAGAAGATCTTACAAACACTTTTATATTATGAAAAATAAAACAAAGTGTACCGGATGAAACAACTTCTTATTTCTGTTCAAATGGGATTACAAGATTACAAGAAAGACGAATATATGCGGTTTACAAATATATATAACTACAGTGCTGCATCTTCGTCTTCCGCGTCTTCTTGACCTTCATCATCAGCAGTAAGGAGTGCCTTTAACTGGTCAACACCATCCTCCTTCTCTACAAGCGCGGTTATCTGACCTTCGATAACAAACTTCAAGTTATCGAATGTCTTTGTCTTCTCAGTAAGAATTTTGGCGGTGTCCTGGCCGTGCAAGGTAAACTCCTCAAGAGGCCTTTTCTCATCTGCAAATTGAAGACCCTCTTGGAAACCTGCCTGACGACCAGCCTAAGAAGAGGCGATTACTAGCGTTGCGAGATAATTGTTAAAACAAAAGATATGAACAAGAGCCTTGGATATGATTATTTTTTGGATAGGAAGTGAGAGTTACCTAAGGAACGCCTTCCACCAACAACCATCTTTTGTCCGCCTGGGCTCGGACAAGGTCCATTTTGTGCCCAGCACACTCCAAGGCTTGCTCCCTATTCTTGGTAGCAAGGTTGGCAAGGTGTTCATCCTTGGCTGCTGCTTCAGACTTCAGAGTCTTTATAAGCTCGTCGCGTTCATCCAATTGCTGCTGGAGGGCAGTTTTGGCTTCCTCAGCAATGGATCGGAGAGCTTTCTCCGCCTCCAATGCCGTTTTGGCATCTGATAGCTTCCGTTCAGCAATATCAGCAGCCAGACGGTGATCTTTGGCTTCTTTCATAACCTCACCAGCTTCTTTTTCCGCCTTGGCTACTTTGATTTCCAAGTCTTCCCACGCGTCATTCATACCTAACCAGTCTCAACATATTTCTTGACTGGTAGAGATGGTATTAGCCAGATAGTAAGAATAAGAGTTCAACAACTCTTGACGCGGACGTCCACGTTAACCTTCCCACTCCGCGGGAGGAAGACCTCTGTAACACCCCGTAACCGCAGCGGAAACGTAAACGGGATACAACAGACACATCTGATATCAACAGCATTGCTTATAAAGAAAACACCACTACAATAATTTAAACGTATTACATTGTTCCGAGTTTCGTTACCGACTAGGCGTTATCACATAAGTTTTACCAATAGTACGTTAACATGTTTAATACAAAATATAGACTCTTAAGCTTCCACAAAATAGCACACATCATCAAGCACGTATCACTCATTCCAATTTGGGTGTACCTAGAAAGCATGTAAAGGAAACGGGTCAACTACGAATAGTTGGTGAGTTTCACTAATTTAAATAAACCATGACAAATCATTTTAATAATCATAAATTAAACTATGTAATTATGCTGAGCATACAAGTGAAACCTCTGTTAACCCAGAAACACATTTAATAACCTCTGGGGACACTGTTAACCCAGAAATACATTTAATAACCCCTGGGGACACTGTTAACCCAGAAATACATTTAATAACCTCTGGGGACACTGTTAACCCAGAAACACATTTAATAACCTCTGGGGACACTGTTAACCCAGAACACTGTTTCGAGTCTTACAATATTAGCAACTCAGACAATTACCATCTTAATACATTACCGTACGATTCCCGTACAATAAACATTATATAAATACATTCATTTCCATGCGATTGGCATGTACTTAAACACTTTGATAAAAACATGCTTTCCGCCCCGGGAAAATATTTAAAACAGTTCAGTAAAAAGGGGCTCGTGAAACTCACCTTTTCGTGAGTAAAGATGTAGTACTGTGCGCGGCTACCGGTCCGGATCTGTAATACGATCCCTAAGTCGTTACTACACAATTTCTATTAATATAACTTAAATTCGTGTTAACCGGTACGTCTGGGGACACTGTTAACCCAGTACCGTACACGATCCGGGGACAATGTTAATCCCGAAACACTTCTCAGGACTTAGATTGTGATATCACTTAGAGTTCTTTAGTCAAAATTACCATTAGTTTGTTTTTCTCGTTTTGCGTGCCTAGCACGGTTAACCGTCTTTATGTTTCCAAAAATGAGTTTGGTCACATACGACCCGAAAATAGTTGTTACTGATATTTTAATTAAAGTGGTGAAATTAGAGCTCGGTTTAGACACCCCGTTTGGCCGCGCGGCCCGTTTCCGTCTTTAGTATACCGGAAACTGCTAAATCGGGTAAAATTACCCAAATCATCCGAATTACTTTCGGATGATTTATTTTTACTTGATTAACTTAGTTTCATGAAAATAGTCCATTTTTAGGGTTTTTATACACCAGTCAGCTCGCTTAGGCGAACTTTGCCGGTTTACGCGTTTTAAGCTTTAAAAGTTTGTTTTTATGTTCTATTTAGCACAAATAATTATCCGTTTAGTCTCGGATCTTGAAATTTTGCACAAATTAGTTTTTGACAGTAAGGAATTTTATAAAAATATTTCCAGAATTAATTTTTGTATTTAACATTTATTTATCTATTTTTAAACGTCATTTAAACACCAAATATGTCGAAAATACCAAACGACCTTAGAAAAATCCCAAATTTTTATGGGATGACTCCTGCCAACCACATAGTTCCCAGTAATTTTTACAGAACCAAAAACTCATTTTTCATGCCATTTTCACCAAAACCGAGCTAGAAAACCCTAGAACTCGTTTTACCGAAAAGCCTACTTAGACTTCTCCAATGGACCTGAAATTTTGTGTGTGACTTTTATATGTTATAAAAAGCTTATATGAATTTTTCCAGAATTTTTCATGATGTTTAGCTATTTTTCACCATTTTTAGCCAAAACCGAGCATTAAATTCACCAAATATTCATCCTTTATCCAAAAATTACCAAAATTTCACAGATCTCATATTTTCATGTGTAGATAATCTCTGTGAAATTTCATGACCCAACTCTAAGTATACCACAATCTGTCCAAATCACACAAATCATACGAAAAACCGAACTACCTTGTGTTTCTAGCTTTAGATCGCAAAGATCTTGCTTTCTAGCCTTTGCAAGCAACTAGATATAACACCTACAAGCACAATAACACCACACCAAGCAAGTTATACCCACAATCTAGCCATTCCTTTCATGGTTTCGGTTAAGACATCAAAACAAAGATTTTAACCGTAAAAATTCGTTTTTGACTCTTTTAACTCCTTTCTTGGACCAAGATCCCTTGTATAACTTGTATACATCACTTGATCATGCAAGAATCGGTTTCATCTCGGGTTTTCACCCATTTTTCACTTGAAACCTCATTTTCTCAAGATTTTGGAATTAAAAACCAAGATTAAACCATAATAATATGTTTATACCTTATGATTCTTGCTTAAAAACTTGGGTTTTTGGATGAATGTTGAAGAGTGTTGAGAGAAATGTGGAGTTGGAGTGTTAAAAAAAGAAAATGATATGTGTTTGTGCACCAAATGGACCGATCGGTCCATGTATGGTGTGGGGTGGGGCCCACATCTCAAACCTTGGCCACACATTCGGATTGTGTAATCCGGATAATGTTGTGGATAATCTGGTTCAGTTCTTTTTTCGGTTAAACACTTAATTCGGCTTAAAACGAGGCTAAAACGGTCGTTTTTCGGCTTAAAAATAAAATTTATATAAAACCGATTTAAAAACTTTAAAAACTTAAACCATGACATTTATTGACTCAACACATCATATTGTCGGTCATTGTGCATCTTTTTCGGCTTGATCGATCTTCTCTTGCTTGGTTTGATGTTAAAGGTTTCGTTTATCGTACCGACGTACCAATAAATCGAAATCCTTGTTCTGTGCTATAATTCACTTATCCCGTAGCCTTAATACTTCGTAAACCTTACTAAACATCATATATTTCGTCTATAATGTAATCCCCGATTCGATCGGGTTTCAATAATCGTTCATCGGTTAATCGTAATTCCAATACGACTAGCTGTACATTCGAGTATAATTCATACTTGTGAATCTTATATACTCGTATAAACACATTATAATTTATATATTCAGTATTAAATAACACATAAATGGTATATTCCGGCTAGGGTATACCTGAATTTGCCGGAATCGTTACATTCTCCCCCCGTTATAAAAATTCCGTCCTCTAAATTTTACGCGTCAACTACTTCCTTTTGAGGAAATAGGTGGGGGTATTTCTTCCGAAATTTGTCCTTTCGTTCCCATGTATATTCTGGGCCTCGTTGCGAGTTCCATCTAACTTTGAGCAACGAGATCTTATTGTGTCTAAGTTGCTTGATTTTCCCCTCCACTATTTCTTTGGGTTCCTCTACGAAATTAAGCTTATCGTTTAATTGGACACCCTCTAGTGGTAACACCGATGTCTCATCCGACAAACACCTTTTCAAGTTTGACACGTGAAACACGTTGTGAACTGCACTTAATTCATCAGGCAGTTCTAATCGGTATGCTACAGGACCGATTTTTGCAGTAATGTCGAATGGTCCAATGTATCTAGGGGCTAACTTCCCCGCCTTTCCAAATCTGACTACTTCTTTCCAAGGTGATACTTTTAAATACACTTTATCACCTTTCTCAAATGATAACGGTTTTCTACGGGTATCGGCATAACTCTTCTGCCGATCCCGTGCGGCCTTCAGATTGTTCTTAATTTCAAGGATTTTGTTGGTCGTTTCCTGGACCAGATCTGATCTAATAACCTGTGTGTCGCCCACTTCAGTCCAGCAGAGTGGTGATCGGCACTTCCGTCCATACAATGCTTCATAAGGTGCTGCTTTTATACTGCTATGGTAACTGTTATTATAGGAAAATTCAACGAGCGGGAGATGTTGATCCCAATTTCCCTTAAAATCCAGTACGCATGCACGAAGCAAATCCTCCAGGGTTTGAATGGTCCTCTCAGACTGACCGTCGGTCTGAGGGTGGTAAGCTGTGCTTAGATCGATACGCGTTCCCAGCGCTTCTTGTACAGCTTGCCAAAGATTGGAGGTGAAATGGCTATCTCGATCGGAGATGATTGATATGGGTATTCATGGCGAGACACAATTTCATTCATATAAATCTGCGCAAGTCTCTTGGTGTTATAATTATTTCTAATTGGAATAAAATGTGCCGACTTGGTTAATCGATCCACGATTACCCAAATTGCATCGTGTCCACGGGACGTCTTAGGGAGATGTGTCACAAAATCCATCGTGATTTGCTCCCATTTCCATTCGGGAATTTCCGGTTGTTGTAACATCCCCGAGGGTTTCTGGTGCTCCGCCTTAACCCTCGCACACGTCGTACACTTGCCAACGTATGTGGCTATATCCTTTTTCATACCCGGCCACCAGTAGAACTTCTTCACATCCTTGTACATCTTATCCGATCCCGGATGTATGGAATATTTCGATTTATGCGCTTCGTCCATGATTAGTTCTCGAAGGTCATGGAGGGTCGGGATCCAAATTCGATTTTTGAAATAGAGAATTTCGTCCACGCGCTGTTCGAAATTCTTCTCGTTACCGTAAAGTCCCTCTTTTTCCAATTGTTCCTCTTTCAACGCTTCGCGTTGAGCGACTCGAACCAGGTCCGAAAGGTTCGACTGGACTATCATTTCCAGTGCTCGCACTCGCAATGGCTTAACCCGATCCTTCCTACTCAGGGCATCGGCTACGACGTTAGCCTTGCCGGGGTGATAACGGATGTCACAGTCATAGTCGCTTAACAACTCGACCCATCTTCCTTGCCTCATATTCAGTTCTTTCTGATCGAATATGTGTTGCAAACTTTTATGATCGGTGAAGATGGTGCACTTTGTACCGTAGAGATAATGTCTCCAGATTTTAAGTGCGAAGATAACTGCTCCCAGTTCTAAGTCATGAGTAGTGTAATTTTTCTCGTGTATTTTTAACTGTCGAGAAGCATAGGCTATAACCTTATTATTTTGCATCAACACGCATCCTAACCCTCTCCGGGATGCGTCACAATACACGACAAAACCATCGTCTCCGTCGGGGAGACTTAAGATCGGCGCTTGGCACAATCTTTGTTTTAGCGTTTGAAACGCCGTTTCCTGCTCTTCACCCCATTCATACTTTCGATCCTTTTGGGTCAGAAGGGTTAAAGGTTGGGCGATGCTGGAAAAGTTCTCTATAAATCGACGATAATATCCAGCTAAGCCTAAGAATTGGCGGATTTCCTTTGGCGATTTAGGCGCTTGCCAATTCTTAACTGCTTCAACCTTACTTGGATCAACGTGTATTCCTTGATGGTTTATAACGTGACCAAGGAATTGCACTTCTTGTAACCAGAAGTTACACTTGGAGAATTTTGCATACAACTTCTCCTGATTTAGAAGCTCTAAAATTAATCTTAAGTGTTGCTCGTGCTCTTCTTTACTCTTCGAGTATATCAAAATATCGTCAATAAACACGATGACGAATTTATCGAGGTAGGGTTTACAGACTCGATTCATGAGATCCATGAACACTGCTGGCGCATTTGTTAGCCCAAAAGGCATAACTAAGAACTCGTAATGGCCGTAGCGAGTCCGGAATGCGGTTTTTGGGATATCCTCCTCCTGAATTCTAACCTGATGGTATCCCGATCTAAGATCAATTTTTGAGAAATAGCTCGCACCTTGCAGTTGGTCGAACTGGTCATCAATTCGGGGGAGAGGATACCTATTTTTGATTGTCAACTTGTTCAGCTCCCTGTAATCAATGCACATTCTAAGGCTTCCGTCCTTCTTTTTCACGAATAGTACCGGTGCACCCCACGGGGAATAACTAGGACGTATAAATCCTTTATCCAACAATTCTTGCAACTGGTTGGATAATTCTTGCATCTCTGATGGTGCAAGTCGGTAGGGTGCCTTAGCAACAGGGCCAGCTTGAGGTAATAGATCGATTCTGAATTCGACCTGTCGGGTTGGCGGTAATCCAGGAAGTTCCTCTGGGAAAACTTGTGGAAATTCGCGTACCACTGGGATATCGTCCACCCGTTTTTCCTCAGGATCCGTGGCCGTCAGGCTCGCTAGGTATGCCACGCATCCCTGGCGTATATATTTTAACACCTTGAGGTGGGATATAAACGGTATCATATTGCCCAACTTCTCACCCTGCACTAATACCTCTTCGTCATCCGACACCCGGATCTTGACGATTTTCTTTTCACAGTTTATTTCTACTTTGTTACGTGCTAACCAATCCATTCCCACTATCACGTCGAAACTACCCAATTCTACCGGTAACAAGTCAATCAGAAAGGATTGTTCGTTCAGAATAAAAGGGCAATTCCGAATTATCTGATTAACTATCATGGTTTTACCGTTAGCGACTTCTACGGTGTAAGGTTCTATGGTTTCACTAATTGGAAGGTTTGCAATCGATAGGAATTTAACAGAAACAAAACTTCTATCGGCGCCTGTATCAAATAATACAGAAGCGTAATGATCAGAAACGAGGAATGTACCTGTCACTACACTGGGGTCCTGGCGTGCTTCGTTCGCCCCCATCACGAATGCTCGGCCTCGCGCCGGAATGGACGACGATGCCTGACCCGTGGGTTGCCTCCCGTTTCCTCCCTGGTTCAGTTTCGGACAGTGTCTTTTGAAGTGATCCGTGCTGCCGCATTCATAGCAAGCACGGCTGGTGGTCATCATTTGGTTTCCTTGCGGGTTTTGTTGTCGGGCGGGTTGGGTCTTAAATGGCTGCGCACGGATAGGTTGCGGTTGTCGGTTCAGGTTGTTCAGGTTTGTCCTACAACTTGGTGCGTAGTGCCCAATCCTGCCACACCGGTGGCACACCACTTCTTTGCACACGCCACCATGGTGGTAACCGCATTTCCCACACCTAGGAAACGTTCCCTTCTGCGGTTCTTGTCTTCCGCCTGAACTAGTCATTGCGTAGTTTTGGGCAGTGGGCCTAGCACGTTTATTTTGCTGCTTTTCCTGGATCCTATGGTCATGTGTACCTCGCTTTCCCCCAGCGTATTCTCCTGCCACCTTCAGTGAACCGCTCCTTACGAAATCATATGTGACGATACCAGCCTGCGTCACCGCACCCTCATACGTCTGGTGTCCCCCAGAATTGACTATACTCCTTACAACGGGAGTTAGCCCCCAAATATAACGCTCAACCCTCTTCGACTCTGGGGTGACCAGCCATGGCACCAATCGCGACAAGTCATTAAACCGGTTCGTATAACCCAAATGGTCTGCCCCCTGCATCTCCAGGTTCCACAATTCATTTTCTAATTTCTGCAATTCGTTTTTCGGGCAGAAATGCCCCAGTACAAGAGCCTTAAGCTCTGTCCAGGTCATGCGGTTTGTCGCCGCCTGGCCCCGGGTCTGCACTATTGTGTTCCACCATGTCAAGGCATGGTCCGTGAATGTGCAGGTGGCGTACTTTACAACACAGTCCTCGGGGCAGTTGCTGATGTTCACAACTGATTCTATTTTCTCGATCCACTTAACCAACCCATTTGGTCCTTCAGACCCGCTAAACTCTAGAGGTTTGCACAACATAAAGTCTTTGATCGAACATCCCCTGGATGCAGGAATCGGTCCAGTACGGTTCGTCTCTACAGTTGGTATAGGGTCATTACTGTCCGTAACGACCACCCTAGGCGGTGCGTCATTACTCGGAATCATGTTATCATTCTGTGGAGGATTAACATTTTGTTCCCCGTCATTATTGGTGGTCGTTTGATTGCTCGGAGGGGTTAGATTGGTCGAATTGTTAATACTGGCGGCGATGCGCGATACTATATCCGGTATCGCCGCCTCTAACTGTTGAGCAATCAAACGGCTCACATCTACTTCCGACATTTGAGCTGATCGTTTTGGTGCCATTCTACACATCATCAGAAAATACATATAATTAATACAAGTTCCATTCATAAAACACAACAAACATTCCATTCATTATCAAACATTAGTACATATTACATCCATGTCAGTTCACATACTTTCCTGTCATCATTACATAAGTTAAGTTTTCCTACATAGGGCCTATGTCGGCATCATCTCGACATAACCCGCAATGGGTCAGTGCTTGAATGATACCCAAAAGTATCTATAATGATATACCCCAAAAGAGACCCCCTAAGGGCCAGTGGTTGTATTATAACTACCCAAGATTCACTCTATGTTAACATCACCACTAACTGCTTACACAGAGTATCAAAAAGCGGTCCCTGTCTACTCCCATCCTAACACAACTAAACACGGTGGTATACCAACCCCACCAAAACAGCCACCAACACCACCATCACAGCCAGCATAACCCGGATCCGCGTCTCCATCCGGCCGATCATCCACTGGGAGTATGAGCACTCCCTCTTCAGCTGCGAAATCGCATACTGGTGGTCCAGTATGCAGTCCCCCAAGTACATTCGCCTCTGCACTCCCACTGTCAAGGCGGCGGAGTGCTTATTCACCTGCTCGGTGAGCACTCGAAGCCATGCCTAGGGAGACCCCACACAGGTGGAGTCACAGGCTCGGGCTGGGAGCGGGAGGACTCGCCCCTGCGGGTAGCAGGTCTGGGTGGGGGAGAGGTCGGTGGAACATGCGGGACACTGATCCGCGCCGTGAGGCGGGGTCCGAATCCGGGGGGAACAGGGATGGCCTGTGGTGCGGGCGGGGTAGGAGATCTGACAATCCTGACTGGGGAGGACTGGCCAGAGCTCCTACGACTAGCCTCGCTAGGCTTAGAGCTGGATGATACGCGTAGGCTCCCAGAGTTCCCGGAGCTGACTTCCTCCGGGTCCTCCTCCACCGACAAACTAGGAGTTCTCGACATTCTTTCCTGCACACAAGTTAACAAACATATAGTTCTTTCCATAGTGTAAATCATAATCAAATTAATATGCACTTACTTATACAATTTGACCACATAACAATATTATCATATATTTGCACATATGTTGCCAATTTTACCTATTAAAGTCCCCCGTGACTTCCCCTGAATTCTCCCGTGCGGACAAGTCTGTTATTATGTTCCGGACCATAACAACTCACTTGTCCATCCAAGTTCATCCCGATCTCGTCACAATAAATTATTAGTTGATATTCAGATCCTATAACACTTGAGCTACTGGTTATATTTTAGGTATCTTTTAAAGACATCCTAATTCTTTATAACCAATGGCTCTGATACCAAGTTCTGTAACACCCCGTAACCACAGCGGAAACGTAAACGGGATGCAACAGACACATCTGATATCAACAGCATTGCTTATAAAGAAAACACCACTAGAATAATTTAAACGTATTACATTGTTCCGAGTTTCGTTACCGACTAGGCGTTATCACATAAGTTTTACCAATAGTACGTTAACATGTTTAATACAAAATATAGACTCTTAAGCTTCCACAAAATAGCACACATCATCAAGCACGTATCACTCATTCCAATTTGGGTGTACCTAGAAAGCATGTAAAGGAAACGGGTCAACTACGAATAGTTGGTGAGTTTCACTAATTTAAATAAACCATGACAAATCATTTTAATAATCATAAATTAAACGATGTAATTATGCTGAGCATACAAGTGAAACCTCTGTTAACCCAGAAACACATTTATTAACCTCTGGGGACACTGTTAACCCAGAAATACATTTAATAACCCCTGGGAACACTGTTAACCCAGAAATACATTTAATAACCTCTGGGGACACTGTTAACCCAGAAACACATTTAATAACCTCTGGGGACACTGTTAACCCAGAAACACATTTAATAACCTCTGGGGACACTGTTAACCCAGAACACTGTTTCGAGTCTTACAATATTAGCAACTCAGACAATTACCATCTTAATACATTACCGTACGATTCCCGTACAATAAACATTATATAAATACATTCATTTCCATGCGATCGGCATGTACTTAAACACTTTGATAAAAACATGCTTTCCGCCCCGGGAAAATATTTAAAACAGTTCAGTAAAAAGGGGCTCGTGAAACTCACCTTTTCGTGAGTAAAGATGTAGTACTGTGCGCGGCTACCGGTCCGGATCTGTAATACGATCCCTAAGTCGTTACTACACAATTTCTATTAATATAACTTAAATTCGTGTTAACCGGTACGTCTGGGGACACTGTTAACCCAGTACCGTACACGATCCGGGGACAATGTTAATCCCGAAACACTTCTCAGGACTTAGATTGTGATATCACTTAGAGTTCTTTAGTCAAAATTACCATTAGTTTGTTTTTCTCGTTTTGCGTGCCTAGCACGGTTAACCGTCTTTATGTTTCCAAAAATGAGTTTGGTCACATACGACCCGAAAATAGTTGTTACTGATATTTTAATTAAAGTGGTGAAATTAGAGCTCGGTTTAGACACCCCGTTTAGCCGCGGGGCCCGTTTCCGTCTTTAGTATGCCGGAAACTGCTAAATCGGGTAAAATTACCCAAATCATCCGAATTACTTTCGGATGATTTATTTTTACTTGATTAACTTAGTTTCATGAAAATAGTCCATTTTTAGGGTTTTTATACACCAGTCAGCTCGCTTAGGCGAACTTTGCCGGTTTACGCGTTTTAGGCTTTAAAAGTTTGTTTTTATGTTCTGTTTAGCACAAATAATTATCCGTTTAGTCTCGGATCTTGAAATTTTGCACAAATCAGTTTTTGACAGTAAGGAATTTTATAAAAATATTTCCAGAATTAATTTTTGTATTTAACATTTATTTATCTATTTTTAAACGTCATTTAAACACCAAATATGTCGAAAATACCAAACGACCTTAGAAAAATCCCAAATTTTTCTGGGATGACTCCTGCCATCCACATAGTTCCCAGTAATTTTTACAGAACCAAAAACTCATTTTTCATGCCATTTTCACCAAAACCGAGCTAGAAAACCCTAGAATTTGTTTTACCGAAAAGCCTACTTAGACTTCTCCAATGGACCTGAAATTTTGTGTGTGACTTTTATATGTTATAAAAAGCTTATCTGAATTTTTCCAGAAGTTTTCATGATGTTTAGCTATTTTTCACCATTTTTAGCCAAAACCGAGTATTAAATTCACCAAATATTCATCCTTCATCCAAAAATTACCAAAATTTCACAGATCTCATATTTTCATGTGTAGATCATCTCTGTGAAATTTCATGACCCAACTCTAAGTCTACCACAATCTGTCCAAATCACACAAATCATACGAAAAACCGAACTACCTTGTGTTTCTAGCTTTAGATCGCAAAGATCTTGCTTTCTAGCCTTTGCTAGCAACTAGATATAACACCTACAAGCACAATAACACCACACCAAGCAAGTTATACCCACAATCAAGCCATTCCTTTCATGGTTTCGGTTAAGACATCAAAACAAAGATTTTAACCGTAAAAATTCGTTTTTGACTCTTTTAACTCCTTTCTTGGACCAAGATCCCTTGTATAACTTGTATACATCACTTGATCATGCAAGAATCGGTTTCATCTCGGGTTTTCACCCATTTTTCACTTGAAACCTCATTTTCTCAAGATTTTGGAATTAAAAACCAAGATTAAACCATAATAATATGTTTATACCTTATGATTCTTGCTTAAAAACTTGGGTTTTTGGATGAATGTTGAAGAGTGTTGAGAGAAATGTGGAGTTGGAGTGTTAAAAAAAGAAAATGATATGTGTTTGTGCACCAAATGGACCGATCGGTCCATGTATGGTGTGGGGTGGGGCCCACATCTCAAACCTTGGCCACACATTCGGATTGTGTAATCCGGATAATGTTGTGGATAATCTGGTTCAGTTCGTTTTTCGGTTAAACACTTAATTCGGCTTAAAACGAGGCTAAAACGGTCGTTTTTCGGCTTAAAAATAAAATTTATATAAAACCGATTTAAAAACTTTAAAAACTTAAACCATGACATTTATTGACTCAACACATCATATTGTCGGTCATTGTGCATCTTTTTCGGCTTGATCGATCTTCTCTTGCTTGGTTTGATGTTAAAGGTTTCGTTTATCGTACCGACGTACCAATAAATCGAAATCCTTTTTCTGTGCTATAATTCACTTATCCCGTAGCTTTAATACTTCGTAAACCTTACTAAACATCATATATTTCGTCTATAATGTAATCCCCGATTCGATCGGGTTTCAATAATCGTTCATCGGTTAATCGTAATTCCAATACGACTAGCTGTACATTCGAGTATAATTCATACTTGTGAATCTTATATACTCGTATAAACACATTATAATTTATATATTCAGTTTTAAATAACACATAAATGGTATATTCCGGCTAGGGTATACCTGAATTTGCCGGAATCGTTACAACCTCCTTGAAGATACTCATGGTACACATCCGTTTCTGGAAATGTCGAATCCCGGCGCACACACCAACGCGGATGATATACCAACGGATCTTCCCCTTGATGGGATGTAGAAGCCCATGGACCGCCGGAAAAGGCGCTAGACCCCCTGGTCTTTAAATCGAAATGGCACATGGAGAGGTGAAAAAATGGAGGTTTCCTTGAAATTACCTTCTTTCCCACACTCGTGGGAGGAGTCTCAGCAAGGACAATTGGGTCTTGAACACCCTTTGGCGGTGATGTTGGCGGAGAAGGAGGCGGAGTCGATCCCCTCAGACCTGAAAGGTCCTTAAAAGAGTCTTCTAGAAATTCTGCAAGACAATATTTCTCCATCTTGAACATATCTTGGATAATAAAAACAATTACCAAACTTAAAGGTATTGAAGTTACCCGAAGAAACTCCTGTAGGTGCAAGCTATTTAATGCGATCTCCAGCTTCGTCCTCTTATGCTTCTTGGAAGTGGCGGCCTTAGTTGATCGCAACTTGTGTTTCCCAGCTACTTTTGAAGCATCCACTCAACAGCTTGATGTTCATCTTCGACGGTGATATCAGCATCTTTTTTATCCGCTGCCTTACTAGTAGATGGATTCTGATTTCACTTGCGGGTCAGACCTACAGCCGAATGCAGGGTATTCAAAGAATCAGTAGCACCAATAGGTAACCTTTCTTCTTCATGGGGTGATGACTCCTCACTAGAAGAAAGAAGCATTACCACCCCGCTAGAAGTGAGTGCAGCTAAGGGACGAGGTTTTAGAACTCCGTCACCTTTCACAACAAACTCCTCACCTGTAGCAAACATTGCCTCGGAGACCACGGGTTCCGGGCGGAGAGTGGTGGAGAATAGGAAATTGTTGCAGGTGCGTTCGAGGAAAGGTGCGTCCTTCGCGTCAATCCGAAGATGCACCATGAGACCCTCCTCATGGTCTAGAAGTGTGCTGAAGATGGAGCCCTCACCTGCATAAATAAATAGAATAATCATAACTTAAGCGGAACCCTAGAAAAGTAAAGATAAACTTACTCTTGTGGGCTTCTCGTAATATAGTTCCAAATCAGGAAACGGCCATAGACGGCTCATCTTTGCACCCACCAGAGCTCCCTCATGTATCGCACACATGGGGGTGAGCGTACTGGTTAAGATCGTGAACCACGGAAGGTTCACTTGTGTGGTGGCATGGACCACCGGAATTTCTGCATCCGATTTGCGATAGATCATCACAAATGGAACTACATCTTCTCGGATCCAAAAGAATTTTGGTTTCCACTCATGGAGACTATGGTACCATTCGGTACCAATAACTCCCTTTCCGGTGGTGGCCCAACTGTACCACCCGCCACGGCTGGTCAACTTATAGAATACCGCAAACATGCCGACCGACGGCTCCAATTCACGGGCTTGGCAATAGAATTCGAAGTGATGAATTCTCAACATCCCAAAGGGATGAACTTTTGATAAGTGGACCCCGTACGTCGTCAAAATAGCAACAATAAATTTCGTTACAGGAAATCTGAAGTTCCCTGTAGTAAAATGATCCGCATATACGGCCATTTTCTTGGCCGATGGATTAGTAGCAATAGAACCAGTCGCGGGTATACAGGTTCCCATTCAGGCGCCAAGCCGTAAACATTGACAATATAATTATAATCCTTCTTCTTAAAACTAAATACAACTTCGTCGATAGTAGGGGCACTCTTCTTGTTTCCTGCCATCAAAATAGAACAAAGTGTACACAAGTTCTTGGAAAGCTTAGATCTGGGGATTCAAGAATAAATTCGGAGATCTCAGATCTAGAGTTGGAGAGGAAAATAAGAAGAATTAGAAAGAGATAAGAATGAAAAGAAGTTGGGAACGACCTATTTATACACATCGCAGTTAATGGTATGGATGGGACGCCAGTGGAGAGAGAAAATGCGGCCCAGTTAGAGGCTGACACGTCAGGCAGGAAAGACGAAGAAGCAAAAACATACTGCAGAAAGACATCATACACGTCTTATCAATTGTCCTGCTACAGTTCTCTTTCCGCCATGTCATCACTTCTCTCCCACTTGCAAAATTCAAATATGGGTCACACAAAAATATCTCAAGTCTAAAATATCAACATTATTGAAGGACAAAAAGATTTTTTATATTCATATTACAAGATGGTTAAAAAAGGCAAGTTGGAAAAATATTAGCTATTCTATGAGTCTTGGGCGGACGCATCTTCCGGAGGTGTAGGTGGAGTGTCTTCTGATTTTCCCTCCAAATATTCCTTCAACTGATTCATGCCATCACTCGCCGCCGCAAACTCAGGAAGCATGTCTTGCAAGGGAAATGACAAATTGTCATACTCTTTAATACGCATCTCGTATTCCTGAGCGACATTAAGTCCATACCGCGGGTGCTTTTCAAAAGAATGGCCAGCATGGGCATACGCCATTCCTTCGTTAAAACCGGTCACGCGGCTGGATTGGGAAGAAGCAGTGAGTAGGAAGGCAAGGCTATCTGTTAGCTCAGTTCCTTCCTTAATATGTTTAATGACCTGCCAAGGAAGAAGAGATTCATTGACGTTGGCAACACAAAAAATATTGGTAATAAAGGAAAAATGGAGTAATGTACCGTGTTAAGACCCTGGCCCAACAGCATCGTCGCTCCCTCTCTGCTCGTTCTGCCCGTTCCTGGAGCTCGTGAAACCCGTCAGCTATTTTTTGTTTGTCGTTCAAATATTCAGGTGCATGGGCTTCCGCCTCCTCACGCGCTTGCAGAAGTGAGTCATAGGCAGCTTGCATATCTGTAGCCATCTTTTCCATAAGCTCTGCCTGCTCCTTCTGTACTTTCAACTTCGCTTCAAGGTCTTGGATAATAGTACCATGGCGGGTCACCTGGGCCTCTAGTGCTGAATTGGCATCAAGTGCCTTGGCCATATCCTCCTTCTTCTTTTGGGCTTCGTCCCGAGCAGCTTGAATGACGGTAGTTTGCTTGCTGCATGAATCTCTCCATTGACGAGACGCGATGGCATGACGGTCTACTTCCGCCTTCAGAGCAATCTCGGCGTCAGACAATTTCCACTTAGCAGTACTGGCTGCCAAGCGTTTCTCATGAGCTTCCTTCTTGGCCTCGTCAGTGGCTCGAGTCATTTCACCCCATCATTCCCCCATGGATCGCCATTCGCCCAGAACTTCTTGTCCACAATCCATTGTGTTGGCTAGAGACGAAGAATAATCCATATAAAGCTCATGGCGGGAACGGCCACGCTGAAAGGTCCGTTCCGCAGTCGGGACACATTGATTGACAAACGCCGCACAAGTGCCCGGATCTGTGAAACGAGATCCTTTCACGATATCCCAATTAGGGATAAACATATGAATATCCTCCCCTGGATTAGGCTCTCCATAATAGTAAAACCTTGGCGCTTTTGGATACACCAGGGGAGATGAGGAATAATGAGGCGATGATTGATGTGGTGCGTCGCGCGCCACTACTCCTTCAACATCCGATGGCGGACGTTGAGAATGTGAACCTTCTCCCTCACCTGTTAGAAATGGTGATGGAGAGGTCGAAAACCGTGGTGGAGTTTGATGCGGAGACTCTTGTGTCTTATAAATCTCCGCTTCCACGACTGGGTCCTTCCCCTGGAACTGGAAGCATCTTCAGTCCCAAACAAATAAGCCAGATGATCTTCAGTTTCTGGAGGATTAAGGGGAATCTTTTGATCTTCCTTAGACGAGGAGATGGTGGTTTCTCGTCTTCCGGTGGTGGAGATGGTGGTTTCTCTGATGATACAACTCCACCAATAGTTCCAGATGGATCTACATACAACAAAAGCATACTTAAGTATCAATGAAAGCATAAAAGAAAAGATAAATTTGACACATTGACTTACCAGCCATCCCCTTCATACGATCAGCAAGGCAGACCTTTTGCTTCTTCGGACGTTGTGTCCGACGTTTCTTTGCCGCAGGTCCTTCCTCGACATCTGCGTGGCTTACACCCGCATCACTTGCCTTGGAGAACTTAGGCCTCCTCTTTCGCTCCAACTCTGCTAATGCATGCGTGACGGATAAGGTTTTAGAGACAATATAAGAGTCAGATTCTTCTTGGGATAACGATTCATCACTCGAAGACAGAATCATGATCATCCCATCAGAAGTAAGAGTATTAAGCGGGCGAGGATTAAGGATGTACGCACCTGTTCGGAAGATATCTTCCGAGACTGTTGCTTCCGCACGCACCTTGGTTGGAAAAAGAAAATGTCCACGAGTCCTGTCTAAGACAGGGGGATCCTTCGCATCACAAATCCTTTTTCTGGGGCAACCATTGTTATCAAAAAGGGCATTGAATATACTCATTTCACCTGAAACATACACAACGAAATTCTAAAAAGAAGTTGTACAAAATGAAAAAGTCAGTAAAATACATAAGACTTACGTTCGTTCACATCCATGAAGATTGGTTCCAAGTCAGGATAAGGCCATAGACGGCTCATACCCGACGCTAACGCTTCTTCCCGAATGGCTCGCATCGGAGAAGGCTTCACCATTAATAGGCAGAACCAATTATGGCCTTTCATGAGGAGCTGTAACTATATCCGGCAGAACCTCATTGGACGGACGACGGACCATGGTAGCTGGAATCACATCTTCCGACATCCAGAAGAATCGTGTCCGCCATTCTTCAACACCCTCGGAAGGCTCAGTCCCAATAATCCTTCTAGAAATCAGGATGCCTCTAAACCATCAGCATCGATTGAGTAGCCGATAGAAGACCGAGAATTGATCAGAGCGGGGTACCATCCCGTTTGCCTTACACACAAATTCAAAATGTCTAATTTGTGTAAGTGTAAGTGGATGTAATTGGGAAAGATGAACCCTATAGGCACTGAGTACCTTAATAAGAAACTTGGTTATCGAAACCGAATATTCCCATGGGTAAAGTAGTTGGCATAAACAGCCATCTTTCCAGCAGGTAGCTTACTGGAAACAGATCTAGCGGTAGGGAATTCTGGTCCCCACTCCGGTGGAATACCATAAGTACGAATCAGCTCTTCGTATTCGTTTTCATTCCAATCAATCTCCACGATATCAATGTTCGGTTTTGAAGATCTTGTATCACTGGCCATTAGTCCAATGGTGAACAGAAAACAACGAGCAATATTGAACATAATCGGCAAATTAATTGGAAGATTGGAAGAAAAAGCACAAGAGATATGGAAATAAAAGGTGATAAAAACTTCAAAAAGAAGATAATCTCCACTATTTATACCCATGATATGGGATACGAACAGTGTAGAGAGAAAGGCGTTATCCACTCAGTAGACGCCACATCACGCGGGAAATTTGGAAAAAAAAAGGTACATAGTTGGGTACAGTGACAGCCGGCATAAACGTCTCGTCACTTGTCCACGCGCATGCGAGTGGTCAACTTGTACTTTTCATGGTTATCCACACCACAACAGAAGATATCTCTACAAAAAACTCCAAAATTCAAAAAAAAAACCCAAATATATCTTAAGTCCAAAATTTCACCCGCGTAAAAATTTACACGAAAGAAACAATGGACTGGGGGACTTATAGAGGTAGGGTACCAAAAAAACTAAAATACCCTTAAATAACACCCGCGGGTCAGACGGAAGCCCCTCATATGCCACCCGCGGGACATATGGATCACCCGCATAACCCACTAAAGGAAGAAAGATGATACGTCCTAGGGACCATGCGCGGAAGCATCCAGGCACCCTCAGAAATCATCTGCAGGGTAACATATTCACCCGCTAGGATGTTCGGAAGGCAAGGCCACAGGACAGTTATAATTACCCAACTACCTTCTAGAAGAATTACCAAGATCGTTACTTGAAGAATACGTGACCCATCAACCAATGAATAAAGGACAGCTGGCCAGGGTAACTCGTCCTATAATAGAGCGACATGTGTCCAGGTTGTTATACCCATGCACATGGGATGTATAGCTCAACCTATCACATGAGGTCACGTGTCCAAACGGTTACGAGAGATTTTCTAGAATGGGACAGCTGGCCTAATCATATTCCCACACTCTTCGGCTATAAATACTCTCTCAATCTGCATGAGGTATTCATTCACACCCCACTATCTACTTAAAATACTTAAGTACTTTCTCTCCATCAGAATTATACTTATTCTCATGCCGGAGGGTGGTTACGGGAAGACCCCTCTCTTGTCCTTCCCGTAACGAGCTCACGGTGCTTGTTTTGCATGTTTCTGTCACTGAACTTCCGGAGGTTGTGCTCATATCATAGTTGGTTGTTGTTGTACCCTACCATGTGCACTTATTAGATCTAGGACCCGTTAAGTGGATCAGATCAGTGTTTCTTCGGTACCTTTGACGATCTACAAAATCAATTGAAGATGAGCTGACGAAGATGGTGATGTTAGGTGTTTAGGGGATAGGGGAAAAGGCCAATGAAGAAGATTGATGAATAGGCTGTATATGAAAATCAGATATTGATTTCAAATTTTGAACGAATATACATTTGAGGTGGGTTGCCAAGTGGCACAAAAAACAGAGATGAAAACTATTTTTTATTATTGATGCAAATAACCCATAGCAACCTAGGCTACAACCCATTTACATGATAAGTGGCATATAATTATTGGGTTGTTTATTTATTTATTTTTCTTTTCTAGTTGTTTTTCGCATAAATTTTAATTTTTGTTTATTAGCTTATAATATTTAACTATTTTTTATATCTAAAAACATAATCTTGTTTGCATTTTCATTTTTAACATTTCGATATGCGCCATTGGGGTTGTGGTCCAATGGTAGAGGCAAAGCTTCTAATACACTAAAGTTTGGGGAGGTTGTTGGTTCAAAACCAACTTCCAATAAGGGATTAAGAAATTCACCTTCAAAAAAAAACATTTCGATATGCATTTAATAAGAAACGGAGTTCTTTAAAAATTGTGCTTTTGTACGAATTCAGGAAATTTTATTTTTAGTTCAAAGTTGTAAATAATTTATTAGAAATGAAATGAAATAATTATTTTACCGTTTAAATAAAATAAAATAATCTACATCATATGTAGATAATAAAATATTGGTTTGGGTTGGATTGTGAATAAAAGTGAAAAGTTAGTTTATGTTGGGTTGGGTTGTGTTGGTGGAAGAGAAAGAATGTAATTTTTTATTAAAAAGTTGGGCTGGGTTGTGAATAAAGTTAGAGCATTCTCAGCTCGTCCCACATCTCTATCTTTATAATTACACTAAAAACACTATATTTCTCTCTCATGTTCAATTAAATAATATTTTTATACATTTATCATTAAATTTTTCTCTCTACTCCACTCACAACCAATTCAACAAATATTAAAAAATAAATAGGGACAAACAAAGTTTCCCCAAATTTATAAAAAATCACTACATTTCATTCTCCACCTTATAATTTACACTCACAACCACTCACAACCTCACCCTATAATTTGCAAACCCCTCACATAATTATAGGGAACGAGTCGAGAATGTTCTTAGTCTAAAGCTTTTAGGGAAAGACGTGTCAACTCATCATATGCTTTCTATGCTTGCCACATCAACTTGGTTGCTTTAATGAGTGACATCTAAGTACAATGAATGTGGAGATGACAAATGTTCAAAATATTCTTTATTAATTATATCATTAATTTTTTTCCTTTTTTGTACACCTGTACAACAAATACATCTAAGTTCATGTTGCTCAATTGTCACCAACTCCAGTTTAGACACCTATTTAGTTCTATCAAACGGGAGATGATCTAGGCAATATAACTTTTACTCGTAAACAAATTGTTAAATGATGTTAAACCAATAATAATCATTTAACGCACTTCTAAAGTGACTTGAGCAAGTGAGTAACATTTTTCATTTTTTGTTAAACCCTTCACCTACTCATTGCTTTCAGTTTAAGAGATGCTTAGCACAAATCATGATTCACGTTCTTTATTTATTATATACTACTTTGAGGCTCGTGTATTACACGGGAATTGACGAGAATTTTAATATTTAAACATCAAACAAAATACAATAAACAACAAAATTATCATATATTGTTAATATAATTACAATTTACATTAAAATTATAGGAATTACAAACCAAACATTACACAAATATTTTACAAATAACACAAAATTTCCTTGTACACTACATTTGTGGTTGTATTGATCAATAACCTTGTTTATTAAGAAAAAATAATTTTATTCCACGACAGCTTGTATAGGCAACGTATAGTTGTCCGTGTGAGAACACATGTTCTTTCAAATACAAACCAACCATAGATAATTATTGACATTGGCATTTGTTTATGGTCATCAAGAAACACCATACATCTTTCCAAATAATCAGAGAATTCACATTTTCAGGTAACTGAGCATGATAAATGGTTTGACCAGATTAAACAAAAAATTATGATTGTAGCTTTCCCATATTATACCTTTGATTTCCTTTCTAAAAATATTTACCTATAATAATCAATTGATTTGTATTAAGGAAGATTGAAAAGATAAAATAATCTTCTATTGCTTAACTGGACAAACAGGTAGAAAATTGACCAACGTGAGTTTTTAATGCATGCTCAAAAGTGATTTATTTTTATTGCTTGGATGATAATTATATAAATATAGCTTTGTCATCATATTAAACACATTATAATTTCTTTTGAAATTTTAGACAAAAAAGTGTTTCAAGGTCAGCCTAACATCTGCTACAAAATTTCAACCTACTGATGCAATGAACCAATGAAGAAACCCCCGCTATTTACAATAATCAACCTATTGATGCGATGAGCCAATGATGCAACACATGAAATCAAATCCTTCCCTTTTTTTAACTTCAAAGGTTAATGCACAACTAATTAACTGGAATTATATGTGAGCATATCTTCAATTAATTAACAGAAACCGAAATTTAAAAATGTATTCCTAGATTTAAAACTAATAATGATAGGTTTCCAGATTTTAAGCTTAAAACTTAAAACCAGATTTGCAGGTTATATTAGGTAAAAGTAATAATGGTTTTAGTATTTAAAATATTTAAAAATTAAGAGGATTTGTACTATATCTATAAATATACGTAGAAGTTACGTTTAATTAAACCAAATTCACCATGAATGCAACATATGACATATTTAGGGGGGGGGGGGGGTAACCACCAATATTGTCAACATATGGACCAACATCATAGCAAGATTTCCTTTAACACCACGAGTTAACTTAATCACCTAAAATTGCATGTGACCGAACAAAAGGTATTAAAAAAACTAAAAATCAACAACAAAGTTAACAACACTGATAATCAAGTTGTTGAACTAACTACTTGCGATATATAGATCATATAACCCTCCTCATAATCAAGACACTGAAGTAATTTTTCTTTCAAAAGTGGTGTTCTTTATGAAATGATTCGGTATTTAAAGTTTTATTAGGTGTATGTTAAAGATGGCTATACAGTGATAGTGTGTTACAACCTGTAAGCATAAAACAACTAACCAATGGCTACTTCGAATGGTAACATTCAATTTAGGTCAAATTTATAGCATGACATTGAGAGGAAGTCGCTTATTTATAAGACCACACTTTAGTTTATTTTCACAAAATACCCATTAGGGATGTTTATCAAAAAAAATAGAAAAGAGCCGAGCGAAGCCAAAATTTAAAGGGCTAAATTACATATTGACTTGAAATTTAGTTCAAGTTCAATTTGAAACTAAGATCTAGATTTGATAAACAAAAAGACAACACTACATGGGTTGTGATAATAAAAAAAATCTAGACCTGACTTTTGGTGAATGAATATAAACTAACATATTGAATTAGGACATTGGGACAAAAGCATAAAACCTAATATATACAATAACACACCCAGGGTTAAAACTACATGACCTTCATAAAATTGCAAATGAAATCGATACTTCTAACTTCTGCTAACGAAACGAAGAACTGATTAGACATTGACGCGATTGAACAGGATTGGAACAAAAGTATAAAACCTAACACATACAAAAACTCACCTATGGTTAAAATTAAGCAAATACACCTCCATAAAATTGCAAATCAGTTCGATACTTTTCAATTTCTTTCAACGAAACAAAGAACTTATTGGACATTTACGCGATTGATTTAGCGCACGGAAGGGGAAATCATAATAAAGATGTACAGAGTTTCAGATGAATCCAAGCGAGATGAATTGAATGTTGGATGAATATGGAGGAGGATGATGTGGGCCGCCTGCGATAAATGGAGTTGTAGGTTGTCGGATATATTTTCCTTTGGCGGGTAAAGAATCAGAGAGTAACCTGGGTTACCATTTTATTGAAAAGAAATAAAGTGTGTCAAAGAAAACATATAGATCCGAAAAAACATGTTGGGTCGGGTAATAAGCCAAAAGGGATCCAGGAAAACATATTTTTTAAACGGGTTAGAAAAGGGTTAGGGGGGCTGAGAGAATAAATAGTGGCAAAAGGATGTATTCTTTTATTAGAGTAGTAGATGTTTAGCCCAGGTTATGATTCACGTTGTTTAATAATTAAATAGCTATTCTATCTATTTATTGGCCGTTAATAATAATAATGTTTAGCCTAGGTTATGATTTATAATTCACGTTATTTAATAAATAAATAAGTATTCACATTTTCAACTAACGATTAATTCTTGTGTCAATAATTAAGGTGAGTCGCTCAAAAACTTCAATTTAAAAAGGGAGGTTTTTGGTTCAAGTCAAACATATAACAAAAAATAGGAAGTTTCAGGTTGTGTCGAGAGTTTTCTCACTTATGGTGGGTTTCCTCTTTAGCTGGTCTTAGATACCAAAAAAAATAAAATAATAATAATAATAATAATAATAATAATAATAAAATAAATTAAGGATTAATTCCAGGAGGCTCACTTTGCTTGTTTTCATTGAGTTGAAGAGAGAAGTAGTCAAGCGAGGTGAGATTTGAGGCCTGAAATCGTATTATGATTTATAAATAAATAAAATAAATAAATTTGAGCTTGAGCTCAAACCTACCCTAACTTAGAAATGGGCAAAAATATCCATTTAATCGACCTGACCCAATAACCTAACTGAAACCAAACTGGTTTGTAACCGCTTTTACATACTTATTTCTTTCAATGCGCTTGCCCAACTGTATTTTACCTTGGAATTGGAAATAACTTTATAAGATATATCGTGGGAAACGACCAAGCCAAACTCTTAAGTCATCATGAGTCCGGTTAAGATAACATAATGTGGCCAGAGTGAGGTAACGAGACTCACCAAACTTAGGAAGTACGATGGCCTAAGAGCCAACGTAGTGGGGCGCCATGGGCCTCAAAAGCCCCCATAGGCTTTATGGGGGGCTCACACACAGCGCCGACCACACCTTATTTTTCCTCTTGATTTCCCCACTTTGGTCAATATGGTCGTTGAATAACGGCTATTTTTAAAAAAAATCAATTATTTTCCTATATATAATATCTAAACATTCTAAAACAATATCTACAAATTTCTCACACTTATAAACTCTCCCTATAAACTTTCTATTCAAAACACCAAAAAAATGGATTCTCCCTCCTCGTTCGACATAATCAATCGATATTTGCAAAATAAAGAGCACATGGCTGATTACGAGGTAGAGGAGGAGGCGGTTACAAGTGCAGTTACGCTTGTGGCTAAATATATTCAATCTATTAATTCTCTTCCTCAGCCGTTTTTAAGAAGAGAATATGTTGAACGAGACCGTGAGGGCGCCAAAAAGCGTTTGATGGATGACTATTTTGTTGACTCACCGATATACAAGAACCCGATTGCTTTTAGACGTCGCTTCTGGATGTCTAAACGTTTATTTTTGCGCATTGCCAATGATGTCAAACTCCAACCTAAGGCGGAAATGTCGGGGCACGAAGTGATTACTCACAACCCACAAGGTACTATCATACAATTTAAATATGACAATATCTAATTTATGTATTTAAATTCAATCAAATACACATTGTCTCAACTTATTACAAATAAATAAAAAAACCAAATAAATCAAACTGGTTTTCTTTTTATATATAACCTAAAGCCAATCAATGTGATCTTCAATCTTCACTTCAAACCAAAGAATAACCTGCAATATGTGTAAATATATATATATATATATTGTCAACACGAGGTTGAATGAGAAAATCACCAGTTTCGACACTAACTATTGTTAGGACTGATATTTTCAATACTGAGGATATGTTATCCTTGAAGATCTGTCTAGATCAGTTATCCTCCCGAAGAGTTCCAGAGCCATGTCAAAGATCAAGGATCCCCAGAGGTTGGTGTTATTAACAATTGTTTCACGTGTGTAGGTTATTATTCAACGAGAGCAACGACTCTATAACCGAGTCTACCCTAATATTCGCTACTGAAAAGCTCTCAACACGTGGTCAAACGAACGTTAGGGGAGTTGTGGAAGAGTGGCGGATAGTTAGGAGTTATTTTTATGTGTAATTTCCTTTATAAACATCGAGATAATGATCGATTAGGACTCACTTGTATACACACACACTTAGATCAGAACTTACAATTCTCTCTATACACTAGCATTCCATTGTAACATCGATCACAATCTCTAAACAGTTGTAACCTTTTTTGATTAATGAATTAATGATCGACATGTTGTCATCACCCGGGGTTTTTTTCTTTTGATCTGAACAAGATCAAAGGGTTTTTCCTCGCAACAAGTCGCTGTGTTCATCTCAATTTCGTTCTTATATTCATTGTTATCAATTTAGCACTAAACCTCACATAATAGATTTGGATACATTATCCTTAGCTGATTTTTATCCAAAACAATTTGGCGCCCACCGTGGGGCAATTGGTGCTATAATCCAGAAAATACCCTATCATTTTCAACATTTTCATACCCATATCACTATCAATGGCCTCTCAATCAACCTTTGCTTCATCAACCATGCCATCTTCGGTTCCTCTCTCATCAAGGACTTTGCCGCCGATGCCTCCGCCAATCACGAGAGCACCACGGCCTGCTGCTACTGGAAGCAAGACACAGCTGCCAGTCTTCCAGAGCTCCAGAACCACTACTGCCACTACGAAGGTTAATGCTAAAAATGATGTTTCTAATATGTTTTTGCATGTCAAAGCATATATGGAGCAGCAAACCAAGACCAACCAGAGGATCCTTCGTAAGATAGAAGATCTCAAGAATACTAAGAGGCCAGCGGAGGATCACACTCCCTTGATGCCTAGGATGCTGGATTTCATCACTCCAGGATGCTTGGCTCAGTTTACTCAAGGATCATCTATCCTTCAACAAGGGTCCATGGGTCCACAGACTCAAGGATCCCCACTGTTTCAACCAGGATCATCTATCCTTCAACAAGGGTCTGCAAACTCAAGGATCCTCATACTTCCAGCAACGATCATATATCCTTCAACCGGGATCCATGGGTTAACTAGCTCAAAGACCCTCAACTTTCCCACAAGGATCATCCATCCTTCAACCAGGATCCTCAGGACAGTATCTTCAAGGATCCTTCAACTCTCAACCATTAGGATCCTTCACCCCAGTCAAAGATCCTTCTTCCAGGATCAAGGATCCTCAGGGGTTCAACATCAAAGGTCATCCGAGGTCCATGAAGGAGATATAATCCCCATGCAGACCATCGCTTCCAGTGGACCGACCCCTGTTGAGGACGCTTCTTGTATCAGCTACTCATCCGGGGAGCCAACCTTCACCCCGCAAAGAGGTAAATTTTATGATCCTATATCCTTATATGCTAACCGTGGTTCAATGCAGGATGCAGGTATCAACCAAGCCATGGCTAAGGAACTACAAAAGTTGAAGGATATGATATTCAGTGTACCGAGGGTGGTCCGTCCAATTCCCGAGATACCAGAAGGAAGCCACAAGTTATCCAGATTTGCTCCACCTATCTGTGATGCTGAAATCCTGAAGCGATTCCAGACCCCCAACATAAAGACTTATGATGGGACCACTGATCCTAAGGAGCATGTAGCTTAGTACAGAAAAAGGATGGAGATCAATCCTATTCCTGAAATACTTAAGGACGCTTGTTTATGCAAGGGGTTCAGATCCACACTGACAGGATCTGCATTAAAGTGGCTGCTAAGTCTTCCTCCCTTTTCAATTACTTCTTTCTCACGCCTAGTTAACTTGTTTAACAGTCAATTTTCCTGTAGTTGGAAATTTGAGAAGTTAACTAGTGATTTATACCGAGTTATCTAACCTAGTGATGAATCCCTTAGGAATTTTGTTACAAGGTTTGGCAGGGAAGCTCTAGAAATCCCTAATCTTGATATGGCTACTGCTGTCGAAGCATTCAAGATGGGACTTTAGAGGGGCTCCCCCTTTTATGATGATCTTGTGATGACTCCTTGCAGGTCCTTAGACGAAGTCAGAAACAGGGCACTCAGATTCATACGGTTAGAAGATGACAAGAGGATCCAGGATCGGCTGGGGAGTTAAACAAAGAAAGAATCCTCCGACAAGAAGCAAGGGTTCTCATTCAAGAACAACAACTCGAAACCCTACTCCAAATTCAACAATCAGAACGTCCGAGTGGTTGAAGAAGGAGACGAAGATGAAGACTACCCAAGCATCTCAGAATACTGCTTCTAAGTAGATACTCATGGTTTAATTTGTGCCATGAAGGATCTAGGTGAGAAAGCAAGATGGCCCCAAAAGAACGAAAAGTTATCCACCTTCATAGACAAATCCAAATGGTGGCTTTCCATGAGGATTTTGGCCACATGACGGATGATTGCATTGGTTTAAAAAGGGAAATTGGATACCTCCTGAGCAAGGGTCACTTTAAGGAGCTCTTGAGAAGGAAAAAGTCCAGGATCTAGGATCCTGAAGAGGTTCCTCAAAAAGCAACTCCGCCCCCACCAGATGCTCAAGTGATTAACTTCATCTCCGGAGGATCAGACATATGCGGCACTTCCTTTTCCGCAGCTAAGAGACTCGCCAAGGAAACCAAGTTGGATAATGGGGAACGACCGGTTGTATCCACCACTTTAACGACCGACAAAAGGATCTTCTTTGATGAAGAAGATAAATCAAGCATCCAGGATCCTCATCACGACGGTTTGATTGTCACTTTATTTATTGCTAACCATTATGTACGCAGGATCCTGGTAGATGGTGGGAGCTTGGTCAATATCATCCAACATGATGTTCTTCAGAATATGAACGTATCAGACTCCGAGATCATCCCAAGGACATCAGTGCTAGTTGGTTTCAGTGAAGAAACCAAGAAGACATTGGGGGACATTAACCTCCCAATATATATCGAAGGGTTAAATTCTTACCAAAGATTTTGTGTAATTGATAACATTTCTTATTGCAATGTTATTTTAGCAAGCCTTGGTTACATGGAATGAAGGCGGTGGCTTTTGCTTACCACCAATTAATTAAACTCCCAACTCCTTGGGGAGTAGTGAGGATAGACGGTGATCAGGTGGAGGCCAGGAACTTTTACTTTTCATCAATGAAACCGACAGCCAAGCAAACGATAGCATAGCAACCACAGCAACATCCTAGGGACGTACTAGAAGCTCGTGAGAAGGACTTAAAGGAAGTATCCTTTGACCCCAAGGATCCAGCTGTGAAAGTGTTCCAAGGATCCAGTATCCCTAGCGAAATTGAGAAGGATATGATATCCTTCCTAAAACGAAGAAAGTCTACGTTTACCTTCAAACATTTAGACATGACAGGTATTTCTAAGGAGGTAATTACTCACAAGCTTGGCCTTGATTTATCTATTAAACCCGTCCATCAGAAGCGAAGGAAATTCGCTCCTGAGAGGAACGCGATCATACAAGAAGAAGTTGAAAAACTTCTTAAGGCCGGTATGATCAGAGAGGTTAAGTATCCTCGATGGTTAGCTAATGTGGTTGTTGTTTCTAAAAAGAATGGAAAGTGGAGGGTGTGTGTCGATTTCACCGACTTAAACAAGGCATGCCCCAAGGATCCTTTCCCATTACCACATATAGATTCCATGGTGGATGCGACGGCAGGACATGAGATGCTCACCTTTATGGATGCTTCCTCTGGATTTCAACAAATTCAGATGGAACCATCTGATCAAGATGATACAACATTCATGACTCCTACCGGCATATACTGTTATATTGCTATGCCATTCGGACTAAGAAATGCAGGGGAAACATACCAAAGATTGGTGAACATGATGTTCAAGGATCAGTTAGGCAAGACTATGAAGGTCTACATAGATGACATGGTGGTGAAATTAAAAAGGGCAGAGGATCATCTCATAGATCTAGAAGAAGCTTTCAACATCCTGGATCAGTACAATATGAAACTGAATCCTTCAAAATGCCACTTTGGTGTCAGGGCTGGGAAGTTCCTAGGATACATGGTGACCAAAAGAGGAATAGAAGCAAGCCCTGAGCAGATAGAAGCCATCGTCAACTTGAAGTCTCCTGTGAATGCTAAGGATGTCCAGAGGTTGACGGGAAGAATAGTTGCTCTCAACAGATTCATTTCCAGATCCTCGGAGAAGTGCAAAGACTTCAATGACATCCTTAGAAAAAACAAGAAGTTTGAATGGACAGAGAAGCATAAAGTCGCCCTCAAAGCGTTAAAGGATTACTTATCCTCAGCTCCAGCCCTAATGAAGCCTGTGGATGGAGAATCCTTATATATCTACCTAGCTGTTTCAAGAAAGACAGTAAGTGTTGTCTTTGTGAAGGACCATGATGGTGAACAGCATCCCGTTTATTATGTAAGTAAGAGTATTTTAGACGCAGAAGCCAGGTATTCTCATTTAGAAAAGTTAATTCTTGCACTTATTATGGCTTCTACTAAATTAAGACATTATTTTGAGACTCATACTATAATTTTGAGAACTAATTATCCTGTTAAGAATGTGCTTAGAAAACCAGAGTTGTCCAGAAGGATGGCCAAGTGGGCTGTGAAGCTGAGTGCATATGACATTCAGTATGAGCCTAGAAAAGTTATCAAATCGCAGGCACTCGCAGACTTTGTGGCTGATTTCAGCAGTGACATGCAGAAAGAAGCCGACTTGGAGGTTCAACAACTAGAAGAAACCAAGGATCCTTGGATCCTCTTCACAGATGGAGCATCCTGAAATACAAGAGGTGCTCAAAGACTTTCACGAAGGTGATTGTGGTAATCACACTGGAGGTAGAGCTTTGTTTTCTAGAATTCTGAGAACAGGATATTTCTGGCCAACAGTGAAGAGAGACGCCATGGAGTACTCAAAGAAGTGTGATGCTTGTCAAAGGCATGCAAACATCCTTCATCAACCAGCAGAACCTATGTATTCTATATCCTCATCATGGCCTTTCATCAAGTGGTGCATGGATATCCTGGGTAAACTACCTAAGGCACCAGGAGGAAATGTATTCATGCTTGCAATGACTGATTACTTTTCAAAGTGGATAGAAGCAGAAGCTTTTTTTCAAGTTCGTGAAAAAGAGGTGATATCTTTCATTAAAAGAAATATTATTACTAGATTTGGTATTCCTTCAGAAATTATTTGTGACAATGGTTCCCAGTTTATCGGGAAAAGAACCACTAACTTTTGTGACAGTTGGGGCATCAAGATGATTACATCTACTCCAGTGCATCCTCAAGCTAATGGCCAAGCAGAGTCAAGCAACAAGATCATCATCAACAACCTGAAAAAGAAGCTAGGATCCAAGAAAGGAAAGTGGGCTGAAGAGCTACCTTATGTTCTTTGGGCTGACAGGACAACACCCAAGAATGCAACAGGCCAAAAACCCTTCTCATTGGTGTTTGGATCATAAGCAGTTATCCCTACAGAAATGGTGGTTCCTACAGCCAGAACAAGCATCCGTGATCCTGAGGCCAATGAAGAAATCCTTCTTGAAGACTTGGATACTATTGAAGAACTCAGAGACCTAGCCAAGATCAGAATGGCAGCATATCAACAAAGGGTAGCTGGGGTATACAACAATAATATCAGGATCAGAAGATTTCAAGAAGAAGATTTAGTTTTAAGGAAAGCCTTCCAAAACACAACCAATCCGGCTGATGGGAAGTTAGCACCCAAATGGGAAGGTTCTTATCTGATTGAGTCAGAGGCAGGAAAGGGGGCATATCATTTGCTCACCATGGAAGGCAACAGGTTACCAAGAGCATGGAATGTCATCCATCTCAAGAAATACTTTTTCTGATCAGGATCAAGTATCCTCTGAGGATCAATTTTCCTTAAAGAATCAAGGATCCTGAAATTGGTAATATTTATCTGATTACTTATTCTTTTCAATTCATTATTATTTCAAGGATAATATATTCTTAACGATTTGTTTCTTCCAACTTTTAAATAACAATGCAGGGTTCTAGTAATTTCTTTAATGATCAAGAGGTTGGCCACCTCTCCTTCACCTTAAAAGTACTTTACTATTTCTCATGGCCTAGCCCACGATTGGATATGACTCCCGATGGTCATATCCCCTAAGGTTTAAAGGTTTTCACCTTACTTATAAATTAGAGTTTCTACACTCTCGCCTGGAGCGCACGCTATCCAACGTATAGTCCAGGGCAGCGGGACCAGTACACGCTTAGTGGCTGACAATTTCGTTGTCTTCAGCTATATGGAGGATCCTACGATTTACGGTAGACGTACCATACCACCTGTTTATAACGTTTTCACGTTATCTCAAGACAAAGGTTTCTAACATTTTCATGTTAGCTAAGGTTATGGCGTTTTCACATCACTCACGTTTGGGCTAAATCCCGATTTGGGCGAGTCCCTAGTTGACATCCGTATCCTTGGTCCAGTCCCCAGTTTGGGCTTGTCCCCAGTATTTGGGTTTGTCCCCCGTTTAACACCAGCTTGGGCTTATCCCCAGTTTTGGGCTTGTCCCTAGTTCACGGGCTTGTCCCCAGTTCACGGGCTTGTCCCCAGTTGCACAGGCTTGTCCCCAGTTTATTATTTGGGTTTGCCCCCAGCTTAACGGGTTTAACCCCAATTATATTATAAGTTCTTTGCAACAGATATTCTAAGTACAATAACAAGAATCAAGACTTATGGATTCAAAATCCTTAGCTTATTTCTACAAGGATCACTGAAGGTTCTATAGCTATGATAACTCAGGTCTATTTAGACCTTATGGTATGATTTCTATTTGCCCGTTTACATTTATTTAACTAAGACTCTTATAAATAAAAAAAAGTTTAAAGATTTCAAATCCTTGAATTTTTTCTAAGGATGTTCTATCCTAAAGATTTTCTTTTAAGGATCTTCTATCCTAAAATGTTTGCTCAAGATTGTTTCTTAAAATTTTCAATGAAGCTAAGACTATAACAGACAAACTTTCAAAATTATAAATAACAAGCAAGTAGTCAAAAGTTTTAGATTATTATTAATATAAGTCACCTGGACTTATCCAAAATCCTTAACCCGGATTTCAACATTCTAAAGATGGACCATCCACCCGGGTTAAGCAAGTGTTACTAATTGTTTTTAAGGTGCAGGAAAATAAAAGTCAGAGGCACCAAAGGTTTCATTCCCACAAACAGAGGATCCATCCACCTTTAGTACTTCTGAGAATTGTCTTGAGGATCAGTGATCCTTAAATCCTAATTACTATTGTCTATTACAAACCATAAACCATTATCCATGAAAACATCAACATAAAAAAATGGGCTCGGGCCTTGTCTTCAATATCCTTCATCGCCCATTCAAGTTGCATCTTCACCATCCGCAGCACCTGCTCCTTCACCGGCTTCAGCCACATCCTTGGCTCCGCTCGTACCAGCTTCATTCTCCCCAGCCATCTCCATATCCTCCTCGCCACCAAGAGCCTCCAGAGTAGTCTTCCATTTCTGCACATTCCAGGTCGCCTTATCGAAAGCGGGATCACCAGCCTTCATCGCCATCTTAATCCTTGCTTGCAGCACCAACCTGGCAGGCCACATCTTAGCCTCTTCTGTAGCATGCTTAACTTCCTCTTGGCGCTGGGCATCATCTGTGGATACTTGATCCTCTAGCTGCCTATTGAGCTGAGCTAAATCTTTATCCTTGTTGATCACCGCGTTTCCTAACCCAGATAGTTTATCACTCATCTGGCCCACAATCTTTCATACTGCTCTTTGAAAGCATTCATAGCCTGTAACCGACGAGAAACGAGGATTAAAAGGATATTGGATCCTTAAATTCAGTATAACAAGATACATGATACTTACAATGAGGACCATGTCATAGTGGGTTTCGGGATCAGAGGACCTCTTTCTCTTAGAAGCAGCTGACTTGGCTCTGGTAGTTGCGGTCTTAGGCTCGGAGCTAGTTGCTGCCTTCAAAGCTTCTTTTTTGACATCTTGGGGAGTGATCATGTTGTCAATGTCTTCCAAGGAGAACTTGCTAGCAGATTTCTGAGACCTCTTGGCACCTACAAAGAATGAGTTAACAGATAAGTATTCCTTCTAATTTTATTTACTTTTAAAATTATTGTACTAAAACTTACTTGACACATCGGAATCTGAGGAAATCTCACAAAAAGCTTCTATAAATCGGGCTTGAAAAGTTCTAACTTCGGTATCCAGTGCAAGGAACCGTTTTGTTTTCTCTTCTGTACCAGGTAACTTAGCCAATGAAGCAAAATTCTCAACTACAATCAAAAATAGGACGCAAAGTTAGATTAATCATCAAGGATCCTATCGTTACTAAGGATCCAGGATCCTACCTTTTCTAACCCACTTTGAAGGAAGGTCAGTCCCACCGGGTATGGAATCACGTATCACGAAAAAGAATTGATTTCAACAAAAGGAATCATTCAAGGTAACCTTTAGAAGCGGATGGGGTTGTCGAGGCTTGGATTTGAAAAGGAATCGGGCTAGACCATGGGTTGTGAGAGTGTACAGATAGGAACTCTGGAAGGCCGAAATCAATTTTTTCATCCTCAATAATTCTTTCGATGGTTCCCAACACTCTCCAAAGCATCGGCATAGCCTAGATGTAGGATATGCCTGTGGAATCGAAGAAGCTTTGTGTGAATGAAGGGAAAGGATAACTGTAGCCGATAAGAAAAGGGTAAGCCGGAAAACACACCCAAGCCTGTGAATATACGTCGCAACGAACACCGAGGTCATACGATCGGAACACGGTTTTTGGCGGAAACAGAGAACGGAACTCATCGACTTCGGGATCCATGAGTTTGCAGATTTTGATAGAATGGTTGGCTATTAGGTTTTGTGGTTGCATCTCCGACAACCCAGAATCATTGGAAGATTGGTCGGACGGTTTAGAGGGAGGTGAAGAAGACGAAACAACTGACATTATTATCAAATAAAGAAAATAAGAGAAAAAAATAAAGGATACCTGATAGTCGCCTGGATATGTGGGTATAAGAGAGATATAGGGACGGCATATATATGCAGTTATGATTATATCAAGGGCAGGATGGTAAATATTTTTGGCAACCATCTAATCACTCAGTTTTCGCAGAAGATTCAAATTTCAAAATGCTAGCTGTAAGGCATAAACACCCGCCATTTTGGGGGCAATTGTTAGGACTGATATTTTCAATACTGAGGATATGTTATCCTTGAAGATCTGTCTGGATCAGTTATCCTCCCGAAGAGTTCCAGAGCCATGTCAAAGATCAAGGATCCTTAGAGGTTGGTATTATTAACAATTGTTTCACGTGTGTAGGTTATTATTCAACAAGAGCAACGACTCTATGACTGAGTCTACCTTAATATTCGCTACTGGAAAGCTCTCAACACGTGGTCAAACGAACGTTAGGGGAGTTGTGGAAGAGTGGCGGATAGTTAGGAGTTATTGTTATGTGTAATTTCCTTTATAAACATCGAGATAATGATCGATTAGGACTCACTTGTATACACACACACTTAGAGCATAACTTACAGTTCTCTCTATACACTAGCATTCCATTGTAACATCAATCACAATCTCCAAACACTTGTAACCTTTTTTGATTAATAAATTGGTGATCGACAAGTTGTCATCACTTTTTCTTTTGATCTGAACAAGATCAAAAGGTTTTTCCTCGCAACAAATCGTTGTGTTCATCTCAATTTCGTTCTTATATTCATTGTTATCAATTTAGCACTAAACCTCACATAACAGATTTGGATACATTATCCTTAGCTGATTTTTATCCAAAACAAATATAATATAAGATAAAAACTGCAAATCAATATCATGAACAATTAAATGAAAACAAATAATTGGTGTCATTTGACCATGCCTCACAAATGAACTATGGCTACTATGACGACATGCTAGAATCAAGACTTGCTAAAATCAATGATGGACCCCTCTTATTGCTAGAATCAAACAAATAAGCAATTAGCAAATAAACATTTAATTGATCAACAACATAATAATCATGATTTACTAGCATGGATAATATGTATTATGAAAAATAAAAATAGATACGCATAAAGTCCCTAAAAGTATTTGAAAACAGTAAAATATGGGAGTGATTATTCACCTTGATGATTAAGCGAGTAAACCGAGAGATATAATAAACAAGAAAGGTTATCGTGACAAGTATTCTGATCCAAACAGACATATGACTTATACAAAATAAAATTAAAGTAAAAAATCGTGAACATAGACGTTGGAATCAATTCAAACGGTTGTATAGAACTCAAGTTATGAGGTTTTCAATAAATATGCGAGCTAGTACTGACCAGAATCTGAACTGCGATTCAGGAATTGGGTTTTGGTCAACAGATTCAAAATTTCAAAATAAACATAAAAGTATTTTGGCCTGAAAGCTAATTTTGACCAGAAGATAGAGAAATCGAATAGTCAAATATTTTGATTATTATGCCCTAAAACGGACCGGAATCATATTGACACAGTAAATCCCCTCAATCTCATAAATTGATTGAGGGCTTTTGTAAAGGAGATAAAAACCTAAAATATTTAAGCAGACAACTTACCCAAAAGAGGATCAGAACTAAGAGAAATTCGTGGTCAACGAGGTCTTGAACACCAAAGTCAACTAGTCTTGAATAAAATCGATTAAATCTTGTAGAATTTGATGATGGGGAATAGGATTTCATGGGATATGGGTAGGATGTCTAGGAGTCAGTATTTTTTAGGGTTTAGAGGTGTGTTTTAATTAAATATTGAGTGCTATAACGCATTTATAAAGGAATCCACTCGATTAGGAAACGAAATAAGCTATTAATGAAAAAATCACGTATAATAACTAACTGAATTCACCTTGGACAACAAGAAAATGAATTGGCATGTTTTAAAACATCAAATGACGTATCTTGGAGCTTAATTTTCGTTAATTTAGTCAAAAATAGGAAAAACTTGGCAAAATTAGTCCATGGAGTTCCAAAAATGCATTTTTAGCCATTTTAAGCAATTTTAAAGATTTCTAAGCATTGTTTGACAAGTTTAAAAGTTATTTATTAAAATATAAAATTAGTTAAACCAAGTTAAATACTAATAAATACAAGGTTTTTATTAATTCGAAATACCCGAATTACGTTCTTGAATCAGGTAAACAAATACGAAATATCAGAAATGTTACAAATGATATGGAGCGCAAGTATGATTACTTTAAGCAAAAATGGGACGCACAAGGGCTATTAGGATTCACCAATATCCAGAAGTGTACATAATCGTTACACGTGTTATCCTACGAAACCACGACCGACATCAACGACGAGTACTTAAAAATGGCGGAAAAATGATACAAGACACCTTGGAGTGTTTTTGCCAAGGTATATATTAAACTTTTAAAAAACATTATATTGCGTTTATTTTAAATTTGTTTTTATTTAATAATTATAATATAGGCATAATACAACTATACTTTGAACGTTATGTTATAAGACCAACTTGGCACAGCCTACAACGTATTTATTCGGTGCATGAAAGGGAACATGGTTTACCCGACGTGATCGGGAGTATAGATTGCATGCATTGAAAGTGTGGTAACTGTCCAACTGCATGGCGATGTCAATATACACGTGGTAACTAGAAAGTACCAACGGTGAGTCTTCAAGCGGTTGCTTCGTATGACCTTTGGGTTTGGTCGGCCTACTTTGGCAGCCTTGGGTCCAACAATGACAAACGTTTTGGAGGCGTCCCCCGTGGTAGAGGATTACGTCTCCGCTGTCACACCAGTCGCATCGTTTCGGACTAACGATAATTTCTGCCTACACGGATACTATTTGGGAGATGTGATATATCTGAAATATTCCTTTATTATCAACACGTTTAGAGACCCGATTGATGAAAAGAGAAAATATTTTAAGAAAGTACAAGTGTCTTTGCGAAAGGACATCGAGAGGTGTTTTGGGGTTCTTCGCCAATGTTGGCATTACGTGAAAAATCCCTGTCGTGCATGGATATTGGAAAAAATGAGAGATGCTACGTATACGTGTATCATATTGCATGACATGATTTTAGAAGACGTCGGGAGAACAATATGTCAACATTAAGCAGCTATGGGGGAGAGGGTGTAAAATACTTTGAATGTGTTCACGTGAAATATATAATGCACTTACGGGTGATTTGGTTCAACATGTTTGGTCAGTTAGGCCAATTCGAGGCGTATGTGAAAACGTATCAAGCAGGGATGACGATGGAGACGAGGAAAGCGAAGATGCGCTCGATGGAGACGAAGATGGTGAAAAATAAGAAGACGAGTAATTTATAGTTGTTTTTTAATTTTAATGTAAAATTTATTTATTTTATTTAATGAAATATTATTTGTATTATTTTAAATAAAAAAAAATAATGATGGGGTAATAACTGGAAGTGGCTCCGCTTCATCCACTACAGCATGTCACACAACGTTCATAAAAAGACTCCATCTACTCACACATGGTGTAACACACTAGAAAGTCATAGTTAAAAAAAAGGATTTTAAGAAAGTTGAAATCTAATTAATATAATAAATGCGAATAAATTCGACATTTTGAATGAATTAAAACCGGTTGAAACTGAAGGTAAGCGGTTAAAGTTTATAGGGTTGTAATTAAAAGAGGTTGCAATCTACAGCAGAGTCTTTTTAGTTGTATTCCGAACCGGTTTAGGCTTTAAAACTGATCCTGAGTCGACGATGAGTTATGATATAATAATAAAGAAATAAATAATGGAGATTTTCCATGACGTAACGCTTGAATTGATATACCCTCCCGTATGTATATAAAAAGGGGAGTCAGATCTTGTTATTGGAAATGAGGCCTGAGATGGTATTATTCGGTGATTCGATAACGGAGCAGTCCTTCAGAATGGTACTCTCGCAAGGCGGATACAACACTCGCTGGGCTCTCTTCTACTGCTACTTACTTAGATTTAGATCTTATCTTACTAGTAGGAGATCAAAATTATTTATACTATACGACTTGTATAGGTGTCACATCTTATCTGCTGTAGTTTGTTGTACAATACTATAGCCTATAGATCTATAAGTGTTTTTTAAAATTGATTTTTTAATCAAACTATACAATTTTAAAGAATATGAGCAACTTTTCTTTAATCTTTTTGTAATTGTCCTTTTATTTTATTGTATTTTATTGATTGGTCAATCATCATGTTGTTTTCTTTGTTGTTGATAAAATGAAATTTGATATTGAACCTATTTGGATGTTAGTGTGATATAAGAATTTTGTTACTTCAGACTCTTGTTCGTTTTAGTTTTATTACAAAAGAAAATTACAACAAATTATTAAATTTGAGAATATAATTCCTTTAAACATACTAGTCGTATAGGCTTATAATTTATATTACTTGCGTAGACCTATACTACGTTTTTGATACTACTCGTATAGGGTTAGACAACTTGTATAAAAACATGGTCAACAACAAATCTGACATCTCTGGTATGTTGTGAAGTAAGAAAAAGTCATACGAGTCGTTTAAGGCTATACAACTTGAAGAGAAGATGTCTGCACATGTGGGGAGGATGTCCGAATAGCAGGGCCCTTTTTTTGTTTTTATTTTTTCAAAATCATTAATTTGTATAAAATTTATATGATGAAGCTGGTTCATGTATATAATATATATAAATAATTAAATAACTACATATTCCAATAATGAAAACAAGTATATAAAGAATGAAGGTTAAATAACCAGTTCGGTTTACACAGCCGGTTTTAAACTAGACCAAATTGTTGAACCAGCAAACCTTGTTTGGATCTCAAATAGGCCAACTTTCGGTTTGGGCGGTTCGATCAGTTTCAACGTATCATGGACATCCCAAGTTTTGTTATTTTGAACATGTAAATGTTAATAAGTGCTATTATATCTTCTATATTAAAGATGCAAAATACAAATATTCGATTGTGTTTGATGATTGAGGTTGAAAATTTTGCATTCAGCTATGTATGCCAAAATACAATTAAATTATTATTTTTTACAACTTGTTCATGTAAATGTTAATGAGTGCTAATATATCTTCTTTATGCATCAAACTATTATTTCAAAAACTTATTTTCCTAACAACTTCTGTAATATTATTTGCCAAAACAATTTTTTTTAAACTTATACTAAATATTATATATTTACTGTTTTGCAGTGTTCAACAACCCCTCCTGTTGCTGCTACAGTCTTTTTAGGGGCTAATGATGCTGCACTTCCAGGTAGAACTAGTGAACGCCAACACGTTCCGGTTGAAGAATACAAAGAAAATCTGAGAAAAATCGTTCGCCATATAAAGGTTTACTCAATTAATTGTTTCACTATTTTCAAATTTGGTCAACTTGTAATGTTTTATAAACATATTAATGCAGGTATGCTCACCCACCGTGCTAATTGTCCTCATTAGTATTACTCCCCCACCAATTGACGAGGAAGGTCGCCTACAATTTGCAAAGTATGGCAAGTTTCCATTCGGTGTCAAATTACAAGTTTACCAATGCCACTTCTCTTCAAAATTCAGTTTTAATGTATGTTTTTGTGAATATTATGGTGTTTTTGTTTATACATAGATCTCTATATGGAGAAAAAGCAACGACGCTTGCAGAAAGAACAAATGAAGTAGCTGGAAATTATGCAAACGCATGTGTCAAGGTAGCAAAAGAACTCGGTGTTTCTGCGGTTAACTTATGGTCAAAAATGCAAGAAACACATGACTGGCAGAAAAAGTTTCTAAGGTTAGTGATTTTACATATGGATTTTTGATTTCTACTACTTAATTTCAAGAAACTAAAAGAAGATAAAATGCTTATATGGTTTAGCAATTTGCCTAAGTCTATTGTCATTGCATGGATTTCATTACTAACTCCTGTATATCAAGTAGTTTATAATAACATTTATCTAAACTTGTCAAATGGGTTGGTGGGTCATAACCAAGTTGTAAACGTATTAATTTAGTTGGTGGGTTGTAAAAAACAGGTTAAACGGGTCATAAACGGGCTAAACAGGTCAACCAAACCCAACCAGTTTAATTAAGCAGGTCAACACAACACGGCCCATTTTTTTAAACTAGCCTTGTGTATGATCTGAATCAAGCTTCATGTACCTGAGTGGCAAGCTGGGTGGTTCAGGTGGGTTGAGTAACGGGTCAAAACGTATTCAAGCTAAAATGTATAAACTTTAGTATAGGTTTAAATCGCTGGGTTGTGTTCAATGTGCTTAATTATGCATCAAAAGTATAACTGACAAATGTTAAAGCATTCTGACCCATTTTAGTTAAATCTCAACCCAAATCGACCCATTATAAACTTAATCCATCCCACAGGGGAGAAAATATAGGTTATTTTCCAAAATGACAATATTTTGGAATCATGAAGTAGTGAAGTGAAATTGATAATTACTTTCAAAATACATGCTAATTTATAGTATACTGTTAAATCCAATGTTATATAATTTTAAACAAAGTACAGTACTGCACAATCTTTCGGTGTGGATTTGCAGTGTTAACAAGTAAATGAGATTCGAAAATAAAAAGTAGAAAACATATATAAATAGTTTAGTTTTCTTTTTGGCAAAGTTAAATAACTAGTTTTGCAAATTGCGTGTGTTGGCAGTGATGGACTGCATCTAACACCAGATGGGAACAAGGTTGTATTTGAAGAGGTTGTAAAAAGTATTTAATGGAGCTGGGCTCTCTGCACCTGACATGCCTTCTGATTTCCCTCATCACTCAGAAATTGATCATCAAAACCCTGCTAAGGTTTTCCAAGAAAGAGGCTTGTCGTGATCTTTACTTTTTAACTAAAACAAGATTCTTCAGTTACTTGTTTTAAGGAACTTCTCATGTTAATGACTCTCTTTTAAACTCTTATGATATTTACAAATCTCATATCAGATTATAATTTGTTTTTCATACCGTTTATGATCTTACATCACATTAAAATGAGAGAGGACGGAAATAAGGGCAAGAAATTTGGGAAGGCATGGAGTAGTATGGGATTGCTCTATCATTTTTCCTTATTGGTATATGGAATGTAAAACTGTCTTATAGCTAGCTATAACATATAAATTAGGTAAACAAGTCGTATTCATGTTTGATACTTATGTTGAACGAGTCGTTTCTAACCTGTTTAACACGATAAGACTCGAATTGACAACCTGTGTGTTAGTCATATTCATTTTAAATGCCTACACCTTTCCTTTTCGCATATGTAAAATCATTTAAATCTTCTTCAATGAGCGTTTGTCAAGCATAATGGCGGGCAATGGGGAACATGTAAGTTTTGTTTTTCATGTTGTTCGGGTTGTACTTATTAAAGTAATTCGAATGTAGATGAAATTAATAATTGCATACGGTAGAAAGTGTTCTGCAAGAACAAGATGTTCTTTTCAATGTGAAGAAGTGCTACTTTTCATGTCTAAAGTAGAACATATATGTTCTTTATATAGATGTTGAACCAAGGTAATAGTTGACGGTTGATAATTAGTGGTTATAATTGACGACACTTAGTAACTTAGCACGGTACCAGGGCCGCCCCAAGTGTATTGCTGGGCCAAGCAAGGGCTTGATGCCCCATAAATATAAAGGCCTCCTATAATATTTTCAAAATAAAAAAATAATTAATATATGAGGATTTTGCAATCATCCGGCAATTTTAAAACTTGCAGGAGCGAAAATTTGTGAAGTGAATTTAATTACTCAATTTAAATATATTGACTTTTAAGGTTGGTAATTACTTTTCTCACTATTTAATATGTTATTTGCCAATTTTAACACCAAATTTGCCATAATTAGTAATTACTATCCAATTTATAATCTGTGAGCTTTTTATTTGTTTCTTAGAATCTTAGTTAAAATTACACATTAGAACCATTAGTTGAATACTTAAATATTATTACTAACAACTTAATGTCAAACTGAAAGCAAAAAAATGAATTTTGTGTAAACATTGTTCACACACAAGATTTGTTATAACTATAGCTTTTTTGAGACTTTTGATCAATCGGGGAGGGGGGGAGGGTTGGTTCTTTTTTAATCACCATAGGGGTTGTCGACATTAGTAGAGGGTAATAGCCCCAAGAGGGGTTGCCACCATCCTTATAGCCTACCTCGCCCACTTAGTCACCGCTACTAATGTCGATAACCTCTCTTGTGATTAAAATGAAAACTAACACCCCCCCCCCATGTGATCAAAAGTCTAAAAAAGCTCTAGTTTTATAAAAAAAAAAAAAACAAAAACAAAAACACCACACATACCTTTAAAAAAAGTAATGCTACCAACTAATAACGTGTTAGTTTATAGTTGTCATTTCTCTAGCCAAGTTAAAGGAGGAGATTTTATACATAAAAATATTTTTTTTGAAAAAGCCTCCAACTTGATAGTTAGCTTGAGGCCTCCTAAAACCTTGGGTCGCCACTGCACGATACAAACTATAAACAGTCCTTGGCAGAAAGATCCATCAGTGATTATTAGGTTCATGTTTATAGCATCACTGATTTTAGGTCTATTTTTTTTTAATATTTGCATCAACTTGTATAGGCTTACAAGGCAATTCAAGAATCTCAAGCATAAAAGACTCTTTTGATCAAAGTGAAGTGGAATTCAAGACATAGACCAGAATATATTTGGGAATTAGAATCATAAATGAAACAGGAGTGTTCACACTTATTCCAATGAATCTTGAGGACGAGATTTAAAATAAAGAAGAGAGAATATAACAATCCACAAATATGAACTATGGAAAGTGGGCTATCCCACATTGGAGAAATAACAAATTAACTTGTCCCACATCACTGAAACAATGGCGAAGCTTGGACTAAGACACACGGGGGGCGGACTAAAAATGTAAGCAAAATTTCACAAACAAAGGGGGGGGGGGGGCGAACTTAAATTTTCGGCCGAAAAATGCTAAATTTACACTACGTATATAAAATTTTGGGCGAAAACAACTAAATTTTACACTACGTATAAAGAGTTTTGGGCGAAAACTGCTAAATTTTACACTACGTATATAAAAGTTCGATCGAAAACAGCTAAATTTACACTACGTATAAAAAATTTCGGTCGAAAACGACTAAATTTACACTACGTATAAAAAATTTCGGGCAAAAACGGCTAAATTTTACACTACGTATAGAAAATTTCAGCCGAAAACGACTAAATTTACACTACTTAAAAAGTTTCGGGCGAAAATGGCTAAATTTATGCTACGTATATAAATTTTCGATCAAAAACGGCTAAATTTATACTACGTATAAAAAATTTCGGACGAAAACAGGTAAATTTACACTACCGTGTAAAAAAACAGGGGGCCAGGGCCACCCCTGGCACTAAGAGTCCTTCGCCATTGGCCAGAAAGAAAAACTTGTAAGCTCCGTATAAAGAATTGGACTCACATAATAATATTATTGTGTGACAAGACACTATTAATGGTCTTAGCGAGGATGTGAAGCACCCAACGCGCACACGCATGGGCGAAGTGCAATGGGCACAATGTGGCGCACCTTGAACTTCGCACGCTTGAGAGCCACTTGGTATTTTTTGTGGCGCACTCTCGCATCGCCGCGATATCAAAGGTTTTTAATTATCCGAAAAAAATTTGTGGTCATTGCGTTACACGATGAGTTCTCAGTTGACCCATTGTGATAAGCGACGTGGAGGCTACGCAGCCATGACACAAGGCACATCACATGGCATAGCTAGGGCTGACTCGCCAACCCTATATTTCCGTCGCACTACGCGATGCATGTCTCTTGAATCCGTCGCGATACGTGACGAGACAAAAATTCAGCTATAAAAGGGAGGTGATCCAACTTTCATTTCACATCTCTCTCTCTCTCTCACACACACACTTTCTGATATATATATATATATATATATATATATATATTGGAGTGTTGGTATAATACCTTGAATAGCCGTAACGATACCCTAATCCGATCGAAAGAAGCTTTCGTACACAAATCCAATCTCTGGCTAAGCAAGGTGAGACTTTGTGCCTCATGTAAAGTTTCTAATCTCATGATTATCATTATGATTATCGATTTATACTAATATAGATATATTACATTGTGTTAATCTATGTGCTTAATTACCAGAAGGATTTTAGTTGTAAACGTGCAATGTGAGACATCTGAGTTTTTGTACAACTCACATTTGTGTGAGACAACTGGTTTTCTAAACCTGTCATTGTTTTCAAAACTATATAACTAAATTAATATAAGCATAAGTAATATGACCATAGTCACATTTACGGTCAAGTGACAATAACTTTTTGGTAATTTGTAAATAGGCATGTGTAAAAACATATTAATGTTGTAATTGTAAAAACCGGTCATTTACAAATGAATGTACTCACCGGTATATCCTACTAACCAAATATATTTAAATGTTTCAGGTGACTTGTTAAAGACACAGAAATGATGCTCGCGTGCTTTCAGCTTAAATAAGTAGCTTGTCACCAGTATAAAGAATTATGTTTTATAAATTAGGGTTTATCCTTATAAACTTATGTTTGTATAAATATTGGTTTTATCCCCAGTTTATGAAAAAAAATTACGATGTTTATATATTTTGTAAGTTTTCCTAACTAAGCACCTGATGAATTATTTCGCTACTAAATATTTTAGTAAACACTGATACCATCGTTCGTGTTCACGGCTCCCTTCCGAGGTATGGGTTCGGGGTTGTGACAGATGCACACTTCACCCGAAATTGTAATTGTTAGTATGTGGCATTCGTCAATTTTGGATTACTTGTTTGTACGATAAAACTGTAAAATAATGAGTTTTTATGTTACATAATCATCTCATACTTGTCGGATTTCGAAAACACCTTTTACGGCTTTTAAAACGCTTAAAACGCCTCAAAACGAACTGTAGGGACCAAATCTGCCAAACAAACAAGCCTGACACCCTAGCACGCCGCGTCGCGCGGCCAGGGAGGCCAGGCTGGTCGCGCGGCACCTAGCCTTGTCTGCAGATTCAAGTTTGTTTTTTTGTTGTTTTTTTGTATTATTTGACTTGTTTAACCATTTAAAACACATGCAAGTCTTGATATAAAACATGGAAATAACTTTGACCATTACCTTATATAAACGATCTTATCTTCTTCATTTCAACCTTGTTCATTCACTTCTTTTCTCTCCCAAACAAAGAACACAACTTCATCTCTTCAAGGTTTCTTAATCATCAAACAAGAACCATTCTTTAACTTTGTTTTGTTACTTAGTAATTGAAGCTTGTTGTACAGCATATATATAATATGCACCCCTTATTTCATTCGGCTTTCACCTTCTCCGGCCATGGTCGGTTGAGGTGATACTCTACAAGGCAACGCTACATGGAGGACTCATTATAGTCCTTGATTATATTATATTTCCTTTAATGCTTACTAGTCTTGTTTACTGTATAAGTAGTTTAGTTTCCAATTCATGTTAAATGAGTTCCATGGTATTGGGTATGAAGACAATAGCCGCGGTTTTATCCCGAGTTGAGAACCATACAAACCGAACTCTTGTTTACTAGTTTTGTTTTAAATAGTTAAATAAACATGTTTATGTAAGATTTGAATATTATAACTTTTAAAATCGTTTTTATAGTTCTATGGTATTTGGGTATGTGGCAACCATACTCGGTATCATTTTGGGTCAAGGACCGAACCAAAACCGAACTAAACCAAGTTCACTCGCTTAAGACACACAAGTGTGTTTTGGGCCACTGAAACTCATCTTTTTTTCAAGATTGTATTTTAAACTAATTTTAAATTATTTTCTCAACATACTTGGTGTGTCGGAATCCAACTTGATCTTATAACAAGTTTGGACCGGTAAAACCAAATACTCGCTTAACGGACGTTAAGGTTCTTCACAATAGAATTATATACTTGGTTAAGTCTTTTGATTTTTATTAAGTTATCTCATAACACTTATCACTTTGGAAAGTTGACTTTTTTCGGGTAAACTTATTTTTCAAGAAACATATATTTAATTTCTCAAATATTTACATTTTAAACCATAAACTTCATTTATTTACTTTACTTATCATATACTTTTACTTTAAACCTTTTCAAGACTACCTACTAACTTAAGACCCGTTTAATCTAGGTCATGCTCGTTAAACCAATCTCTGATTATTCACGAATCAATCTTTCAAGTTACTTAGTTAAAGTGAGTACATTTCATCCCCCGTTTTCACTTTTATACTTTGGGGGTAACATGCATACTTATTCAAAACAAGAATGATTTATTATACTCGATCCTCAAACCACAAACTTTAGGGTGTATGATACTTAAAATACTTTCTCTATTGTGTGGTATATGCTTCATATGCTTTACGTGCACGAGTGTTTATTTTTATGTTGTTGTTGAGCCTCAATAAGTATGATCATACGCTCCCCTAACTATTTTAGCCTTGTGCTAGTAAAATAGGGCCTCATTATCCAAGTATGTCGGCTGTTACCGATTAGAAAGGATCTTCATTTACATATGTTTTATATACCACAATTGATGCTTTTATTTATAGTCTCATATACGTTTGTGGATTTCGCTCATATTATATATATACTCAAAACTATGAATTGCTCACCAACATACGTGTTGACGTATATTATTTTATGCATTGTTACAGGTTTGATTATTACTTGACTTGGAGTTTGAAGACGCCATGCTATTTGATATCGCTAGGTTATTATAAGAATGAACAATATTTATTTCTTGTATTTGGTGTTTATTTGTATGAACAAGATGTGCTACTTTGGATTGAATGAAATTAATGAGTTGATTAAATATTATCACTTTAATAGTATCTTGTGTTCATGGGCAATCCGTTGCACCCCGGCATGTTTCGCCGCCTTTGGTCGGGGTGTGACATAGTAAGTGTATATAAATAATAAATAAATATTTAAATTTGAAGAAATAAATAGATAAATAAGTATTCCACTTTCACCTACAGGTGTTCAAAGTCGGATATCCAACCATTTCGGATAGTGGATTTCGATATTCGAATCTGTATTCGAGATTTTGGATATCCGTTTGGATATTTAATTGGATATCCAATATATTGTGACAATCGTCAATTTCAGGTTAACTCCGTTAACTCAACTCCATCAATTCAAACTTAAGATCACTAAATCTATAACGCACACTTCATTACATTTAAACTAGGGTTTAAATGACGCTTAACACTTACTACATGTGTAGTTTTTCGGGAATTGCACCGAAACGCAAACGAGTTGACGCAAACGATTGATAAATAAACGAAAAACGTCAAAACAGTAATTATGTGATAATTATGTGTTAGACTTATGTGTTAGGTGATAACATGGTTATAAACGTTAACTCAAGATGAAAACAAGTTAGTTAGGCTAGAAAAGTAATACTTAGAAGTGGAGGGACTTGAGTGTAACTTATTATTATTATAAATATATACTAATAACCTTAACCCTAACCTATTTTCTTTTTCCCCAAACAACGATCGGAACCCCATACCCCCTCCCTCACGGCTGCCGTCCACTATACACTCACATTCAACCATCAAATCAAGTGTTTGATTGAAGAACTAGGTGCTAGGAAGGTATAATTGATCATCCTTCACATCCTTGTTAATTGATTTTGATGTTTGTTGGGTTAATTGTAAACCCTAGCAGCCGATTTTGGTGTGTGTGTATAGTTATTATGATTGTTGTTATTTGGATGATGATTTGATAACTAGATTGAATCTTGTTGCATGTAAATTGTTGTGTCTTTGATTTGAGTTCAAACACAAACCCTAATCAAGTATGTAATATGTAATTGATGTGCATGGATGGTGTTTATGGAGTCTAGAGGGTTATATGAATGCATGATAGTTCATAGATTGTTATTATGTTGAGTTTGGATGCAAACAGTTTCTGGACAGAATGTGCATATGATGTTTAAGTGACTGTAACGAAGTGTAAACGTGAAAATTGGTTGAGATTATTGGTACTACAGTAAACTAGGTTGAGTCTAGTTTCTATAAAATATAAATTTGTAATTTTTGGACAAGTAAAGGTTAACTTTTATGATTTTACAAAAACGTTGTGCAAAGCTGAGCTGTTAGACCTGCTGTTAGGTTATGTTGTAAATGTTATATCTCATGAACTACAAGACCAATTGGGTTGGTTCCACTTCTGGAAGTTGACTCATTGAGTTAGGAACCTAACCCAAGTGGTCTTGCATTTATTGGATTTTTCTTTTAACGGTAATTGCAAATAACATTCTGTTGCGCATGAATTTGACTGTTATGAGTTTAATTTAATGATTTGATGATTGTGAGAAAACTGTGAGGAATAAAAATGTAATAAAATATGTTCTGGAAACCTAAGACATATGTGCTTCTGTGATGATTTTTGGTAAATTAATTGAGATGCTATGATCGGTGAAATAGTACAATCTTTCTAGTAGGATTTCTGTCTCGGTGAAACTAGCTGCTGAGTTGTGTAAAAATGCATGAATAATTGTTATGTTTTGACCAAAATACCCTTGCGGGGAATAATTTCTAATTGATTGCCATGATTTGACCAAATTGCCCTCATGGGGAATAATGGCTAGTTAATTGTCATTTGTTGACCAAAATGCCCTTACGGGGAATAATTGCTAGTAACGTACGTTATGAATACATGACACGTATATGATTGCTTACACATGTAATGTGTCACAAAAACACTTGTTTAAGTCACCCACGATTCACAAACGAAACACGAAACATGTTATGTGCATAGGTATTATGTGCCGGGTCTAGAGACTCGATAATATTCCGACACTTAGAAAAATCTCTTTGTTGTTTTAGAACGTTAGAGAGAGTTTTTCGGTGACGCGCATCTTGGTGATTTAATTTGGGAAATTCTTCGCAAACAGTGAGTTTCACTTTCCCCTCTTTAAACTGTTTTCAAACGTTTTTCACTTGGGGGAGATAACATACTCCACAACGCATTTAAGATTTTGTTATAAATTATATATCACTTGTAAAGGTTAAGTGGCAAACGAAACATTTGAAGTCCTACACATCGAACCGGTTAATATTTAGAATAGCGAGTCACTGTTGAGTAGTACTACTGGGTTTGACAAACCCCACCCAACGCTAAACTCGACTGGAGGTCGAGCGGGTGTAATTTTGGCTAACACGTACCATGGTCTGGAGGACCTGGTGACAAGGCACTTAATAAACGAGTCAGCTTCGGTGTCGAACACTTAGTAATACTTGTTGTATAGACTAACTACCTATCGATATATAATTTGACATAACACTATCTGGTAACGCAAAACGCTGTAACGCTGTAACGCAAAACGCTGTAACGCTGTAACGCTGAACGCAAACGCTAAACGATTTATTTTTATATAACTTGTGAACTCACCAACCTTGTGTTGACACTTTTAGTATGTTATTCTCAGGTAGCCGAGGCGGGCGCGCGGTTTAGGAACATGCATTGATTAAAAACGCTTTTGTCCTGCAAACTTATTTTTAACGGTTATCTTTGGTTTTAAGTCGTCCTGCGTGACGCAACTTTTGATTAAAGGTTTTTACGCTTCCGCATTTAATTACTCGTAAACGTTTTCATGGTTTTGAAACTTTATTTTATGGTTTGATTATAACTGATGATTCCGATCCTGCCAATTCACACCCTCTGACGGTAAAACCCCGTTAGTGGATTTTGAGGGTGTGACAGATTGGTATCAGATCCATTGGTTATAGCGAACTAGAAGCTGCATGCATACTAGACTATAACCGCGACGACCCATTAGTTATAATGATACGCACTGCATAGGTTTGTGTAGTCTTGTAATCTTATCTCTTTACCTCTTTCACTCATACGCGCGCGCATACACGGCTTACCTGTAGGAATGTCGACGCCACCCTCATCATCATCCGATTCGATGACGCATGCTCACGGGAAGGAACCGCAGTTACCTACCGCCTCACCACCCCGAGTAGTCCCGGAACTCGAAGCTCCCGCACCGAAGAGGTACCGCCTATCCGGAGGCATTTACGAAAACGACGTTAGCTGGGAATGGTACCCTAACATGATCAGACGTATGGTCTATCGCGAACAAGTTCCCCCGTTACCTCACCCGAACCACCCTGCTTATCCCAACAACCTACCACCCATAACCGAACCTGTAGAGCGAGTTCTCGCAGCCGTCGTTTCTTGTTTGGAGCGTGATGTGGGTTACATGCGCTATACGAGAGCCAACGTTTCCGGACTATTGAAGGACGGAACCGAGACTAAGGAGGAGATTGCCCGCATGGCAGCGGCAATGAAAGAAATGCAAGAGACTAGTGATCAACAGATGAAAGTTATGATGAAGATGCAAGCTGAGATGATAGACTTGCAAGAGCAACTCCAAGAAGCAAGGACCCGAACCGAGATAGCTCTAGAGCGTTGCGATGTCTTACAAATGCAACTTGCTCAGAACGCAGCCGAACCTGAGGCCGAGCCTGAGGCAGAGCCTGAAGTGGAACCTGAAGAAGAGCCTGAGGAGGATCCCGAGGAAGATCCCGAGGAGGAACCCGAAGTAGAACCGGCTGAGGAAGAGGCACACTCAGAGGTGTCCTCAGATGACGACATCTAGTGATGATGACACTTAGATGGAGGGGTTGTCTCCATCCGAACTATTAATTTTCTATGATTTTAAGGATTGATTGGAAATACTTTGTAGCGAATACAATGGTTTTAATCATGAATTTTTATTTAGATTAATATGTGATTGTGATGTGATGTGATGTTGTTTCTTATTTCTTTCTTACCTATCTTTTTATTACATGTATGGTGTGTTGTATATGAAAGAAAAATTCATGTTTAACACTTTATACTGTGATTCTAGGAAATGGCTGGAAGAAACGCTGGACGAGGACGTGGTAACATCAGCTTGACTGCAGCTGAACTCCAAACTCTGCTGAACGACCATGCAGCGGCCGCTTTAGCCGCACACGTTCAGAATCAAGCTGGAGGTCCGAGTGGAACGTGTACCTTCAAGAACTACCTTGACTGCAAGCCCAGTACGTTTAAGGGCACTGAGGGAGCTATAGGCTTCCTGCGTTGGGCTGAGAAGGCCGAGTCGGCCTTTGAGATGTGTAATTGTCCCCCTGCCAGTAGGGTCAAATTCGCTGCTGGAACACTTGAGGATTCTGCCCTCACTTGGTGGAATTCGAACGTCCAGATCCTTGGATTGGAACTGGCTAATGCGATGAACTGGGAGGAGTTCAAAAATATGATGCGAGAGGAGTACTGTCCGAGAGAGGAGATTTCGAAGTTAGAGTCGGAATTTTGGTCACTGAAGATGGTGGGCTCGGAAATCGAAGCCTACACTACTCGTTCGCACGAGTTGGCTGTGATGTGTCCGCGGATGGTGGATCCGCCGAGCAAGAGGATAGAAATGTACATTGATGGATTAGCACCGCAGATTCAGGGCATGGTGACGTCTTCCAGACCAGCCACGATCCAACAAGCGATCCGTTTAGCTCACAAACTGACGGATCAGGCTGTGACCCAAGGTGCGTTACCACCTAGGGGTTCGACCGTTAAAGCCCGTGACAACCCGAGTCATGACAACAACAGCAACAGCAACCCGAGCAGCGGGAAGAGAAAGTTTGACAACACCAGATCTTCATCCTCGAACCTCCCACCGCAACAGCACTACCGTAAGCCCGAATTCGCTCGGAGCTTTAACACTCAGAATCACAACAACAACAACAACAATGGTAGCGGGCAGGTTTCGAGCGGATATGTTGGGAAATATCCAAAGTGCAACAGGTGCAACTATCATCAAGTTGGCCAGTGTGACCGTGCCAAGTGTCAGAGATGCGGAAAGATGGGTCACCAAGCGAAAGAATGTAGAGGAGACCTTGCGGCAAAGGGTGCTCCTAAGCCACCTATGACGACGAAGAGATGTTTTGAATGTGGGCAGGAAGGTCATTTCAGAAAAGATTACCCCAAGCTGAAACAGAATGACAACAATGGGGGTAATGGAAGTGGCAGTAATGGTGGAAGCAATGGCAAGGGAAGAGCGTTTGTAATTGGGTCGGGTCAAGCCCGCAATGATCCGCACGTGGTGACTTGTAAGTTCCCTGTAAACGATTGTTTTGCTTCTGTATTGTTTGACACTGGAGCTGATAGGAGTTTTGTGTCGAAAGCCTTTAGTTAACTCTTAGACTTAACTCCAATTCCGTTAGATGCTAAGTTTCCTGTTGAATTAGCTGACGGTAAGACTATAGTAACGACTCATGTACTTGCGGGATGTAAGTTAAAACTGTCAGGTCATGTCTTTGATATCGAACTTATTCCTTTTACGCTTAGTAGTTTCGATGTCGTTGTCGGCATGGACTGGTTATCCGAGAACCGAGCAGAGATTATATGCCACGATAAGATAGTCCATATTACCACCCCTTCCGGCGAGATCATTTCGGTCCGAGGTGAGAGAAGCGGCATGACCACCAGCGTCATTACCCTTATGAAGGCGCAGAAGTATCTACGAAAGGGTCATCCGGCAATTTTGGCGCAGATTGTTGAGAAACCCGCGGAGGAGAAATGAATTGAAGATATACCGGTTGTGAGAGATTTTCCGTAAGTTTTCCCGGAGGATTTGCCCGGACTCCCTCCTATTCGTCAAGTCGAATTCCAAATCGAGTTGACACCCGGTGCAGCACCCATAGCACGAGCCCCGTATCGGCTCGCACCGGCGGAACTTCAGGAGTTGTCCACTCAGTTGCAAGATTTGTTGGATAAGGGTTTTACCCGACCTAGCTCGCCATGGGGAGCCCCTGTCTTGTTTGTCCGAAAGAAAGACGGGACTTTCCGCATGTGTATCGATTACCGGGAGTTGAACAAGGTGACGGTCAAGAACCGTTATCCTTTACCCCGAATTGATGATTTGTTTGACCAGCTTCAAGGATCGAGTTACTACTCGAAGATCGATCTGCGATCTGGTTACCATCAGCTTAGAGTGCTCGAAGAAGATATCTCAAAGACGGCTTTCAGAACACGGTATGGTCACTATGAGTTTTCGGTTATGCCTTTTGGCCTAACCAACGCACCAGCTGTATTTATGGATCTCATGAATCGAGTATGCAAGGCGTACCTCGACAAGTTTGTGATTGTTTTCATTGATGATATTCTCGTCTACTCCAAGAACGAAGCTGACCATGAAGAGCACCTAAGGGTAATTCTGGAATTATTGAAGAGGGAACAACTGTATGCTAAGCTCTCGAAATGTGAATTTTGGCTTCGCGAGGTTCACTTTTTAGGGCATGTGATCAACGAGAATGGTATCCATGTCGATCCCGGTAAGGTAGAGGCCATCAAAAACTGGGAAGCACCTAAGACTCCGACTGAGGTGCGACAATTCCTAGGACTGGCCGGCTACTACCGGCTTTCATCGAGGGATTTTCAAAGATTGCCCAACCCCTCACCGCTTTGACTCACAAAGGTACTAAGTACAATTGGGGTGACGCACAAGAATCCTCTTTTCAACTGTTGAAAACCAAACTCTGCAGCGCCCCTATTTTAGCCCTCCCCGAGAGAACGGAAAATTTTGAGGTACACTGTGACGCATCTATACAAAGTCTCGGTTGTGTGCTGATGCAACTCGAGAAGGTTATAGCCTACGCCTCTCGACAACTACGGGTTCACGAGAAGAACTACACGACCCATGATTTGGAACTTGGAGCTGTGGTGTTTGCTCTTAAGATATGGAGGCATTACTTGTACGGTACCAAGTTTACCATTTACACCGACCACAAGAGTCTCCAACATATCTACGATCAGAAGGAGCTGAACATGCGACAGCGTCATTGGGTCGAGCTGCTTAAGGATTATGATTGTGCCATCAAGTACCACCATGGAAAGGCCAATGTAGTGGCTGACGCTCTCAGCAGAAAAGAAAACGATAAACCCAGGCGAGTGCGAGCATTGCAACTTACGATTCACGCCAACTTACCCGATCAGATTCGCGATGCGCAACTCGAAGCTTTGAAAGATGATAATCTTCCATCAGAACTCATGCGGGGCATGAACAGGCAACTCGAAACCAAATCGGACGGGGTCCGATATTTTGAGAACCTGATTTGGGTTCCACGATACGGAGAGTTGAGAACTCTAGTGATGGACGATGCTCACAAGTCCCGATATTCTATCCACCCTGGCTCAGATAAAATGTACCATGACTTAAAGGCACTTTACTGGTGGCCAAACATGAAAGCCGACATTGCCACCTACGTGAGCAAATGCTTGACTTGCGCAAGAGTCAAAATAGAATATCAGAAACCATCTGGCCTGCTACAGCAACCGGAACTCCCAAGGTGGAAATGGGAACACATTTCAATGGATTTTATCACGGGATTACCCAAAACACCGACGGGATGCGATACCATCTGGGTGATCGTTGACCGATTGACTAAGTCTGCACACTTCTTAGCGATTCAGAAATCGGACAAAATGGAAAGACTGACTTGTGTCTACATGAAAGAAGTGGTGTCTAGACACGGAGTGCCTGTCTCAATCATTTCTGATCGAGATTCTCGTTTCACTTCGCACTTTTGGAAGTCACTACAAAGCGCACTAGGTACCCGCCTGGATATGAGTACAGCATACCATCCTCAGATGGATGGGCAAAGTGAGCGCACTATTCAGACCTTGGAGGACATGCTGCGTGCATGTGTGTTGGATTTTGGAAAAAGTTGGGAACCTCACTTACCTTTGGTAGAGTTTTCGTATAATAACAGCTACCACACAAGCATTAAAGCAGCGCCGTTTGAAGTGTTGTATGGACGGAAGTGTCGATCACCTCTCTGCTAGGCAGTGGTGGGTGACAGCCAAATCACTGGTGGCCGAACATGAAAGCCGACATTGCCACCTACGTGAGCAAATGCTTGACTTGTGCCAGAGTCAAGATAGAATACCAGAAACCATCTGGTCTACTGCAACAACCGGAACTCCCAATGTGTAAATGGGAACACATCTCAATGGATTTTATTACGGGTTTACCTAAGACACCGACGAGATGCGATACCATCTGGGTGATCGTTGACTGGTTGACTAAATCGGCACACTTCCTAGCAATTAAAAAAACGGACAAAATGGAAAGACTGACTCGTGTTTACATGAAGGAAGTAGTGTCTAGACACGGAGTGCCTGTCTCAATCATTTCTGATCGAGATTCTCGTTTCACTTCGCACTTTTGGAAGTCGCTGCAAAGCGCACTAGGCACCCGTCTCGATATGAGCACAGCATACCATCCTCAGACGGATGGGCAAAGTGAGCGAACTATTCAGACCCTGGAGGATATGTTGCGTGCCTGCGTATTGGATTTCGGAAAAAGTTGGGAACCCCACTTACCCTTGGTAGAGTTTTCGTACAATAACAGCTACCACGCAAGTATTAAGGCAGCGCCGTTTGAAGCGCTGTCCGGACGGAAGTGTCGATCACCACTCTGCTGGGCAGAGGTGGGTGACAGCCAAATCACTGGTCCGGAACTGGTACTCGAAACTTCGGAAAAGATTGTTCAAATCCGAAATCGCATGGCAGCAGCACGAGATCGCCAAAAGAGTTACGCCGACAAGCGCCGAAAACCCCTCGAATTTCAAGTGAACGATCGAGTGTTACTCAAAGTCTCACCTTGGAAAGGTGTGGTTCGCTTTGGGAAGCGAAACAAACTCAACCCACGGTATGTTGGTCCGTACCGGATAACTGAGCGCATTGGTCCGGTGGCGTACCGACTGGACGTACCAACAGAACTCAGTGGCGTACACGATGTATTCCACGTATCAAATTTGAAGAAATGCCTGTCCGTTGAAACCCAAGTAGTTCCTTTGCAGGAACTGCAAGTTGATGAACAGTTACGTTTCATTGAGGAACCAGTCGAGGTTTTGGATTGGGAAACCAAAACGCTCAAACACATCAAAATTCCAATCGTTAAAGTTCGTTGGAACTCGAGACGTGGACCGGAGTTCACGTGGGAACGCGAGGATCAAATGATGAAAAAGTATCCCCACCTTTTTGAAGGGCTAACCAAACATAGAAAACCGCGAAACTCGGCAAACCGTCAGACATCACCGGAGGTATGAATTAAATTTCGGGACGAAATTTATTTCTACTAGGGGATGATATGACAAACTGAAATTTTTTTCTTACTCTTTCAGACACTCATCACGACTTGACTCAAATTTTCGGGACGAAAATTCTTTAACATGGGAATGATGTGACAATCGTCAATTTCAGGTTAACTCCGTTAACTCAACTCCGTCAATTCAAACTTAAGATCACTAAATCTATAACGCACACTTCATTACATTTAAACTAGGGTTTAAATGACGCTTAACACTTACTACATGTGTAGTCTTTCGGGAATTGCACCGAAACGCAAACGAGTTGACGCAAACGATTGAAAAATAAACGAAAAACGTCAAAACAGTAATTATGTGATAATTATGTGTTAGACTTATGTGTTAGGTGATAACATGGTTATAAACGTTAACTCAAGATGAAAACAAGTTAGTTAGGCTAGAAAAGTAATACTTAGAAGTGGAGGGACTTGAGTGTAACTTATTATTATTATAAATATATACTAATAACCTTAACCCTAACCTATTTTCTTTTTCCCCAAACACCGATCGGAACCCCATACCCCCTCCCTCACGGCTGCCGTCCACTATACACTCACATTCAACCATCAAATCAAGTGTTTGATTGAAGAACTAGGTGCTAGGAAGGTATAATTGATCATCCTTCACATCCTTGTTAATTGATTTTGATGTTTGTTGGGTTAATTGTAAACCCTAGCAGCCGATTTTGGTGTGTGTGTATAGTTATTATGATTGTTGTTATTTGGATGATGATTTGATAACTAGATTGAATCTTGTTGCGTGTAAATTGTTGTGTCTTTGATTTGAGTTCAAACACAAACCCTAATCAAGTATGTAATATGTAATTGATGTGCATGGATGGTGTTTATGGAGTCTAGAGGGTTATATGAATGCATGATAGTTCATAGATTGTTATTATGTTGAGTTTGGATGCAAACAGTTTCTGGACAGAATGTGTATATGATGTTTAAGTGACTGTAACGAAGTGTAAACCTGAAAATTGGTTGAGATTATTGGTACTACAGTAAACTAGGTTGAGTCTAGTTTCTATAGAATATAAAATTGTAATTTTTGGACAAGTAAAGGTTAACTTTTATGATTTTACAAAAACGTTGTGCAAAGCTGAGCTGTTAGACCTGCTGTTAGGTTATGTTGTAAATGTTATATCTCATGAACTACGAGACCAATTGGGTTGGTTCCACTTCTGGAAGTTGACTCATTGAGTTAGGAACCTAACCCAAGTGGTCTTGCATTTATTGGATTTTTCGTTTAACGGGAATTACAAATAACATTCTGTTGCGCATGAATTTGACTGTTATGAGTTTGATGTAATGATTTGATGATTGTGAGAAAACTGTGAAGAATAAAAACGTAATAAAATATGTTCTGGAAACCTAAGACATATTTGCTTCTGTGATGATTTTTGGTAAATTAATTGAGATGCTATGATCGGTGAAATAGTACAATCTTTCTAGTAGGATTTCTGTCTCGGTGAAACTAGCTGCTGAGTTGTGTAAAAATGCATGAAACATGATACTTGTTATATAATTGTTATGTTTTGACCAAAATACCCTTGCGGAGAATAATTTCTAATTGATTGCCATGATTTGACCAAATTGCCCTCATGGGGAATAATGGCTAGTTAATTGTCATTTGTTGACCAAAATGCCCTTACGGGGAATAATTGCTAGTAACGTACGTTATGAATACATGACACGTATATGATTGCTTACACATGTAATGTATCACAAAAACACTTGTTTAAGTCACCCACGATTCACAAACGAAACACCAAACATGTTATGTGCATAGGTATTATGTGCCGGGTCTAGAGACTCGATAATATTCCGACATTTAGAAAAATCTCTTTGTTGTTTTAGAACGTTAGAGAGAGTTTTTCGGTGACGCGCATCTTGGTGATTTAATTTGGGAAATTCTTCGCAAACAGTGAGTTTCACTTTCCCCTCTTTAAACTGTTTTCAAACGTTTTTCACTTGGGGGAGACAACATACTCCACAACGCATTTAAGATTTTGTTATAAATTATATATCACTTGTAAAGGCTAAGTGGCAAACGAAACATTTGAAGTCCTACACATCGAACCGGTTAATATTTAGAATAGCGAGTCACTGTTGAGTAGTACTACTGGGTTTGACAAACCCCACCCAACGCTAAACTCGACTGGAGGTCGAGCGGGTGTAATTTTGGCTAACACGTACCATGGTCTGGAGGACCTGGTGACAAGGCACTTAATAAACGAGTCAGCTTCGGTGTCGAACACTTAGTAATACTTGTTGTATAGACTAGCTACCTATCGATATATAATTTGACATAACACTATCTGGTAACGCAAAACGCTGTAACGCTGTAACGCAAAACGCTGTAACGCTGTAACGCTGAACGCAAACGCTAAACGATTTTTTTTTATATAACTTGTGAACTCACCAACCTTGTGTTGACACTTTTAGTATGTTATTCTCAGGTAGCCGAGGCGGGCGCGCGGTTTAGGAACATGCATTGATTAAAAACACTTTTGTCCTGCAAACTTATTTTTAACGGTTATCTTTGGTTTTATGTCGTCCTGCGTGACGCAACTTTTGATTAAAGGTTTTTACGCTTCCGCATTTAATTACTCGTAAACGTTTTCATGGTTTTGAAACTTTATTTTATGGTTTGATTATAACTGATGATTCCGATCCTGCCAGTTCACACCCTCTGACGGTAAAACCCCGTTAGTGGATTTTGAGGGTGTGACATATATAAAATAAATAATTAATTAATTAAATACACATATATTTTTATTAATTAATAACTTTATCTAGTAATACATAAAGTTTCAAGAAGATATGAATCTGTCATTCATTTCAAAAACATCAACTCAAAATTAAATCACTGAAACAAGCAGTGGCCATCGTCAGTTAGCATCCATCGTCGTCCACCAACCACCACTGCTCCCCATCCCTCTCTGTCACCATTTCAGATGAAGGCTAAACCTTTTTTGTTCGTAAATCTCCATTCCAGATCAAGTTTGTTGCGGCGATGGCCATTCAGATCTGTTGCCAGAATAACTTGTTTATGGTGTCTAGTTCAACAAGGTGATGTCGAACTGAAGTGTGGGGCTTGTGAATGGAGACAATGTTGTGGTGGAGACATGAGGCAATTGTGGCCGACTTTGGATTTTAGATCTAGGGTTAGAGAGATGTAGAGAGAGAAAGAGGCTATGGGATTTGGGAAGGCTGAAGAGCCACGTGATTGAACATTGAAACTTGAAAGACAATAAATCATAAATGGCATAGGGTTATGATAAAATAAAAACTCACTTGAGGTTAGAAAACTATAGAAACTCATTCTTAACCACATATTTTTAATTAAATTTTGAAACTTGTGATCCAAAATTAAAGTTAATAAAAAATGTAAAAGTAAGGTTACATTATCTATCTCATGAAAAATGTTTAAAAGTTTAAAAAAATACAAAACAATTTTTTTTTCTTTTTTCGATGTTCTGTATTGAATGTAACAACATATATTACATATGTAAACAAAAAAACGATGTTACATAAGATTTTCACGTGTTTTCTCAATTTAAATAGGTTTTCATTCTATACATGTCCAAATGTCATTATTCAAATTCAAATATAATAAATAATTAAAAATATTAAATTTAATATTTCGGATATAAAATGAATTTTCGAATATCACAAATTAATATATATATTAAAAAGAAGATTCCATCCTCCCCATAAATTCACTATTCAACTTACATTTAATTTTTTAATATTTTATTAATTATTAATTATAACCACTAATATAACTATAATTTCATTAATAAATATGATGATATATATTTATTTAATTTTACTTTTTATTTCAACTAATTAATATTTTTTACAAACTATATTTTTAAACACTAATTTGGGCAAGTGACTACTTTACATGTTTTGTTTGTCGGTTAAATGATTTTTTTAAACTTTGCTTTCATATATTTTAATAGTTCGTCATTACAATGAACGAAACTTTTTCCATGATTTGAGAATATCTCATCACATGCTTTTATATCCGCGTTTCAATTTGATACCTCCCCTTTAAATATTTTTTTGGCTTACTATTTATGTTTACGAATTTGTGTAGGTACCGTTGATACTAATTGAATTTTTGTTGGTTTGCAGCTATAACGTGCCAGGTTTTTTTTGATTCTGCATATGATAATTTGTTGTATTTTGGCATTGAAAGGTTTATTTATTTTGTTTAGTTACGATTTCGTAACTTGATACAGACTGACTTGCAGCGAGTTTATGGTTTAACGTTTTTTACTTATCTTTTTTTGTTTGATTTAACAGTCCCCTCGCGAAGCACGGGGTCTTAAATCCTAATATATTATTTAAAATGAACTTGAAATATATAATTAACTGATGTTACAAGATAGTGGAACAATAGACACAAACTATGATAAAATAATGAATCAGTATGTGAATTGTTTAGTGTTCAATAATCAATCAACAACTTTCTAAAAGCTAAATTTCCCCACTCCAATATAATTAATCAAAGTAAACCTAACTATGAGATCTTTGAACAATTTCGATGTTATTGAGAATTATAAGTTCACTATTATGTTATAATTTTTTTGCCTCAAATTATATACTGCATCTAATAAAGTATCATTTAAGCTTTATCCTATCTTTGTGTTTTTCTTCTCATAAGTATGAGATATCTTTACTTTGGTAAGGTTCAAACCTCATAATACTTCATGTGTATTAAAGATTCAAAGCTCCAAGATACGCATTTTCTCCTCTAATTATCTAAGATAATCATCATTTTATTTGTATTTGGAGAATTAAATTATCAATATATTGTATAGATGCTTATTTTTTATATAATATATACCTATGTAGATAAAAACAAAACATATGGAGTTTTATAATAATCATATTTAAAAGTTATAAGGGGAAAAAATAACACTTGTTACATGGTGGTCTTCCAAAGACGATCAGTGAAGTGAGATGAGGCCTGAAATCTTATTATTCGGTGATTCGATCAATCATTCAGCCTCAAATACGGCGGATGGGGCAATCTTCTTGCTGCATCACGTTTTCCCGATCCCCATGGCAATTTGATGACTTGGGTTTATTCATTATGAAATGAAATATGATCTATGTTTAGTTATTTATAATTTGCAGGGTTCAACAACCCCTCCTCCTGTGGCTGCTACCGTCTTTCTAGGGGCTAATGATGCAGCACTTCCTTCCAGGTACAACTTGTGAAACCCAACACTTCAGGTATTTATAATAAACGTATTAATATATGCAGGAATGCTCATTACTCCCCCACCAATTGATGAGGAAGGTCGCCTGCAAGATGCAATGTATGCCAACGCTTCTCTTCCAAATTCACTTTTAATGTATGTTTTTCTGACTTACAGATTTGTATATGGAGAAAAAGTAATGACGCTTCCAGAAAGAACAAATGAAGCAGTTGGAGATTATGCAAACGCATGTGTCGAGGTGGCAAAAGAACTCGGTGTTTCTTCTATCAACTTATGGTCAAAGATGCAACAAACGCAGGGCTGGCAGAAAAAGTTCCAAAGGTTAGTGATTTTGCATATGGAATCTTGATTTTTACTACCTAATTTCAACAAGATAAAATGCTTATATGCTTTAGCATGTCAACACAACACGGCCCGTTCTTTATACTAGCCTTGTGTTTGATCTGAATCAAGCTTCATATACCTTAGTGGCAAGATGGGCGGGTGGAGTTACAGACGGGTCAAAACGTGTTCAAGTTAAAATGTATCAACTTTAGTAAAGGTTAAATCGGCTGGGTTGTCTTCAATGTGCTTACTTATGATCTAAAAGTTTGAACAAAGTAGTTTAGGTGATTCCGTGATTGTATGCATCAAAAGTATTATTTAGACGACATTCAAGCCTTTTGACCCGTTTGAGTTGAAACACAACCCAAATCGACCCACTTTATATAAGTAAACTGGTCACGTGGCCACATTTAACTTAATCCAATCCCACATAGGAGAAAATATAGGTTATTTCCCAAAATTACAATATTTGGGAATCATGAAGCTTAGAAATGAAACTGATATTTACTTTTAACATACATGCTAAATTATCGTATATCGTTAAATCCAACGCTTTCTCAACCAGACTGGTCACTGGTGAAATAAAAACCAGATGACGTCATAAATAATTTAAAAATAAATAATATAATTAGTTTAAAACAAATTTAGTACAGTACGGCTTTATCTTTTGGTGTGGATTTGCAGCGTTAACAAAGATTTAAGCCTCGCATAAATGAGATTCTTAGATTTAAATAGTTGGCTTCTCGCTTTTCCTTGTTGGCAAAGTATAATAACTAGTTTTGCAAACTGTGTGTTGGCAGTGATGGACTACACCTAACACAAGATGGCAACAAGCTTGTTTATGAGGAGGTTGTAGAAGTATTTAATGGAGCTGGGCTTTCTGCCCTTGATATGCCTTTTGATTTCCCTCATCACTTGGAAATTGATCCTCAAACCCCTGCTAAGGTTTTCCAAGAAAGAGGCTTGTTGTGAGCTTCACCTTTTTACTAAAACAGTTACTTGTTTTAATGAACTTCTCATGTTAATGACTCTCTTAAATGTAAATGAAATAAAAGAGAAGCAAAATAAGGACAATTGAAATAAAATACGTATGATGATGTTCCTTTTTACATATTTAAAATCATATTAGACGTTCTTCAGTGGACGCTCGTTGAGCCTGCAAACAAGGAACATGTAGGTTTTGCATTTCAAAAGTCCCTAAAAGTCTTTCTGAATTGTGTATAATGCACCCTTAAAAGTTAAGTATTTTTGTTTGTGTATGAAGTCAACAATTGAATATGACAAGGTGTAATGCAAGAACCAGATGTTCATTTCAGTGAAAACCAAGTGTCAACTTTCAGTTCGTGTCTAAAACTGAGCAGATGTTCTGTATATAAAGGTTGAACAATCACAATGTTTCAGTTGGTGGTTGATAGTTAGTAGTTATAACTTATAACTGTTGATGGTTGGACGTGCAATGAATAATGCTTAGCAGAAAAGATCCACTCTAGGTTACCACTAATAGTCCAAACTAAGTAGCAACCCATTGCGTTGCGGCGGCGCACTAAGGCGAATTCGATTGGTATCGGTTAAGTTTGTTATTATTTATTAGACATATTATCAGATTATGATTATGGTTTATTAGTAAGAGCCCATGGGCTCATTAGGTTTATTAGGGTTTGGTTATATTTGTGTGATGCAGCGAAGATGGTATAAAGCCTAGGTTGGCTCTGATTATACCATGTAAAATAAGATGATGGTAAAATACTTTCTTGATTAATATTGTGTAATTCATTACAATAGATAGAGACCGCAATGCAGCCCCTAATTACCTAATGGGCACATGGGCTCATAGTTTAAAAACCTAATATCCAATACCATTATCGCCGACTTTTGTTCGCTACTCACTAAACCACGGTTCCTTCCTATTGTTGCTAACTTTGGTCCGCCGCTCATTGGACTTCGGTCCTTCGCCATGCCGACTACAGGACTACGACCAGTAGCCACGCTACTAGTTGGTTAGATTTCTACCACACCATCGCGCCGCTGCATTGCATGCTTCTTGTATGGGATGTGTCATTGAAGATTACAGCTGGTAAAATCAAGTGAAATACGGATTTGTTGGCAAAAGTCTGGATTTCTGAGTTGATCTAAGACATTAATATAGTGAAATACGGATTTGTTGGCAAAAGTCAAAGTCCTACTGCTTTCGCATATCACTTGTCACACCTTCTTCAAAAAGGTGCCTGGTTGGCACGTGTCTTACCACAGTGTCCAGTACGACCTCCTCGGGCTTGTCCCTTTGTATTAGTCATCTATCTTAACTCTAAGGAAACACAAACGCCATCACTCAAGGAACTATTTAGTATAAGGAAAGTAAGGCTAACAGGTAATAACAGTGGCCAGTTGTGATTAACTGATCATGTTACTTTCCGTGTCCTATACACTTCCCTTTATGAGTCTATTTGTGCTAAGTTCTACTTTTAAACAGTTAATAAATCAAACAATCTATTAATCCTATACCTAACATTCACATACACTTTCTTTAGCAATTGAGCTAACATTATCATACACTATTTAATCATACATTAATACCTTTACCTTTAGAGCTTGCTTGAGTGACACATGGCTATCTTGAACTGACATCTTCTTTCTTGTCTTACTTTAATCCCATTCTATGTTCGAGTATAATCATGTAAGATGCTTAATTCTCTCGAACTTATGCTCTGATACCAACTTGTAAGGCCCTGTTACCGGTGCCTCACTTTGGACGTTGGATTTACTCATAAACACAGTTCTAAATATCAGAGTTAATTAAAACTTTCGCGGATTAATACTAAAGTCAACCATTCATTACATAAGTTATCATTTAAATAATATAAAACATGTCTTTTTGATTCAGACATAAACAACTGAGTCTTTGGATGCCAGCCTCTTTATTTAACTTGCCATGTGTCCCTCTTCAAGTTAGCTGTCTCATCCTACTCACATGCGTGCATACTAAAAGTAAGCTACGCTGAGTGAGTTCTAGTTAATCATATAACATACAACACATTCAAAATTACATACTTTCGTTCATACTTTATACTTTCTTACATTCATTCATTATACACTCACATACCTTACATTTTAAAGTGCATTACGCCCTACATTCCTCGAGTATTATTAGGGCCCGGTTCCCTCTTGCCTCGAATATTATTAGGGTTCGGTTCCCTCTTGCCTCGAGCATTATTAGGGCCCGGTTCCCTCTTGCCTCGAATATTATTAGGGTTCGGTTCCCTCTTGCCTCGAGTATTATTAGGGCCTGATTCCCTCTTGCCTCGAGTATTATTAGGGCCCGGTTCCCTTTCGTTACCATAAAACCATACGACCATACATTAACTTTCTTTGTCACTATTATTATTATAACATTCATACATACTTATCATACATGCAATATTCATACATACTTTCTTTCGCATATTCATTTCATGCTTATCACGCATTACCTTCATTAACAATACATGCAATATCCAAAGATTGTTCACGTACTGTCAAGCATGCATTCATAATATAAACACAACTATCACATTCATCATTAAGACATACACTTACTATTTAAGGTAAGTGTATTAACATTCACATTGAGTATGTACACAGCCCGAAAACATAACAAGGAAATGGGGCTAGAAACTCACCTGGATCCTGCTAAGTTCTCCGTTCACTGTTATCCCTTTCTTTAATTGAGCCCTGCTAACTGTATACTAATTACATGCATCAATACTTAGTCCTATCATATTATTCATTATTTCAGCCAAACGGCTAAGTTTGGTCTATTCTAATGGTCTCGTTTTATAATACATTTTACTTAGGATATTTTACACCTAAACATTCATGTGTTCAAGTACTTTGTATTGTACTATATTCCTTTCTTTCTTTCTTTCTTTCTTTAGTATTCTTCTCTTTCTTTTCTTTATTCTTTTGTATTCATTTACTAAGTCCTAAGTTAATCTTTCCTTCTTTCTGTTCGATTAGAATACAACCTTGTATACAATTAAGTGGGTCATTGTATTCGGGTTCTTGCATGTAATCGAACATATTGTAATCGAGTCTCAATTGTGATCAACCATATGCTTTGTAATTGAATACTTACATGTAATCAACCCATGTAGTAATCGAGTCATACATGGATGCACATTATATATATATATATGTATTCGAGTTTAAGTATTGTGATCGAATGCTCCATTGTAATCGAATACTTTAATGTAATCGACTGCTCTTTGTAAACGAGTATAAACGAGTAACCGAGTGCATGCTTGTAATCGAACGTATCAATGTATTCGATCTTGTTCATTCTATTCGAGTCTCCTTATTGAAATCGAACCATGATGTATTTGATCATAATGTAATCGACCATAATGTAATCAACCATTATGTAATCGACCCTTATGTAACCGGGTCCTCAATGTAATCAAGTATCACTTTGTATGCGAGTATATATATATGATGTATTCGAGTGACCCGATTGTAATTGATTAGGTTCATGTATTAGATTCTATACCTTGTATTCGATCACTTGTATAACATTCGAATATGCATGTTGTAATCGACTGGTATAATGTAATCGAGTTTAACATGTGTATTCGAACGAGCTGAAGCTTATTCAAATAATTGGTCATGGTTTGGTCCTTTATCATATTATCTTTACTCGTTTTAACCTTAACACCTTATTATGGCTCGGTATTGACCCATAAATGTTTCCTTAACCGTTTCGGCCAAAACTTAACGCGGGTAACCATAAAGCTTGGACCTTTATGACTAAAAACGTTCAAGGCTAGATTTAGGGTTTCTTTTATGAACTGTTCATAACCATAAGTTAGTTAAGTCCATTTTAAACATCAAGTTTGCAACTTTATTACATAATAAGGTCCGATTTACTATCCTACTAAGTTTCATGCAAAACCGACTTTGTTTACCCATTCTTTTCTCAAACCGAATGCTACTCGTTTTACCCGAACCGAACCAAATAACCCGTTTACTATCAATTTCATTACTTTATCGATAATCATGACCCGATCTATCATCCTACCAATTTTCATGTAAATCCGCTCATGGAAAGTAAGCATTTTTAATAAAAACGTACATTTGAGGTTTTTGATTAAAATCACTCGAGAGGCCCAAAACCATATAAAACGAACTCCGATTTGAGTGATTCATGCGGCCACAAAATCTTCTTGTCCCGATCTACAAACCCATCAGCTCTCCTTCACTGGAAACCGCCCCTACAGTCGCCGGAACAGCTGAACAGTCGCCGGAATCTTCACTTTTGAGCTGCTATGGTTTTGCTGATAAAAACCGGACTTACAGATCTCTGATCGCAGATCAAATCAGTGGAACTCTTCATTTATATACCATGAACACTCAGTTAAAATTTGAGACCAATCCGAACGTTAGATCTCCGGGAATCTTTGTGTTTTTGTGGGTGGTTTTCTCAAAAACGGGAATTGGATAAGTGTGTGTTTTTTATGGTGTAGGCTATGGTGTAGAGATGTATGAAAATGGAAAGGATTAGGGTTTTAAGTGGTATTTATACTCCCTTAAGCCCATGGACCTTAGGCCCATCTTTCCTTTTTGCTTCATAATTAATTACATCTAATTAGCTTACTTATCCTTCCATCTTTATTATTTTATTATTTCTCTATTAACTCAAGTAAACTTTTCCATCATAACTAAATAATATATTAAATATTATTCTTAGAAATTTCGGGATGTTAAAACGGGCCGGGACTTTAACTTGGTTCTTCAAAAATAGTGCATAAAAGGCCTCTAAGGGTCTTGAAAAGCTCGGTTATTTTCTCTTTAAACATGTAACCTACAAAATACATATTCATGTAATATCATACTAAAACAAGTTAAAAACATTAAATATTAGATGAATAAGCAATTAAAACAATGATAAATAGCGCGAAAAACTAATGTATTTTACAACACATCAAACATCCCCACACTTAAGACTTTTTCGTCCCTAAAAAATAAATCCACACAGGATCATAACCAAGTGAAAACAACAAACTCCCAGATTATTTGATATTATTATAACAATATAAACAGCTTGACATATTGACCGCGATTGCCGGTATATTTGTCCATTTTAAACCCAACCACTAACCAATCAAGCCCCCAATTGCATTAGGCATTTTAAGTTCATGAGTCACGGTTACACCTACCCCATTTCAGACAAAGAGAGCTAGAAAAACAATAGTCGAAATAGATTGGTTTGACAAATCACCGTAAGCCAATGACTCGTTGATGGTACTAAGTAGATGCACTCGGTGACATTTGATGGATGAATGGTCGTGTGAAGGCCGTACCTATTATTGGACTTTGTCCTATAAATCCATAATTTGATATTTATTGACTGAGAACCTCGAGCCCCAATAGCTATAACCTTAGAGTCACTATCCCCTTAGCAACGCGTAAACTCTCAACCTCGTCTAGTATGTGCATCTTTGGCCTCTTTTACTATATTTGGATGCTTTTTGCATCTTTTATTTGTACTTTTTTTGCACCTAAATAAATATAACTATTTTCTAAGCTCGTAAAAAAATTGGACATTGTGGTGATGTGCCTGTTTAAGTGCATCTAAGTCTTACCATCTCAAAGTTATTAGATTACGGTAATCCTACCTAAGCATCGAAATTCGTTTTCACCGTTTCTCAAATTATTAGGTATATTAAATATGCTAAAGAGGTCAAAGCTAGTTGGGCCTACCGACACATCCCAAATCAGATAAGCAAACCTTCTCTTCTTTTATTATTATTATATTTTTCTAAAGTTCCGATAGCTTGTTAACACAACGGTAATAATATCATTTTCTGCTTAACGTAGAAGAAAAACAAATTTCAATGGACATTTAAAAAAAAGTTTTTAACAATTTATATAATATATATGAATATATATATATATATAGGGAGAGGATCATGAGAGAACTCCATTTTATGGAGAGAACTAATAATGAAGTATTTTTAATTTTATTAAAAAAATAAAATTTTTTTTCTTTCATCCTTCTTATATGTTGTTATTCTTTACCACAAAAAATATAAAATAAAAAAATAAAATAAAAAATAAAAAAAATAACGAGTAATGGATATATGCAATACACCGACTTTTTTTATAATGCATATGTGCAATAGTGTGCATTTTGATATTTAAAATAGTGTTGAATAGCATATATATAGTTCTTTGTATTGTATATTTGCAATAATGTTATATTATATACAAAAATTAAAAAAAACGATATAGTGCATATGTGCATTAGTGTTGTATTACATATATGCGATAATGTGTTTTGCATACAATTATTAGTGTCGTATTTGCATATATTCAATAGTGTGTATTGGATAATGCAATTGTGTTGTATTATATGCAATAAAACACTATTGTATATATGAAATAGGCATTAGTGCACATATGCACTACAGTACTACACCGACAAGGTTTTTTTTTTTTTTTAGTATCATTATCATCTTATTAGAAGGAAGAAAGAAAAAAAATCACAAAATATTTTTTTAAAAATAGTTAAAAATAATTCTTTAGTAGTTCTCTAGTTCTCTCTTTAAGAGGAGTTCTCTCTGGAATCCCACCCCTATATATATATATATATGTATATATTTGAAAATGTATAAATATTTTTTATATTATTATTTTTTTTTTAATTTTGTTTCTACAGCTAAGTAAAATAAACTCTCATCCCCACACTTGAACGACGAATTGTCCTCGATTAGCATTAGGACAAGAAAGAAAAAATAAAAATAAAATCTAAAATTGCAAAAATAAAACAAAAAACAGGTTACTCCTTTAGTTTGTATGCAGAATCTTCACCGGCTGTGTATCAACCAAACGACCGTATAACATTTCATTCACAGCCGCAACCTTGGGAGAACAAGTTCCAAAACGCCATCAGAGCTATCATGCGCATAATAATACCTACAATAACTCAAACTCGCTCGCATGTAACGGAGTACAACACAGAAAACAAAACATAAGAAATAAACATATTTTTGTGTTTTTGTATTCTTTTTTATTTTTTTGGTTTTTTTATTTTATTTTATATTTTTTATTATTCTTTTTATAAAACTTTTATATAGAATACCCCTAAAATCGACCGACTCGAATGGAGATTGAGTACGAGCGGTTTCAATTTGGAACATCCTATCAAAGACAAAATAAGTAAAACATATAGCAAAAATAAAAATACATACTCTACAACTCGGGCTATCTCTCGAGTGATGCATCCAACACATCTATGCCTCGATGAGGGGTCAAGGTAGAATACCTCGACTGTCTAATCAGCAACCGGCTCGCCTATGTAGTGTTTCAACCTGTGACCGTTCACCTTAAATTTCCCGCTCTTATCTTGTATCTCAATAGTGCCATACGGGAATACCTCAATGACTGTGAACGGTCCCGACCATCAGGATTTCAACTTTCCCGGGAATAACCTCAACCGGGAGTTATACAATAAAACAAAATCCCCACACTAGAACTACTTATTACCCTTCAACTTTCTATCATGCAGTTCACTCGTTCGCTCCTTATAACTAAACGACTGCGCGTACGCGTGATCCCGCAGCTCCTCTAACTCATGCAGCTGGTGGAAACGAGTGCCTTCCGCGGCAGATATATCAAGATTAACCTTTTATAGGGCCCATGAGGCACGATGTTCCAACTCGACGGGTAGATGACAGGCCTTCCCATAAATCATATGAAACAGTGTGGAAACGGTCTGATTCTTGTAGGTTGTACGGAAGGCCCACAAAGCGTCATCCAATTTGTCGGACCAATCCCGACGATTCGAACCAACCGTTTTTTCAAGAATACGTTTTATTCCCCGATTACTCACTTCCACCTGCCCACTATTATGTGGGTGGTAGGTGGTCGCAAGCCGATGGGTGACCCCATAGCGCTGCAACGCCTTCTCCATCTGCGCATTGCAAAAGTGAGTACCTCGATCACTGATTAAGGCTTTCGGGACACCAAAACGAGCAAAAAGACTCTTAAGAAACCGAACTACAACCCGGGCATCATTCGTGGGTAAAGCATTGGCCTCAACCCACTTTGAAACATAATCTACGGCCACGAGTATGTACTTGTTCCCACGCGAAGATGCAAACGCTCCCATGAAATCAATGCCCCACACATCGAAAACCTCACAAACTTGAATAGCATTTTCGGGCATTTCATTTCACGAAGAGATGTTGCCGACACGCTGGCAACGATCACAACTCCTCACAAACGCATGAGCGTCCTTAAAAATCGAAGGTCAATAAAAACCAAAATCAAACACCTTCTTCGCAGTCGAACTCGAACCGTGGTGATCTTCTTAGCATCTACAAACCTCCAAATCAGCTGATCAGCACCGATACGGAAAAGATACGGTTCGTCCCATAGGTTGAACTTAACATCAGCAAAGAATTTCTTATTTTGCCGGTAAGGCATCTTCGGTAGATACCAGTCCGCAAGATAGTTCACGAAGTCAGCGAACCATGGAAAACCATCCTCCTGTGCTGTAAAAAACATGAGACTCTCTGTCGGAAAACCGTCATCGATCCTGACCCCCGAATCTCCTAACTCCGCTCCCTCTAGACGTGAAAGATGATTGGCCGCCACATTCTCGGCCCCCTTTTTTCACGGATCTCAATATCAAACTCTTGAAACAACAGGATCCATCAAATAAGACGAGGCTTAGCATCCTGCTTGATGAAAAGATATCAAATAGCAGATGGTCCGTGTACACAATCGTCTTGGACATAACTAGATAAGACCTAAATTTATCGAATGCAAACACCACTGCTAAAAGCTCTTTCTCGGTGGTGGTATAACTCTCATGTGCACCATTTAAGGTCCGGCTAGCATAGTAAATAGGATGGAAGTGTTTATCCTTCCGCTGTCCAAGAACCTCTCCGACTGCAAAGTCGCTCGCGTCACACATCAACTCGAATGGCAACGACCAGTCGGGAGCAATCATGATCGGGGCGTTAACGAGTTTGTTTTTCAAAAGATCAAACACCTCGATACACTACTCTATAAAAATGAATGGAGCATCCTTCTCCAGAAGTTTGGTCATGGGTCTCGCGATCTTAGAAAAATCTTTGATGAAGCGGCTGTAGAACCCAGAATGACCTAGAAAACTCCGGATGGTTCTCACAGAAGTAGGCAGGGGGAAATTAGAAATGGTCTCGACCTTCGCTCGGTCAACTTCTATCCCCGCACTCGAAATCCATGCCCCAGAACAATGCCCTCGCGTACCATGGAATGACACTTCTCCCTGTTAAGGACTAGGTTGGTGTCAACACAGCGGGCCATCATCCTCTCAATATTAGAAAGGCAATGATCAAAAGAACTCCCAAATACAGAAAAATCGTCCATGAACACCTCCATGGAGTCCTCAACAATGTCGTGGAAAATAGCCACCATGCATCTCTGAAATGTGGCTGGAGCGTTACACAACCCGAATGGCATACGTTTATAGGCAAACGTTCCATAAGGACAGGTAAAAGTGGTTTTCTCCTGGTCATCGGGAGCTATCGAAATCTGAAAATACCTGGAGAAACCATCTAAGAAGCAGTAGTACTGCTGATCTACCAAGCGCTCCGACATCTGATCAATGAAGGGTAAAGGAAAGTGGTCTTTCTTGGTGGCATCATTCAGTCTACGGTAGTCGATGCATACTCTCCATCCAGTCACAATCCTAGTGGGAATGAGCTCATTCCTCTCATTGGTGACGACAGTCATGCCACCCTTTTTAGGAACCACTTGAACTGGACTCACCCAAGTACTATCAGAAATGGGGAAAATGATCCCCACATCGAGGAGTTCAATGATATCCTTCTTCACAACCTCCTACATATTCAGATTAAGCTGCCTTTGCGGCTTAACGAAAGTTTTAAAATTATCCTCCATGAGGATTTTATGAGTGCAAAACGAAGGGTTGTCATTCTTAATGTCGATAATCTTCCATGCAATCGCCTCCTTGTGCTCTCGTAGCACCCTCAACTGCTTCCTCTTCTCGACCTCCGTCTAAGCAGATGCAATAATAACTGGTAGCTTCCTCTCTTCATCTAAAAATGCATACTCTATATGGGCAGGTAAATCCTTAAGATCTAAGGAAGAAGGAGAACTCTCGACGAAAGGTCAGTCCATCGGATCGTCTCGTACGATCCCAGCATACACGCCAGATTCAGGGCCATGTGACTCGGTGTCGTCATCCAAGGACTGATCGGTCATGGCAACCTTCTCAATCTCTGGAATCTCCCTATTGAGAATCTCGGTGTCGGAGGCAGATCCTCCACATATCTCGCTGAAAAACTCCCCAACATGTTCCATGATGGTATTGATGAAGTATAAGGAGTCATCAGCAGACTAGGGGTGTTTTAGTGATTGTCGAACGTCAAAGGTGACGTTCTCATCCCCAACTCTCAAAATCAACTTACCCTCACAGACGTCGATCAATTCCTATGCAGTGGCAAGGAATGGTCGACCTAAGATAAGTGGGACACTATCATCATCGTTCATGTCCAAGATGAATAAGTCCACCGAGAAGATGAACTTGCCGACACGAACGAGCATGATCTCGACCACCCCTTGAGGGTATTTCACAGAACAATCAGCAAGCTGGATACTCATCCTGGTAAGCCTCGGCTCGCCTAAACCCAACTTGCGATACACAGAATACAGCATGAGATTAATACTGGCACCAAGATCCGCCAACGCATAAACCACCGTATCATCACTCAAGATGCAGGGAATTGTGAAACTCCCAGGATCGGACATCTTCTCTGGTAACTTTCTCTGCAAGATTGCAGAGCAACTAGAACTCAATGGGATGGAAGAGACCTCAGCTAACTTCTTCTTATTCGAAAGAATATCCTTAAGGAACTTTGCATATTTCGGCATTTGAGTGAGTGCCTCAAGGAATGGAATGTTAAGGTGAAGCTCCTTCAAAAGATCAAGGTATTTGGAGTTCTGCTCCTCATATCTATCCCTGTGGAGTCTCCTGAGATATGGAACTCTAGGTTTATATACTCTCGCTGGTGTGCCGGGTAACTGTTGGTTCTCGGCATGTGCTGTACTTCCTGGGTTGCACCTCTGATGTATCTTGGCCGGCTGAGACTCCGTTTGAATCTCCTCGTCCACCTGCTCCCCTCCATCAACTGCAGGCTCCTCAACGACTCCTCCTCTAGTCGCCTCCTGAATCACTGGCTCATTGTGTGCCCCTGCATCGCTCCTCGTCGTCACAGCATTTGCGAATACCTTCGGGTTTTGCTCGGAAGTGTACCTGGCGGCCTCTCATTTAGACGACTTGCTATTTCTCCCATCTTCCGCTAGAGATTTTGAATTGACGCTCCCTGATTTCTCATGAATATTGGCTCGTGCTCCCGAAATTTCTCTTGGGTCTCTTTGTGACATGAATCCTCTCGAGTCATTAGCTGTGACAACATTTGTGTCTACTGGGCCATCATCTCCTCTAAAGTGGGCTTCTTCTCTCCGCTACTCGCTCCCTCACCGGAATCCTGGAATAGACTCTGACACTGCTGGAATCCGGACAGATTTATGTTCCTCCAGTTGGAATTTTGATTGCCTCTCCACCCTGAATTATAAGAATTGAACGAGTTTTGATTTCGGTTCGGATTACTAACAAAGTCAATCGCCTCCTCCTGGAAACCTACGAGGCACTGAATAGTATCATGCCATCCTCTACAAATCTCACACAACTTGCTCTTCACCTGCAGGTCCTTCACAATCTTCGCTAACGCCTCAACCTGTGCCGCAAATGCGGTGCTCGTGTCGACCGAATGCATGTTGCGTGATATGGAGTCAACGGTCTTGGTGCTCTTAGCGGCTGGTCGCTGATATCCACTCATGGCTAACCCGTTAAACAAAGAAATGCACTCATCCGTATCCTTCGTCGTCAACAAGTTACCTCCCGCAATCGTGTCAAGCATACTCTGAGTCGCGTACGTCACCCCGTTATAGAACTTCTCAACAACTTCCCAGTCTTGCAGGCCATGGTTCGGACATAAAGCAAGTAGATTTTTGAATCTCTCCCATGCCTCGTATAAACTCTTAGTGTGCTCCATCTGAAAAGAATGAATCTGATTACAAGCGAGCAGCCTTAGTCGGAGGATCATATTTCTCAAGAAACTGGGCCTGCATGGCGGCCCAAGTAGCTATGGAGCCCTGTGGGAGAGACTCGAGCCACATACTCTCATGATCAACGAGTGAGAATGGAAAAACGTGAAGTTTGATGGCATCTTCGGATACGCCGGCAAGATGGAAAGTGCGCAAATGCGAGTAAGATGAGAATGTGGGTTTTCATTGAGCAACCCGTGAAATTGAGCAGAATGCGAGATGGTGTTCAGAATGTTCGATGGAATCTGCCAATTTGAGTTAACTGCGATGGCTAGTGGAACAATGCTTGATCTCGCGCCCGCATCGACCGGACAGGCCCGGTCTGCAACTGCCCTCCTCGGTGGTTGTGCGTCAGCCATAATCATATCCCTAATGACAAATTCAGAAAAAGTAGCAAAAGAAGATGCATTACCAACAGACGAAGAAGAACTGGAAAGTGGACTGGTATGAAGTCTCTCACGCAACTCTCTCTGGTTCGGGAAATCCTTTGGCTTCTGGTGGTCAAAGAGATCGAGTATGTCGTATACAACTATTAAAATTAACAAAAGAAACTAAAATTAGCTAAACTATTTTAACTAACAAGCAAAGCAGAAGGAAAAACTGGTAGAAAATAGGGTAGGTCCTAACTCGAGTCGTTCTCATAACGTCTCAAACCGTGTCCCCGTCAACGGCGCCAAAAACTTGATGTGTGTCTAATGAGTGTTTCTTTCTACGGGAATCACAACTAAGCTTTAAATTTAAAACGGATTATCCTAATAATTCGACACACAACCGGAAAGTGTACCGATCGTAGTAGTATAGAACTAAGAAGTCCGAGTATCGAACACAAGGACACGTGAAAACGCCTATGATTACTAAACCTTAGACAAGACATTCCTAAGAATAATATTTTTTTTATTTGATATAATTAAAACTACTTGACATAAGTTACTTTAACTAAATTAATTAACTTAACTTAACGAAACTAATTGAAACACTTAGCGAAACTTAACGAAGTTTTAACAAATATGGAGAAAACGTCTACCTAGGTAAGAATCAAATTGACGGTCTAACAAGCAAATGGATTGAATGATCTCACGACACCGGTATCTAAAGATGACACAACTAAGGTTCGCTCAAGCTAGCTAGATCACCTCTCGGTCTTACTAACAAACCCTAACTTACACTTAATAGATTTTAAAAACAAATCGGACAACGATTACTAAGGTGTTCTAATGCCGACTCTTCTCTCGGACTCACCGACACTCGACCCTAATGGAAATGAATACTACACAACCAAGTATAGAGGAACAATTCAACTTAACACAAACTAGATCAACTAACCGCTCACAAACCAAAACCCGACAAGAATCGAACTCGCTCTCGCGCAATTCTAATCCTAGCATACAAAGGCAATGAGACGAACTTACTTCTTATCACCTCTCAATCTCTAAGAAGGTGCTTATCCGCTGATTTTTAACAATAAATTAACTTAACAAAACCCTACGGTTATATCTACCGCAAACAAATTCTAAACACCAATTAAAGAATAAAACAAGCAACAATTAATCAAAACAAATTCAACCAATCAAAGCAAGAGGTTTATGAAGTATAATTAATAAAATCTCAGCCACTAAACACAACCTAATTCGATATTAAACCAAACTTTACAATAGTAATTCAAGTCTTTTGATCAAACAATCCATAAAACTCATCAAAACCGAACAACTATAATCAAACCTAGGTAGAACTAACAAGATTAGCTACTCTTGTTATTTGGAAAGCAACAAATACTCAATAAAACATTCATATTACTCATCCAAATCATAAGTAAACTCAATCCACAATCAAGTATAATCAAACACAACTTAATCCTTAGCTCAATTGCAAAATAATACGATTCTATGATAAAAAAACAAAGTAAATATGAACCATAAACCAAACCAAAGTATATGGGGATGTAGTATAATGTTCTTGGCTGCTCTTGGATGTGAAAAACACTTAGAAACACTTGTAATCTTGGTTGCAACACTCCTTTCTTCCTTGAACTTGAAGCTGCCGATCGGACTCCACAAAAGCTAGGGTTTATAACTTTTTTTCTTCTTTTCTTCTTGGTGTAGCTGCTGATTTCGGGATTATGGGGGCTCTATGGGCTGCTATGGTTTGTTATTTTATGTTATTATATAATAAAACATGCATGGGCTTCACACAAATGGATACGGGCCGGGCCTTTAGCTTGATTCTTCAAGAATAGTGCATAAAAGGCCTCTAAGTGTCTTGAAAAGCTCGGTTGTTTTCTCTTTAAACTTGTAACCTACAAAATACATATTCATGTAATATCATACTAAAACAAGTTAAAAACATTAAATATTAGATAAATAAGTGATTAAAACAATGATAAATAGCGCGGAAAACTAATGTGTTTTACAACACATCAATTAATTAAAAATAAATGATATTTGTTCTTTCATTTATAGAAATACGAGTTATATATTTATTTTTTAGTTAAAATCGACCCAAGTTCACCGACTGGATGTGATTCTGGTTGAGATTGACCATCTTTGATTGATTCTTAGTAAATAGACGGAATTAAAGAAACTCTTCTCGGTGACATACCTTGTAGCGAGTCTTTAGAGAGTACACGGTCTTGTATACTTTTACAACATTGTTTTTAGTTGGTACCTTCTGCTTACACGTTTATTTTTAGTTTTGAATCCTTAAAGATGTGGTAATTCGGTCAAATAACAAGTATGTAATGTTTATATTTTGAAAACAATAGTTATATATTAATTGCACTATTTTTTTTCCTTTATATAGTATACTTTTATCTATATAGATTATTTTACTAACACAGTATTTGCTTTAACAGAAGTCATATTTATATATGTAATAATTTAATTTGATAAGAAATGGAAATTTGATTATGAAAAATAAACGTGAAAAGTGTGATAATATAGAAGTGTATATATTTGAAAGGGAGTATGTATGATTCCTATTAGTGTTTTGAAGATGGATGAAAATCTAATGTGGTGGTTGATTATAAAAGTTTGTGGCATAATTGTATAAATTCTTCTTTGACACTTCCAATTTCATAGTTTTATTTTCTTATATATATTATTAATGACTTCTTATAATGAATTTAATGTTATTTTAGAGAAGTTGTTTGAAACTTCGGTTACGTATTTTAATTCCACATTAACTATTAATGCACAATTACTTACTAGTGAAGGGTATTTTGGTTAAATCAACAAATTTTCAATTGCTAAATAATTCTTTTAAATACTTTATAAGCTATAAATATACCGTTTATTACAATTTATAATTTGTATTAAGCAAGCAAATTAAATGCTCCTCCCCTTAATTCATATTAAATTGACAATATATAACAGTAATTACACACAGGAGGCAATGCTCACTCTTTGTTCTCTCATGGAGTTTCAAACAATTTTCAAAGAAGATCCATCACACCCTCTCTCATACAACTACTTGAAACACGAGCCCGAAACCGAAGATGTTTTCCCAAATCAAGATTTACAACAATTAAACAATTTTTCTCTAATGGGTCCATCTTTTCACCCGGATTACGGGGTCCCTGATTCTTGGTATGACCCGTTTAGTACGTTTTCATATAGATCGGGTTCAGATGACCTCGAGCTTATGCCATTTGAGCTAGACAATGGTTGTTTGACCCATGTCAACAAAACTTTTGTGGGTGCATCTGACTTGGACAATTTTGTGCATGTGTTGGACCCGTCCCTAGATCATAAGCCCTTGTGTTATAATGAACCGGACGAAGGGTCGTGTGTTACGGGTGAAAATGGCATCAAGAAAAATAATGGAAATCCATGCAAAGGGAAAAACAAGGCAAATTCATCAAAGGGGCCATGGACTAAAGAAGAAGATAGGTAAGACACAAATAGAACTTAAAACAATTTTAAGTAAAGAACCATAACATAATTGAACGGCAAATGACTATGTATAAAACATTTACTTACTGTTTTAATGTGATAGATAAAGCGATTATATAATCACAAGATCCTCTCATACTCTCTCTCTGGCTAGCATTACGTACAAGTGCTTATGAGTCTATCACACTTTTCTACTTAAAATTATTGGTTTTCATTGATATAGACGAAAAGATGTTTCTCAAACGATTGGGACTTGTTAGGGTATCCTTTAAGATCTTTAAATTTGATCCGTGCCTGGCTTTTCAAAAGCATCACCAAGTACTACAATCTATAGGAACTAAATCAAAATGATTTAAGTGGTACAATTGAGGACAATGTTTTGCGTTGTTGACGTGTTCCTATACATTATTTTCCTATGTTTGTTGTGTTTGTAATAAAGATTGAATGTTTGTAGGATTTTAAAGCAATTGGTGGAAAAACATGGAGGAAGAAAATGGTCACATATTGCTCAAATGTTGAAAGGAAGGATTGGGAAACACTGTAGAGAAAGATGGCATAATCATCTCAAGCCTAACATCAACGTATGCATCATCTTTTCCTAAAAAACCACAAAATTTAAAAATATTTGTCATAAGTTTATGTTTTTTTATACATGTGTAAAGCCCAAAACCCAAAGCCGAATCCTTAAACAGCCGAGTAGGACATGTGGGCATGTGGCAGATTCGCTTTGAATGTCTTATTCATTATAACTAAGAATTATCATATTTTAAAATTAGCATTAAAGGATTGCTCTAAGTTAAAAGAATACCCTTCTAACCTTTAGAAATAAAGCCACCTAAAACAAGTAAGCTTATCTTGGTCAACCGGTTTTTGATTAAAACAAAGACTTGAATTGACCTTTTTCTTCCTTTACTTGAATTAATTCTTCACAAAATCCAGTTTTATTTTCTTTGACAATTTTATGGGTATCATTTTCGACCATCAGAAAGAGTTTTGGACAGAAGAAGAAGACAGTATATTAATCACAACCCATGCACAAGTCGGAAACAGATGGTCAGAAATAGCCAACAAGTTGCCCGGTCGAACCGAGAACTCCATCAAGAACCACTGGAACGCAACTAAAAGGAGGCAATACACCACCCGAAAATGCCGGTCCAAATGGCCAAAACTACAGCAAGGGCAATTCCAGTGCCTGATTCTCCAAAACTACATCAAGAGCTTAAACCTCCCACGCGGGAAATCATCCACAAACAAAACCAAGACCGATAACAGTACTATCATTCAACACAAGTTTTACTCGAGTGATGGATTCATAATACCAGACTTTGATTTCAGTGAGTTGCCCGAGTTTGCACTTGATGAAAACTTGCTTCAAGAGTCGCCATTCGACCATATATCTCCGGTCAACCAAGGCAGCGATAGCGATGGCGACGGTCGTGAGAGGAAACAGATTGATTTAATGGAGATGATATCACAAGTCAATTCCTAGCTGTCGTTGGTTAATACATATACAATTATACACATATATAATTACTTTAGATTGTCTAAACGAATAATTCATATGTGAACTGACTTGATAATGGATCCTTGATATGAAGTAAAGAAACAAATTATACTGCATAAAAAAATGTACATGGTGATTTAAGATGGGTACTATTTTACCGAAGCGTATCCAACGATGATTGTAGGGATGTGCAAAAACGGGTCTGAACCAAGTTTTAAAAAACCAATTCCTGGTTCATAATTAACTACCAATTTCATTCAGTCCGGACCAATTTCATGCCGTTTTAGGTTTAATTCGTTTCACCTGTGAGTATAGAAATACTCCAGCAAGGGCAATTCCAGTGCCTGAATAAGATGAATGAAACAATAATTTTATAAAATATGAAAAGAAGTTAAACTTGGATTTATTTACATGAAGGGTATTGTGGTAAATAAAATTAAAAAACTTACCTATGGAGTTAGTAAGCGAGATGGGTGTTCGGAAGAAAAAGATAGAGGCTACAATTACAACCACACGCTTCACACAGTTACCCACACTGTGTGTAACTGGAGTTACTCTTTGCAGTATCATATAAGCAATCTGTGTAACAAACACTTGTTAGCATTTAAACCAATCAAAGCAGACCGTCTTGAAATGGGCCGGGTTGTGCCGATCCAGTTTAGTCAAAAAGTTAGTTTATATAAGGATTTGGTGAGTCAAATATGGTTACAAACTTTTTGGACGAAAATGGTTTTGGGTAAGCCCAATATAGCCCGGCCCGTGTACGCTCAAACAAAAAGGGTTTGTAAAAGTACCTGCTGATATGCATGAAAGCAGATTGAAGCAACTAGAGATCTAATGTACACCTGTTTAATGTTTAGCCCCTGAAATGAAAAACAATAATCCGTGGTCAGAAAAACTTATTAAAACAAATTTCGAATCGATTACTTATAATGGCTTGTTTTGAGTTGTGTTTAATTTCTAACGAGTCAAATATTGTTTTTTTGCTAAAAGGGTAATGAGCATGTAGAAAGCCACCCAAAGTATTTTATTCAAAAATTAATATTATTAGTGTAACAATCTTCTTTTGTTAATCAAAATAAAAAGTAGACAATTTAGATTGATACTCACAGCGGACTGCAGGTAAGCAGGGGTAAATTTGACTCCTTCCACTAGTAATGCAACAGGAGTGAACATAAGGAAGGACATAATTGTAATAATTGAGAAGAGGGTAATGTTGTCTAATGATTCCTGCAAAATATGGTGTTGGTTAGCTCTTGTTTTTAGATTTAATACTAACATAATGAAAGATAAAAAAAATAGTAGCCAAGTTACCTCTTTCTTAACCATAAGCTTCTTGCTCAAAACATTACGCGACTGATTAGCCAAATTAGATGCCATTGCACTCCAAAAACCAGGCCTATTACCAGAATGTAAACATAAATAGCAGTTGGAAAATAAAGTCAAACTCTTTAGTTTTATCTCCAGCGGGTCAAATAAAAAAAGTAGGTCAAACGGGTTAAAAGTTGCACAAAGTGTATGTCTAATGCCTACAGGCTACAGCCTAGTAAATCATTTCATTTTAGATAAAACTGATTATTATTGCAAATTTGCAATAACATAGTTCCGAGTTTCTGTAATCATTAAATAAACCATTATCTGTTTATAAGAAATGAACAAATAATGTAAACTTTCTGTGCTCACCAATTAAAAGAGACCTCAGTCAATGATGCAAGTATCACTCCACCAACAATTGGTACAAGGGAAGTTAATACCCAAGATGTCGGTATCTGTTAAGTGAAAAAACATCACTTTAATTACTTAACAGTGTCAAAATAAATGTATTATATACAACTTTCATATTATAAAAACACCATTAAACAAGTAAACATACCTCTCCTAGAAACAAAGTAGATAACACAACCGTGAAAAACGGTTCCATTGCTTTGATCGTATGAGTAAAAGAAACAGAAACCTTCCCAAGACTCATGTTGGTTGTAAGATTGCCTAATGTATGCATAGCAGCCAATGGAAGGATTGCTAAAAGCTGCCAAAATGTAATCAAATTAGCTTCAGACGAAATATAAACTATGCAACTGATAAATCAGTTTCTTTATACCTGTCCACGACTAACATTTGGCCATTTATGAAGATTCAAAGCCCATGTCATAAATATAATGGAAGTCCCAACAGCAAGCTGAACTGCAGTCAGGGTTACTGGATTCGGTAAAACTTCAAGAACCTGTAAACCAACAATCAAAATGAACCGGGCCTCTTTGTTATTCAGAAATAACTTACGTTCTTTTTTTTTTTTTGTTTTTCATTAAACTACTTAAATTACATTGAAATAGAAGGTAAGCGGGCAACAAGTTGCGCCGCTAGTCCATCTGATTGTTTTGGTTTGTATTTTATCTTTATAATTAGATCATAGGGCTTTAAGAATTAAAATATGTGATTAGCCATGTAATCAGCCGGTAGTCACTGTACATTTTACACTACCGCGGTTGGATTACACAACAATTAGACAATTACACGAACAATATTAGTTCAGAAAGCAGCCTATAATCAGTATCAACTCTCTATTAATCCAATGAAAAGGTAAAGCAAAATGAATAATACAACGGATAAGATTGTGTTCACTTTCATTTAATCAATCAAATAACACCAACCCTGTAGGTTCATAATTATTATAATGTCTACTCAAATATATCAGGTCAATTGTGCGAGCATCATAAAAATCACCAAGGACATATAGGGCGCTTTTTTGGAGGAACCCCCCGTCGCCTGGTGATGAAAGGAAATAATAATAAAATAATAATGTGCGTGAAAATCACCCCTACAACACCAATACACCTCTAAACAAAAATAACCCCGTTGCTGACTAGTAGTCGCATATCACTTTACACATAGCATAACAGAGCCTGAATATATATATACAAATTACTTAATTTAGCATAATTTCAGGCGAGGACAAAAAAGTGACATGAATTGATTCTCCAGAGTAACTCCAAAAGAATGAAAGAACTAGATACATGATTCTATGCAAGTATGAGAAAGTGATTGTATTTATGGTTGCTTTTAAATTAAATCACTGTTCACGTGTAGCATCTAACTATCTATCATACACATGGATCAAATACCTAATAATAATAATAATACTAATAAGCAAGAGAAGAGAAGGAAGTAATGAATGAATTAGTAGTACCTGTTTGTTATAAATGTTGAAATATATATTGAAGAGATACCAGAGGCCAAACAACACTCCAAGCACTAACGTCTCCGTCATCTTCGACTTGTTATTCTTCTCCTCCTCCTCCGCCGCCGGCACGTCGTTTTGGCGGGAACTTAACGATGCCGCTTTCACTCCGTAGCCTTCACGTGATCTGTGGTCTGTAACCACCACCGGTGTCGTAATCCAAACCCTAGGCAGCTTCCATGACGAATACGAGTAACGAATTGATGATGATTCCGGAAATGAAAGGTGATCATTGGGTCTGAAAAACGAAGAAGACGTGTGATGACGACGGAGCTTTGGAAGTGAAAGTGTGGTGACGGTGGCCTCAACCATCAACAACAACGCCACCAAACCAAAGGAGAGTCTGATTTGGTGTCTCTGCTGACTTTTAATAGGGTTTATTATTATTAATTATATAATCTTATTTTATTATTAATAAGTGGGACACTGGGACCAAACCACGTAAATGTATATTTAACTTACTTTGAAGGCTAGAATATATATATATATATATATATCCCCTTCATATCGTGAGATTCAAGAGAGAGTGAATGGGTGAAGCTTGTGGTGTAATGGTCGATCGAATGTTGTTGAGATGACAACTTCTTGACTGTCTCTTGCTCAAATCGCTCTTACATGTATATTATACTTTGTTGCTTTAATGGATTAGGAATATTTAGGTGTAATTTGTGTGACAATTAATATAACATAAAAATATATTGTTGTTAGTGAGTGACAATAATAAATGCAAATGTAATGTTTTTACCTTAGTCATACAAACAAACAAGATAAAATAACTTGCTTGCCTTTGCAGTTGGGGTGCTCAACGTCGTTGTTAAGAGGTTAAGTGGGATTATTTGTTTTTTTTTAAATATTATTTTCTTATAAGATAGTAATACTGCCGATTATTTATCTTTACATAAGTTCACAATCGTAGTTTACTTCACCACAACATATCAAACTTTGAGTAAAATGTGAAAGCTCGGAATACTTATGTAACATCTACATGACGCATACATAGCGAACTCACATTTTATATTGGGGAAAGTGAATACGTGATGTCATACATCCAACCTTACACGCAAAACTCACCAAAACTACGTAGTTTTGATTAGAATTAAACAAACAACTTTATTTTTCCTTTAGCCAAAAGTCACAACACAATTTTTGCATCTGCTCTATCCCTCGTTTCTGGCCAGTATCCTCTCGAATGTTCACATATATGGCATCTTTAAATTGATTAAGAATCACAATTACCCACGAACCCTAATAGTTTATCTATTATTACTTGTTATTCTAGTAACAAATTCATTACTGCTCACGAACCTTAAGGTTTGCTCAATTCCATTTAACTATATAGATACCAGAATCACAATTACAGATATGATTGATATATTCTCAAAGGACAATATTTTAAGCAATGTGTAAATCCATCTTTAAATTAAAGGTAATAAAATCATGAGCTTGAGTGCAATGATCTGTGATGCATCTCAAATAAAAAATGTTAGTTAAATTCTTAACCTAAAATCAATCAGTTGGGCCTTCATGATCAATTCCAATTCTTGCCACTAAGAAATTTTGCGAATTTTTTTTATTGAAATAGAATATGCGAATAGAGCAAATGTTAGGGTTTTCTGATAATCTCATAATACTAACTTGCATAGCCATATACCAAATGTTTCACTCTGAACCTTAAAAGAATTTTGGATTAAAAAAAAACAATGAAATAGGTATCGATGTTGGGGTAGCAAGAAGAAAAGAAGAAAGGTCAGTGCAAATGGAGATAGTTTAGAAATCAAGAGATTTAGTTTATATTTTTAGAGATTTTTATAAAAACTACGTAGTTTTGGTAAGTTTTGCGTGTAAAATTAGGTGCATAACAACACCGTATTCACTTTCCCCTTTTATATCCCCCTAACACATAGGCTAAGCAACAATCTAGAGTTATAAGACACTATGAACTTCTCTGCAATTGATTACATAAGGCTAAGGGTAGTGGGGATTGGTTGAGCCACAATTGATCCAATATATTTGCGCCACGTAGGCAATGATGTGGCACAGGATCAAATCCCTCAACCAAGCCCCAGAGGGTGTAGTGGTCCAGGTAATCCGGGGCTTGATTGATTTTTTTTAATTATTTTTTTTTGTTATACACAAAAATATAAATTAAAATACTTCATTAAAACATAAATAAAATGGAAAATAAAAATATAAATTTAAAATACATAAAAATAACATTTTTATTTTTTTTCCGCCAATTAATCTTTTTCTTCCTCCATTATCGTTTGATCGGATAGCGGTAGGTGGCTAAAGTTTTTAGCTAGAAATGCCAAACTCTTTAACCGATTTTTTGTATGTCGAGCTTCACTAATCGAGAGGAGGGTACTTGACAATTCGTTAAATTTTATCTCGAGCTTCACCAATCCCACTTCTCTGGTTTTCTTCTCCTTACCTTTTTGGGATTGTTCTGCGGGTTTAGCCGGCTCCGGTTGTGTGTTGATATTACCGTAACCCGAGCCCGATATGGTTTTAAATTTGAGAAACTTAGAGAGGTTTTTAAAGTATTAGAGAGAAATGTAGAGAGTTGTGTGTTATTGTTATAAAATGACGTAGTTATTTATAGTGGGTTTGAATTAAAAAAATCACATTTAATAGCCTCCAACGGCTATTTTTAATAAACCAAAACCTCCCAACGGCTATTTAGCCCCGCGGTCACAGCCACGCCGGCCAACCGCGCCCCCAACCACCTGAGGGGTGTAGCGGTGTTCACGAGCCACGTAGGCGGCCACGCCCGTCGCTCACCCCACATTACCCTCAGCCTAATAATATTATTAGGTATGCTTTTGTATTTATTTATAGTAATAAACTACTGTATTTATTGTAATAAAATATTTAATAATGCGCTTTGAATAAAGAAATATGACAAGTGAAAAGTTCCAAAAAACTTTAATCGCCTTTACATATTTTCTTTATTGGTTTGCTTTGTTTTATTACGTGGTAATTTTGGTATCTATATTTCAAAAATGTCAGCTTATGAATATAGAACAGGTATGAGTCCAGAGACATAATAATATAAGTTCGTTTGACCGAGGTTTGTTGGAATCAATGACTCTTCAACGCATTTATCGTCAAATGGATTTAACTCTTGTCTGTTTCCGGTTATTCAGATTATTTTAATAGTTATAAATTCAAATAAACTTTTTAAATGGAATTCGAATTTGAAACCCGATTCAAATTGAATATTTCAATTCCGATTGGTTTGAGGAAAATAAAATAAATATGATAATAAATAAATATGTATACTTTCCTAGAAATTATATATAAATCAATTTCATATTTTCAAGTTAAATCAGTATGAAAATCGGAAGTTTGAATTCTATTCAAAATCGAATTTGGAATTTGGTTCGGATGTGACAGTTCAAAAACCGAATTCCTGTAAGCAATTCAAAGTGTGTTCGATAAGAATTTTGTATCGTTCGATTCTAATAACGTAACGAACCCATCTTGTTGAGTCATGTTATTATTTGTACAAGGAAAAGACATATCAAACACTAAAATGGGTTTTACTTAGTCCATGCGTTACACCGGAATAGAGCTCCTATGTGATTCTAGATGGCATGTGAATTGTAGCGTAGGTTGATCGGTGGGAGTGATTGTTGGGGATGGAGGGGGTGGTGAGGCGGCGTTCATGAAGCTAAGAACGCAAAATGGTGGATGATATTTTACATTTATACATTTTGTATGAAGTTTAAATAAGTAATGTGTCAACGAGGTTGGTGAACCATTGTCAAAGGTAAAGCCTATACAAACTTTGGGTTGCAATGGCTTGGTAGGTCTTGGATTTAAATCCCATAGATGACAAAAATTAAATGAAATAATACTATAAAAATGTTAATAAAATATTTATTTATTAATAAAAAATTGTTTATTGTTAAAATAAACATATGGTTTATGGAGATGTACCTTTTATATATACACACACATAATGAATGAAGGGTGATTTATGGGTAGTTGGTTTGGACCACATAGTAATGGTTGTCTAGTTGTCTAGTTGTCTAGTTGCTTTGGACCACCTAATCACCAATGTTCACTTTGTAGATTTAATTAGTATTATACTGTATAAAATTTAATTACAATAAGTTCAAAAACAAAGAAATTTAAATTATTGCTAGCATTTAAACACTTGAATACGTATTTTGATCCCACTGTCATGTTTGGGATTCCTTATTTACACCTCCTTTTGACTAAAATAAGGAGTTTTTGATAAGTTACAATTTTCAAACTTATCAAAACTCCTTTTTCCTTTTTTAAAAACTTAAAAAAGTCACATTACCCAAACACATTTTTAACTTACATAAGTTGATAAGTTATAAGAAGGTAAAAATAAGGAATCCCAAACACCCAACCACCTTTTTGGAATATATTCCTCTTTGGTCCAAGCCCAACACAAGTCCAACTTCAAGGATTTTTGTAGCAACAACTTTAACGTAAATAATTCAAGGATGTATAAGTTATGGATGTGATATACAAACAACACTCCCTTGATATGATGTTCGTATAAGCCATGTATTATAAATACACAAGTTTCAAACTTATAATGAATTAGTTATTCAAACAATATGTGAGTTACTGAATGGAGTAACAATCGCACTATCAAGTAGCAATTCCTTTCACATTCTACAAATTAAAATCTTTGAACTTTCTTTACTTTCAAAACCAACCACACAAAGCCTTTGTTTATAATTTTACTTTTTTTTGCTGACCCAATTATGAGTAGATGCGCATCGATTATGTATTAACATTAAAAATGATAAATTATGTCATTGCAGCCACATGTTCATCAAAGTGGTTTGAGGATTTTGTCCAAGACTTGTCTCTTAGCGAATTTTAGTTTCAAATTCAATAAGCGTTTGTCATTATAATAGAAAGAATATTATTTGTTTTAAGGATCAAATATTCAAACTTGCGTAAAAAGATGTTGGTAAATATTATAACCTTTTAGGAGAGACACCGCTGCCCAAGCTAATGTCGTTCAATAAAAAATGATAAACTTATTTTTTCCTTTTTAGAAAAGTTGGATTTAATAATCCAAACTATTGTCCATTAGCCAATAATAATAATCTATGCTTACAATTTGGCCACTGACACTTCTAACTCTCATTTTCGTTCCCAAGAGTATTCTAAATAGGATAATTATCGTAGAGTTTTACTTGATTTCTACTTATATATTTGCAGTATGCTAGTTATGAACGAATGGAGAAACATGCAAGCGAAATCAAATATAAATAAAGTGAAAGTCAAATATAAATATGATAATTATGCTACTGAGATTACTATTGACAACAAAACTAAAAATTAAGAATGTTGTTGGTCAAACTGTATATATAAACATTTATTGATTAATGCGTAATAGTTTGAGTTACTAAAATTCAATTATCTATTTTTTTAAAACAAGACATGTTTCATATAAATAAAGGCATGTATAAATGAAAGTACACTGATTAGCTCTTTCTCATAACACTTAATTCTCCTTTCTTCTCAATATACTTAGACCATCCGTAGTGGTCAAGTTTTGCCTGCGTTATGATGTATAACGCCGGGGGCGCACACCCCCCCCGGCGTTTTGAGTTTTTCTTTTACCTGCGTTTTCTATAAAACGCGAGAAGTGGCTCAAAAATCAAGAATATATCCGTTATATATGTTAGAGCATGCTTGTTGGGTGGTGGTGACTGGTGTCCGGTGAAAGGTTGGATGTTTCCGGCGAATCGATGTTGTTGACGGTGATGTTGTGGCTGGTTTTTTTCCGGCGAGTTGATGTTTTCCAGCGAGCTTTCCATGGATGGTGATGGTGACCGGCGCGTTGGGTGGTGGTGATGTGGTGGTTGATCACCGGCGAGATGAGGTGTGGTGGATGGCCGGAGATGGTGATAGATCTGACAAATGATGTGCTCCACTATATATTATTATTATTATTATTATTATTCTTGTGTCTAGAGGTGTCCAGAGATGATGGTTATATATTATTTTTTTTTTGAGTTAATGAATTATTATTTAAAAAAAACAAAAACAATTAATGGTGATTGAGCGTCACGTGGCGCATAACGCCCGGGGGTGGGGCTTTATGACTACACTCTATTTTTGTATAAAACACCCTGTTTTTGTATAAAACCATAACTCTGGCTGGGCGCCACGTGTTGCATAATGCCTGGGAATAAAGCTTTATGACTACACATGGTCTTATCTTATACCATCCTAATTTTGATAACGGGTTTCTTTTTCATCTCATATATGTTATTTCTAAACCATTTTTTAATAAAAGAAAAAAAAAATGGGTACAGGTTTTCAATACACGAGGTGCAAGTTTTAAATGCAATAATAAATAGAAAAGAAATGAATATATACATTGGATATAAGTTTTTTAAAAAACGTCAAATTACGGTTTGTGTTCTTTTTTTAGTTTCTTTGGTGTCCTTTAAACATTTTTTCCTACACGTTATGTCCTTTACACTAACTGGGTTAGAAAATCTCAGTTAAATACTCTCACGTGAGACGCATGTGAGGGCATATTGGTCTTTTCGTCTACACCTGCAAAAAGTTTATATAAAACTATCTCTTTCTTCTAGATTTCATCCACCACCACCAAACCCACCATCAACATCCACCTTCACACCACCATTCAACCTCCAACAACAACCACCGCCGCCTTCACTAACACCATCACCCGCCATCACCCTTCCTCAACCATCACCCAACCTTAACCACCTGCCACCATCGAATCTAGCACCACCATCCCTAACCGTTCACCACCGTCGCATCAAGCACCACCTCTCCGATTTGCTTCTAAACCTAATTTATTCACATAGTAGTAGTAGTAGTAATAATAATAATAATAATAATAATAATAATAATAATAATAATAAAATTATAACATAATTAGCCTGAATTGGAACAATGAAGTCAGAAACCGATACGCACAATTCTGTCTCTGTCCTTTCCGCTTGGTGGATTTGGAGACCACCAGATCTGACGGTGAGGAATTAAGCATCGAGTCGGAGTTATCAGTCGGCTCTTGTTTCACTGAATAATCGGTTTGGATTGGTGGAAAAACCGAGGAAGGTTCCGACAAGTGTAACAGCTTCACCGCCTGGTTCGGCGGAAGCTCTAGCAGCGCGGTGAAGGAGTTGCCGAACTCTGGCAGTGGTACCACCGCCATCAAGCTTTGTATCTCCTCACCGAATTGAAACGGTGCCATACAAATAATAATAACTGGAGTGGTGGTGGTGGAAAGTGAGTGGAGGTGGGGTAACTGATGTTCTGGGATTCGCATATTTTTCCCAATAGACCGCCGATCCAGCCGGTCCGGCCGTAGATCAAGAAATTCCAGAACCATTCATTTGGTTCTCAGGCTATTGGATTACAAAACCCTAGGTTTGATGTTGATGTGGTCAAGGTTATGTTTGGGCTTTGCGAAATATTTTGTGCTGGGAGTAAGAGTTTGGCAGCCAACATGAGATTGAGGAAAAAGAAAGGCGCGGTGGTGGTGATTTTTCCTTGTCGCCAGAAAAATGAGAAATGGGAAAAAGGAACAAGGTTGGAAGTGATGGTGTAGAGAGAGAAGAAGACGAGAGGAGAGAGAGAGATTGAAAATGGTTTTTTTTTGTTTTAAGTTAATATTATATATATTTTCTTTTCTTTTTTGTTTAAATTTAAGGATGCATTAAAATTACAATTATGCCCCTCACATGTCTGGCACATGTCATACTTAACTGAGTTTTTCTAACCCAGTTAGCGTAAAGGACATAACGTGTAGAAAAAAAATGTTAAAAGAAATCGCCTGCAAAAAAACTAAAAAAAGGACACGAACCGTAATTTGACTTATTTTAAAGGACAAAATTTGTAATTCTGTCAGTTTTTAATACATAACATACATATTTTTTATGTAAAAATAAATAAACTAAGTATTGTTTTTAATTTTAAAAAACAATCAAAAGATTAAAAAACGATAAAAAAAACTTGAAGATCTTCCAATAAGTCGTTTTCAAGTTGGTCAGAAGCTTGAAGATCTTCCATCTTATAAACCAGATGCAGGGGTGGAGCTCGTCAATGCTGTGAAAGCCATGGAGCTTCGTTCTCACTCTTATGTTGAGGCCATGTCTTCTAACAACTCCAATTTTAAATTTTAGGGCTATATTTTTTATTTATTATTTATTTATTTATATATTTTTTTTGTTACATGTTATGTTAAGACTAAGGGTAGTGGGGCTTAATCCAAGCCCAAGTGATCCAATATATTTATGCCACGTAGGCGTTGACGTGACATATGATCAAGCCCCAGAGGATTTAGTGGTCCAGTTGATCTGATGCTTGATTGAATTTTTTTTTGTTATACACACAAATATAAATTAAAATACTTCATTAAAACATAAATGAAAAGGAAAATAAAAAATACATAGAAATAACGTTTTTATTTTTTTGTCGTCAATTCCTTCCGAATATGATCTTTTTCTTCCTTCATTATCACTTGGTCGGATGGCGGTAGGTGGCTAAAGTCTTTAGCTAGAAAAGCCAAATTCTTGAAACGGTTTTTTTTATATCGAGCTTCACCAATCGAGAGCGAGTGAGAATGATGTGTTATTTTATAAAAGACAAAATGGCAAAACTCGTCCTTTATGTTTGCACATTTTTTCAATTGTCGTCCTTTAGCAAACTTAATGACAATTAACATCCTTTAAGTTTCAAATCTCTATCACGTTACGTCCTTTGTCACTAACAGAGTTAATTTTTCTTATTAAATCTGGTCATGTGCCTTGCACATAAGGGTAATTTGGTCTTTTTATCTATTTATTAAAAAACAATTAATCTTTTCACCCACCATTTTCATTCTCTCTCTCTCTTTAACATTCATCATCTTCACCTCCTCCCCCCCCCCCACCGCTCTCTCTCTCTCTCTCTAACATAGAACTACCACCATCACCAAGCAACCACCACAACCAGCCACCGCCACCACCATCATTTTTCACCGCCATTACCACACATCACCTGCTGTTGCGACCACCAATTTCCATCGGCATAATCGATGGATCCGAATGATCTAGATCACTAACAATCATCAATCATTAACCGGAGTCATTCTGCTCACCAATTTCCAATCATTAACAATCATCAATTTCCACCAAACTATAATTTTATTTAAAGCTTTACAATCATCAATCATTAACCCGGGTCAGAACCTTTAATACACGGATTTCCACAGGTTTGGGTCGGGTCAGTCGGTGGATCCGAATACTAAGACGGCGGAGCAAATGATGACGCTAACGAGGTTGTATTGGAGGTGGGACCATAAGTGATGGCAAGCGGCGGTGATGGTTGATCTAAACTCCGACGGTGACGACGGTGGGGTGGGTTGAGATTGGTTCTGGCCAGTAGAGGAAGTCCGGCAGGCGGCGGTGGTGGTTGATCTGAACTCCGACGGCGACGGCTGTGAGGGTGGGGCTGAAATCGTCTCCGGCCATGGTGGTCGGTGGGGTGAAGATGGTCAAAGATTCGGAAAGTTAAAATAATATAGAAACGGATGAAATTTTTTATGGTGGTGGCGATGGTTGTGGTAGATCTAGGGTTTCTAAGATGATGATGATGGGTGGTGCATTAGTGTTTGGTTGTGGTGTTGAGTGTTGACACTGGGTAATATTTGGGGAAGAAGATGGTTAAAAAGAAAAATTTTTATTTATATAAAGACCAAAATTTTAAATTAATTACACAAACAACCCCTGGGGGTAAAAAGACTAAATTTCCCTCACATTAGGTGCACATGACTGGATTTGACGAGAAAAACTAACCCTCGTTAGAGAAAAGGACGAACCGTGCAAGGTTTTTTGATCTTAAAGGATGTTCTTTGTCATTAAGTTTGCTAAAGGACGACCATTGAAAAACGTGCAAACATAAAGGACGAGTTTTGCCATTTTGTCTTTATAAAATGGGTTTGTTACTTAGTGAGAATGGTATGGTTTGTAATTAAAAAAAAAACTTTTTTTTAAATATAAAGCCAACAGCTATTTTTTTTATTATCCCCACTAGCCGACGGCTAGTTTGCCCCGCGGTCTCGTCCACGCCCGTCGTCCGCGCCCCCATCTGTGGCAAGGGTGTATTGGTGTGCGCGGCGGCCATGTCGTCCACGCCGGGCCAGCCACGGCCCACTACTCTCGGCCTAATATGTCACGCACCTACATAAACATCACCATCTACCTATACTATTAAAGCAAGACCATTCTTCCACATGTCATTCACTCGATTAGCCAACTAGGATGCCAACTAATATTAATACCATTTATAGAATTACTAACAAAGTTACAAAGGTAACTTTAAATATTGTATTAAATGAGGTTTTTTTAGCTATTTATGAATTATAAAATTTTATTTGAGCATGTTTGGGATTGGGTTTGAAAAATGCTTATTAGCTTATTGGCTTTTTCAAAAAGCCATTTTAAAAAGCCATGATTTGGGGCTTTTGGAAAACTATTTTTTAACCCTATTAAAAAACTAATATAAAATAGATTTTTATAATTGTCACACACATTTTTACTTATTAGCTTTTTAAAAACATTAATAAGCTAATAAGCATATTTAAAACTCAATCCCAAACATGCTTTTATCATTATTTAATCCATAAGGTATGTTATTACGTATATTATAAAATTTAATTTATTTTATTATTTTTTAACCATTCTTGTATTACACGGGCTATATCCTAGTAGAAAAATAAAATACGAACTAGAATCCATTAAGAATCATGATTTTGTTATAAACTTGGACCAACAGGCCTCATCATCTATAAAGTAGTGGGTCTAGGCAAATATACCAAAGACAATAAACAATGATCCACTATTCCAATTCAATTTAGGGCCTTCCAAAACGCTCATCGCTCGAACTAGCTCGTCGCTCGCTCAGAAATTGCTCGAAAAATGCTCACTCGTTTTTTCGATCGATTGAAAACGAGCCGCTCTGCTTGGTTCGATTTGTAAACGAGCCAAGCAACGAGCAAAGGCCTGTTCGGTTCGGTTTGGCTCGAATATTTTTAATTTATTTTATATATAGTTATATATGAAAAAATATATAAATATATAGACAAAACACATAAATATAAGCTTACAATTATTTTTACCTATTAAAATATTTCATATTCCGTCAACTTTATTGTTTTATTTGTTCGATTCAAGTTTTTAGAATGCTAGAAGTTTGTTTACATTATCATTATATCTCACTTCAAACTTAATTTTAATAAAAATTTACAATATATTACACGTTTGTCTAAAAACTACTAATTTATTATAAAATATATTATTTACAACCTTTAAATTTGTTTATTATTGAAAATTTTAAAATGAAAAAGAAATAAATAATGCTCGAAATCGCTCGATGTTCGATCGAAAAATGCTTGATTCGATTTTGGTTCGTTTCAGTTTTCGCTCAGTTCGAATTTCAGCCGTTCGGTTCGGTTCGATTGAAAATGAACCAAGCAACGAGCAAGCCTTCGCTCGGTTCGGCTCGGCTCGTGAACAGCCCTAATCCAATCCAATCCAGAACCTAACCAAAAACAATTTATATGACAAGAAAATGCCTTATGGCATATGCCATTTGATAAGCAAATATGCAACCAGCCAACTAGCCACTAGCAGAACCGTCGGCGAGCACAAGCACACACCAGAAGTCCAGAAGAACAGAACATGGTTAGGGTTCAAATCTATCAAACTATACGCAAGTGGGTCCCAATATTTTATAATTTTCCCCTTTCCTTTCGAACAGTAACCTGTCTACTTAAAATCACCTAATTTTCCAAGGATTCAACCCAACCTCGATTCGTTTTCTAGTCTTTTAACCAAGTTTCTTGGAGTAACTTGTTAAAATCGCCTATAAGGTTTAGTCACTTTTGTGACTTTCGTTCACTTTTTTTTTAAACCCTTTAGGTTTCTTATTTGTTGCCAATGCGGCAATGCCTTCCAAATAAATAACTTCCTTCATTCCCATCATTAACTTAAGGGTATTTTGGTATTTTACCTTTAAAGTTAAAATGGTTGTTCATTATATAGCATCTTCAATTCATCATCATCATCATCATCATCATCATCATCGTCTATGCATCAAATATTTCGTCCAACATCAACCACCACCCACTACTAGGGATGAGCATGGTACCGGACCCGAAAATCCCTAATTCTTGGTACCGGTACCGGTATCGGTACCGAAATATTCGGTTCGGTACCGGTACGGTATCGGTACTGGGATTATACCGGTACCGGAGGTAAAAAATCGGGAAATACCGGTACCGTACCGATCCCGAAACTTAAAACTTTGGTACCGACGGTACCAAATCGGTACCGGTCCTGATTTTTCTCATCCCTACCCACTACCATCATTGTTCTCAACAGGTTGTCCCAGATAAACTTTTAGGTCGAAGGCGAAATAAAAATGGTTCTAAACTCTTAAGTAAAAGAGTTTTCTTATTAGGTTTAAACTATTAAAATTTAAAATTAGCTTGTGCGGTGTGAAAGAAAATGATTAAAGTAGGCTTAAATGAATTGAATAATCAAGTTTAAAATTAACAATAAATACTTTTAAATATAATAGGTTAGAATTGGTGTACTTCTGATTTTTATTGGCTTTTTTTATGGTCAGTATGAATCCCATCCCCCCCCCCCACCCACCCACCCCAACACACATATCATATAAATATGATGTCCAAATAAAATACCCTATGTGTTGTTTAGTTTAATTTCCATTTAATATTCCTCAGTTTTGCCCTAGTGGTATGAAGACTTGAGTTTTTCTGTTGAGACTCAAGTTTGATCTCTACTTGTGTCACTTTGGGTGGATATTGACAATGGATTATCTGAGTTAGGCCTTGAAATATTGTCAGTTTGGATCGCGATCCCACCCGGGTTATCGTACTACCGTGTGTTACGCCTGAGAATACTGCTCTTGTGGCAAAACAATGACTGTTAAGTGTAAGCCGGCAGCATAGTGTCCCGAGGGAACGCCCAAGCCAAACTCTAAAGCCAGTGTGGGGCCCGGTTAATATAACATAGTCTGGCCAAAATGAGACAGCGGAACTCTCCAAATTTAAAAAACGTGGTATCCTAAACACAATAAAGTCGTCGTTTTAAAAAAATCCATTAAACATACTAGCCATTACATCAAGCGGCATTGAAACTATTACATATTGGAATTTGAAACAGAAACTTGAAATACATTAAAAATGTATATACAACAAAAACAATTGCAATTTGCAAGTGCATACTCATCATCAGTTGAAAGCTTTAGTTTTTTTTTACTCCGCTACACTGATTTGAAGTTCCATTATTTCTCTTTAACAATACAAGAATGATGTCGGTTAATCTATGACACGTCTCATGTCAAACCAGCCAATCCAACGACATTTGGACCCTTGCTTAACCATTGAAGTCATTTTGGTCGAGACTAAAAAGAAACTCACATACACCAATAACCTTGTTTGAATAACCGTAGAGACCATGGCCATGGTTTCTTCTCGTCCATGATGTCCTTACAACCGTTGCTTTACCACAATAGTAAAAATCATTCTTCGATCAAAGAGGAGAGCGGCCGATCGACGTGGAAGAAAACATACTAGTTTTAACTTTGGGAGTGCGGTCGCTGTACATTAATGCCTTATCGTACAAACCGTATGCGACAACTTCTAGCGTCCGATAAAAAATTTAAAACACGCGCCTGTATTTTTCTAAAAGGGTAAGATCGTCAAATAGTCTCCATTACTCTCCATAAACATCCCTAAAATCACTCGCCATAATCAACCTCTAATCAATAGATCCCGGCGAAGATTAAGCGTACTCAGAAAACTACTATAAATCAACTGAACTATACTACATTCAAGCGTAACGAAGATAGATAAAATGATGAACCCTAAGTCATCTGCTTCGAGGAAGGAACGAAGATAACAAAAAAACCAAGATAGACCTCAGATTAATGAGAAATCTGGTGTTTGTTTATGATTCCTGTAATCGTTTTAGGTTTTAACCGTTGTTTTTGTAAGAGGTTGACAAAAATCTGTAGTTGTAATCATTTTAGGTTTTAATTGTTTGTATGATTTGGCGTTTAATAAGCGTTTTGGGATGATTTGGGTTTAATCATTGGTTATTACCTTGTCAATAAATATGTGATTTTAAGCGTTTGATAAGTGTTTGGGATGATTGCAACATTTGAATCTGGCCAATTAATGTGAATGTAATGTTAAGCGTTTAATAAGCGTGTTTGTGATGACTGTAACAGTTGAATCTGTCCAATTAACCTGAATCTAGTCTTAGGCGTTTGATAAGTGTTTTGGGGTGATTGCAACATCTGAATATGGCCAATTAATGTTAAGCGTTTAGTAAGTGTGTTTGTGATAAACTAAACAACTGGACCTGTCCAATTAACTTGAATCTAGTCTTAGGCGTTTGATAAGCGTTTTGGGATGATTGTAACATCTGAATCTGCCCAATTAATGTTAAGCATTTAGTAAGCGTGTTTGTGATAACCGAACAGCTGGATCTGTCCAGTTACCCTGAATCTAGTCTTAGGCGTGATTGTAACATCTGAATCTGTCCAATTAATGTTAAGCGTTTAGTAAGCGTGTTTGTGATGACTGAACAACTGAATCTAGTCTTAGGCGTTTGATAAGCGTTTTGGGATGACTGTATCATTTGCAACTATGCAATTAATCTGAGTATAGTCTTACGCGTTTATTAAGCGTTTAATAAAAGTTTTATGTGTGATTTAGTTAAGCGAAAAGTTAAAACAAAACAAGTTGATACTAGAGTGAAAAAGCTTAAAACAAAACATGTTGAAGCAAACTTTGATTCGGACTTTGAAGCTCCAATCAGCAAGTTGTTAACAAATAAGAGGAAAGATGTAGAAGACAGTACCTCTGACTCAGACTTTCAAAAACCCAATAAGAAAGTTGTTATAGAAAAGAAGCCAACCGAGAGGATACAAAGGAAACCGTTTGTTGAATTTATAAACAAAAAGTTCCAAGTCAGATGTGCACCATTTTAGACAGAAGTAGACCAAGATTGGGGGATAATGCAACTACAGATTTGTTCAAAATGTAACATCCCGAAATTTCTAAAATAATATTAATTATATTATTTATTGTTGGTGAGAAAGTTTATTCGGGTTAGTGGGAAAATAATAAAATAAAGTAGGAGTTATTATGAGTCGGGCTTGTGTTGGGTTAAGTAATATGGTTAATGGACTTGGGTTAGAAAGGAAGGAAGATGGACCATGGGCTCAAGCCCATGACCCACATATATAAACCTTAAATCACCCATTAATCCTTTCATTTACACATATTCCATTACACCACCCAAAACACACCCTTAAGCTCTCTCTAGTTTCTCTCTTTTCTCTAGCCGAACCAAGATAGAAAACCGATCCCGATCCAAGGTAATGATAGTATGATGTTGTATGAACTCAAACCCGTTAGATTTAGTCACGAAATGACGAGCCACACCTTTAAACCGTTGAAGTCACGAGATCCGGGTGGAATCGGGTATAAACCGAGCCTAAGATGAGCTTAGGGGTCACCATTGCTCAGATCTGGATCGAACGGGACGAAAAACGGTGAAAACGGTGGTGAAACGGCTGAGATTCCATTTTTTCGGCAAGGTCCCGGTTTTCCGGCGAAGGCGGCGCCGGAAAGTATGTACGAGGTAAGGGAATGTCAGAGAATGTTTCTGACATTCTCTGACCTAACCCCAATTTTTTAACGGGGAGTTAACAAATTAGAGGTAATTCGCTAATGGGGAGTTAACGAACTAGGGGTGATTCTTCAAGCGATTCGTTAATGGAAGCTTAACGAACTAGCCTTAGTTCGTGTCCCAGTCGCTATGAAAGAGATAACGAATTAGAAGGTCCAAATTCGTTACGTGGACTGCTTCGTTATATGGACTGATTCGTTACAAGGACCAGTTCATTATAAGGTCCAATTCGTTTACAGGACCAGTTCGTTAGAGGGTTCAATTCGTTAAAGAACCAAGTAACGAAATAGAAGTTTAATGAAATGATAGAACAACCCCTGGACTTAGAGAAAGAATGATTTAATTACAAAATAGCCCTTGGACTTTATTAATTTATGGAAGATACCTTAAAGGATTAAGAGGTTAACAATAAAATATTATCATATAATCCTAATGGAAAATGTGTTAAGACAGTTAATGTAAATAAAATATTAACCCCAGCCAGGGGCTCTGCCCCTTGGACCCCGCTAGGGGCTGCCGCCCCTAGAACCCTGCTGCCAGGGGCGCTGCCCCCGGACCCCCGTTCGTTGAGGGTTATAATTAAACTAGAAATTCGATATGGGTAACGATGGATAATTGATACGTGAAATTGTTATACAGTTAGTCGCACACAACTAAAGAAGGTAAAAACTATTAACGGTGAACGTAACCACGTTCCGGTGAGTTTCTAGCCCCCATTTCCTTGTTATGTTTTGGGGGCTGTGTGCATACTCGATGTGAAGTGTTAATACACTTACCTTAAGTGGTAAGTGTATGCTATAATGTTTGATGTGATATATTTATATATGTTATGAATGGATGTCTGTTGGTGCGTGAACGATCTTCGGATATTGCGCGTACCGTCATTCGGGAATGATCCCCAAGTGGTCATTAGTGTGTGTAAATGTTGTGATGTAACTTGGTTAATATGTAAATGATGTAATGATATAAAGTGTGTGGTAGACAAGTAGAGGTAGGGTGTGATAGAAGTAGCAAGGGACTACTAAGGGTGTTAGTGGCATGACGATAGTACATGGTAGGGTAAGCCTATACGTGCCTTCGTTATTAAGTGGCATAACGTGAGTGCGTGGTAGGGTAAGCCTATACATGCCTTCGTTATTAAGTGGCATAACGTGAGCACGTGGTAGAGCAAGTCTCTATGTGCTTCCGTAAACAAGTGGCTAAGTGGTTAGGGGCAGTTAAGTGGTTAAGTGGTAAGGTGAACAGATCAGACAGTGGACTATGTGTCTTCGGATACGTATATGAATGCATGTAGTGGTTGTATGGTAAGTTGCTTGATTAACTAGAACTCACTCAGCGTAGCTGACTTTTAGTATGCACGCACATGATCAGACTGAAGAGCTAGCATGAGGATGGCTCATGGCATGGATTGAACGGCTAGCATCTGAAGATGGAAGAGATGATGTTTTAAATATGATGTTTTATGTTATGGTTTTAAAGAAAGGATTTATGTATTGTATCGAATGACTAAAGATTAACGTTTCTGCGAAAGTTTTAATTAACTCTAATATGTAAAACCTGTGTTTATGAGTAAATCCGACGCTAAAGTAGGGCTACCGGGTACGGGGCCTTACATAAAAATCAATTACCGACTACAAGAATAAGTATAAAACACGTGAGAGAGAAGTTAACAGAAGATCAAGGAGTTGGTGACTTGTTTAAGATTAATTTCTTTGTGTTGTTCAACACATGTATAGGATTTATAACAAAATCAACAACAATCAATCAACGATTCATCACCGAAATCGATAAACTCTCAGATATTACAATTATGGACTGGTGCAGCTATGTAATTGAAAACCTGAAGATGACAAAGGAAGACTGGAAGGATTTCAATGAACAATACAACAGTCCAATCACATTTCTTGTGATGCTTTACACACATGAGTACCAGAAAAGATATGGTCCATTTGGGGCTCCGATCACAACACCCGCAGTCAACTACATAACAACAACTCTTGCAAAGATGGAGATATACTTATATTATAACGGACCTCCTTTAGAAGATGATTCCGAAAATGAGGAATACGCTCCTGCGTATGAGAATGTTGAAACGGTTGGTGTGGCTGCTGATGTTGGAACAACAAACAAAGGATTGGTTGAGCCTACAACTGATACCGCTGATGTTGGAACTGCTGTTGGTAAAGTTGATGTTGCAGCTGCTGGTGACAAGATAATTCCTAATGCTGCTGCTGATAATACAGTTGATGTTGCTTCTGCTGATAAACCTGCAGATAAAGAAAAAACTATTGATAAACCTGCAGATACAGTTGGTGAGGCAGCTGCTGGTGATAAATCGATGCATCAGGCTGATGCAGATGGTAAGAAAACTTGTTATTTTCTTCTAATAATATCTCACGTGTATTTCTTCTAACGATACATTTATAACAAAACATTAATATATAATCAAAACAGATGGGGGGAAGTGTAACAGAAACAGATAATGCCGATCACACTGCCGAAGGAGAATTTGATGACGATGATGATACTTATTCACATTTGACTTTGCAAATGCCATTGGGAACACACACGCAAGAGCTGGTAGACTTTTATCTAACCCCACTTCAGCTGTCTGGGATGTCTGCTTACCTACCACCAAAAGAAACAAAGGAAGAGAAGGTGAGGCATTTGATTTATTGAATATCTTAAATTAATTAATAACTATATTTCATTTTACAGTCTTGAAATAAGGCAATGGATAAAAAGTTGGAGAAACTTGAAAAACTTTGCTCAGAAATCAATGAATTGGTCCGTAAAGGAAAGGACAAACATCTATCTAATTACAAGATCTTTGCTAGATGTTGTGAATGGGAAGATATATTCAACAAAAATGCGGTTCCCAAAATACAAGAAAGTGAGACCATGAAAAGAAACACTCCCCTTAATTTAGGTGAGAAAACAATCTAATTCTCTTTCAAATTTCAACCATATGCACTTCTATAAAAAAATATATTTATATATCTTTGAAAGTTCCCACTTCTTATATAGCTGACGCAATTGACTCAGTTCATTCAGACGTTGTAGTTGGAGATGCAGTGGTTGGTTCAGATGTTATGGTTGGTGATGAAGGTATTGGTACTATTTTAGTTATAGTTATACTAAAAACGCTCAACTAACTCTCATATCTAAATTTTTTACTCCAGAGGTTCCTGAAATTTATAATCTATCTAAAGAAAAGAAAAAATTTGGGGCAATTGTTGGTGATGCAGGGGTTAGTGATGTGGTGTTTACTGATGAAGGGGCAACTGTTGGTGATGCAGAGGTAACCGTTGGTGATGCAGTGGTTGGTAATGTAGGGGTCACTACAGGGGTTAAGGGAGCTCAAGAAGGTATATAATTTATAAAAACTTCTTCTATACACCTTAAAAGCTCAACAAACACTCACATTATTATTTAAAAGATTATATGGCAGTTGCAGCTGTCATTGGTAATGCAGCTGAAGTAAACAACGACGAAAAAATTATGGTAACATAACTAAAAAGGAATAATAAACTTGATTCTTGCATGTGCTAAGGAAGGTATTAATAAGATTAAATTTCTCTTCATACAAATAGAACGCTCATAAAACGCTCACGTTATTATGTTTATATTTATATGAAAGATACACAAGTTGGATCAAAAGAGGACAAGATGGAAGACACTGTTGCAAATTCTCCAGTGTGTAGTGAAATTTCTAAATAACCTGAAGGTATCAAATTTTGTTTCAACATATTCATGCATAATACGCTTGTTAAACGCTCATACTTATTGCTTTACAAAAATCTACAGCTACCTCACTTGGAGATGATATGGTGCAAGTTCATACAAATGCTCATGTGTCTAGTGCAGTTACTAGTGAACAAAAAGGAGGTGAAATCAAAGATGATGTTGATCTCATAAACACAGATGGAACTCTAGAAGATATCCTAGGTAAGACACATAAAAAAATGCAATATTTTATAAAAATAAATTTAGTAAACTGCCATAGTGACTTGTCTTTATTGTTTTTCAGTTAGTAAGCAAGTTGATATACCAAGAATCAAAAGTTGACACTGGTTTGTATCCAAGTGAAAATTTCATAACACCAACATATTTCAAAGATGATACCCAAAATTACATCTCCGGTATCATTATTACAAGAAAATAAAGACAAAAAGGTTGGTGAAAGAAGAAAGAAAGAGGAAGTTAGCTCTTGCTTTGAAATCACCATATCTTTTAAGAGAGGTTGACATATTCACAAGTGTGACATAGGATGAAAAAATAATTGCATAGTACATATTTTTTTGTCTTGAAGACACATGGGAAGAGGTTTTTAAGTCTACTTACACAGATTCATTTAAGGTGATTTTTGAAAGTTTTTGTCCTGGTTTGTATTTAACAACAAATGCAATGGACGCATTATGTGAACTGATGAATTCTGAAGAAACGAAAAAAATCTGCAGAATCACCATTCAGGTTCTTCTCTACAAGCACAATGCTGGTATGATTTAATCTACCTATATTCTTTAAACTCTTATGAAACGCTCATTAAACGCTTAATCATCTACATTTCAATTCTTATGCAGACAAGTGACCATTATAATGAGGCATTTGGTCACACAAACGAATAAAGACTCGAAGTGTTTACGGACAACATTGAAACACAAATGATGAGGTGTGATGTCAAATCAATGAAGCAAGTTGATATATTTCTCGTGCCAATTCTACAAAAGGATCACTTCTATGTGATTGCTTTCAATCTTCAAGCAGGAGTGATAGAGTTGCTTGACAATAGTGCACATCGGGAAATACCAGACTACCAGTCGATAAAAAGTTTAAAAGGCCAGAGGACAAAGAAAAAGCGATCAAAATACTTTTTGAAGAAAGATACAAGAATCCTCAAATCCTGGTAAATTCTCAACAAACTCTCAAATCACTATTATGAATTTGTGATATACTTAAGTGATTTTGATTTTTTTAGAGGAACGTCTTTTACATGTATCTTAAGAAGATCAATCACCCTATTGCTGATCGAATCCAAAAGGCGGCAATCACTAGATTAAGGATGTAATGGAGAACAACCGAAAATGGAGTAGATTGTGGGGTTTTTGCTATGAGACACATTGATATATATGATGGGAAGAAACCATGGATGTGCAAATTTTACAAGTAATGTCCTAAACAAGTGAATCAGCTAAAATATTGAGGTCAAAGTATTTGGGCAAAGTCCTCATGTCAGATGTAAACCCGAAAAGAGATAGTCTTATCGAGAAGGCGCAAGCTGTCACACCCCAACCTACGGCGGAAATGCCGGGGCGCGAACTGATTACTCACAGTTTTATAAATGTTACTATCGTGCAACATTTATATGACAATGTCTCTTAATTAAATTAAGTTTTCAAATAAATCAAATACAACAAATACACAATCCATATCATATAACAATACAACTTATATCACAAATGATCTTGATTAATTATTTTCTGACTTAAATTCTTCACTAAGTCTTCACCAACCTGCATTAAGTTCCTACGATAACCTGCATATGCGTATAAAATAGAATTTTGTCAACAAACACATATTGAGTGAGCAACACACCAGTTTAAATGTATATATAGTGTATATATATATATAAGTATTGCAACAAGTCATATGAGAATAACAAATTAACCAAATGAGCAAGTATAACTGAGATGTCGAGAAGCACAAAGGCTATAACGACTGGCGTATGATCATACTAGACTGAGATTATGTTGGACCTCTCCGAATGCGGAAGCATATAAAGCAATAAGCACATAAACAAGTAAGGTATAAGTTGTTAACACATAGAACAATAGTTGCAGTTATGAGTATAAGTATATATGAGAAATATAATTTACGCATATGTCCCCAAAACGTGAAAAACGAGTAAAAAGAGGGGAATGTGGTACTCACCTCAATAGATGAACAAATGAAATAGATAACAACTAGAATGACGATTCACGGAACTCACGTGTTAACGATAAGGCTTAATAAGGAAAATAAAAGGCGGAGATACTAAGTAAACGAACTAGATCGATTAAGGAAGCACGATAATTATAATTATTATTAAGCAATATTATATTCTTTTTAATCATACTTAACATAATATTTTATTATATATAAAGTTATTATATGAAGAACTAATAGTTTGCCAAATTATAACAAAGTATATTGTAATACTTTATTATATATAAAGGTATTATATAAGTAAAACATATCTTCAATAATATTACTAGTTTATTAATCTGCTTAAAAATATATTATAATAATTATTATATAAAAATATGATACATCTTTAAAAAGATTTATTAGTTTGTTAAAACATTTAATAAGTTTGTCCAATTGTATATATATTTATATAAACAAAAATATTAGTTTATGTGGTATTATATATACGTATACATACATATATGTATATCTAAATACACATATATGTACATACACGGACAAAAGACGTGAGAAAATAAATATATGAGATCGGTTTCTAGTAAAATAGTATATTTATTCATTATTAGTATTAATATACATATTAAATGGCTTAAAAAGAATTAAAACAAAGAAAATCCAAATAAAACGGGGGTGCAGGGGATCGAACCCACGACCTCTGCCCCCACATACACATATGCTAACAGCTGGCCCAAGGGCGACGTGCATTATACAACCAGCTTGCTTTGATAATAAACATAAACAGATTTTGAACCCAATTGATCAAGAACCCTAGGAAAATAAATTGATAAACCCGATTACAATTAAACAAAACTAGTTTAGGGCTTTTTATCCTCGTGTAAACGCGATCAAAATCATATATCTAATTACCTTTAACGAAGATCGGGCGAGGGTGAACAAAAGCAGAACAGGGCCGGCGGTTAGATGCAAAAGAACGAGTTATAAACAGCTTTGTTAATCAAATTAAATATGGGGGAATTGTCGGCGACTATATAAGGAGTATACCTATTCATTTAATTGAGATATAATTACTGATTTCGTGTTCATCAAGGGTTAGGGTTGTCGTTTCGTTAAATATGGAAATTGGATCAAGTTTGATATTATTAGCTTGATTAAAGTGTCGGCTAGGCCGATTATGCCATACAAATATATACAAGATCAAACAAGTTTATAGCGACAATTCGGGTTCAAGAAATCAAATTGTGTATCGGGTCCAAGAAAGAGATATGGATACGGGTCTGGGTAAGGATATCCATATTTGATAATATGGGTTATAACTATATTTACAGATTAGACCCTGAATTTTGGAATTGGATACAAAAGAGGTTAAACTTTTTATACTTTGGGCTAAATTTGTCATAAATTTAAAGCTATAAATATATATTATATAATTAATTAAATAGTCCGAACATCAAATGAGTCGGTTATTTAATAAAAATATAAATCTGGAAAACCCGAGTCGTTACAGTCTCCCCTACTTAAGGGAATTTCGTCCCGAAATTAAAGAATATTATAACGAAACCGTTAAAGTTTGAGAAAAAGAAAAATTTAAAATAAAATATAAAAATTTATCATAGCACAGAACTTTGAATAGTTAAAACAACGCTCCAAATGCAAATCCGATAAGGGCACTTATATATAGGACGTACCAGCAGCGTATCCACCATGTCCTTATCATTTTACAATTGCACCGTTATCCCAACTACTTTCAATTCTCTATTATGACACACAATCTTACGCATCCTGTTTTCCATGCGAGGAATTTGATAATTATGTTCCGGACCATAATTATTTTTATTGTTGGATGGTCCACATGATTCGTCCCATTATATGGATTTACAAAACGTTTAAATAACATGATTTTTAGAAAACAATAGTTTTAAGGAGCTTTAATTATAACACTAAAAAATTACCGATATAAAACAGTTTTAAATAAAGAAATGTCTAAGACATCGTAAAGATTTAAAGATGGCTTATTAATATAAGGTTAATGAAGGTAGGAAATAAGATAGAAGTAGGTTTCAATGAACAATCTATTTAATCAAAAATAACTTTATTCATATTATATAAGATAAATAGTTCAAATAGGGAAATAATTCAAAGCCATAAAGAGGCGTTACAATACGTAATTAGGAAAAAGACAAAAATAAGGTGATAAAGATAAAGAAAATGGCAAAATTCTTCATGGTCGTTGAGTAGCTTAATGGACGTGACTTGGAGCACCATGAGGAGTTACATTCATAGGAGTTGGAGTAGTCGAGGTAGATTGATTCGGCATTGCCTGGAAAACTGGAGCTTGAACGGTTTGCAAGAAGGTTGTTTGGTGGAAATATGTCTGGTAAACTTGAGCTTGTGGTTGCGAGGTGTGGTAGTGTTGGGTTAAGTAAGGTTGACCATGATTGATGGGAGGAGTTTGAGGGACATGAGGTTGATGGGTTTGAGCCTGGTAAGCATGGGTCAAGTAGTATGGTGTAGTCGTAGATTGGGCTTGATGAGCTTGGGTAAGTTGAGGGCACGCATTACGGAGGTGATTTGAGTTTCCACAATGGTAGCAAGCACGGGTATTAGGAACACCAGGTTGATCAAGAGGGGTAGGTTGTTGCGGAACAACTTGTGCATTAGGCGGGACACGACATGTGTTAGCAAAAAGGCCATAGCGGTTACATTGGGTGCAACGACGACATAGGAATTTAAACGAATGATGATGGTTAAAAATGGGGCATGACAGAAAAAGAACCTAGGTAAGGTTTCTTGTTTGAGGAGACTTGCGGGTGATTAGGATTTGTTGCAGCAAGGTTCTTACGTTTCTTGTCGTGATGATGAGTGGTGGTAGATGATTTGCCGTTACCAGGATAGTGGTTAATGGAAAAGGTTGGATCGGTTTCATGGAGGTTCCGAATTTGGTTTGCTATCCTAGGGATCGCATCAGTTAACTCTTTGGCTATACAAGCAACTATACGGTGGTGGTGAGAATCAGACGATTAAGGTCGAGGATGACAATGGTTTCTTAGATGAGACATTCTATGAGGACCAAAAATAAAGATTTATAAGATGAATGATAAATTGAGGAAAACATTAGGATAATAAAATGTTTAATTATTTAGATAACTTATAATAACGTTGCCTTAAGAAGTAAGAGGAATTGCGTCATGAGGATTAAAAGTAAAAGTTTATAAGATGAGGGGGGGTACATAGCGTAAATAGTTGTTAAATGATGTAGTCAATATGATTAATGTGTGATGACTACATGAGGAGTTAAGTCAGTGTAAAATTTAGATTTTTATTAAGTTTACAATAAACTATAAACTAACGAAATATAAATTGTGGATGTTGCTTCTCATGAGCCTTCCATGGCAATTTGAATGGCCTAACGAAACAAACGAATAAAAATAACTGAGTTGGACAGCCCATGAGCGTTACATGGCATTTTGATTGTCCCAACTAATTAACGAATGACAATACGATATAGTTTGTCACCCCAATGAGCATTACATGGCGTTTTAACCGACCAAACTAAATAACGAACAATCGAGAGAAATATGAGTAGTTGGAGCATTCTGTGAACCACCACGTATGATGACTCCAACAAAAACATAAAACAAACTAAGAAATGGATAATAGGAGTGCCCATGGGTTCCATGGATTTTTCACCCAACTAACCATTTAAATAACAAAACACAATAATCGGGAAAACCGAGTTTAGCCACGAACCACCGTGAATTCAGTTTAAAATCAACCTTTGGTGCCGGTCATATGACAGTTGTGCTCCTCTTTGGCCGAGAGGAACTTGTCATGCTACCTAGCCTTAAGATGAAGGAGTAAAAACAAAAGTAGAGAATTCTTAAGGAATTTCCCAAAAAATAAAAAGGCAATCTAATTTCGAAAAGTTTTCTTTGAATGTTGAGGCATAGCATCGGAGTTGTGTGTGTGTGTGTGTGTGTGTGCATAACAATACAATAATAAATAATAAGTAATTAATTATCTAAGAAATCTGTAAATAATTAATTTCGAACACATAAGGCAAACATATTAGCACGTATGGGGCTCCCAAGCATATTACTAAGGCACCACTAACGATCTATCTTAAACCTTCGGCTCTGATACCAATCTGTCGCACCCCAACCTACGGCGTTAGAAAGTACAAGTCAGCTAGAGAATTGTGGGAAGCGTTAGAAAATCGCTATGAAGGAAATGTTGGAATTCGAAACTCAAAATCAAAATTGTTTAAAACTCAATTCTCGGTGTTCAAGTGCTTTAAGAATGAATCACTTGATGACATCATCACAAGATACTATCACTTGATGACATAATTGAACAACTACTCCATAAAATACACGGAGGCTGAAATTGTAGAAAAACTTCTGGATGCTCTTCCACAAAAATGGGAGATATACACAGTTTTGATGAGAGAAGATAAAGAGTTTGAAACCTTTGATTTGGAAACGGTGGTCAACAAGTTACGTAATTATGAGCTTAATATGATAAGAAAAGAGACTCCTACTGATCAGGTTCAGGATCCGGGAATGTATGCTGCAAAAGGCTCTCCAAACTCAAGCTCTAAACCTGAATCGGCTGCTTATTACTCCGGTGGTGAATCAAACTCTACGCAAGGCGGTCATGTGGTGATGAATATGGATGGAGATATATGCTTTGTAGCTGGCGGAAGTAGTTCTTCAAAACCCCAATCCTCATTCGGTAACACTTCCACTAGTTCTTCAAGTGTAAATTACTCAAAGAAGCCTATGAGTGTAAAATTTGCTGAACAACAATATGCCCTTTATGCCTCTTTCATTGCGTCTTATGAAAATTACATCAAAGGAAAGATAGTTGACCCTGCAACCTTGGATGAGGACTATGATCAGATAGATGCTGATGACATGGAAGAAATGGATCTGCAGTGGCAAATGGCGCTGATAGTAAGTAGGGTAAAACGATTTATGAAGAAGACTGGAAGAAAGTTCGTGGGAGAGAGACCAGGATTTGACAAGTCAAAGGTTCGTTGCTACAACTATCAACAAAATGGACACTTTGCAAGAGAGTGTACAAATGAAAGAGTTGAACGGAGTCATAACAGGGCTACTCAACAAAAGGGGAATGGAATTGGTACTGAAGCAAAAGCAATGGTGTCTCAACAGATTGGTGGGTATAATTGGAACATCAAAGTTGAAGAGGTGATTGAACAAGCGAATCTGGTGAATATTGTGACTGGAATATGTTACAAGGAACCAATGGAGGATCAAGCATACACGGCAGAAGTGAATGACCAACTCTCAGAGGAACAGTCAAACAGGGTTGTGAACAACATGTGGGTTGTCGACAGTGGTTGTTCCCGGCACATGACAGGTAACAAGAAATTGTTACGTAATTGGAAAGCTGTTCAAGAAGGATGGGTTAGTTTTTCAGGAGAAAGTGGAGGAAAAATTACTGGAACTGGTACTGTTACTAATGGGAGAATCAAGTTGGAAAAGGTTAATTTCGTGGAAGAGTTAAAGCACAATATTTTGAGTGTCTTGCAGATCTGTGACAAAGAATACACTGTGCACTTTACAAAGGATGAGGTACTCGTGCTTTATCCTGGTTTCAAGATTCCCGAAACCTATGTTGTGATGAAAGCTCCAAGAGAGAAGAATACATATGTGATTGACATGAGGTCAACCGAGATGGCGACGGAAGAATCATGTCTCTTGTCAAAAGCAACAGAGTCTGAGTCGGAATTGTGGCACCGAAGGATGGGTCATATCCATCTAAGAAAGATGAACTACATTGTCAAGAATGGGCTGGTACTTGGGGTTCCTTTAAATAATTTCAACTTTGAAGATCAATGTCTTTCATGCAAGAAAGGAAAGCAGCACAAGAAACGACATCACTCCAAACTGGTTAACTCAATAGTCACTCCCTTGGACTTGCTCCATATGGATCTATTTGGCCCCATAAATGTTAAAAGCCTGGGTGGAACGTCCTATTGCTTGGTTGTGTCTGATGACTACTCACGCTACTCATGGGTGTATTTTCTGAAAGCTAAAGATGAAACAGTACAGTTGGTAATTAACTTGATTACCAAAGTGGAAAATATTGTTGGGGGAAAAGTGAAATTCATCAGAAGCGATAACGGTACAGAGTTCAAGAACTATCAAATGGAGATGTTTTGTCTGCAGAAAGGGATTGAGCATCAGTTTAGCGCACCATATACTCTACAACAGAATGGTGTAGCTAAACTTCCCGTGGTGTTCTGGGCTGAGGCTGTTGCCACGGCCTGCTATATCCTTAATCGTGTTTTAACTGTTAAAAGATTAAATAAAACTTGTTATGAATTAATGCATGGTAGAAAGCCAAATATAAAAGGTCTTGAACATTTTAGGTCCCCATGTTCGATTTTAAAGACTAACTCAAAATTTGGTGAGAAAGCTGACGAAGGTATTCTCGTTGGCTACATAGTTGGGTCCTCCAACAAAAGAATCTTTAATCTATCGAACAATAAGGTTGATGTGGTCTGTAACACTGACATTACAAGTTACAAATCACCAAAGCCTAGCATGGGACCAACAGAGGCTTTCGATTATGATAAATTATTTAAATCTTTTAATTTACCTTCTCTTGAGTTTGCAGATACAGAAGAAAGGATGGCCACTCAGATGCTACTCGATGAGGAAGAGGCCAGTATGCATCGTCCACAGTGTAATGAAAACAAACGTCCGTGTCAAGTGCTGGTGAAACTCCTGCTGTCTCAAGTGATGATGACTTTTTCAATCCGTTTCACACTCAACACGATTCGACTGAAATCTCTACAAATCTTAGAGAAGACATAGAGGTTGGTCCTGTCCAAACCACCAGAATCCACAAGAATCATCCATTGGAAAATGTGATCGGTAATCCTTCCGATGGAGTCAGAACCAGAAGAAGCTTGGAAGAAAATACATGTGTGTATGCAAGCATTAAAGACACTAGTATTATGAACGAATGCTTGCATGCTTGCTTTATTAGTCAGATTGAACCAAAGAACTCTCAGATGGCACTGAAGGATAGCTCGTGGGTAGAAGCCATGCAGGAAGAATTAGCTCAATTTCACAAAATGGAAGTATGGCAGTTGGTTGAAAAGCCATGAGGTGTGAATGCAATCGGTACACAGTGGGTATTCAAATGCAAGAGAGATGAGTAAGGGGTAATCATCCGTAACAAGGTAAGGTTAGTAGTCAAAGGATTTAACCAACAAGAATGGATCAACTACAATGAAGTGTTTGCTCCTGTGGCAAGACTAGAGATAATTCGACTTTTCTTGGCCTTTGCTGCATACAAAGAGATGAAGGTGTTTCAGCTTGATGTGAAAAGTGTGTTCCTAAATGGCAAGGTCGATGAAGTGGTATATGTCGAGCAACCTCCGGGATTTCCTGATCCAGACTTTCCAGATCATGTATACAAGCTCAGTAAAGCATTATATGGCCTACATCAAGCTCCACGAGCTTGGTACGCAACTTTATCTGATTATTTGCTGGAAAATGGGTTTGTGAGAGGAAAGATCGACAATACATTATTTGTAAAGTGGAATGGGTAAGACTTTCTTCTCGTCCAGGTCTATGTGGACGATATCATCTTCGGAGCCTCAAAGATTTCTATGTGTCAGGAGTTTGAAGCGGTCATGAAGAAAAGGTTTGAGATGAGAGCCATGGGTGAATTAACTTTCTTTTTGGGGTTACAGGTAGATCAGAAGAAGGATGGCATGTTCATTCATCAAACTAAATATGTTCACGATGTGCTTAAGCGTTTTAAGACGGAAGAAAGCACCTCGTTTGACACTCCGATCTGTGTTAACCACAACCTAGGTGCTGACTTCAAAAGTGATGAAGATGTGGATCCCACTCAGTATCAGACTATTATAGGTTCTTTGATGTATTTAACTGCGTCTAGACCTGACATTATGTTTGCATTTTGTCTTTGTGCTCGTTTTCAAGCTAACCCAAAGGAATTGCACATGAAGGGAGTGAAGAGGATTTTCCGGTATCTTAAAGGAAAGCTTAAGTTGGGTCTCTAGTATCCAAAAGGAGGATAACTGGATCTGGTAGCATACACTGACTCTAACTATGGAGGATGCAATCAGAACATGAAGTCAATAACTGGTGGCTGTCAGTTTCTCGGAGGAAGATTTGTGTCTTGGCAGTGCAAAAAGCAGACCTCTGTGGCCATATCCACATGTGAAGCAGAAACATGGCAGCATCAAACTGCTGCTCCAATGTTTTATGGATAAAAAACAAATGCGAGATTATTGTCTGAATTTCACTCAAACTCCTATTTGCATTGGTAACACTGCTGCTATCTCAATAACTAACAATCCCGTTAAACATAGTAAAACAACACATATTGACATTCGTCATCATTTCATACGGGATTGTGAAAGGGTTGATTCAATGGATAACTTTGCCGATCTTTTTACAAAAGCTTTTGACCGGTCCCGTTTTCAAAACCTTATTGAGCTTAATGGGATGATCAATCCCGAGTAACCATGTTCATTTGGTGTTTAAACAAAAAAAACACTATCGCTGAGAATTACATCAGTAGCTTAAGTTTGAAGGACATGTTCTTGAATATGTTTGGTCCATGTATCTACTTGTAGATTCAAAGGATAGCCATTAACCTAATAACTGAAAGAAACTGGGGCGATTGTGATGAATTTTTATTCCTTCACTGAAAATTATGTCGGTTACATTCAGTTGGAGGGACACATATATAAGTATGTGTTTGGTCCTGCTAATCCACTGGATTTTCGGGATAGCCATTTACCCAAAGACTTAGAAGTGATCGGGGCGTCGGAATGTAAATTTTTTTTGGGGAAATGATATACTTTTTCAGTCTATAGCTTCTCATAAAGCTTCAAAATTGGTGTTAAATTGAAAATTGATCAAACCTTTGGAAGATGATAGATGATCTGATTTTGTGTGCCTAACGGGTGAAGTTATTAGGCTTAAAAGACTTTAGAACAGTCATTGTTTGGTACGGTAGCTTTCCATGGTGTGTAAAAGTAGAAGTGATACAAATTAAACTTACTCGATTTACTATGGAGAGTCATTTTTAAATGTGCATGTCTCCACATATATCTCTCAGAATGATAGGCAGAAAAGTGATTACCCAGTCATACACGAGCCCGTGAGTGTCTTGATCCCCGCGAATATTGTGTTATCTTACTGCAGTGATCCAGATTCGGGACTTGCAGGTGTTCGTTACAGTTCTACTTAAAAAAAATAAAATTATGTCTTATTGCCTTTGAAATTCATCAAGTCAAAAACAACATGGATTAGGCATCAAATGAGTCTTGTGAAAGCTAAATGAAAGGATTGTAAAGCCGACTCAAATGTACATCGTTTGATCAGACACTACGGGTCGAAGTCAAATCGGGGTGATCTGAGGAAAGCCAAATACGCCTTGAGAATATATAGGAGGCATCACAATTTCTTAAGTGATGTCCATCTAAATTTTGAGCCTAATTGAACCTAATCCGTATCACAGAAGCAATGAAAACCATGCTAAGTCTCATACCTGCCGTCAACTTGTTTCTCTATGTCACAATAATGCTGAACATGAATCCTAGTGACAGCCTCTTATTCAGTATGATTCCTGTTCGGATCTTTTCTTAAACATGCAGGGTATCTAGAAAGACTGAAATTTGATCTCGTCTTTTGTTTTGTATCACTTTTTTGCTTGTTTTGATTGTGTTTAAAATAAAATCTTGGGTTACTCATTCTGATTTTCTTTTCTTTCAAATTTGTTCAAAATCTAACTTCGCTGTGGTGAAGTTATCTAACCGGCGAAGTTGTATTAACTTCTCCCCTGGGTTTTTCAGAAAGTATAAAAGGAAGACAAGGGTCAATTTTGGTCAAACTCACACTCTAAACCCTTGGCGAACTTAGTCCTCTGAATAAACTCTTTATTAATCTGCTTTTTGTTTGATAATAAGGTTCGTTGACATCTGTCGATTCATAATTTACTAGTTTCGTTTGTTAATCGGTTCCTTAATGTAAGGTTATGATCAGTTTTCGTGAATAACCCTAAAAGACATTAATATTCATCGATTTTCGAATTTTTTGGTGATATCTGGACCTCCGTAGCCTTAATCGAACATCCTTATACCTGTTTTCAGTCTCTGATTGTTCGTGTTTACACTGACAAGGTTCTGGTGTTCGGCTCTGTTTATGCAACGAAGTTGCCTTTCAGCGAAGTTATCTCTAACTTCGTTGCGTGACATCTTTTGGTCACAACTTCACTGAAACAAAAAACTTCGCTACCTTCATGCTAAGCGAAGTTACAAACTGAATAAACATATGTCTAACTTAACTCGTTTGCCTTGTAGATATGGCTGCTGTAGCAGGTGCGGGTGGTACAGGTGATGATGGAGGAGACAGGGATAAGAGACAATTTTTCCCGGGACATAACATGTATGTGGCATTAGATCCAGATGCTCGTGGAGCAGACGATTACTCAGAGATTATCATGTTCCTCATTCCCTCAAGAATTTCTTATGCTATCACTACAACTCTTCCGATATCTTTACCAAATATTGAAGACTTTTGGAGAACAGTTGAATATGATTGCCGTGTTGAACCTCCAGTTATGTGTGCTACAGTCAATCGACAAGTGGTACAGTTCTCAGCTAATCAGATTAGGGAAGCTCTACAGTTCGGGGTTGAAATCACTCAGGATCCTACTGAGTTTCCAGCTACTTTCAGAAATGGGACTTTTCTTCGTATGGGGTACTCGACTCCTTTGGATGACTCACAACATAGAAAGGGATTTCTTTTAGACCAGTGGCGTTTCTTAATGCACGTGTTAATTGTGTGCATGTCTGGTCGAAAGGTTGGATCCGATGGCATGGGTGCGACGATGCAGTCTGCGATGACAGCATTGACTTATAATAAACCGCATAGCTTCAGTCAAATGGTGTTCTATGAGATTGATCGTCAGAGACGAGCTGCGGCACGGGAACGTTTCATAATGCGTCCAAGATTTTTACAGATGATTCTTAATCATGTCGCCCCCAATCTGCCACAACGTCGCCCTATCTCTTATGTGGAAAGTATAAAAAAGAGGATTTTTGCACAGTGTAGGACATCTAGTGCACGAAGCAAGGCTGAACTTCGTCCGAGGCACACTGCTTTGTTTGGGTATCTTGTCAATCCTGCTTATGTTGCTCCACCGAATGATGTTTTTAATGATCCAGCTCCGCCACAAGTCGATATTCCTCAACCACCTCCTGTGATTCAACCACCACAGGTGGTTCTAGAAGTTCCTATTGTTGACCCAGTCGTGGCTCCCTCCGAACATTTTGATCTTGAGGTTGCCTTTGGAGGGCAAGGTTTCTTTGATATGGATACGGTTGATCCAGCTGAAGTTCAAGTCTCAGTAGTTGATGTTTCTGGTGTGCATGCTTCTCTGGTTGATACATCTGCGGGTCCATCTATTGCCTCAGTGGAGGATTCTGAGGAAATGTTATCTGATTCTTCCACTGATGAAGTTGTTGAAGCTCAAAGAGTTCTGGCTGCACAAGAAAGGATCCAAGGAAAACGAAAGAAAGATTCAGATGATAGTGAGTCAGATTATAAGGATGAGATGTATGCCTTAGTCCGTAGATCAAAGAAGGCTAGAGCTGGTGAAAGCTCGAGTGTTGTTCATTTTGCCCCTCCACAGTTGTCTGGTTTGTCTACACTACCTCCATCTTCATCTGATCCGTTACTAGTGCCATCTAGTGCTCTGTCGGTGGATTTGTCAGCACCATCTATTGCACCCTCTACGGTACAGATGTCTACACCAGAGATCGTTTCTTTACCTCTTTCAATACTCCATCGGAGGTGGTTGCTATGTTTGTTGAGTCCACACTGGTGGCTACTGCTGGGTTATCTATCTCTGTTTCACCTACAGTTACTACACCATCTACATCTGATATTCCAGTAAGCTTGGGCATTCCACCGCCATATGCTTCTCACATGTCTTTTGATTTTGACACTACCTTGTCGGATTCTGAGAGGATTGCAGCTCTTGAAAGGGTTGTTGCTGAGCAGTCAAGGGTGAATGTTGTTCAAACTCAGGCTATCCAATGTCTGGTAGCTGAGAATCAACTTCAGATCGCACTTCTTGTTGAGCATGGTAAGCTTTTTGATGCCTTAAAAAAGTTCTTAGCACCTCAGGGGGAGTCTAGCTGCAAAGGTGACGAGTTGAGAACAAAGAGGAGACATGAAAGAGACGATGATCCCAATGCATCGAAATATGAAGGCGGCGAGCTGCCAAGAACTGTACAAACTCTTGGGGTTTCCACATCTCAGGGGGAGTAAACTGCTCCATCAGGTAGTGCAGGAGGTGAGACTGTTGTGGTAGACGATGAGGATGATGTGGGTGAAGATGTGTTATCTTTTAGTGAAATTGAAAAGCTTGGTGAACAGATTGACATTGACAGTGGCTTAGAGGAAGGTGAGATACCTAATGATAGTGTTGAACATGACATTCCTAGTGCTGGTCAAAAAAGTTTGTGTCAAGATGATAATGTGTCGGGTGGTTCTGAGTGGGAGGAACAGCTAAGGTGGAAAGAAGGATGTTCTCAGTGGTTTATCAAGACAAAGAAGCTAGTGGTACCTACGATATTCAAGAAGAGTTGTAATATAAAAAGTTACGCTGAATCAAAGAAGGGAATTATTTGTTGGATTTATGATGATCTACTCAAGTTGTTTGTGATCAAGAGGTATGATGGGATTCAGTACTTTGCTAATAGGTTGAGATCGTTCAATACGTTGCCTGAGTGTGAGGTGAAGGATTTGGCTCGTTTAAGGTTGATTAATAGAAGTGGGGATAATTTTGCTAGTCGGGTCAGTAAAAAATAGTGTGGAAAGAAGTTGTTAAAGAGAAAAAGTTTGAGTTGTTGAAGCCTCAAAAGGGGAAGTTGATTGAAGATACAGAGTGGGGAATGCGGGCTGATGGCAAGCCTTGGATGGTGATGAAGTACAAACCGATACGGTGTTTGAAAGAGGTTCCAATGAAGATCATGCCTCAAGATGTGTTGAAGGATCTTAAATGGTGGTATGTTGATTGCCAGACTGCTGAAGCTGTGATGGAAGATCAAGATGAACAGGAGATCTTGAGAGTGTATGATCCTATGCACTTGGTTAACTTGTCTCAAGCTAATTTGCAGGTACTCAATGATAAGAAGATCTTTTATATCCCTACTTGGAAAGACGAAGCGAAGAAATACCAAAGGGTGGTCTCAGTTTGTGTGAGACAGGGTGTTCATGCTTGAAGACGGAAGATACGGGCTTTTTGGATTACAAGACACGACAAAGGTGTAAGAGAAATGAAGCTACTGCCAAGGGGGTGTCTGTTGGTGCATGATGCCAGTAGTTCATTTATCTCGTGTCTATTGTGTCTGTAATCGTTACATTGTTCTTATGTTTTGATGAACGTGTTAGTTTTATTATTGGGTTTAGCGAACTTTTGGCTCGGCGAAGTTAGGGACAACTTCGCCTAGGGTGTTAGGCGAAGTGGTCGTAGTATTTAACCTAACTTCCGCCGTTTACTTTGGTTAACTTTTGGCAGATTTGGTTTGTAAGAAGTAGAGATACTTGTTTGGTGTTTTGTCTCTTTACATCGATATAACAAGTAATCATTTGTTCTTACGTGTTTTGTGTTATTTACGTGTCTCTCGTGTTATCACTCGTATCATATACGTAGGGGATTCCGCACCCTAGTGTTACGAGATACTCCTGTGTAGATCCGGCTGGAAACCTACACATTAATACCCACTTAGTCGGAATAGCTTTCTTGACTCTAGCGGGTTTGTCGATTAAATCCCAAACACCCAAACATGCAAATTGTTGTAATTCTTCTTGCATGACTTCTACCCAAGAAGGATCTTGAAGTGCCATACTAGGCGTCGTTGGTTCAACTTGGGATAGAAAGTAAGTGAATTTAGCAACATTTACAATTCCAGAAGAATGTAAATCTGCATAAGCACACAATACGTTATTCTCACTTGACGAAACAACTTGATGACGTGTTTGAACGCCCACATCAAGTTCTCCAATGATGTTTTCCTGTGGATGATAATTATGAATCCGAAGAGTGGGATTCTCAGGAACAGCAACATTTTTGAATAAGTTAGTGTAATGTTCTCCAAGCTCAGGAGATGAATTATCACATTCAACTGTATCAGAAACATCAGGAGTATCATCAGAAGAAGAAGAAGCCTTATCAGAAAAAGCTGGATCATTAGAACATGAAAATCTTGGAATGACCAATTGATCTTCAAAGTATGCTCGAACCAAGTCTTCATCTAGTTGCTCAGTTGATGGAGTAAATGAATTAAATAAGCCATCATAATCAAACATCCAGTCAGGGCCTTTCCCTTGAGAAGGTGTGGTGTACTTTTGATAGTCCACATGGTACCATTCCTCAACACAACCAGAATTGAGATTAAATACCCTTTTCTTTGGAGAAGCATACCCCAAAATATATCCCTCGATGGCTTTTTCTTCAAACTTACCCACATCCTTCTTCAACATCGTACAAGGACATCCAAACGGGTCCAAGTACTTTAAGTTAGGTTTTCGGTTGTTCAAAAGTTCATTACTTGTCTTCTTGAGTCGTTTAACAGTTCGAACCCGATTAAGCGTATAGCAAGCTGTATTCACCGCCTTATTCCAGAATTGGACTGGAAGCTTAGAATTAGCAAGCATAGTTCTTGCAGCTTCAATCAGAGTTCTATTCTTCCTTTCAGCAACACCGTTTTGTTGTGGTACATAAGGTGCACTATATTCTTGGTGAATTCCTTTTTGAATGCAAAAGAAATCCAATACAGTGTTCTTAAATTCAGTACCACTATCACCTCGAATTCTCCTCACTTTTTGCTTGTATAGTGATTCGATCTTAGTGATTAGGTTTTGTACCAGAACAGGTGTTTGATCTTTTGAACTCATAAATAAAACCCATGAGTATCTTGAATAATCATCGGTAACTACAAGACAATACCAATCTCCAGAGATACTAGCACGATTCACAGGACCAAAAAGATCCATATGAAGTCGTTCAAGAGGAGTATCAATGGAATTCAATAACTTAGACGGACGTGACTTTTTCTTCTGTTCACCTTTCTTTCACGCAACACAGTGGTCAGATAATTTAAAGTTTTTCTAAGAAACACCTTCGACTAAGTCATTCGTCATTAAATAATTCATCTTTCGAACATGAATGTGACCCATTCTACGATTCCATAGAATTGAGTCCTTCTCGGTTGCTTTTGGGACAAAATATGTTTCGATAGACGTTGATATTTTAGAAGTTATATTTAAGACATAAATATTATTTGATCGAGGTGATAGCATGACAACCATGTCCTAGGGAATCACGTATCCCGGTATCAAAATTAGATACTCTTTATCAGTAAATATCGTTGTGTACTTCTTGTCACAAATTTGTGACACACTTAATAAATTATGATCCACCTTGTCACAGTAATTGGCTTTTTCAAACGTAATGTGACCATTTGAAACTTCACCATATTGTGTTATCATGCCCCCAGAATTCCCAGCAAAAGCCACATAACCCCCTTGAATATTTCTCACATTTGTTAAGAGGTCGAGATTTCCAGTGATATGACGAGAACATCCACTATCCGTTATCCAGTTTTTCACCCGACACGGTCTTGGATGTACCCTACACACAAAGTAAAAGTGATTAGTTCAAAAAGGCAGCCCAGGCCTCAGTCTTGGGCACCTTTTGAGTTTCTCTTGGAACATTAACTTGAACAGAATTCAACTGTTGTTCAGCAACTTGAGAATAACTTACTGGCTTCTTAGACTTTCGTCTTAGATAAGCAACTTGAACGAAATTTGAGTTCACGTTCTTGCAGATAGGCTCAGTTGGAACAAACTTTGGTTTCACTTGACCATGTGTTTAGTTCACATGAATTACCTTACGTGGATTCACGTTTTAAAACATGATGTGAGTATCATCATCACACGAAAACAGGTCGTTTCAGAATCTCCTTTATCACAGGAATCTGTTTCGATTGGTCCTTGACAAACGGATGAAGGTTCTGAGATTTCTTCTGGCCACAGTTTCTCACCACATGACTTGTTGTCCACACAAAAAGCAACTTCGCATGTCTACACGATCATGTTGAGATTTGACAAAAACAGATGCCACAAAAGGTTGATGACTTACATTTTTAGTAAAACTCTTGGCCAAATCATCATACGACACATACTTCTTTTTCATATAGAAGTCAAGATTAGAACAGTTAGAAAAACTTTGCAATGTGTCAATTCCAGTTGATTTCAAAAAATGAACCTTTTTAGCATTTTTTAACAATTACTTAGCTTTAATCAATAGGTCTGATGAGTTTGATGTTTTGGCACCAGCATAATGACGTTCAAGATCTTGTATCTTGTCAGTTTCATTGTAAAAAACGCTTTCGATCAGTTCAGGTTTGGTAATACTAATCGGAATGTCTTTTTCAGTGAACATCTTGTCCAATCCCTTTAACTTAAAAACACGAGCAGATGATGGCTTAGAAATAATAGGATTGATGAAACGCATCAAGTCCTCATAAGAAATTTTCAGTTTTTCTGATTTCTTTGCCTTCATAGGTTTAACCTTAATTGTTCTTCCTTTTTCACTTGAGGTTTGTATGAACCATACACAGCTTCCTCAAATTCATGAGGTTCACAAAGAATGTGATTCGAACTTGGAATGTTAGGATGTTTGTGTATCACTTCTGGTTCAAACACATCCCCAATAATCACTTTATCAACATTTTCAGCAAAGACTTTGTTGCTTTCTACATGAGGTTTTTGAGTTGTAGGTTGGGCTTTAATAGTTTAAAGTTTAACTGGTTTACATCCTCTTCTCTTCTAGCAAAAGTATTTGCTTTATAATCATTTTGAAAAGGTGGTGGCATTTCAACAAAACCTATTCCCTTTTTCGAATCTTTTTGCTTACCAGATACTTCAATTATTTCGTTTAGCAAAAAGAAAGAGTTTCTAAATTTCCCAATTTGTTCTTCAACTCAAGAACCTCATTCTCAAGCTCGGTTATCTTCGAACGATGTTTCAAAATTTCTTGAAACTTTTGATCATTGATTGTCATTTTAACATATAACTCAGCCTTGAGATCGTGGTTACTTGTCGAAAAAGCTTCAATCTTCTCTCGAGATCTCATTTGAGATTCAAGAGATTGTCGATAAGTATCCTTAAGTGAAGCAATTTCTCTTACCAAACTATCATTGTGATTTATTAAAGACTCTAACATAGGTTTGTTAGTCTCACATTCAACACAAGTTACGTTAGCAGAAAAATTAGCAGAGATAGAAGAACTAACCTCATTGATCTTAGCCATGCAAGCAAATGTGGATGGAAATTTATCACATGAATCATCAGAGTCCGATTCAGTGTCATTGTCAGACGATAAGTCACTTCCACTTACATCTTGAAAAACATCATTTGTCTTGAACATAACCAAATTGACTTGATTGTCATTACACAGCAGTCGTTGTGACCAATCGGTTCCATCATCTAACATTGCTTGTGACCCAAAAGTAGACGGTTTCTTTTCAGCATCATTACCTCGTGGCGTAGAAGAATTTTGGTTTTGACCACGAGAACCAGTATATTCCTTTTTCGGCTTATCACATTCCTTTGCAAAATGCCCAAATTCCTGGCAATTATAACATTTGACTTTCAATTTATCAAACCCCAACTTCGTGTTTAAAGAGGGAAGATCTTTGCCGGTCCTTTGCATAAACCTTTTAACCTTACGGACAATCATCGCCATGTTCTATTTCAAATCCATAATCTCTAAGTCATCCGGATCAATTTGGTCATAGTCTTCATCAGTCAAATCACTCGTAGCTATCTTACTACTCAACAAATTCTCATAGGAAGATATGAAAGCTGATAAGAAAGCAAAGTTTTGTTCAGCTTCCTTCATGTTGACAGTCGGTGGTGAAAATTGATTTGTAGTGGATGAATTTCCAGACCCTCCAAAAGAACTAGAAATATTTTGTGAACAAGAATTTCCAGCAGTGTAGAAACATGCTCGTGGATCACTATAAATAGTTGTAACATTATCACTTGCATGCTGTGTAAGAAATGCGGTGATTGGAGAAATGGTTGAACTCAAAGGCATACTCCTACCATAAAAAGCAGGATCTTGATTATCCTTTGAAAACTTTTAACATTTGAGATCATATTCTCTTGCTTCGATCTTTTTCATGAATTCGGATGCTGTCAAGTCTTCATTGCTGAAGTAATTGTTCTCTTTCAGAACCATTAAAAACGTAGAATAAGAACTCGGTAAAGCACTGTTGATGGCATAAGTTTTATCAACTTCAGAAGTGTCCAACTTCATCTTGTCCATCTCGGCTATCAGATGATTAAACCTTGTTGTCATCTCCTCGACAGTCTCACCCTTAAGTAAGTTAAAGTTTCTAAATTGAAACTTTAGCATTACCTTCTTGCTTTCAGCGGTGTTACCCATAATCCTCATACAAATGTATTGGAATAACGAAGCACGAATCTTTATGCTACCAACTTGGTGAAATATGTTTTCAGGTAAAGCCATTGTAAGAGTAGAGTACGCTTTTGTTTCAATTTCCAACGCTTTCTTTTCTTCTTGAGAGTATTGAGAGATGGCTTTAGGTGTGAAGCCTATAGTCTCATCTCCAATCATAGGAACGGTATATACCTCATCCAGACAATACGAACAATCAGGGTGAACCGATCCTAGATGAGCATCCCACTTAGCAAAATCGCTAAATTTTATCAAACGCGGACATTTTGAATGTGAACCGATCTCGGTGTTCAGTTGCAACATTTGTTGCATTAACATATTTTGGGATGCTAAAGCATACATACCAACAATTTTGAAAAATGACAAGACACTCAAACTACAAGGGTTAAATTTGAAAACTTTTAACGAACTGTGAACAGTAATTTTGACGAAATGAGAACAGTAACGAATCAGGAATAACTTTAACGAATCTGAAAGTTTAACGAATCTGGAACAGTGTTACACGAAATAGATTATAACGAATTGGTCAATGAATTAAGTCAAAGTAACGAATTTGATTGACGAAATATGTTAACGAATCCAGGTGGTTCTCTTAACGAATCACTAAGTAAAGCTTAACGAATTAAGGTAACGAACTGGTGAGTTCCCTTAACGAATCACTAAGACACTGTTAACGAATTAGGTGACGAATCAAGGTGACGAATTAGCCATAATTGATGACGAATCAATTATAGCGAAGTAGGTTGTTAGAACGGTTGTAACAAACTCTGACAACTATTGCCACGTGGCAAAAGTTGTTAAAATTAAAGTTAACAAACTAGGACACGTGTCTCACGAACTGGAAGACACGAATGAGAATAAGTAACGAACTAGGACACGAATTAGCAAATTATGCTAACGAATTGGCTGGAAGGTTAACGAATCTTCAAGCAAAGATGAAGATCTTCAAATCTTCATATGGAATTTCCAGATTTTGGACAAATGAAGAACACCAAACTGAAAACCCAGATTTGTAATACGTTATCAATACTAAACCAAATCGTCCACTTACCCTATCAAAATACTCGCAACATCATCACGAATCCAATCCAAACCATCCTGTAACCAATTAACACATATCTCGAATCCAATTGAATCAAAACGATCCCCTGTTTCGGTTAAATCCAGATCCAAACTAGAAACCACACAAACTAAATCCAATGACCAATTCCTAACCACAAATTCTTCCCAATACCTTACCAAACACATATCCAAATCAATCAATCCATACTCCAATCAAATTCACACTGAATTTGATCCAAACTCAAACCGAAACCAAATAATACCAAACTTATACCAAAACAGTCCTTAATTAACGATTTAACAATCATAATCAAGAGCAATCGAACACTCAAAGCTCTGATACCACTTGAGAAACCCTAACTCGATCTCGGATCTAAGGTCTAATAATCAATTACGGATCTAGTTCATTGATGCTTTTTTATGATTATATGTTATATATTAGTATTAGTTGTATATATGTGTATAGATATATTATAGATTGAATAATTAATTAAGATGAAGCTTGAGAGAACAATCGGGCAGAGGTTCGTTAATACTAAACTCAAAACTTAAATTATCAAGAAGATGAACCTCTATATATAGAAGCCAGGGCTAGTTCGTTACACATTCCGTAACGAACTAGACTCCTGCTTCGTTACAGTACATTTAACAAAATAAAATTAACGAAACACCCCCTGATTCGTTAAACATCCTTAACGAATCAGGAGGGACTTAACTTAAGGTCTAGTTCGTTAAACATCCTTAACGAACTAGAAAAATCCACTAACGAACTAGCTTAAATATAAATAACTTTTACATTAAATAAAACGATAAATACAAAGACTCGAGACGCAAAACCGTGCACTAACAACATAATTATCATAAATATTATTTCCGTACACTTTTCAATGATTTTTTAGTTTGATTTTATTAAAAGTTATTTCTAAATGGCTTGTACGTAGATTTTTGTTGTTTCAATTGAAAATAAGCTATAACTAGTAAATCAACACAACATAACCACTGATCGGTTTATTTTGTTTACGAATATTATTAATAGGTGCTTTGTATATGATCGATTAATGCTTTAATTTGCATTCTAGTTCTATGTGATTTGTTCCTATATACTATGAATTCAATTCTTTTACAATTTGGCAATCAGACCAATTCATGAAGTTGCAACAAAGTAATTATATTAATCTATTGGGCATAGGCTACACATGAAAAAGAAAGAAGTCACTGACGCAAGGAATTAAAGGGGAAGAGCGCACGTAATTTGGAGAAGGGATTGCACAAGAGAAGGAGGATTCGAGAGTGATTTTTTTATTCTTCGTTTTGAATCTTTCGTTTAAACTCAAATTAAATTACGTTTTCTGTTCTTGATTGGTTTATTTTTCCGAAAATGATTATTGGCTAAACTCGTTTATCATTCGGAGTATTGATAAATTCTAGTATGTTTGACTAATTTATGACTATTTGATAATTTTAATAAAGTTTATATGTAATTCTTGTTTAATGATTGTTGATGCATGATTATAATTAGTTTTTTTTATTTTGATTGGTGTGGTTTTAACAAGTCTTGATTGTTACATACGCGATAGGTTTGTTTATTTTTTTTTCATTTTCTTGTTTTATTTTATGTTTAAACTTCAAGATTATGTATATATTTTCGTAATTTTAAAACATATGAAAATGCCAAAAATGTAACACCCTTGGCAAACACACATCGGCCGTGGACAAGAGAGATCATTGGTTCATAAATAAATTCCATGTCTCTTCAATCGCCAACGCGTTTTGGGCTTAGTTGGCTACGGAGCACATGAAAACTCCACGGTTAAGCGTGCTTAGGTGGAAGTAGTACTAGGATGGGTGACCACCTGGGAAGTCTCTACCTGGCAAATCAATCTGTCACACCCCAACCTACGGCGGAAATGCCGGGGCGTGAGCTGATTGTCACAGCTCAAAAGGTTACTATTAAGCAACATTATAATATCTATTTAATTTATTTAAATGAAAGAATTACAGTTAAGTACATCAAGTATAAAGAAATTACAACAATGATTAGTTAAGTTTGTATCCTAAAAGGGCATATCTATGTGATCTTCATCTTGCTAAACAACCAAGCTGATAACCTGCAAATGCGTCTAAAATATATTTTTGTCAACAACACATGTTGAGTGAGTAAAACACCAGTTTAAGACACAACAGTAATAATATATAGTAAATAAAAAAAATATGCAAACTGTTCCTGTGAGATAAACAGTTAAACCGTGCTACCACTACCATGCGAATAGGCATTGGTTACCAAAAATGAGATGTAGGTGAAACCATTGTCAATGCGTCGGACGCCGGCCACTATGACGGTCGTATGATCATACTAGACTGAGAATATGATGGACCTCTCCAAATGCGGTTCAAATAAATCAAGTAAGCAAATGGAAAATTAGGACAAACTAATATACACACAAGGATTAAACAGTTGCGGTTTTGTATACTAGATAAATAGATAAATACTGTAAATACGCGTAAGTCCCCAAACAGATTTAAAATAAGTAAAAAGGGGAGTGATTACTCACCTGATTTGATGAACGAAAAACAAGTGATGATGTGAGAGAGATGAACCCTTCGGGATATTCCGTCAAGGATTCCTATTTAATAATACAATATCAAATTAATTATAAGAGATATAACATGATTTAAGGAATTAAAATTGTGATGTGATTAAGTTATGTTCGGGATTAGAATGATTAATGATTGATCGATTAATCTCTGCAATCATTGTTATTAATAGTCTTATTAATTATAAATTTCCCAATAATTACCCATGATATAATATATAATTCAATACTTAAATAATTTAATTTATACAAGATATGGTTGAAATAACAAAATCTAAATAGATTAATGATTAAATATACAAATTAAATAAAATAATTTAATTAAATATAATTTGAGATGTTTTTATAATAATAATAATGATATCTAAATAAATAAATGAATAAAATAGTTATAATAATGTGTAGAAAGATATAAATATTTCGCCTTAAATCTTTTAAGGAAAATCAGTTTAATATGTTTAGTTTATATAAAATAAATACAAGTTTATAAAGACGCTCAACGACAAGAATCCCAAATGATGATGTCGGGTTTAAATAAGTTAAAGTCTATTATTAATATATACTTATAATACTTACATATATATATATATTATATATACATACATATACATATATATAAAACTTAACTAGATTAATTGATAAAAACATAACATAGTAACGATGGTTTAACCAAAAAATGTTTGTTTTATATTTAATAATAATTATAAATCTTTAAAAGCCATTTAAAAAAATAAAAGAACAAAACTGATCTGGCCTGGGATCGAACCTGGGACCCTGGCCGGCTCAGATCTTAAACATGCACACACAACCAACTTCACTACCAAGTCAATTGGTTACAGAATGAAAACGAATGTTTAAATACAATATCTGTTAAAACCCCCAAATCTTATGAACCCTAATTTACCAAATCGCTTAATATGTTGTGTTTGATTAAATTAGTTTAGGGTTTTGATTATAAGATCAACGACGAACTAACAGAACCAAGCAATTACCTTAACGATGATTAAATGATGGTGAACGATGCATGGCAGCTCGCGGCCCTATACGGAGATTAACAGCCTATCAAACATCGATGAAAACTCAATTGCTTTGAGGGTTATGGACGACGAGTTGTATATAAGGTTCTAGTGGGTTTAATCGTATTTCTTTCAACTCGTAATGGTATAATAATGCCATGATAATACACAGTTTAAAAATAAGATAAATACGTGATCAATTTGATCTTGTTTACCAATTAAAGTGACAGTGTTAGTTATAAAACGCGTATAAACGATCTTCAATAATCAGTTCCGAGTTTAAGGCGATAATTATGGCTCTAGAAATTTAACGGGTATATGGGTTGGAGGATCTAGATATGGAAAACGGGTTTGAATAGTTGGGTATATTATAATTAAAATAATTATACTGTAGTTTTTGCATAAAGGTCCTTGAAGATCAAAGGTGGATTCAAAGAGGGTTAAAACTAGAGTTTGGGTTGAATTGTATTTAATCCAATATATAGAGGAGGGTTATCCTAAAAATAAGCAGTTTCCTAGAAAGAATAAGAATAAATCATAGCCATTGGATCATATCAATCAATGGTTGAGATTTAAAATTACCAAAAATCGTCATAGTTTCCTAGAATTACTCTTTCACCATTATAACCGACATAGTTTTCTAGAATTATTCTTTCACCATAGGTTTTAATGCCAAATTTTAAAATTCTATTGGTTCTTACCATTCATAGGAAACAACTTCTTTTTATTTGAACCATTTTCTATATATATATATATGATTGATTTCTTTTGAGAACCGCTTAGCTTTAAGAACTCGAAAGAACTCAACGTAACAAAAAAAAAATTTTGAATTTTTTTTACACATGTGTAATACGTAAATGTAAGTAATGTATAAAAAATTACCGTATTTTTTTACACACCAAATCGACTTATTACACATGTGTAACTAACATTTAAACTTGTGTAATTATCAAAAATACTTATTCTCTCTCCTGATTCATTTTTTAATCAAATTTAATCTCAGCCACATATTCAAACTCATTTAATTAAATGTGAGGTCCAAAATTGAGTTCTTAAAGTTCTTACAACTCATCAATTTCTCAAAATATCCCTCCCCTATATATATATATATATATATAATTGATTAATTTATTAAAAACGAAAACGGGTCGAGCATTTAGATTGGAAAAACCGAGTTGTTACAAAAAAGATTTCAAGTTTTTATTGTGTTTGTACGTATTTTATTAAACATTTGTTTTATTCAAAATCGTGTGTTTTTTTGTCAAGGTCACTCATGCAAAGTTCGTTGGAAACCTGGGACTTAAGAAAATCATTTACAAGTTGAGGAACTGAAATTGATATTTTAGGAGAAGTCTATATAAAATAAATTTTTAGAGTCATCTTGCAAACACTTCAAACCAATAGCATGTTTTGTAAAAGAAAATTCTTCTTTGACCCTCGATAGAGTCTGTGAACGAATCTTATTCGCTCTACATTTTGTGCAGCTGTACATGGACTGGTAGATCATGATCAGGTGTCCTGGGTTGCAAAGACTGAAGTTGCGGATGCTGAATCGTTTTAAAGAAACTAGAACGTGACAGTTGGTGGTTGAACCTAAAAATGAACTGATCGTGTCTGAAGATCAGTTGAAGGACAAAGCAAAGAAACCACTCGGCCTAAGAAAGTCAACAAAAGAAAATTAGACGTCGAGTCTCCCGCATCTGGTGTTTCTAAAACTTTCCATTGCCGATCATTCCTAGAAAATTAGATTGAAGTTCAATTCTTCAAGAATGGAAAATAAAGAATTGTCCAAGATCCAATCTCGTTCAAGCTCTTAGATCAAGACACGTACTAAATTTCAAGAAATAAAGACGTAGCAAAGACCTTGATGAAGGTTCCCGGGCATACCTAATCCTAGAGGGAGATTATAGTGCTAATATTCTATATTATTATTAGGATTGTGTATGTCTTTCTATTTGCTATTATCGGTGTATTACATATTTCAGTACGTTTATTTTGTATGGACGAAATGTAAAAGTTGGAGAAATTGGGACCCTATAAAAGGGTCACTTAATCCATTTCTCCATCAACTCTCCACCAACTCATTTTAAATAAAACTCTCCAAGGAAATAAAGAAAAGTTTTCTCTCTCACCAAACACTTCTTTCTCTCTTTTGTATCAAACTAAGATCCGAGATACGAGTGTTGTAGTGTTTTCCGCTAACTAACAACGCGGATTGATCCGAGTAAGGTTATTAGATCTATCTAAAGAGGACCTACACCAGATAAAAGTAAAACTGAATGGAACCCAAACCAATAACCGAAAAACCTAAACCGGTCGATTTTCAAAAACTCATAAACCAATACTTTGGTTTTTGTTCAAGTTTTTGTCCAAAATTGAACTGCACCGGCCCGTGCACACCCCTAAAACTATCTAATGTGCTAATTCACAAGATGATCGTCAAAGTCTTCTGATGTAGAACGTTTACACTAGCTTTATTTGTATTTATCCAATTATTTACATTAAAGCTATCCATAATCATATCAATTTCAAATATCGAACACAAAATAAGGCAAAAGTACTTATATCAATAGGGGTGTGCATGAATCAAAAATATCGATCCAAAAATAAAAAAGAAAACAGAAAGACCAAACCCAAATAACAAAATGAAGCAAACTAAGACGGGTTGCTTTTATGTTTTCTTAAAAATCCAAACTCTCGATTTGGTTTTTGTTTTGCATGTAGTTAAACCCGAAAAAACGGATCCGAACTAAACTAATAGACATTTAATTTTTATTTTAAAATTTAATGATTTAAATAGTTAATATATAGTTAACCCAAAAGTTTTAGCCCGAATGTATAATAATCAATTAACTAACAAAACATTTAGGCCAAAATTCATTATTTTATTGCTAACACGAAAAAACAAAACCGGACTGAACCCAAACCAATAACCGAAAAACCGAAACCAAATGGTTTTCAAAAACTCAAATATTGATATTTCGGTTTCTGGTTCGGTTTTAGCCCAAAATCAAACCGAACTAAACCGACCTATACACGCCCCTTGTATCCAAATTCCAACGTGTTAATTTCAATACAAGATGAGTGGCAAAGTCAAAATTCTGTCAAATAATGTTTACACTAGTTTTGTTTGTATTTATGAGTTATCGATAAGCATATTAATTTCAAATATAAAACACAAAGTTAGCTGAAAGAAATAGTACCTTTTAATGGATTAGTGCTAGCTCCAAGTGTCCCAAATAGTTAAGTCGATCTTCAAAGCATTCTAATCTTCGTAATATTTGAAGATTTTTAAACCTTTTAACAAAGAAATGTTGTGTTGAAGATGAGTTATGCTAGTACCCCCAATATCTAATACCTGTAAACATCCTTGAAGCTTCAACTCTTTGAGATGGTTCAATTTACATATGCTGCTTGGAATTTCTCTTAATTTATAGCACCATTGTAAATCTAATTTCTCCAGTGATTCTAATTGACCAATATCCTCAGGTAATTTCTCAAGACTATAACAACTTATAAGTTTTAGGGTTTTCAGATGTTTCAACATACAAATGCTACCAGGAAGATAACTAACATATGTATGGGTTAAATCTAGGTATTGTAAACATTCCAATTGGCCAATGTCCTCTGGAAATTCGCCTATGCCAGTGGAATCAAGGTTAAGAGTTGTCAAATGTTGCAGACTACAAATGTTTCCTGGAAGACTCTTAAGACGTCTGCAAAAAGAGAGATGCAGAAAGACAAGGTTATGAAGATTTCCAATTGATGAGGGTATTTCTGATATATCTTCGTTCCATAAAAGATGAAGCTCTAGCAAACTATTGTTGGAGTGCCCTGTGACTATACAACCAAGGAATTCCCTCAGTTTTAATTCACCTATACTAAGAACCTCAAGTGATTCCAACTGCTCGATAAAAGATACTGACTTCAAATTGCTGCAGCCATCTAAGTTTAGGTAGACAAGGCTTTTTAGACATCCCCTGTCCACGTCAAGTTTTACTAAATCTCCACAATTATAAAGATTTAACCTCTCGAGTTTGGGAGTCAGCCCAAGGTCAAGGCTCCTCAACTTTGATTCACTCAAGTTAAGGAATTTGAGCTTCTTCATAACCTATCACAAGATGAAAAGAGAACAAAAAAAGGTAAATGTAAGCTATTGTGATAACCATCTAATATATTTACATATATCACAATAACATTAAAGAATAACCAACCAACCATATTACCTTTCCCCCTTCCCAAAGCTTTTTGATTTTGCTATGACGCATTTCAAGTGCAACAAGATTATTTGCTTCAAACGTTTTGGGTAAACACCGATAAGGGTATCCGTACCAATATAGATATCGTAACGAATCTGGAAAGTGTAGGCATGCTTCGTTAATATCAGAACTATCATTGAACTGTATGTTGTTCACAATAAGGCAAGTAAGTTTTTTCATGTTTCCAAGAGCTTCCAAAAAAATACCAGGAGTGATTCTTAGATCTACACATCTTGCTCCTTTACGAACCTGCAATTCAAGAACAATCATAAAAGTTGAGTTATAACTGATGAAAAATTTGAGAGTTTGATCTCCACCCTTACAAATAAATTGGACTTCTACCGAATTATCAGCCAAAATATCTTCAATTTCCTTCTGAACCCATAATCGGCTCCGCTTGTGGGGCTTATCCAAATGCTCACGACCTGCAATATTCTTGCCCATTTCTTCTATATGATCATGCATGCCTATGATTGAACCATTATATTGTTTTAAAGTTACAATTAGAGATTTTTGCTCTAGAACTCTTAAACCATATTCAGCATAAAGTCCACAAGATTCAAGCATACGGATTGCATTGTCTTTATGCCATCCTCGAAGGAAGCATGCCACATGCAGAAATAATTCCTTGTGTTCATCCTCAAGGCTTTCATAACTTAATTCCAATTTTTTAAGAGTTTCCTTCAATGGAATTGTTTTAAGTCTTTCTAGTGTAAGTCTCCATTGCTCCTTATCTTTACCGCATAGTTTTGAGCCCAAAACTTTAATTGTTAATGGAAGACCAGAAGCATAACTTACAACTTCATTTGAATGTTTTTCATACCCTTGAGTTGGAATATCTTTTCCAAATGCATGCCTACTGAAAAGGCGAATGGCTTCTACCTTTGTTAAAAGACTAACACTGTGTATCCGTATCACATTATGTTCTTCCAGTACCTCTCCATCTCTAGTAGTAATTATAATTCTACTTCCTAGCTTGAACCAAGTAGGATCTTCGGCTAGCGTCTCAAGCTGTTCTTTACAATCCACATCGTCAAGAACAACAAAAACTTTCTTGCTAGACAACCTATTTTTCATTAAGTTTTTCCCTACTTGGATACCACTTACACTAATGTCTGTCTTCTTTAATACATCTCTAAAGATTTGTTCTTGCAACTTCTCCAAACCTAACTGTAAGGCTTTTTCCCTCACATTCTAAACAAAGCTTTTACCTTCAAAATCAGTGGATATTTTATCAAAAATAGCTCGGGATAAAGTTGTTTTCCCTGCACCTCCCATGCCCTTAATCCCTACCATGCAAACATCCTCCAAACCGATCTCTAAATACCGGTCAAGATGTTGCACCCTTTGTTCCATGCCTATTAAATTTTCATCAACGTTCATATCAATGAAACGTAACTCGAGTGAAACCCAATCAACAATTAACTCAATGACTTTAGCTTCATGCCTGTAGAACACAAAATAAAATTCAATTAGCTTGATCAAGAACCCACATGAATAATTATTTTTCATGTCTATACGCACTAAGCATGTCAATTTGACTATATAACCAGTAAACTCATTGACTTGGGTAAAAAAATGTAACTTTGGGTTCATTTGGCTCACAAAACATTTGTTAACTTAAAAATGGGTCGGGGCGAGTAACCACTACCGTCTGCATCACCACCGTCAAATACAACCCATTTATTCACCCCACCATTGTTGCCATTGCCTTCCCCATTACCACTACCGGTACCACTATTGCGGTCATGACGATGGTCATCGTCGGTAATACCGTTGTTGCCACCTCTCCACAGCGAATACCTGACGTGACTAGTCGGAAAAAAATGTAGCTCGATAACCTATTTTCATATCTATGTTATAAAACGATTAATTTCAACTAAGTTTGACCCAAATCAAAGTGATAGCTTTGCATACAGCCTATTGGCCATAGATCGTTTTCATTCAAATCAGTTATGACCAGCAGGGCCGTCTCTGAGAACTTATACACCTCGGCCGAGCCAAAATAAAAAGGCCCGTAAACTTTAACAAGTAACGAAATAATATAAGCAAAAAATAAAATTGTAGGCCTTATGTAAATGGTTTTTTGTTTTGTTTAAACAATTAAATTTTTAAATGAACTTACTTAGTTATGATTTAGGTTGTGTAAAAAACTTTGTGTATAAAAATAAGATTAAAAATGTCTCAAGAGAGACTAGAACTCACAACCTTTTGGTTGAAAGTCAAACCCATTTGCCACTAGACCAAGATAGTTATTCTACAATTAGAGTAAAACATTAAATATACGTATTTCTTTTTCATAAAAATATATATAAAAAAATAATTTTTTGCCCCCGAAAATTAAGTGCCCCGGCCGGTCACCCACATGGCCCTATGCCCAAGCCGGCCCTGATGACCAAACCCAACATGTCCTTTTGTGTGGCATAATACACAGATTTAAAAAAAAGTGAAACATATTTCAGGTTTAAATTTAGATCTTTCAGCAAGATTCAAATTTGATTCATGATTTGCCAATAGAGTATACAACATGAGATGCCATAGTATAGATATAATAAAGAATTACCCATTAGCAGTGTTCCTCACATCCAAACCCGACAACCCGGCTGCTTCTTTAAGAGCCTTTCTCCATACTCCAACCTCTGACACATTCTTATGTGTGCCAAGGGCTTCTCCAACTGATCCAGTTTGTTTACGAACCTCAGATGGATCCACATCGTAGAACACGGGGAAAGCGGTATGCTCGTTCATCTTAATGCACTTCATGATCTTCAGAAGCTCATTTAAGCACCATGATGAAAATGGCGTGTAAGAGCTCATCACTAATCCCTTTTCCTCTCACGAGTCTCTCATCATCCTTGAAGGTGTAAATGCCTTGTCGATCAAGAGCAGCATAAAGATGATCAACAAAGGTTTTGCGGGTGTCTTCACCACTAAAGCTCAGAAATACATTATACTTGTAGCTCTTGTTGTGACCACACGAACCTGAAGAAGCCATTGAATGTATCCTATGCGTGACAGATCCTAAAAGATCAGACCTTTTTGAAGGATTTTTCACCCGTAAAGAAAGTGGGATAAAATGAATGTCATAAAACTAAATAATAATTTCCTAGAATCGCCACGCAACATCCTAGATTAATGTTTTGAATTTTTTAATGAAATATCATTATATTTTGGATCTATTTATGTCATACACCGTCTACATGTATAAAATAAGTCAAACACAGTTTCATCTCATCCCGAATACTGATCACATGTACATGCATAAAAAATCAACTCTAACTTCATCTATACTTAATACGTTGTATAACACAGCAAGAAACCACATGCGCTTAAATTATTATTACACTGTCGAATTAAAAATCTACTTAAAATCTTCAACGCTTTCATTATCTTCCCGTATAGGCTTGACCGAGTGAATTTTACTTGTATATTTAAGGATGAACAAATAATTAAATATGTGGTAATGAATAAATACATATAGTCGTATTTAATTGATATAAAGTTGTGCTGCTCTCTTTAAAATGTTTATAATCCGTATATATGATTAGAGACAAAATACTGTAAATTATTAATTATACATTAGAAAATGTTAAAACTCAAATTATTTTTATATGTACTATACATAAATTTTGTATTTAGTAAAATTTGTGTGGAAAGAATATCTTATCTATTTAGTGGGGCCTTAAAAGGAGATATTGGGCAAGTAGTGACGATTTACGTGACTTAAGATATTATATAGTGCATCGGAAGAAACCATATAAATCAACTATTATAATAAATAAAAATGTTGGTTGAACTACAAACCCTTTAGTTGGTCTAATATTTTAACAAGTGACACACCCATGTAATTTCTAATTAAATTTATTATTTAAAATACAATTTTAATTAAAATTTAAAACATTCCTTATTAGGCTTATCAATCATCACATCAATATTAAATTTACATATTATACTTACCTGCATAAATTATTTAAATATTACAGATATAGTTAATTTTAGTGTATAGTAATTAACCATATAACCGTTTACAATATGTACAAAATTAATGTTGTATTCTTTGTTTACGGTTATGGTGGAACTGGTAAAACCTTTTTGTGGAAGACACTTTCTGCTTCAATAAGATCCAAAGGAGAAATAGTTTTGAATGTTGCTTCAAGCGACATTGCATCTTTATTATTGTCAGGAGGAAGAACAACACATTCAAGGTTTGGAATTTCTATAAATCTTACTGAGGTTTCATCTTGTGGCATTAAAAAAACACTGATGTTGCCCATTTATTAAAGAAAACAAAGTTATTTATATGGGACGAGTCACCTCTGACTCATAAACATGTGTTTGAAGCTTTTGACAGAACCTTGAGAGACATGTTGGGTCAAAATGGTAACATGAATTGTGAAAGGCCATTTGGTAGAAAAGTTGTCGGTTTTTGTGGTGATTTTAGACAAACTCTTCCTACTGTTCAAGGCAGCACGAGCAAGACATTGTTAATGCATCTATGTGTTCATCCTACCTTTGGGGTATTTGCAAACTACTTAAACTAACAAAAAATATGAGGTTAACCGTTGGAAGTGACAAATCTAAAATACAAGAAACAAAAGAGTTCGCTAATTGGCTTTTGAATCTAGGAGAGGGAAAACTTAGTGGTCAAAATGATGGTGACGCAACTTTTGATATTCCTGACGATCTTCTTATTAAGGATACCAGCGATCCTATTTCACAATTAATTAACTTTGTATATCATTGTATCCTCATAGACTATGAAAATCTAGATTTCTTTAGTGAAGGAGCCTTACTCACCAACAAATGAGGTCGTTGAGGAAGTAAACGATCGTTTGTTGTCCATGTTTCCAGGAGAAGAGAAAGAATACCTTAGCTCTGATAGTATATGTCGAGATGAAAATGTTCGTGACACGCTTTAAGAAAATATAAACTCTCTGGAATGTCAAATCACAAGTTAGTATTAAAAGTTGGAGTACCGATCATGCTTCTTAGAAATGTTTACCAAAAAAATGGTATATGTAATGGAACAAGACTATAGGTAAAAATACTTTATAATCGTGTTATTGAAGTTGTCATATCTGGAACCAATATTGGTGACCGCACTTATATTTCAAGAACAAATCTTATACCAACAAATAAAAAAATTCCGTTCAGATTTCAAAGGAGACAGTTTCCCGTTGCTGTTTATTTTGCAATGACAATCAATAAACGCCAAAGCCAATCACTTTCTAGGGTTGGTTTATTTCTTAGACAACCATTTTTCGCCCATGGCCAGTTATATGTTGCACTGTCTAGAGTTAAAGCAAGAGGACTCAAAGTACTCATTTTTATGAAGATGGTCAAGTTTAAAAAAAGACTGCAAACGTTGTATATATAGCGATTTTTAGAGAATTTTGTCATTTAATTCTATTTGTCTTCATTTTAATTTATTAAATGTTTTAAATGCATCTTTAGATTCATTAACTTTTTCATAATATAATTTATCCAACCTGTCTATCATACGGGTACCTAACCTAGTATATAATATATGATAACAAAGAGATAATACATCAGATTCTAATATCCACATAGAAATTAGAAAACGAAAACGTGAGAGATGATTTTTTGAAATCAATATAAGTGCAGAATCGTTTCATTTGGGAAGAAAAAACGATGGGGGTTGGTACAACATTTTACTATATTTCCATTTAATTATGACTTTTATACTCTGTTTTCGATTTCAATTAAATAAAAATGAAAAAAATTTCCTTCATCTTATTTTTTCTGTTTCCTTTCTTTCTTTTTATTTTTTTCTAAATTAGAAAGAAAACAATTCCTTTCAACTTGCTTTATTTCTCCTTATTTTCCTTTCATATATCTTCTTTTATTTTATTTAATAAAACTCAGGAACACGATTTTCTCTTAATTCTTTTATGTTTCTTCTTTTAAAAAACCTTTAGAACACAATAATTTTTTTTCTTTCGATCCATTTAATTTATTTTTCATAAATAAATTAACTCGGGAACACAGTGTTTGTTTGAAACAGTTGTTCATATTCCAAAATTAAATAACTCTTTTAGATTAAGTTTTACTTTCTTTCTTAACCTTATAATTTAGGATTTTTTTACACACACGGTTAATTTATAAATATTAATTACTTAATTAGTTCTTACTTAATGTATTCTGAATCATACTATTATTAGAAATTAACAGCTAATAAATTTTACAGTACTATAACTAAAGTATTTTAATTAACATACAAAGTTCATTTTTCATCATTTTTAATTTATCCAATAAACATAAAATTCGTATTTAGTAATGCGTGTGTAAATCAAATTTAATCTGGTGGCTTAAAATAAATATTGGGGTAATAGTGAAAGAAACATTCGTCCGAAGGCATGACTTTGGTAACTTAGTTTTGTTAGTTTACATCGGATATGATGAACATCATATACAATACATGAGCACAAGAAAGCTTACTTGAGATTTTGGTATTAGCAGAGCAGCAATATATCACCAAAGTAGATCAATGGAATGGAGGTGTGAGTATGTCTAGACGGTCTGTATATAAGGTCGCCCAAGGTGGGGATATATAAGTCAATATAATGAATATTGATATTTTTTTATTATTATTCTTAATGCAAATAATCCAAGTAATGAAATTTAATAATAACACTATAATATTCACGAAAGTCACGGACAACAACTTGCATTATATAAAAAATAATAATTTATAAATGGGCCGTGCCCATAGCTTATTATTGGATTTACTTCAACATATCTAATTAGTTTTGCAATGGTTAGATATAGAAGTGCACAAAAAACATGTACCCGGAACCGGATTAGAAAAAAATACCCGGAACCGGTTTTTTTTATACCCGAGTATTCTATACTCGAAACCAGAACCGACCCTACCCGTAAGTATGGATAGGGTATGCATTTTGAGGTCAATACCCGTACCTGGAACCGTACCCGATTTATACCCGTAAATACCCGGACCCGGTCATACCCGATACCCGGTTATACCCGATACCCGATACCAATTTTCTAATACCCGAAATAATACATGAGTTTTTATAGTATATTTTTATGTTTGTTTCACAACTTTTATGTTAAAGTTTTTGTAAAATGCATATTACTAAGTACATAATTTGTAATTAAGTGGATTTATAGTTTTTGTAATATAGTTTAATTATTTTCATACATTACAAAGCAAATTTAAATTTTAAACAAATTAAATAATGTATACAAAATTTACAAATTCAAAACCGGGTATTAATACCCGGTCGTACCTGGTTCCAGTACCCGAACCCGATCATAGGGTTGAGTTTTTCCTCAATACCCTACCCGATCATATCCGAAACCGGTTTATACCCGAACCCGGGTATTAAAAAAAACCTGATTTATGCACCTATAGTTAGATACATTGCATCTCCTTCCTATCATATTAACAAGTCAACTTAAAAGTCTTCTTAGTTATATTCTTTAATTATTTATAAATTTATAGTATAAGTTCTTTTCTAGTGGGCCTGTCACAGATTATTTTGTTTACAAAATGCACGAAGATGTTCAAGCCGAAAAAAACCATTCCGGTGACTTGGGTTAAAATTGTATTGTTTTTGTTAAAGTATAGTGCTCGTGTTACACACGGGCAGAACATATTCAAAACGTCATATATATATATATATATATAGGGAAGGGTTAAAATAAAAACTCACTCCAGTTGCGAAAACCCTGAAAACTCTATACTAGCTATTGATCTTAATGAATGAATGGCTGAGATTGAATAATTAAAATAAATAATATTATCTTATTAAATAAAAAAATTAAAAATGTACAAAAGAGCAACAATGTAATTTAGTATATTCTATTTTATGTCATGTCATGTTCTCCTACTCAAATCTAAGTACTCTCTCTTTCTCTTTTTATTATTCAAACCAAAACTCTCTTTCTCTCTCTTCGTTCATCTTTCATTCACACAACAATCAAGAATTTAAATATGGTGATGATGTTAATCAAAAACAACGGTCCAAAGCATATCGAAGCCAAGATCCAAAACCCATATCCAAATCCACAAAACGGATCGTGGCCACCGTCGTTGCCGGAAGTCGCAAGCAAATCGACTACCACTTGATCCGGTGATTTTCCTCTACAAAAGGTTCAGATCTGGACATTTTATATTGACAAAGCTCTTAACAAGAATCTATGAATAAAAGCTGCTAGGATCTCGTAATTTTTAGTTTTTTTTTTCTATTTAAGGTACTATGTTAACAAAGTTCAGATCTGGTCGTTTTAGTATTTTAGTTTTTTTAAGTTCTCAATTTTCAAATGGTTCTCTTAGGATCCTTACCCAATATATATATATATATATATATATATATATATATATAGGGGCGGGATCTAGAGATAACTCCTAAAAAATGATATTGTTCCTATATATATATATTTGTGTTTTTTTTTCTTTCCTCCTTCTAATAAAATGATATTGTTCCTAAAAAAATATATAATATTTTAAAAAAAAAATAAAAAAAAACCGTCGATGTAATGCGTATGTGCATTAATGTGTATTTTATATATAAAATAGTGTTTTATTGCATATAATACAACACAAATACATTATCTAATACACACTATTGAATATATGCAAATACAACACTAATAATTGTATGCAAAATACATTATTGCATATATGTAATACAACAGTAATGCACATATGCACTTTATTGATTTTTTTTTTAATTTTTGCATATAATATAACACTATTGCAAATATACAATACAAACAACTATATATTTGCTATTCAACACTATTTCAAATATCAAAATGCACACTATTGCACATATGCATTATAAAAAAGTCGGCGTATTGCATATATGCATTACTCGTTAATTTTTTTATTATTATTTTATTTTTTTTATTTTTATATTTTTTTGTGGCGAAGAATAACAACATATAAGAAGGATGAAAGAAAAAAAATTTAAAAAATATTTTTTAATTAAATTAAAAATACTTCATTATTAGTTCTCTCCATAAAATGGAGTTCTCTCATGATCCTCTCCATATATATATATATATTTATATATATATATATATATATATATATATATATGGTAAGGATCCTAAGAGAACCCTTTGCAAATTGAGAACTTTGAGAACCATTTTGGACTACTAAAAACACCTTTAAAAAATAATAAAAATTTTAAAAAAGTAAAAAAACCAAAATTCTTATATTTTATTGCGGTATCATTAAAAAAAATTTTAAAAAATAAAAATAATAAAAAACGTCGTATTATACACATATGTATAATTTTTTATAATTTTTAGTTACGTAATATACACATATGTACAGTATCATTTATCTTAAATTATACACATGTGTACAAAAAAAACATGTAAATGTACATATATGTATATAGTAAACATATGTGTATATAATTTAGCTAAACCGAGTTTTTTTTATGAAACCGGGATGATAAAATAAGAATTTTGGTTTTTTTACTTTTTTAATTTTATGATTTTTTTTTTTGGTTTTTTGTGGTCTAAAATGGTTCTCATAGTTCTCAATTTCAAAAAAGTTCTCTCATGTTAAAATGATGGTTTTGATTTAATTGATTTATTAAAGATACAATACTTGTCTCTCACACTCTCTTTTGTATTAAATGTTCATAAACTTTGTATAGCCCGTCTCTCACTCTCTCTTGCACATGTATGGGTTACGCAACTATTAAAAATTGTTCATTTAAATATTAATATTTCTATACAAAAAAATATATGTTTTTGCATATTAAAACATACGTTTATAGACAAGGGTAACATATGTTTTTGCATATTAAAACATACGTTAAAAAACATATGTTTTTGCATGTTAAAAACATATGTTTATAGCCAAGCGTAACATATGTTTTGCATATTAAAACATACGTTTATAGACAAACGTAACATGTGTTTTAAAAATGCACATATATATTTAAAAAATCTGGATAATAATATTTCCAGTACAAACTATGAACACCACCCCACTACACTGTCTTATTTTCCTGTAAAAAATAAGATGAAGATTTATAACAAAATTCAAGATTTCTTCAAGAATTGCAACAAATACCAAAAAAGTTTGAATCTTAAGATTTCCGGTTTATATTTTTAAAAAATTGGAGAATAATATTTTTTCCGGTACAAACTCTGAAGACCACCCCACCCCATCATATTATTTTTCCAATACAAAATAAGATGAAGATTTAGTACAAAATTTAAGATTTCTTCAAGAATCGTAACAAAAATTAAAAAAAAATTGAATCTTTTTAAGGGCCAATAATAAAAAAAAGAATCAACCTCCTTTCTACTCTAAAAATTGCAAATTTCAAAAATTGTAAAATAAGATATACATTCAAACAAAATTTCCAATAACATCTTTAAAAAAAACTAAAACGACCCGATTTTGTTCAGAATTTTGTCCAGATCTGATACGAAATGGCTAGATCTGAATCGGAAACCGCTATCGAGTTTCAGTTTTCCGGTACACATAGACCTTCACCACCACGTCACCTTAGTCCGGAAACCGCTATCGAGTTGCACGTTTCCGGTAAGCCAAGACCCTCACCGTCGTACACCAAGACCTTCAATGTCATCGTCATCTTGGGCCGGAACCCTTGTTTGGGTTGTCGGAAGCTGCTTGTTTGGGTTCACCCACTGTTAATACCTTATAATTCGTTGGAAAAATCATTTACCTTATGATTAGTCGGAAAAATCATTGATTAGATCTAGTGAGGTTAAATGGTAGGGATTGATGTTTGGGTTGTTATAGCTTTTTGATTTGAAGATTGAAATTGTTTTTTTGAATATAAAAGGTTCTTTGGAGAGGAAATGTAGAGTTTTTCTCAAAAGAGTGTTGTAGGTAAAAGCATTTACCAAAATAGTGTTGCTTTAAAAGTAATTACCAAAATGGTGTTGTTAGAACAAAATATATCTTTCTCACTCCTAATCTAATTGGTTAACTTATAATTAAAATATATTTTGGAAAGATAGACTAAGGCTATGTGTAATAGAGGGGCTACAATTAGGGGCGAATTGTGACACGTGACGCCCAATCAGCATGGAGTGGAAATTTGTTTTTGGGGTGTAATGGTGTAGGGGCTACAGTTGGGCCCACGGTGTCTTTTTTTACAATTTTTTTTATAATTAAACTAATTAAATAAAAACCAATTTATTTAAATAATTAAATAAAAATGCATTAAAATTAAAAAGAAATACAAAAAAACATAACTAAAAAAATACATAACTAAAAATATTAAAAAACATAACTAAAGAAAAAAATTAAAAAAAACATAACTAAAAAAAGAAACTAATATCCGTAATATTCGCTCATTTTTTCACGTCGTCGTTGATACAATAATGCGGCTTCCTCGTGAAACCTCTCTGCTTTAAGGGATTCGTAGTCTTCTTTCATTTGTTTTAATTCCAACGTCTGGTTCAGCTTTTCTTGTTGTTTGTTGGATGCTCTAAGGTCGGCTCCTATTACGGTGGCATTTTTTTCCAAACGACCGACCAACTCGTTTATTTCAACGGGCTCCGTATTGAATCGTGTTGACGACGAACCTTCCCCCTTATTTTTTCAACGGGCAACCGGTTAATTATCCTGACAAATTTTTGATAATCGGCGTTAAGCCCCTTCCAATGGGCTTGAACTGCTTCTTTTCCCCGGTAGTCTTCGGTAGGGCTGTTCAAAACCGGATATCCGAACCTTTCGGATAGTGAAAATCACTATCCGAATCCAAATCTGAAACTTCGGATATCCGAAGTTCGGTGTAAGGCCCCGTTCCCGGTAGCCCTACTTTGGTGTTGGATTTACTCATAAACGCAGTTCTAAATATCAGAGTTAATTAAAACTTTCGCGAAATTACATAAAACATCAATAGTGGTTACAAACATTCATAACTTGTCTTTAAAACATAACTTAAAACATATCTTTTAGTTCAACATTAACAAGTAAATCTTCAAATGCCAGCTTCTTTATTCATCCGCCATGTGTCCCCCTTCAAGCCAACTGTCTCATCCTACTCACCTGTGTGCATACTAAAAGTCAGCTACGCTGAGTGAGTTCTAGTTAATCACACATTATACAATACATACACTTAACTTCAATTATGCATCCGAAGATACATAATAATTACTTTACCAATTTACCTTTATTACATCAGTATACATACGTTCGTAATTTAATACTTTCATACTATATAATTACTGTTCATTCTGTCTCATATATTATTAGGGTCTGGTCCCTCTTTCCTTTGTCTGTCTCAGATATTATTAGGGTCTGGTCCCTTTCTTGTCTATCTCAGATATTATTAGGGTCTGGTCCCTTTTTACTTCTCTATCTCACATATTATTAGGGTCTGGTCCCTTCTATCTTAGATATTATTAGGGTCTGGTCCCTCTTTCTTCATCTTCGTACATACCGTCTTTGCATACCCATAACATAAATACTTTCTTTAATCATTCATACATACTCATATATTGTACATATATCTATCATACATATTCATCTATCATAAACATACCTCCCTTGTTAGCATGTGCAATATCTGAAGATCGTTCACACACCGACAAGCTTTCATTCACATTTAAGATATACATACATAACATATAAACCATATAAGGCATACACTTACCAGTTAAGGTAAGTGTATTAACTATCACATCGAGTATGCACACAACCCCGAAAACATAACAAGAAAATGGGGCTAGAAACTCACCTGTATGCGGTTACGTTCACCGTTAATAGTGATCCCCTTCTTGAGTTGTGCACGGCTAACTGTATAATATTTACATGTATCAATTAACTGTTACTACTCATATCGTATTTCTATCTTTATATAACCCGCAACGAACGGGGGTTCGGGGGCAGCGCCCCTGGCAGCGGGGTTCTAGAGGCGGCAGCCCCTAGCGGGGTACAAGGGGCAGAGCCCCTGGCTGGGGTTAAGCTGCCAGGTCAGCTTGGAGAAATTTTATTTCCATTAACCGTCTTAACAATTTTCCATTAGGATTTTAATTGATCATTTTTAACTCTCCTGAATTCGCAAGCGGTCATAATGTAAGCGAACATACGTGTAAGCGAACTTAACCAGTAGCGAACTTATCAGTTAGCGAACTTGGCTTTAGGCGAACTTGACTTGGCGAAGTTAAACATTAAGTGAACTTAGCCTTAGGCGAAGTTAGCATTAAACGAACTTATCAGAGGCGAACTTAACCTGTAGCGAACTTATCAGTGGCGAACATATTTCAAGCGAACTTGGTCATCTGGCGAACTTGACAACAAGCGAAGTTATAGCCAGCGAACTTAGTCAGCAGGCGAAGTTATTCAGTTCAGCTACGGGTTTGGTTCTTATCAATATTAACAAGCATTTTGGCGATTTTAATACCCTTGTTATGGTTCGACATCACCCACTAATCATTCCCTACCCGTTTTCGTTCATATATAACCCGTATATACTATAAAGCTTGGACCTTTAAGCTTAAGAACGTTCAAAACGAGTCGCCGTACATAGCCATAGGATTGTTAAGTTCGTTTCCACCGTCAAGTTTGCTACTTTACGTTTCGTTTAGACCCGATTTACTTTATGTTTAAGTTTCAAAGCTAACCGATCCTAAAAACATAAACTTTAAGGTAAAAGGCATACCTTTATGCGTTCGGTGTGGTCGCGGTTTGCTTGGTTATCTCGTATCTAGCTCGTATATAGAAGATCTAATAATGGTCGGCTTGATTTTTAGACTCGAATCCGCTCTCTCTCTCTCTCTCTCTCTCTCGGCAGTGTGAGGTGGTGTGTGTGTTTGGAGTGTGTGTAGAGATTTTGATGAAAGGAAATGAGGATTTAGGGTTATAGGGTGGTTTAAGGAGGTATTTATACTCCTTAAGGCCCATGGACCTAAGGCCCATTACCCTTAATCCATCTTAATTAAAACCAAGTCCATGATCCTTTCTTGTTTAATATTAATTAATCATTAACACACGACAACTTAATACGACTTTCTTTATTTAATATTAGAATATTTTAGGATGTTACATTCGGATATCCGAAATTTCGGATATCCGAACCTCGAATATCCGAATATCCGAAAAAGAAATTGAAAAAAAAACCTTGTTTTAATAATAAAAACCACATCATCTTAGGAATAAGTTTTCAAATCCAACCAATCAAACATACAACAACCAAATAGCAAGTTTCAAAATCTAACAAACCAAACATTAAACAATCGGCTGACTGGCTGGACACGGAGACGGAGGACTGGTAGAGACAGAGGCGAAGACTGAGGACATGTGGAGATGGAGACGGATGACGGAGACCCGCGACTGTGTGAGAGAAAGTGACGGAGACGGATACAGAGACGGATGTGTGTGATCTTGGGTTTGTGTGACCGGCGACAGCGAGAATTATGACCAGCGACGGCGAGATTTATGACCGGCGACGGCGAAATTTAGGACCGGCGACGGCAAGGGTTAGGGTGAGAGATGAGGCCGCTGCGTGTGTGATGAACGAGGGTTTTGTGTGGTCTGTTATGACTTATTTGTTTTGTGTTTGTGTTATATTATGTATAATTATATAATATAAAATAAAATTAAAAAATATTAAAATTAAAATACCGGATAATTCGGATATCCGAAAAATCTGAAAACTGCTATCCGAATCCGAATTTTCGGATATCCGGGATTCGGATATCCGAATTTTCGGATATCCGAAAATTCGGATAGTTCGGATACGGATAGTCAGATAATTCGGATACGGATTTGGATTCGGATAGTTTTGAACACCCCTAGTCTTCGGGTTTATTGGTTATCGCGAGCCAAGCTTCAAAGACTTTCTTCCAAAACATCCCGGTGGCTGGAAAGTTAGCTACAAATAAAAATTATTTGTCACAATTAGTATACATTTTAATAAACACTAAATACATTTTTAATAAATACTTAATATTAAAAAACTTACCGACGTCGGGATCCTCAGAAATGACGATCCAAGCCCTTGCGATGATTAAGAATTTGTGTATGATTTGTGTATAAAATGGATATAAAATGGAGAAGAAGGGTGTATGTTTATATATATATATATATATATATTGTTTAATTTATATATATTTTTTTAAAATTGACCATTGTCAAACGGTCATTTTATTATAATAATATTATTTTTCTTCTCCACCGGCGACAAGTAAACCCCGCCCCCGCCCCTTTTCGCCCAATTATCGCCCGGGGGGGGGGGGGGGTGTTCTAGCCCTTCATCGCCCATTTCGCCTCCAACCGTCGCCCGTTACACACGGCCTAACAATATAGTGTTAAGCTTTAATATTTATAAAAAATATATTTATAATTTTACTAAATAAACTTATATATTTTATTTTTCTGAAATTGAAATAAATTAAATCAGTACATGTCAGATTTATATAAATCTATATTTTAAACAAACTTACGTGTAGAATTCCATAAAATTTGTAAATAAGAGGTTTATCTATACAGTGATTTATTTTATTATTATTATTACTATTATTATGCATGTTTATCTATATCCAATAAAATATATAAAAGTTAAACACTACGTTTAGTATATATAATGGAATATATCTATGTAATGTGTATACAGTATAAAAGTTAGTATACATAAATAATATATATGTACAAGGAAAACGATTTGTGAAAATAGCACCCGTAGATAATATTAAAGCTGATCAAAGGGTAATGGTTTTAAAAAAAAATCAATCATTTTCTTTAGAAAGTTAACGATCCATTTTTTTTAAATAATGTTTCAAGTTTTTTTCTAAAACGAATTAAATCACTGCATAAATATATTGTTATCCTAAAAGTTTATATAGTTTGAGAGTAAATATAATTTTTCTGATTTGTAGTATTATTTGTATCAGTTTGATGGAACAACAAAAAAAAAAGAAAAATATCTGATTTAATGAAATTTATATTTTAACATATGCCATATTGATAAAAGAGAGAGAAAAATTCAAGTATTACATAAAATATATTTTATTAAAATGACATGTTATCTAACAAAATTAGGGGTGAGAACCAAGTTTGAGAAATTAAAGTAAAAAACAACACCATTTTGGTAATTACTTTTAAAGCAACACCATTTTGATAAATACTTTAACCACAACACTCATTTGGGAAAAAACTCAGAAATGTATATAAAAAGTGGAAAAGTAAGATGAGTGTGTTGAACGGATGGATTCTTGATTAGTGACATAAAACAAAAGATGTAAATTGTCCAAGTTGTCATTTTGTACATTTTTCATGTTTTATTTAATTACAAAATAAGATTTTTTTTTAAATTATTAAATCTCAACCATCAATTGCAACAAATCAAAGGCTTAGATAGGGTTTACATGGTTTTCGCAACTGGAGTGAGTTTTTATGTTAACATTTCCCTATATATATATATATATATATAGGGGATGGTTCATGCGAGAAGTGATATTACAACGAGAAGTGCAAGAAATGAATCTCATCCATTGATTAAACATATCAATGGTTTCAAATAAAAGATGGTACTTTTGTAATTATCTCAATAATGTAATAAGATGTTTTAGGTTAAAAAGGGCAAAATCGTCTGAATGTGTAGGATTAAAAGTTGTAACTTTAGTAATCCCTTCTTTCAAGCCCATGTATCACTACCAAACTGTTTACAATAATCATCGCTCAAAATCCGTCCACCACAAGCAAGTGATTCAACAAATCAGCGATGTTAACTACACTAATCGTGTTTGCAAATGTAGAAGAATCGACAATTGTAAGCATAATTGGGGTTTTTGACCAAACTAGACGTACGTAGGGATTCGAGGTATGTAGGCTAATTTGTGTATTGCTTTTGTTATGAATAACTCAAAACATCATGGATTTTATTTGTTCATAAATTTTCTTCTTTAAATTATTGATTTGGGGAAAAAATTAGGGTTTTTTTGTGTGTGTAGAGACTATTTGCAAGAAACTGGCGAGGGTTATGAAATCCTCATAATTACTCTCTAATTAGCTACCCACCAGACTCCCCGTGAGACAAATGTTTGCTACTAGAAATTGATACACAAAATCGTCGGTTTTTAACGAGACCGATTCTTTTGTTTTGAAAGTGCTCATTTTCATTATCATCTAAAACGGATTTCAGGTTTCTTCTGGGTTTCCAACTATCTAAAGTTCAACGATATCAGGTATGCCATCTTTGATGCTTTTCTTAACCTTCTTCTTTGTTTTGTGTGTTGAAGGTGTAAATACGTAACCGAATTTATACGTTACGTATTTACACCTTGCATAATCGATTCATAATTTTTTATGTTTGGGTAAAAGGTTAGGTTATTTTGGTGGGGTAAACTGTAATATAATAATTCCATCCTACCTCTGTTTAAACATCACAAATCATTTTTCTTTTTTTTTTCTAGAACTAACGATTATATTTTATGTTTAATTTCATTCTTTTAGTACTAGGTAATTCCAGAGTGTTCTTTTTAGTATATTTCTCATTTACCTTAGATTAAAAGTAGGCTTTTGTAAACCTAGTTGCTCCCACTATGCAGTGGTATTCACTAATTATTTATGGAAAAACCATATGTTTACGTTTATACACATTAATGCATTATAAGTTGCTTTTGGTTAGTTTAATATAGAGTTTATTTGTCTATATGCAGATATAGTCAATTGATTTGTTTATTGTGTATGGCACATATTAGGTGTGTAGGTATGTCCATGGATTTGTGTACAAGTTATGTGCATTTCATGGGGATTGCAATAAGTAATGGGGTTATTTAAATTGTTGTGTTGGTATGTATGATGTAACTGTGTATGTAGTAGTTGTACTATGTAGGGATTCTTATTAGATGTTTATGATGTATGTGCAAGCTATGTATATATTGTTGATGATTACTATCATTTGCAAAAAGGTTTGGCTAGTAATCATCAATGAAACCGTATTCTTAGTAAATCGTTTACGGAGGAGGTTATGTTTCTTAAGCAGCAGATAAATTAGTTTTAGTAACTGAAATCATAGATAAATACTATGTTTGTAAATAGGTTTTTCTATTGTGTATAACATATATTATGCGTGTAGGTACGTGTATTATGTATGTGTGTAGGTACGTGCATTATATAGGATGTGTAGGAAATACTTATTACATGTATATTAATAATGTCTATCTAATGCTTTTGATTGTGTTTACCAATAATTTTTGACTATTAAGTAACAATGTGACTGTGTATGCAACTAAATTATTCAGTTTAGGACGAAAAACTATTTCAGTGTAGAATATATGTTTAACAATGGAAGTGTGTATAGCATAGTGTATATTACAACTATGTTGTGTAGGTATTTATGTTTACTATGTAATGTTTATATTAGGTATGTAGGTATGTGTAACACCCCGTAACCGCATCGGAAACATAAACGGGATGCAACAGACACATCAGATATCAACAGCATTGCATATAAAGAAAACACCACTACATTAATTTACATCATATTACATTGTTCCCAAGTTTAGTTCCCGTCTAGGCGATAGCACATAAGTTTTACCAACATTACATTAACATATTTAATACAAAATGAACACTAAGCCTCCACTAAAAGCACGCATCAACAAGCATGTAGCAATTATTCCAGCTTGGGAGTACCTAGAAAGCATGCAAAGAAAACGGGTCAACTACGAATAGTTGGTGAGTTTCACAATTCGAGTAAACCATGATAAATCATTATCATAAAATAATATTATTATCGATGTAATTATGCTGAGCCCACAAGTGAAACCTCTGACTATCACACACAATCCCCGTGGCATATCCCCCGCCCACGGACCCGTGGCATATCCCCCGCCCACGGAACTGCCCCAAACCGCTATGTCTAACATTACATAGCAAAATAAATAACAATAAAATAGACATGTGCAACTGGCTGGGAAACATCAGCAAATCCATGCCGGACCAATTGGGTTTGTCAGACCAATAGTACTATCCACACTCTACCGGCTTTCAGTTAATCACTCGTGTTCCGGGGCCTTAGAATGTTAGCAACTCAGACAATTACCATCTTAGTACATTTCCGTACGATTCCCATACAATAAAATATATATAAATCCACGCAAATCCATGCGTTCAGTATGTATTTAAACATTTCCATAACAACATGCTTTCCGCCCCGGGAAAATATTTAAAAACAATTCAGAAAAGGGGCTCGTGAAACTCACCTTATCGTAAGCAATTAAGTCACACAATACTCCAGCTACTAGTCCAAATCTGTAATACAATCCCTAAGTTCGTTACTATACAATCACTATTAACATAATCTTTAACCGTGTTAACCGGTACATCTGGGGACACTGTTAACCCAGTACTGTAACCGTTCCGGGGGCAATGTTAACCCAGAAACACTTCTCAGGACTCGGATTGTGATTTCGTTTAGAGTTCTCTAGTCAAAATTACTATTAGTCGTTTTTTTTTCCGTTTTGCGTGCCTAGCACGGTTATCCGTTTTTACGTTTCAAAAATGAGTTTGGTCACACATGACCCGAAAATAGTTGTTGACTGCTAATTTAGCTAAAGTTGTGAAATTAGAGCTCGGTTTAGACGCCCCGATTGGCCGTGGGACCCGTTTCCGACATTAGCGTACCGGAAACTGTTAAAATTACTCAAATCATCCGAATTATTTTCGGATGATTCATTTTTACTTGTTTAACTCCATTATATGAAAATAGTTCATTTTTAGGGTTTTTATACACCAGTCAGCTCGCTTAGGCGAACTTTACCGGTTTTGCGCGTTTTAAGCTTTAAAAGTTTGTTTTTATCTTCTTTTTAGCACAAATAAATATCCGTTTAATCTCGGATCTTAAAATTTTGTACAAATCACTTTTTGATAGTGGGGATTTTTATAAAAATATTTCCAGAATTAATTTTTATATTTAAAATTTATTTATCTATTTTTAAACACCATTTAAACACTAAATATGTCGTAAATACCAAAAGATCTTAGAAAAATCCCAAATTTTTCCTGGATGACCCCTGCCATCCACATAGTCCCCTGTAATTTTTCCAGAACCAAAATCTCATTTTACATGCCACTTTCACTAAAACCGAGCTAGAAAACCCTAGAACTCGTTTAACCGAAAAGCCTACTTAGACTTCTCCAACTGACCTCAAATTTTGTGTGTGACTTATACATGATATAAAAAGCTTATCTGAAATTTTCCAGAATTTTTCATGATTTTTAACTATTTTTCACCATTTTTGGCCAAAACCGAGCATTAAATTCACCAAATATTCATCCTTTGTCCAAAAATTACCAAAACTTCACAGAATTCATATTTTCATATATCTAACACCTCTGTAAAATTTCATGACCTAACTCTAAACGAGTCACAATCTGTCCAAAACTTAATCATCACACAAAAACCGAACTACCTTGCGTTTCTAGCTTCAAATCGCAAGGATCTCGCTTTCTAGCCCTTGCTATCAACTAGATACAACACCTACAAGCACAATAACACCACACCAAGCAAGTTACACCCACAATCAAGCCATTTCTTTCATGGTTTCGGTTATGACTTAAAAACAAAGATTTAACCGTAAAAATTCGTTTTTGGTTCGTTTAACTCCTTTCTTGGACCAAGATCCCTTGTATAACCCGTATACATCACTTGATCATGCAAGAATCGGTTTCATCTCGGGTTTTCACCCTTTTTCACTTGAAACCTCATTTTCTTGTGATTAAACTCGAGAAAGGAAGATGAACACGAATATAACTCGATCTTTACCTCGTTGTTCTTGCTAGAATTGTCGGTTTTTGATTCAAGATCTTGAGAGAATTGAAGATTGTTGAAGTTTTGTTTTAGAAAAAGAATAAAGGACTTCGGGATATCCCCCTATAGTCCGATCGGCTCAAGTGGGGGGTGGGGTGGGACCCACCTCTCCATTCCTATCCACATATTCGGATTCTCGTAATCCGGATAATGTTTTGGATAATCTGGTTCAGTTCGTTTTTCGGTTAATTGTTTAATTCGGCTTAAAACGAGGCTAAAACGGTCGTTTTCGGCCTAAAAAATGAAATTTATTTAAAACCGATTTAAAAACTTCAAAAACTTAAACCATGACTTTCATTAACTTAAAACATCATATTATTAATAATTGCGCATCTTTTTCGGCTTGATCGATCGTCTCTTGCTTGGTTTGGTATTAAAGGTTTCGTTTAACGTACCGACGTACCATTAAATCGAAATTCTTTTTCTGTGCTTTAATTCACTTATCCCGAAGCTTTAACACTTCGTAAACATCACTAAATGTTATATATCTCGTCTATAATGTATCCTCGATTCGTTCGGGCTTCAATAACCGTTAATCGGTTAATCGTATTTCCAATACGATTAACTGTATAATCGAGTATAATCCGTACTGTGAATCATACATACTCGTATAAACACATTATAATTCACATATTCATTATTAAATATCACATAAATAGTATATACCGGTTAGGGTATACCTGATTTTGCCGGAATCGTTACAGTATGTTAATGGATAATGTATGTATCAAGTAGAGTGTGTAGGGGATAAATAAACTATGTAGTGTAGGAACAAATGTAACGTAGTTGTTTATGTACATAATGTATGGATCACGTAGAGTGTGTAGGGATAAATAAATTATGAATTGTAGTTATAAATAATGTAATTGTTTATGTACATAATGTATGGATCTTGTAAACTTTGTAGGGGATAAAAAAATTATGGAGTCTAAAAATAAATATAACGAAAATTCTTATGTATATAATGTACGGATCATGTTCTTTGTGTAGGGGATAAATAAATTATGCAGTGAATAAACAAAATGTAACTGTGTATGTACATAATGTATGGATCACGTAGACTGTGTCGGGGATAAATAAATTATGCAGTGTAAGAATAAATATAATGTAGTTGTTTATGTATGGATCATGTAGAGTGTGTAGGGATAAATAAACTATGTAGTGTATGAAATAAATATAATACCTCTTTATATACATAATGTATGGATCATGTAGATTGTGTAGGGGAACAATAAACTATGGTGTTTATAAATAAATATAACGTAACTATTTATGTAAACTTAATATTCTTGTTTATGCAAATACTATGGTGTGTAGTTTATCAATATATTGTGTAGGTAGCAAGAATGAAATTTATCGTTGTTGTAAGTGATAGACGCAATATTAAATAATAATAATAATAATAATAATAATAATAATAATGTCGATATGGTGCTGACTTTTACTTTTTAAAGTTGTTGTGTTTGAGGTTATTATTAAATCGTGCATTAATTAGTTATTGGGTTTATATAATATTATTGTTGATTGTTTGTCTTTAGACTTTAGCTATCACCACTTTGGCGGGTCAGTTATGGGGATTTTCTCTAAGGATTTCTTCTATGAGAAGGTTGGTTCATGTCTTGAAAGAGAGAATTTTTTCAATATTGGGTTATTTGTTAAAAAAATCCAGGTTGGTATAAATTTGTTGAATTATTTTTAAAATATATAACTTAGATATGTATGCTTCAAGTTTATTATTTGATTTGTTTTTGTTTTGTTAACTTTTGTTTTAATTTTTAAATAGAATGTGAGACATTTGGCATTTAAAGGTTTCAAAGAAAGTAGTAGATTGCCTTTGACAAAAAAAGAAACACGAAAGTACTAACAATGAAGGATAGTGGCATTAATTTTTCACATTACATCATTGAAATTATCTATCGTTTTAGTTTCTTGTCAATGTTATCCATTTTTTTGAGTGATTGTTACGGAGTTTATAAAAATGTTCAAACCCAATAAACCAAAGCAAGTTGAATAGTTTGGTATCCATATAGTATGATTTTTGCAGTTAACAGATTTGTTTAATCATTATTATGTATAACTCTCTAATTTTTTAAATATGTTATGTATGCATCTTTTAAAAATTCTTAAAATCAAATCTCAATACTCAGATCATTATAAGTCGATGCAATATGAACAAGGGCTTGTGTTAATTTTGTCGCAAATATTTGAAAACTATGGAAATCCATTTTTCTCGTCCAAATAAAATGTTTTTTTTGGGAGAAATCTATGTTTCAAATTATTGAAATTTTGGTTGGTTGAAAAAGAAACAAAAAATGAATATAAATATGATAATAGAATTTGAATAAAAGAAAATATTACTAAAAATATAATACTATAAATCTGTAAAATATGATTCTATTTAGATTTAATTTAAACGTAAATAGAAAAACAAATAGAAAGAATTAATATATCTTGTAACCCCATACCATTATTAGTTACCAAAAATAATTTTTGGAGAGATTACAATGATACCCTTATATATAACTTAAATATAAAATAAAAAGAAAAAATTTGATTGGTTGTAATGACTTCTCGCACTTCTCGCAATAAAAACACTTCTGAAATAAACCCAATCATATATATATATATATATATATATATATATATATATATGTGGTAGGGTTAACGTAAACAACAATAGTTTTGTGAGAAACATAAAAATAGATGTAGACACTTGGATCTAGAATCTAGTAGTTGAGATTGGTAGTTTCTAAAAGTTGTATAGTGTCATATTACATGGTATAGTGTCCTATTTATGTGGTGTACTTTATTTTAAAGTCTTCTCACACTTCTTACAAAATAATTGTTTTTTAGTTGAACTCTTTTCTACATATATATATATATATATATATATTATAAATTTAGTAAAATACAAATGTCATATTTATATAAAAAAAATAATGATTTTACATAACTTTTGAGACATTAAATTGTTATTTTAATTCAAATACATAAACATACAAAGACTAACAAAGATAAATAAAAAGTTAAAACATTTTTATAGCTTATATATGAGAAAAAAACACATATTAATTAAAAATTAATCATCTACTTAAATCAACATCCAAAAATTGCAATCTATAAGGAATACTTTAACATACATGGAGTCCGAGACCTGAAATATAACCAACTCCCAAAGAATTAAATAAGCCGGTGTGATTTGTTTTGCCCATATTTCTCCCAGAATGGAGATATTCTCCTGCATTAGCGAACATCTGAATGCCACAATTTGTTTAGACTTTAAGGTCTTCAGCAACCTGATGATTTTAGAGGATACACAATCGATAAATAATTAATTATGGGCTAAATTATATGGGACACACATTGATGGAAAATATAAAGATAATGCAATATTGTTATATCTTTCGATAGTTTTTCCATAGATAAAAGATGAAGCAGAATACCAGATTATCAAGATGTTGTAAATGGATCAAATCATCAGAAGAACGCCAATAAATGTTTCTCAAAAAGGTCAAACAAATTAAAAAATATAAAACTTTAAATACCAGTAATTGATTTTTTGCGAAAAGTTTTTGTATAATCTCGTGAAGTTTCGAGGTTTCCATCAATGCTCTTCCTGATACTTGAAAAAATTAAATATGTTTGACTTTTGAGGTCAAATGACATATTCTAAAATAAATCATTTTATAAGAACATTTTGAACAATTTCACCTTGACAATGCATGGAGAGGTTTTAAGAACATCAACTTCATTAAGCATAGTAAAAGTTTTAACCTCCATTGAATTCTGTAAATAATAATACAATAACAGGTAATCAGATTTATAACTACGTTTGAATGTATGTAATTAGTAAATATCGGATAAGGAACTTACATTGGTTGTTGATGGAAGCTTCAAAGGCATGCATCCGATGGGGACAATGTGAAGAATACCTTATCGAATGCATTTTATGTAGTGAATATATAGATGTTTATATTAGTAAAACCTCTTGAATTTAGTAAGACTTTTAAATTCAAAATAATCAGAAGAGTCAATTTAATATCTAAAGGAATAAATTACATAAAATTCAAAACATACTCAATTCAAATAGTGACATTTCTAAATATAGTGTAACTATAGTCAAACTATAATATTTTTTCAAACGAAATTGGTTAATTTTCTAAAACCTGTTAACTTTAGCAACAGTTTTAATTAAGCATAAATAGAATATCAAATCAAATCATTGAAAACTTAAGAATTCGTAACATAACTTCTAGAATTACCAAAAATAGCAGTCGGTCAAGATATCAAAGAAAATTATTAAATTAAAAATTAGTTGTTTTAGAAAATACCGACCCACGTTATAGCGAATTCCAAAAATATCAAAATTATAGTCAACTAATTTATTTGAATTCAAATTATTAATAAAATACAGATTTACAAACATATCAATTGGAATATGAGATACACCATGGATATTATATTGATAAGTACCACCTAGTATATTACAACTACCTGAAATACAAATTGTGAACGTTAAACTTTTTGTAAAACTTATATTATATTAACAATTGAAAAAAGAATACACACTTGGAACCGGGTTACCAAAAGCATGACATGGGTAAGAGATAATGAGTTTAGCTTGATAATTCATGGAGTTTGTATTATTTGAAATAGTAGACAATGATAACTGTTGAGATTGAGCTACATGTTAAAACATATTCTTATATTAATAATAAATACGAATAATAACATTATTCGTTACTTAAAACAAATATAAAACGCGTAAATAAAAATAATTTGGTAATCAATCAATCAATCATACCCAGTGAAATCCCACCAATAGCATAGTTATAAGTAGGATCTGGGGAGGGTGAGATGTATGCACACCGTACCTCTATCCACATGGATAAAGAGGTGGCTTCCAGAGAGACCCTCAGCTCTAAAGTACATATGTATGAAGCAATACAAATGAAATCAGAATTCAACAGTAGTAATAATAATAATAAAAATGATAATAATAATAATAATAATAATAATAATAACAATAATAATAATATTAATACTATTTATGTAGAGAAAATATTATTATGGTGTGTGACTAAAATAAGGTAAATAGAAGCCCTAAGGTATTCCTTTCTTCCTAAAAATCCACTTGTGTTTAACTTATTTTGAGAAGATGAAGATCCTTCCCTTTTCCGCTTCTTTGTTGGTGTAGACATCTTTTACAAACAATACTTAATTATAAATAACACGTCTCTATTACGAAACTTTGTATCCTACATCTCAAAAATTGTAAATACCATTAAAAATTATCTTTCAAGTTTAAAAGAAAAGATAATTTACGCATACTTGTGTCAATATAATGTAAATAAAAAACAAAAAAACACCTTAAGAAATATCAAATTGTAAATATGTCGTGTTAACATTTAATTTTGAGTAAATTAAAAATATTGATTTTTAGAGAATATGAGATTCGACTAAAATAAATAAACGAAATAATAAAAAAAATTACATGTAAGTTTAAGTTTACTGTATGGTATGTCAGTAGTATATAAGTTGCCTTATTTATTTTAAATATTTTAAAAAATAATTACATGAAATTCAAAAAATAATATGTAAGTTGAATATTTGTAAATACGATAAATTTTAAAAGAACATGTAACTTAAAGATTCATGTTATCATATATTTATCGAAATAATATGTAAGTTTAGTTTATTCCAGTCAGCAAAAAAAACGAAACGAGTAATATACATATTTGTTTAAAAATGCATGGCCTTCCACTAAAACAAAAAAAAAACATAATTAAATATCACACCTTGACTTAAGGCCTATACATGTGACCAATAGTTGATACATTTTTTGTAAATATATCAGAGTGTAGCGAAAGTCTTTAACTAATAATAAAATATTAATATACTTTTGAAATAACAATTTAATAAAAAACCTTTATTTATAATAATAAAATATTTAATTTATTTGGAAAGCTTATCGGATAATAAATACCCGAGTATTTAATTTATAAACTTTGGTTAAATTTTATAAATCATATTTAAATATTGTTTATAACATTTTAATGATTTAAAACTAAGTCATCTCTACCTTGCGAGTGTCACACCCTAACCTAATGGCGGAACATGTCGGGGCGCGACATAATTTGTATCATAGCTCAAAGACACTAAATTAATAGTAAGTGTCAATGTCTAATTTATTTCATTCATATCAAAGTACACAAAACATTTAAATAAAAGAAATTACAATAAAATTTAAACTTGTATAATTTTTAACCTAAAGTCCAATCTAAGTTCTTCACTTCAAACCATATGAAACAACAACCTGCAATATACGTAAAAATAATTTGTCAACAACACATGTTGAGCAAGTAATTCACAGTTTGATGTAATAGTAATAGTAGTAGTAATAATAATAATAATGAAAAATAAACAATTCCTTGCGATAATGTGTATTACATTAATTAATATAAACAAGTATAAGTGTCTTTTCGATCATGCCACTAGATTACGGACATGTTTACTCGGACTGCGTATGATCATACTATGAGGATGAGGATGGGATATCAATCAACCAACCAACCATAAAAGCAGTAAACAAATAACTCATATAGTAATCAACAATTAATCGAGCAATATCACAACAACGCAAATAAGGGAATTGTGTTTAAATGAGATAGTATAATAATAGTAAATAGCTTAATACGCATAGTGCCCCCAAAACAAAACAAAATAGAAAAAGGGGATGTAATTACTCACCTTTAAAATGAGGTAGACGGTAACGAGAAAACGGTAATGGTTACGATGAAGATAAGTTAGTTAGTTCCACGAGGAGTCTCGACGATAAGTCCTAAGTGTAAAAGTAAGATTAAATAATTAACCTTACGACATAAATGAAACAAGGCATGGTTGAATGGGCTTATAACAGATTCAGCATCGTTTAAAGCGTTAGATATATTTTATGCTAATTTATAAAAGTCAAAGGTGTGAACGGTTTAAATATGTTACGTTTTTTTATAATAATAAAATACTTGATAATATATATAAAGATTATATGTTAAACGAAAACTTGAATTGAAGGGTGGCAAAACCAATAAAAAGAATCCTTGTGAGAGAGCAGACGAAACGAAACCTTTAATTATTGTTGCCACTTAAAGCAAGCTTTCCTTTAGCCAATTGATTTGAGTTTGGATAAAGATGTTAAAACCTTTATGCTCCGAAAATAGAAATTTGGCACTTAAATAAATTGATGAAGATGAGTGTATGTGAATTCACAATCTAACAAACACCGGTGCGTTTTGCATAATCAAAAACTATTGATTTTTTTTAATAAGTACATAATTTCGAAAAGATGGAAAAAATAATTTAAAAAAAAAGAAAGAAAAGAAACATGAAGGAGTGGTGGGCCACCCTCTACATCAATTTAGTTTGTGTATAACCATAGCTTTATATTTCAATATCTATCTATAATATATAAACGAAAACATAAAAATCCTACGTGTCGTGATGTGGTCGCTCCCTCCTTTTTAGAAGTCGCCGGATTTGCTTAATTTTTAAATGAAGGCTTCTCATGCATTTGACCCGAATTCACGGGTATGAGTCATATCAAACCCAGATATTTCTTAAACGGGTTATAACATCTCATTAAATTAAAAAATAATCTCACCAAATATTTGATATAAAAATCCTATAAAGTAGGGATATACTAAAAATTAATATATGATTTATTTAAAAAAAGATATATATAATTTATAATTAAAAATCGATTTTATAGTAAAAAAAATAAGCGGGTCTTGGCCTGGGTCTCATCAAACACATATAGGTTTTAAACCGAGTTATAACATCTCATTTATTTGTGAAACAATTTATCATCTAAACATAAGTATATTATTAACTTTAATACAATAAAAAATAAAAATTGAAAAAATAAATAAATATTAACAACTTAAAAACAAATTATATAAAACAACCCCTGTGATACGGGGGTTAAAAACTAGTAATATATATAAATGAAAACATAAAAATCTTACGTGTTGCGATGTGGTCGCTCCCTATTTTTTGGAGTCACCAGATTTGTTTAATTTTTAAATGAAGGTTTCTCATGCATTTGACCCGAAATCACGGGTATGGGTTTTACCAAACCCAGACAGTCCTTTAACGGGTTATAACATCTCATTAAATTAAAAAACTAATCTCACCAAATATTTGATATGAAAATCCTATAAAATATTGTTATACTAAAAATTAATATTTAATTTTTTTAAAAAGATATGATTTATAATTAAGAAACATAATATATATATATATTATTTATAATTAAAAACCAGTTTTATAGTAAAAAAATAAAGCTTGGGTCTCATCAAACCCATATAGCTTTTAAATCAGGTTATAACAGCTCATTTATTTGTAAAATTCTTTCATCATCAACCATAAATATATTATTAACTTTCATACAATAAAAAAATAAAAGTTCAAAAAATAAATAAATATTATAAACAAATAATATAAAACAACCCCGTAATACGGGGGATAAAAACTAGTATTATTATATTTTAACTTGTTTCATATTCAAAACAATATCTACTAAGTATATGTTTTCGTCTATTTGACTTAACCTAAACATTGCCTCCGTACATGTACAACACTCCTCAACCACCTCCATTAATTTGTCTGCAAGTCTCCTCGATATGCCACCGTCAACGTCGACATTATAATAGCTAAAAGAAGTAAGTGGTTGATTATTGCCCTTTTAGGTTTTCAAGTTCTGTAAATAAACTACAGAGGCACGAATATATTTGACTTGCTAACATAGAGGAGGTTCGTTACAATGGATTAAATTATTACGTGAAGAAAAAAAACATTAATCATCTTTACAAAAATATTTACTTTTTATATACAAATCTATAATATATATAAATGAAAACATAAAAATCCTACGTGTCGCGATGTGGTCGCTCCCCCTTTTTTGGAGTCACCAGGTTTGCTTGATTTTTAAATGAAGGTTTCTCATGCATTTGACCCGAATTCACGGGTATGAGTCGCATCAAACCCAGATATTTCTTAAAAGGGTTATAACATTTCATTAAATTAAAAACTAATATCACCAAATATTTGTTACAAAAATCCTATAAAGTAGGGATATACTAAAATTTAATGTATGACTTATTTAAAAAAAAGATATATATTATTTATAATTAAAAAACCAATTTTATAGTAAAAAACATAAACGGGTCTTGGGTCTCATCAAACTCATATAACTTTTAAACCGGGTTATAACATCTCATTTATTTTGAAACAATTTAATATCAAAACATAAGTATATTATTAACTTTTATACGATAAAAAAATAAAAAATCAAAAAAATAGATAAATATTAAAAACAAATAATATAAAACAACCCCGTAATACGGGGATAAAAACTAGTATATATATATATATATATGATATCATTACATTTTTCCTATTTATCATCTTCAAAAAAAAACACTAATAACAGTTTCGATTGATTACAAGAAGAGATAGGGATTTTAATCATAATTCAAAACCAAGTTGAACAATATAATCATTACCTTGATTCAAGCTCGATTAGCGAAGGTTGTCATGGCCGGTGTTCATACGCGGCGGCGGCGGCGGCAGAGCATGACGATTTTTTTTAGAACAATTTGAAGGTATTGACAACTTAGCGATGGAAGGTGTGATCGGAACGAGTTTGAGGGTTGGTTTATATATTGCCCAAAAACGCGTATTCCATATAAGGCAACACTTTGATTTTAGTCGATGATAAATGCTCGAAATGAACAATTTTTGGTAGCTGAAAAACACGTATTTTGACCCCGAAATTCTTAGTTTGTTGTTGCGAGTCCATCGGTACAATCATCTTGTCGGTTGCGGGTTTAATAACACCCGTCGGAAAACTACGGTGATAGCCGGAGGTAGATGCCGGAAAAAAAAACGTGAACCAGGGAGAAAGAAATGGTTAAATCTTAAAAATAAATATTTCACTTGTGCCCTTGAAGTTAAGAACAAATCATTTAATACCCTAAACTATTTCGTTTTAAAAACAAATCCTTTTATCTTTGTATCTTTTCATACACCAAATAAAGAATTACATAACTATAAGTAGTTAAACGTTTTTTTTTTGTTTCGACGGTGGAGAGGAAAAGGAGGAAAAATGAAAGAAAAATTAATTTAAAATATTTGTATTTTAGTCTCTAGAGTTGGATGTTTAAGCTGGTTATGGAATACATAGTTAAGGGTGGATAAAGCACATTCTAGAGTGTTTTAATATTCGTTTAACGAATAACATAAAGTCGAATTAAACTTCGAGTGACACGTATCAAAATAAATAATCAAAAATAAAAGATAAAAGATATAATAATAATTTACTTATTCGATTAAATAACAATAGTCCGAATAAATAAATAAATATCACATAAAAAAGTTCTTTAAACGGGTTGGGTTTTCGGGTCCGAAAATTGACGAATGTTACAGCGAGCGTCTATCTTCTTGAATGACTCTAATCCCTTGCTACCTATATTAACTTTATTTCCTGAAATGTTAGGAAAAATACGTCAGCGATGTGCTAGTAAATCGTTGACTCTAAACACATTTAATAAATTTTTCTTTGACTAACAAGATAGTTTTCTTGAACACACTCAGCAGAAACGTCTCTTATTTATGGGATTGTGCCACTGCCAAACACACACAATTATAGTTCTCCGGTAACTAACGCCCATTGGAGAACTTTTATTATGATCTATAGTCTGCGGCCACGTAGCCTTGATTGATAGACTAGATTAATTATGTTTGGATCTAGGTACATGTGTACTCGGTCTGAGTTGCTTTTATTTCTATCTTGTATTAAATTAGGGATCACGTAATCCCTTAAATCTTTTGTTAGAGAATCAAGTAATCTCTTAAAAATATTTGACTGACTTTCTTTAAGATAAACAACCCGTTTATCTTGACTGATTGAAAAATGTTTAACGTATTCACCTGTGATTGTCTGTTCTGAATGATGTGGTGATCTCGTTTGAAAACCTTTGTGAATGAATGAATGATTAACCTATAATAAAATAGGTTTATATAAATAACTGGATCGTCTCTTAATCCGGCTGCAGACCTTTAGTCTGGTTTTGATAGCTTTAAACCTTGATTGATCTTTTGTTTGAATAAAATATTTAGATATGAAATCTTTCCCTTTATTTGCTAACCATGTGCTATGTTTCTTCTTCAAGAAATGTTATTTGTCTATATATATATATATATATATATATATATATATAATCTTATGTTTCTTATTTTGACCATACCCTCATGTATATTATATTTCTTAATTTAAAGAAACATTATTTTATATTAACCTTTGTATTTATTTTGATCAATGTCTAGGCTATACCCCGACTAGGGTTTTAGCAATATAATAATAAAATAATAACTTAGGCAGTATACGGAGTTTATATGCCTAACTTGTCGAGCAACACTTCTACTCTATGTCACGTACTAAGACTTTAAATTGGCGGAACTTCGAAGCTCGGACACGTATTACGAGGTCGACACGCATTACGAGGTTGGTACGCAAAACAACGTATATTCTGTCGTCAAAATTTGTCGAGATATCGTCGGTATATGGCACTGTTTACGAGGTTATGATTATTGGGTCGAGGCACAAAACCCGAGGTAGATTCTAGAGAGAGAAGGATTTTTGTGTGAGGAAGTGAATGCCATGACTTCTCCCATCGCAAAGTGCAAAGTGCGCCATCAAAGCGCCACATTGCGCCCATCGCCCTCGCCATCGCCATCGTTCTTGTCCTCGTCCTCGCTCGAGCCCGAGCCCGTGCGCGTCGGGTGCTCTGCACCCTCTGCTAGGACCACTTGGTGCATGCTAAGCATAAAAGAATATAACTATGGAAACTCCATCTCTTATAATGAGCTTCCATTTCTTTCCCACTTTCCATGTGGGATGAGTTTTATCTTTCTTATTTATACCCATGTGGAATGCTTTCATTTTCTTCCATCTTTCCATGTGAGATGGATTCTTTGTCCCATTTTATTTACATAGGATGCATTTCGTTTTGGAATGTTTTTATTTCATTATTGCTTTAACATGAAATAATTCTATTTCTTTATTTAAATTTTTATATCTTTAAGTTCATTTTTAATCCTTCAATTTTTCTAAATTGTCAAATTTAGGTTGAAATTTTGGGGATGTTACATCCTCCCCACCTTGGAATGAATCTCGTCCTCGAGATTCGTTATGAGTGATTCCTTGCTCATCGATTTGCTATCAGACTTTTTCTAATCTGCTACTTGAGCTTAACTTGAATTGTTTCAAAGGTTGCAATTTATAATTTGTTGTTAACTCACATATTTGGATGATGTATTCAATTAATAGTTCAGAATATCATAAGTATTTGTAAATTGCTAAGCATAGTGACCAGTTGTTTTTAACTATTTACCTTACCTTTTGTATTCTAAACATTTACTGATGTTAACTAGATTGCATCTTGGATTCAGTCTATAGAATCCTTTTGATAACTTTCAATATTTCCATACTTGAGTAATGATATCCTTTACTTTATAATCTTGACGGATTCCTTCCGTCTATTTCCATCAATTATACCCCTGAACTTTCAAGGTTCAGATAATTGATTTTCTTTGAGTAGACATGTTCTTATGTCTTAGTTTAATTCATTCGTTTCATCTTTAGTTCATTTTCTATAGATGATGAGGTATTTTGAATAATATAGTCTAAATACTATCTCTTTTCATAGGTATCAACATTCTTATGTAAAGACATGATCTTTATGCTAATATCTTTCTTTATATACATTAGGGATTTAAATACCCTTTTCTTGTTACAAAAGTTCTCGTTAAAAAAAAGATTACAAACAGTTTACAAGAGTTAACTAAACTATTAATTATTTCTAATGCCTTTGGATCTTGAACATTCAGTTGGCGTACTCTTGTCTACTTTTATTCTTAATTGTCGGATGCATCTTGTATGTTTAACATATTTATCTTAGCCTTCCCTTTCTTAGCAACGCTTCCACTTGCGTTGTTTGTCTTATTCAGACATTCTGAGCTGAAGTGTCCATTTTCTACACAACTAAAACATACTAAAACATACAACTGTTTTCCTTTTGCAATCGTCTTCCGAATGAACGAATTTCTTGCAAAAGTTGTATGTAATCAATGGAATATTTTTGGGAAATTTGGTTGGTCTTAAACATTTCCTGTGATGTCTTCTGCCACAGCTTTGGCAGATTGGTCTTGTAAATTTAAAGGACCCTTCCTTATTTTCTTTGTTTTTCTTTGTTTTATTTTTCTCGGTTTCTTCTTTCTTTCCTTTGCCATTCTTATCTTCTTCTTGGTTTCTAATAAGACCATTCATAAGATAACCGGCTAATTCCATGGCTGAATCAGCGGTTTGAGGAAAATGAGATCTCACCATATCTCTAATTTCCCGAGGTAAACCCCAAATGTAGCGGGTTACTTTATTGGATTCGTGTGTTACAAAGTGTGGTACCAATCTACAATACTCATGAAACTTAGTATTGTATTTCTTGAGATTAGTTCCTTCCATCATATGGTTCAAAAACTTAGTTTGAATAAGATCAGTTTCATGCATGGTATAGAACTTTCGTAACACTAGTTCTTTGCATTCTTCCCACTTCAATTGGTACATAGTTTCTCTACCCTTTGACATGATCAGGGTATTCCACCATTCCAAAGCTTCGCATTTAAAGTATTGAGAGGAGTTTTGAATCTCAGTACATTGACTGATGATAACAATGGACTCGATTTCTTCAAGCCATCGTAGAGTTGATATGGCACCTTTCTCTCCATAGAATTCTTTTGGCCCACAGGCTTTGAAGTTCTTGAAAATACAACCTTGGATTACTAATTGTTTCTTGAATTTACGATTGAATTTGCTCTCAACATTGGAGCTATGAACACATTCTTCATGATGAGAAGGATTTCGGTATGGATGAGTTCTAGCAGAATTATTTGAATGTGAATTTTACTTTTGTGTGACGCTTCTTTCATTGCATCGATGAGTCAGTGCACTATCAATCATTTCTTGTATTTTGACAAGATACTGCTCAAGAATCTCCTGTGCAGGTTTTGTGATATCCTTGTTGCTTCTTTGAATTGAAGCCTTCATCATTATTCCTTTGATTGTTTGGGTTCGACATTCTGTAAACAGAATTTAATTTAGTATGAACGAAATTTCTTATTTTTATACTAATGATAGAATGTTTGCAACAGATGTGTGACACTGAACAATTGATACAAGCACAAATAATTGATTTGTTTTTAAAATGTTTAATTATTTTTTGTCGCATTTCAAGAGGATTCTTTCTAATCTTTCTTGAGGTTGTTCGTCTCGTACATGGCATAATTCAATCGTCTATTGCGGGGCATCAATACTTTCTTGTTGTATATTCTTGAAATGGTTAGTACATACCTTGTGTACAAATAGACCACGAGAATTTCTATAATTCTTTTTCTAGGTTTGTTTCATTTAATCTTTGCTACTTATTTCATGTAGCGTTGACTTGAGATTAGTCATGTTTTTAGACTTTGTCCACCTCTGTAACCTCCTGAATTTTATAATAATAAATAAAGGAAAATTATGTTGAGAAACGTGTGTTAATATTAAGTATGATTAAATACAATAAGGAGCATGGACTTGGGTGGGAAAAAATGGAATAAGGGATGGGATGGGCCTTAGGTCCATGGGCTTAAGAGAGTATAAATACTCCCTTAAACCTCCCTAAAACCCTAAATCCCTCATTCTTATCCATCTTATTCTCTACACACTCCAAAATCACACACATAAACTCTCTCTTGAGGCCGTGAGGGAGAAGAAGAAGATCCAAGGCCAAACGAAAAAAGATTCTTGATAGATCTTGAATATATAATCAAGATACAAGATTTGCGGGGCATAATTCAATCGTCTATTGCGGGGCATCAATACTTTCTTGTTGTATATTCTTGAAATGGTTAGTACATACCTTGTGTACAAATAGACCACGAGAATTTCTATAATTCTTTTTCTAGGTTTGTTTCATTTAATCTTTGCTACTTATTTCATGTAGCGTTGACTTGAGATTAGTCATGTTTTTAGACTTTGTCCACCTCTGTAACCTCCTGAATTTTATAATAATAAATAAAGGAAAATTATGTTGAGAAACGTGTGTTAATATTAAGTATGATTAAATACAATAAGGAGCATGGACTTGGGTGGGAAAAAATGGAATAAGGGATGGGATGGGCCTTAGGTCCATGGGCTTAAGAGAGTATAAATACTCCCTTAAACCTCCCTAAAACCCTAAATCCCTCATTCTTATCCATCTTATTCTCTACACACTCCAAAATCACACACATAAACTCTCTCTTGAGGCCGTGAGGGAGAAGAAGAAGATCCAAGGCCAAACGAAAAAAGATTCTTGATAGATCTTGAATATATAATCAAGATACAAGATTTGCGGGGCATAATTCAATCGTCTATTACGGGGCATCAATACTTTCTTGTTGTATATTCTTGAAATGGTTAGTACATACCTTGTGTACAAATAGACCACGAGAATTTCTATAATTCTTTTTCTAGGTTTGTTTCATTTAATCTTTGCTAGTTATTTCATGTAGCGTTGACTTGAGATTAGTCATGTTTTTAGACTTTGTCCACCTCTGTAACCTCCTGAATTTTATAATAATAAATAAAGGAAAATTATGTTGAGAAACGTGTGTTAATATTAAGTATGATTAAATACAATAAGGAGCATGGACTTGGGTGGGAAAAAATGGAATAAGGGATGGGATGGGCCTTAGGTCCATGGGCTTAAGAGAGTATAAATACTCCCTTAAACCTCCCTAAAACCCTAAATCCCTCATTCTTATCCATCTTATTCTCTACACACTCCAAAATCACACACATAAACTCTCTCTTGAGGCCGTGAGGGAGAAGAAGAAGATCCAAGGCCAAACGAAAAAAGATTCTTGATAGATCTTGAATTATAATCAAGATACAAGATTTGTTGTTCATAACCAAGATAACCGTGACCTAACAAACACATAAAGGTACGCTCTTTACCTTTAAAGGTTATGTTTTTATGAACGGTTTGCTATAAAACTTGACCTTAGAGTAGATCGGGTATAAACGAACCATAAAGTTGTAAACTTGATGCTAAAATGGAGATAACGAACATTTGGATAAGTATGGTTCATAAAAGAAACCCTAGATCTAGCCGTAGACCTATCTAGCCATAAAGTTTCAAGCTTTATGGTCACTCGGGTCAAGTTTTGGCCGAAAACGGTTAAGGAAAATATGTAATGGTTGATACCGAGCCATAATAAGGTGTTAGGGTTAAAAACGAGTAAAAATAATGATATTAAAGGACCATTCCGTGGCCAAATAATCAGCTCGTTCGATTACTTTTTATGGAATTCGCTTACTTTTGATAACTCGATTACTTTTAACAAATCGATTACTTTTACTTACATATGAACTCGATTACTTTAAAGGACTCGATTACTTTATATGAACTCGATTACTTAAAGGACTTGATTACTTTAAAGAACTCTATTACCGTTACTTATATATGAACTCGATTACTTTAAAGGACTCGATTACTTTATATGAACTCGATTACTTAAAGGACTTGATTACTTTAAAGAACTCGATTAGTTTAAAGAACTCGATTACTTTTACTTACATATGAACTCGATTACTTTAAAGGACTCAATTACTTTTAAAGGACCCGATTACAATTTCCAAATTGGCGTACAAAGGCAATAATCTATTACAATGTATACTCGCTTACAAAGACCAGACTCGCTTACATTGCCTATACTCGCTTACAAAGTTAAACTCGCTTACAATGTTCATTAGCTTACAATGTTCGTTAGCTTACAATGATCATTACTTATAATGTTCATTAGCTTACAATGTTCATTAGCTTACAATGTGGTCATTAGCTTACAATGTGGTCATCAGCTTACAATGTGATCATTAGCTTACAATGTGACCATTAGAATACAAATGTATTCTAATACCATTCATATACAAGGAATAAAATATTCTAAGTAATTATAATCTAAAACAAGGCCATTAGATTAGACCAAACTTAGCCATTTTGGCTTATATACAATTAGGAAAAGTATTAATACATGTAACTTATATACAGTTAGCAGAGCTCAATTAAAGAAAAGGATAACGATTAATGGAGAGCGAAACAGGATCCAGGTGAGTTTCTAGCCCCATTTCCTTGTTATGTTTTCGGGGCTGTGTGCGTACTCGATGTGATAGTTAATACACTTACCTTAAATGATAAGTGTATGCCATGTATGATTTGTATGTTATTTATGTATATCTTAAATGTGAATGAAAGCTTGTCGGTACGTGAACGATCTTCGGATATTGCACGTGCTGACAAGGGAGGTATATATAATGGGATGGGCCTTAGGTCCATGGGTTTAAGAGAGTATAAATACTCCCTTAAACCTCCCTAAACATATAAATCCCTCATTCTTATTCTCTACGCATTCCAAAAACACACACACAAACTCTCTCTTTAGGCCGTGAAGGAGAAGAAGATCCAAGGCCAAACGAAAAAGGATTCTTAATAGATCTTGAATATATAATCAAGATACAAGATTTGTTGTTCATAACTAAGATAACCGTGACCTAACGAAATGTTGTAAACTTGATGCTAAAATGGAGATAACGAACATTTGGATAAGTATGGTTCATAAAAGAAACCCTAGATCTAGCCGTAGACCTATCTAGCCATAAAGTTTCAAGCTTTATGGTCACTCGGGTCAAGTTTTGGCCGAAAACGGTTAAGGAAAATATGTAATGGTTGATACCGAGCCATAATAAGGTGTTAGGGTTAAAAACGAGTAAAAATAATGATATTAAAGGACCATTCCGTGGCCAAATAATCAGCTCGTTCGATTACTTTTTATGGAATTCGCTTACATTGTAATTCGATTATTTTATGGAATTCGCTTACTTTTGATAACTCGATTACTTTTAACAAATCGATTACTTTTACTTACATATGAACTCGATTACTTTAAAGGACTCGATTACTTTATATGAACTCGATTACTTAAAGGACTTGATTACTTTAAAGAACTCTATTACCGTTACTTATATATGAACTCGATTACTTTAAAGGACTCGATTACTTTATATGAACTCGATTACTTAAAGGACTTGATTACTTTAAAGAACTCGATTAGTTTAAAGAACTCGATTACTTTTACTTACATATGAACTCGATTACTTAAAGAACTCGATTACTTTAAAGGACTCAATTACTTTTAAAGGACCCGATTACAATTTCCAAATTGGCGTACAAAGGCAATAATCTATTACAATGTATACTCGCTTACAAAGACCAGACTCGCTTACATTGCCTATACTCGCTTACAAAGTTAAACTCGCTTACAATGTTCATTAGCTTACAATGTTCGTTAGCTTACAATGTTCATTAGCTTACAATGTGGTCATTAGCTTACAATGTGGTCATCAGCTTACAATGTGATCATTAGCTTACAATGTGACCATTACAATACAAATGTATTCTAATACCATTCAAATACAAGGAATAAAATATTCTAAGTAATTATAATCTAAAACAAGGCCATTAGATTAGACCAAACTTAGCCATTTTGGCTTATATACAAATAGGAAAAGTATTAATACATGTAACTTATATACAGTTAGCAGAGCTCAATTAAAGAAAAGGATAACGATTAATGGAGAGCGAAACAGGATCCAGGTGAGTTTCTAGCCCCATTTCCTTGTTATGTTTTCGGGGCTGTGTGCGTACTCGATGTGATAGTTAATACACTTACCTTAAATGATAAGTGTATGCCATGTATGATTTGTATGTTATTTATGTATATCTTAAATGTGAATGAAAGCTTGTCGGTACGTGAACGATCTTCGGATATTGCACGTGCTGACAAGGGAGGTATATATAATGGGATGGGCCTTAGGTCCATGGGTTTAAGAGAGTATAAATACTCCCTTAAACCTCCCTAAACATATAAATCCCTCATTCTTATTCTCTACGCATTCCAAAAACACACACACAAACTCTCTCTTTAGGCCGTGAAGGAGAAGAAGATCCAAGGCCAAACGAAAAAGGATTCTTAATAGATCTTGAATATATAATCAAGATACAAGATTTGTTGTTCATAACTAAGATAACCGTGACCTAACGAAATGTTGTAAACTTGATGCTAAAATGGAGATAACGAACATTTGGATAAGTATGGTTCATAAAAGAAACCCTAGATCTAGCCGTAGACCTATCTAGCCATAAAGTTTCAAGCTTTATGGTCACTCGGGTCAAGTTTTGGCCGAAAACGGTTAAGGAAAATATGTAATGGTTGATACCGAGCCATAATAAGGTGTTAGGGTTAAAAATGAGTAAAAATAATGATATTAAAGGACCATTCCGTGGCCAAATAATCAGCTCGTTCGATTACTTTTTATGGAATTCGCTTACATTGTAATTCGATTATTTTATGGAATTCGCTTACTTTTGATAACTCGATTACTTTTAACAAATCGATTACTTTTACTTACATATGAACTCGATTACTTTAAAGGACTCGATTACTTTATATGAACTCGATTACTTAAAGGACTTGATTACTTTAAAGAACTCTATTACCGTTACTTATATATGAACTCGATTACTTTAAAGGACTCGATTACTTTATATGAACTCGATTACTTAAAGGACTTGATTACTTTAAAGAACTCGATTAGTTTAAAGAACTCGATTACTTTTACTTACATATGAACTCGATTACTTAAAGAACTCGATTACTTTAAAGGACTCAATTTCTTTTAAAGGACCCGATTACAATTTCCAAATTGGCGTACAAAGGCAATAATCTATTACAATGTATACTCGCTTACAAAGACCAGACTCGCTTACATTGCCTATACTCGCTTACAAAGTTAAACTCGCTTACAATGTTCATTAGCTTACAATGTTCGTTAGCTTACAATGTTCATTAGCTTACAATGTGGTCATTAGCTTACAATGTGGTCATCAGCTTACAATGTGATCATTAGCTTACAATGTGACCATTACAATACAAATGTATTCTAATACCATTCAAATACAAGGAATAAAATATTCTAAGTAATTATAATCTAAAACAAGGCCATTAGATTAGACCAAACTTAGCCATTTTGGCTTATATACAATTAGGAAAAGTATTAATACATGTAACTTATATACAGTTAGCAGAGCTCAATTAAAGAAAAGGATAACGATTAATGGAGAGCGAAACAGGATCCAGGTGAGTTTCTAGCCCCATTTCCTTGTTATGTTTTCGGGGCTGTGTGCGTACTCGATGTGATAGTTAATACACTTACCTTAAATGATAAGTGTATGCCATGTATGATTTGTATGTTATTTATGTATATCTTAAATGTGAATGAAAGCTTGTCGGTACGTGAACGATCTTCGGATATTGCACGTGCTGACAAGGGAGGTATATATAATGGGATGGGCCTTAGGTCCATGGGTTTAAGAGAGTATAAATACTCCCTTAAACCTCCCTAAACATATAAATCCCTCATTCTTATTCTCTACGCATTCCAAAAACACACACACAAACTCTCTCTTTAGGCCGTGAAGGAGAAGAAGATCCAAGGCCAAACGAAAAAGGATTCTTAATAGATCTTGAATATATAATCAAGATACAAGATTTGTTGTTCATAACTAAGATAACCGTGACCTAACGAAATGTTGTAAACTTGATGCTAAAATGGAGATAACGAACATTTGGATAAGTATGGTTCATAAAAGAAACCCTAGATCTAGCCGTAGACCTATCTAGCCATAAAGTTTCAAGCTTTATGGTCACTCGGGTCAAGTTTTGGCCGAAAACGGTTAAGGAAAATATGTAATGGTTGATACCGAGCCATAATAAGGTGTTAGGGTTAAAAACGAGTAAAAATAATGATATTAAAGGACCATTCCGTGGCCAAATAATCAGCTCGTTCGATTACCTTTTATGGAATTCGCTTACATTGTAATTCGATTATTTTATGGAATTCGCTTACTTTTGATAACTCGATTACCTTTAACAAATCGATTACTTTTACTTACATATGAACTCGATTACTTTAAAGGACTCGATTACTTTATATGAACTCGATTACTTAAAGGACTTGATTACTTTAAAGAACTCTATTACCGTTACTTATATATGAACTCGATTACTTTAAAGGACTCGATTACTTTATATGAACTCGATTACTTAAAGGACTTGATTACTTTAAAGAACTCGATTAGTTTAAAGAACTCGATTACTTTTAATTACATATGAACTCGATTACTTAAAGAACTCGATTACTTTAAAGGACTCAATTACTTTTAAAGGACCCGATTACAATTTCCAAATTGGCGTACAAAGGCAATAATCTATTACAATGTATACTCGCTTACAAAGACCAGACTCGCTTACATTGCCTATACTCGCTTACAAAGTTAAACTCGCTTACAATGTTCATTAGCTTACAATGTTCGTTAGCTTACAATGTTCATTAGCTTACAATGTGGTCATTAGCTTACAATGTGGTCATCAGCTTACAATGTGATCATTAGCTTACAATGTGACCATTACAATACAAATGTATTCTAATACCATTCAAATACAAGGAATAAAATATTCTAAGTAATTATAATCTAAAACAAGGCCATTAGATTAGACCAAACTTAGCCATTTTGGCTTATATACAATTAGGAAAAGTATTAATACATGTAACTTATATACAGTTAGCAGAGCTCAATTAAAGAAAAGGATAACGATTAATGGAGAGCGAAACAGGATCCAGGTGAGTTTCTAGCCCCATTTCCTTGTTATGTTTTCGGGGCTGTGTGCGTACTCTATGTGATAGTTAATACACTTACCTTAAATGATAAGTGTATGCCATGTATGATTTGTATGTTATTTATGTATATCTTAAATGTGAATGAAAGCTTGTCGGTACGTGAACGATCTTCGGATATTGCACGTGCTGACAAGGGAGGTATATATAATGGGATGGGCCTTAGGTCCATGGGTTTAAGAGAGTATAAATACTCCCTTAAACCTCCCTAAACATATAAATCCCTCATTCTTATTCTCTACGCATTCCAAAAACACACACACAAACTCTCTCTTTAGGCCGTGAAGGAGAAGAAGATCCAAGGCCAAACGAAAAAGGATTCTTAATAGATCTTGAATATATAATCAAGATACAAGATTTGTTGTTCATAACTAAGATAACCGTGACCTAACGAAATGTAAAGGTACGTTCTTTACCTTTAAAGGTTATGTTTTTGTGAACGATTTGCTATAAAACTTGACCCTAGAGTAGATCGGGTATAAACGAACCATAAAGTTGTAAACTTGATGTTAAAATAGAGATAACAAACTATTGGATAAGTATGGTTCATAAAAGAAACCCTAGATCTAGCCTTAGACGTTTCTAGTCATAAGGGTTCAAGCTTTATGGTCACTCGGGTCAAGTTTTGGCCGAAAACGGTTAAGGAAAATATGTAAGGGCTGATACCGAACCATAATAAGGTGTTAGGGTTAAAAATGAGTAAAAATCATGATATTAAAGGAACAATCCATGGCCAAATATTCAGCTCATTTGATTACTTTTATGGAATTTGCTTACTTTGTAATTCGATTACTTTTATGGAATTCACTTACTTTTGATAACTCGATTACTTTTAACATATCGATTACTTTTACTTACATATGAACCCGATTACTTTAAAGGACTCTATTACTTTATATGAACTCGATTACTTAAAGGACTCGATTAATTTAAAGAACTCGATTACTTTTACTTACATGTGAACTCGATTACTTTAAAGGACTTGATTACTTTATATGAACTCGATTACTTAAAGGACTCGATTACTTTAAAGAACTCGATTACTTTTACTTACATATGAACTTGATTACTTAAAGGACTCGATTACTTTTAAAAGACTCGATTACAATTTCCAAATTCGCTTACAAAGGTAATAATTGATTAAAATATATACTCGCTTACAAAGACAAAAACTCGCTTACATTGCCTATACTCGCTTAAAAAGTTAAACTCGCTTACAATGTTCATTAGCTTACAATGTTCATTAGCTTACAATGTGGTCATTAGCCTACAATGTGATCATTAGCTTACAATGTGACCATTAGAATACAAATGTATTCTAATACCATTCAAATACAAGGAATAAAATATTCTAAGTAATTGTAATCTAAAACAAGGCCATTAGATTAGACCAGACTTAGCCATTTTGGCCGATATACAATTAGGACAAGTATTGATACATGTAACTTATGTACAGTTAGCAGAGCTCAACTAAAGAAAGGGATAACGATTAACGGTGAGCGAAACAGGATCCAAGTGAGTTTCTAGCCCCATTTCCTTGTTATGTTTTCGGGGCTGTGTGCATACTCGATGTGATAGTTAATAAACTTACCTTAAATGGTAAGTGTATGCCATGTATGATTTGTATGTTATTTATGTATATCTTAAATGTGAATGAAAGCTTGTCGGTACGTGAACGATCTTCGGATATTGCACGTGCTGACAAGGGAGGTATGTATTAGATAGCTGAATGTGCATGATAGACATATGTACAACATATGAGTATGAATAAATGATTAAAGAAAGTATATGTATGTTATGGGTATGTAAAGATAGTATGTATGAAGATGAAGAAGTAAGGGATAAGACCCTAATAATATCTGAGATAGAGAAGGAAAAAGGGATCATGCCCTAATAATATCTGAGATAGACAAGAAATGGATCAGACCCTAATAATATCTGTGATAGACAAGGAAAGACGGATTATACCCTAATAATATATGAGATAGAACGGACAGTAATTATATAGTATGAAAGTAATAAAGTATGAACGCATGTATGAAATTATGTAATAAAAGTAAATTAGTAAAGTAATTATTATGTATCTTTGGATGCATAATTGAAGGTAAGTGTATGTAATATATGATGTGTGATTAACTAGAACTCACTCAACGTAGCTAACTTTTAGTATGCACGCAGGTGAGTAGGATTAGGAAGCTGGCTTGAGCGGGGACACATGGCAGAAGAATAAGAGTCTGGCATCTGAAGACGCATGATGTTCTATATTTAATGTTTAAATTTTGAAAGATAAGAGTGTTTTAAGACATGTTATGAAATATTATTGTAATGTTATGGAAGTTTTATATTCCGCGTAAAGTTTTAATTAACTCTGATATTTAGAACTGTGTTTCTGAGTAAATCCAACATCCAAAGTAGGGCACCGGGATTGAGGCCTTACAACTTGGACCTTTCCTTTATTTTCTAGCTATTACTCTCTCACTTCCAGATGTACTGAAGAATTATCTTGAGAGTTTGTGCAATCTTTTCTTGCCATGATTTTTTAAAAGGTACATTACTAATTTCGAGGAAATTTAAATATATCTCTTATTTTTGTTGTTACAAGATTACACGACATTTATTGCAATTGCATTGTTTACAACTACTAAGAATTTTATTTCGTCCATCGAATAATCAGCTTCCTGATCTTGTTGTCGTTGTTGGTGTTTTCTCCTTTTATTTTCGCCTTTCCTCAGCATCCATTTCTTCCTTGAGTATTGCTTGATTTAGTTTGGTGACATTGATTTCATAATGAGTTGAATCATCTTCAATGTCATACATTTCCATGTTCCGATGTTCACCTTTAGTGTGAGCAAAGTAAAGATCTTGCATTGTTGAATAATATTCCTTAACCTGAGGATTTTCTTCTGGATAAGTTATTACTTCCTTTCCACTTGACATCATCTGTTTCTTGGATCTACTTGATTCGACTCCATACGTGTTTTGTCTTGGAATAATTTGAGCTAGCGGGATGTCGGAATCAAACGAATCTGAATCTTTCTCCATTGCTGTTTGGTATGAACTTTCATCACTAGATATAAAAATTGGGAGAAAAGATGTTCCCATATAGCCTTTACCCTTACCGTATTGAGGTTGAACTGATTCTTGGCTAGATTGACAATCAGAAATCTGTACAGGGTTATATTAAGGATAGGTGTATGTTTACCTATCTTATCCGTACTTGTTTATATTTTATCCGTAACGATTTTTTTTAATCATTCAATTATTTTTTTGATATCCTCACTTGGATACTAATGATTATTATAAACTTAAAATATGATCAAAGCCTAGGTATACTTAAATACCTAATTCGCTAAGATCGTTGGCTCTGATACCAACCTGTCACACCCCGACTTAGGGCCTAGGCGTGTGACCAGTAGTTGGTACCTGTTTTGTATATATATCAGAGTTTAGCGGAAGTCTTTAATTTATAATAAAATATTAATATACTTTTGAAATAACAATTTAATTAAAAAACTTTATTTATAATAATAAAATATTTAATTTATTTGGAAAGCTTCTCAGATAATAAATACTCGAGTATTTAATTTATAAACTTTGGTTGAATTTTATAAATCATATTTAAATATTGTTTATAATATTTTAATGATTAAAAACTAAGCCATCTCTACCTTGCGAGCGTCTACCTTCTTGAATGGCTCTAATCCCTTGCTACATGTACTAACTTTATTTCTTGAAATGTTTGGAAAAATACGTCAGTGATGTGCTGGTGAATCGTTGACTCCAAAAATATTTGATAAATATTCCTTTGACTAAAAAGATTGTTTTTCTTGAACACACTCAGCAGAAACGTCTCTTATTTATGGGATTGTGCCACTGCCATACACACACAATTACGGTTCTCTGGGAACTGACTGTAACACCCCGTAACCGCAGCGGAAACGTACACGGGATGCAACAGACACATCTGATATCAACAGCATTGCTTATAAAGAAAACACCACTACATTAATTTAAACGAATTACATTGTTCCGAGTTTCGTTACCATCTAGGTGTTATCACATAAGTTTTACCGATAATACGTTAACATATTTAATGCAAAATATAGATCCTTAATCTTCCACAAAATAGCACACATCATCAAGCACGTATCACTCATTCCAATTTGGGTGTACCTAGAAAGCATGTAAAGAAAACGGGTCAACTACGAATAGTTGGTGAGTTTCACTAATTTAAGTAAACCATGACAAATCATTTTAATAATCATAACTTAATGATGTAATTATGCTGAGCCTACAAGTGAAAACTCTGTTAACCCAGAAACACATTTAATAACCTCTGGGGACACTGTTAACCCAGAAACACATTTAATAACCTCTGGGGACACTGTTAACCCAGAAATACATTTAATAGCCTCTGGGGACACTGTTAACCCAGAAATACATTTAATAGCCTCTGGGGACACTGTTAACCCAGAAATACATTTAATAACCTCTGGGGACACTGTTAACCCAGAACACTATTTCGGGCCTTACAATATTAGCAACTCAGACAATTACCATCTTAATACATTACCGTACGATTCCCGTACAATAAACATTATATAAATACATTCATTTCCATGCGATCGACATGTACTTAAACACTTTGATAAAAACATGCTTTCCGCCCCGGGAAAATATTTAAAACAGTTCAATAAAAAGGGGCTCGTGAAACTCACCTTTTTGGTGAGCAGAGATGTAATACTGGCACGGCTACCTGTCCGGATCTGTAATACGATCCCTAAGTCGTTACTACACAATTTCTATTAATATAACTTAAATTCGTGTTAACCGGTACGTCCGGGGACACTGTTAACCCAGTACCGTACACGATCCGGGGACAATGTTAACCCCGATACACTTCTCAGGACTTAGATTGTGATATCACTTAGAGTTCTTTAGTCAAAACTACCATTAGTTCGTTTTCTCGTTTTGCGTGCCTAGCACGGTTATTCGTCTTTATGTTTTCAAAAATGAGTTTGGCCACATACGGCCCGAAAATAGTTGTTATTGATATTTTAATTAAAGTGGTGAAATTAGAGCTCGGTTTAGACACCCCGTTTGGCCGCGGGGCCCGTTTCCGTCTTTAATATACCGGAAACGACTAAATCGGGTAAAATTACCCAAATCATCCGAATTACTTTCGGATGACTTATTTTTACTTGATTAACTTAGTTTCATGAAAATAGTCCATTTTTAGGGTTTTTACACACCAGTCAGTTCGCTTAGGCGAACTTTGCCGGTTTACGCGTTTTAAGCTTTAAAAGTTTGTTTTTATGTTCTATTTAGCACAAATAATTATCCGTTTAGTCTCGGATCTTGAAATTTTGCACAAATCAGTTTTTGACAGTAAGGAATTTTATAAAAATATCTCCAGAATTAATTTTTATATTTAACATTTATTTATCTATTTTTAAACGTCATTTAAACACCAAATATGTCGAAAATACCAAACAACCTTAGAAAAATCCCAAATTTTTCTGGGATGACTCCTGCCATCCACATAGTTCTCAGTAATTTTTACAGAACCAAAAACCCATTTTTCAAGCTATTTTTACCAAAACCGAGCTAGAAAACCCTAGATCTCGTTTTACCGAAAAGCCTACTTAGACGTCTCCAATGGACCTGAAATTTTGTGTGTGACTTTTATATGTTATAAAAAGCTTATCTAAATTTTTCCAGAATGTTTTATGATGTTTACCTATTTTTCACCATTTTTAGCCAAAACCGAGCATTAAATTCACCAAATATTCATCCTTTATCCAAAAATTACCAAAATTTCACAGATCTCATATTTTCATGTGTAGATCATCTCTGTGAAATTTCATGACTCAAATCTAAGTCTACCACAATCTGTCCAAATCTTACAAATCATACGGAAAATCGAACTACCTTGTGTTTCTAGCTTTAGATCGCAAAGATCTTGATTTCTAGCCTTTGCTAGCAACTAGATACAACACCTACAAGCACAACAAAACCACACCAAGCAAGTTATACCCACAATCAAGCCATTTCTTTCATGGTTTCGGTTAAGACATCAAAACAAAGATTTTAACCGTAAAAATTCGTTTTTGACTCCTTTAAATCCTTTCTTGGACCAAGATCCCTTGTATAACTTGTATACATCACTTGATCACGCAAGAATCGGTTTCATCTCGGGTTTTCACCCATTTTTCACTTGAAACTTCATTCTCTTGCAAACAACTTAAGATCATGGAATCAAAACTATGAATCAACCATTAAAACCATGTTTTTACCTTATGATTCTTGTTAAAAATCAAGGATTTGGATGAAGGTTGAAGAGTGTTGAGAGGATTTTGGAGTTGGGGTGTTAGAAAAAAGAAAATGGATTGTGTGTGTGCACCACATGGACCGATCGGTCCATGTATGGTGTGGGGGAGGCCCACATCTCCAACCATGGCCACACATTTGGATTGTGTAATCCGGATAACGTTGTGGATAATCTGGTTCAGTTCGTTTTTCGGTTAAACACTTAATTCGGCTTAAAACGAGGCTAAAACGGTCGTTTTTCGGCTTAAAATTTAAATTTATATAAAACCGATTTAAAATCTTTAAAAACTTAAACCATGACATTTATTGACTCAACACATCATATTGTCGGTCATTGTGCATCTTTTTCGGCTTGATCGATCGTCTCTTGCTTGGTTTGATGTTAAAGGTTTCGTTTAACGTACCGACGTACTAATAAATCTAAATCCTTTTTCTGTGCTATAATTCACTTATCCCGAAGCCTTAATACTTCGTACACATCACTAAACATTATATATTTCGTCTATAATGTAATCCCTGATTCGTTCGGGTTTCAATAATCGTTCATCGATTAATCGTAATTTCAATACGACTAGCTGTATATTCGAGTATAATTCGTACTGTGAATCTTATATACTCGTATAAACACATTATAATTCATATATTCAGTATTGAATAACACGTAAATAGTATATTCCGGCTAGGGTATACCTGAATTTGCCGGAATCGTTACATTCTCCCCCCGTTACAAAAATTTCGTCCTCGAAATTTTACGCATCAACTACTTTCTTTTGCGGAAATAGGTGGGGGTATTTCTTCCGAAATTCGTCCTTTCGTTCCCATGTATATTCTGGGCCTCGTTGCGAGTTCCACCTAACTTTGACCAACGAGATCTTATTGTGTCTAAGCTGCTTGATTTTCCCGTCCACTATTTCTATGGGTTCCTCTACGAAATTAAGCTGATCACTTATTTGTACACCCTCTAAGGGTAACACCGATGTCTCATCCGACAGACACCTTTTCAAGTTCGACACGTGAAACACGTTGTGAACTGCACTTAATTCATCAGGCAATTCTAATCGGTATGCTACAGGACCGATTTTTGCAATAATGTCAAACGGTCCAATGTATCTAGGGGCTAACTTCCCCGCCTTTCCAAATCTGACTACTCCTTTCCAAGGTGATACTTTCAAATACACTTTATCACCTTTCTCAAATGATAACGGTTTTCTACGGGTATCGGCATAACTCTTCTGCCGATCCCGTGCGGCCTTCAGATTGTTCTTAATTTCAAGGATTTTGCTGGTCGTTTCCTGGACCAGATCTGATCTAATAACCTGTGTGTCGCCCACCTCAGTCCAGCAGAGTGGTGATCGGCACTTCCGTCCATACAATGCTTCATAAGGTGCTGCTTTTATACTGCTATGGTAACTGTTATTATAGGAAAATTCAACGAGTGGGAGATGTTGATCCCAATTTCCCTTAAAATCCAGTACGCATGCACGAAGCAAATCCTCCAGGGTTTGGATGGTCCTCTCAGACTGACCATCGGTCTGAGGGTGGTAAGCTGTGCTTAGATCAATACGCGTTCCCAGCGCTTCTTGTACAGCTTGCCAAAGATTGGAGGTGAAATGGCTATCTCGATCGGAGATGATTGAGATGGGTATCCCATGACGAGACACAATTTCATTTATATAAATCTGCGCAAGTCTCTCGGTGTTATAATTATTTCTAATCGGAATAAAATGTGCCGATTTGGTTAATCGATCCACGACCACCCAAATTGCATCATGTCCTCGGGACGTCTTGGGGAGATGTGTCACAAAATCCATCGTGATCTGCTCCCACTTCCATTCAGGAATTTCCGGTTGTTGTAACATTCCCGAGGGTTTCTGGTGCTCCGCCTTAACCCTCGCACACGTCGTACACTTGCCGACGTATATGGCTATATCCTTTTTCATACCCGGCCACCAGTAGAACTCCTTCACATCCTTGTACATCTTATCCGATCCCGGATGTATGGAATATTTTGATTTATGCGCTTCGTCCATGATTAATTCACGAAGGTCATGGAGGGTCGGGATCCAAATCCGATTTTTGAAATAGAGAATTTCGTCCACGCGCTGTTCGAAATTCTTCTCGTTACCGTAAAGTCCCTCTTTTACCAATTGTTCCTCTTTCAACGCCTCGCGTTGAGCGACTCGAACCAGGCCCGAAAGGTTCGACTGGACTATCATTTCCTGTGCTCGCACTCGCAATAGCTTAACCCGATCCTTCCTACTCAGGGCATCGGCTACGACGTTAGCCTTGCCGGGGTGATAACGGATGTCACAGTCATAGTCGCTTAACAACTCGACCCATCTTCGTTGCCTCATATTCAGTTCTTTCTGATCGAATATGTGTTGCAAACTTTTATTATCGGTGAAGATGGTGCACTTTGTACCGTAGAGATAATGTCTCCAGATTTTAAGTGCGAAGATAACTGCTCCCAGTTCTAAGTCATGAGTAGTGTAATTTTTCTCGTGTATTTTTAACTGTCGAGAAGCATAGGCTATAACCTTATTATTTTGCATCAACACGCATCCTAACCCTCTCCGGGATGCGTCACAATACACGACAAAACCATCGTCTCCGTCGGGGAGACTTAAGATCGGCGCTTGGCATAATTTTTGTTTTAGCGTTTGAAACGCCGTTTCCTGCTCTTCACCCCATTCATACTTTCGATCTTTTTGGGTCAGAAGGGTTAAAGGTTGGGCGATGCTGGAAAAGTTCTCTATAAATCGACGATAATATCCAGCTAAGCCTAAGAATTGGCGGATTTCCTTTGGCGATTTAAGCGCTTGCCAATTATTAACTGCTTCAACCTTACTTGGATCAACGTGTATTCCTTGATGGTTTATAACGTGACCAAGGAATTGCACTTCTTGTAACCAGAAGTTACACTTGGAGAATTTTGCATACAACTTCTCCTGATTTAGAAGCTCTAAGATTAATCTTAAGTGTTGTTCGTGCTTTTCTTTACTCTTCGAGTATATCAAAATATCGTCAATAAACACGATGACGAATTTATCGAGGTAGGGTTTACAGACTCGATTCATGAGATCCATGAACACTGCTGGCGCATTTGTTAGCCTAAAAGGCATAACTAAGAACTCGTAATGGCCGTAGCGAGTCCGGAATGCGGTTTTTGGGATATCCTCCTCCTGGATTCTAACCTGATGGTATCCCGATCTAAGATCTATTTTTGAGAAGTAGCTTGCACCTTGCAGTTGGTCGAACAGGTCATCAATTCGGGGGAGAGGATACCTATTTTTGATTGTCAACTTGTTCAGCTCCCTGTAATCAATGCACATTCTAAGGCTTATGTCCTTCTTTTTCACGAATAGTACCGGTGCACCCCACGGGGAATAACTAGGACGTATAAATCCTTTATCCAACAATTCTTGCAACTGGTTGGATAATTCTTGCATCTCGGATGGTGCAAGTCGGTAGGGCGCCTAAGCAACAGGGCCAGCTTGAGGTAATAGATCGATTCTGAATTTGACCTGTCGGGTTGGCGGTAATCCAGGAAGTTCTTCTGGGAAGACTTGTGGAAATTCGAGTACCACTGGAATATCATCCACCCGTTTCTCCTCAGAATCAGTGGCCGTCAAGCTTGCTAGATACGCCACGCATCCTTGGCGTATGTATTTTAACACCTTGAGGTGGGATATAAATGGTATCATGGTGCCTGACTTTTCTCCTTGCACTAATATCTCTTCGTCATCCGACACCCGGATCTTGACGATTTTCTTTTCACAGTTTATTTCTACTTTGTTACGTGCTAACCAATCCATTCCCACTATCACGTCAAAACTACCCAATTCTACTGGTAACAAGTCAATCGGAAGGGATTGATCGTTCAGAATAAAAGGGCAATTCCGAACTATCTGATTAACTATCATGGTTTTACCGTTAGCGACTTCTACGGTGTAAGGTTCTATGGTTTCACCAATTGGAAGGTTTGCTATCGACAGGAATCTAACGGAGACAAAACTTCTATCGGCGCCCGTATCAAATAATACAGAAGCGTAATGATCAGAGACGAGGAATGTACCTGTCACTACGCTGGGGTCCTGGCGTGCTTCGTTCGCCCCCATCACGAATGCTCGGCCTCGCGCCGGATTGGACGACGATGCCTGACCCGCGGTTTGCCGCCCATTTCCTCACTGGTTCAGCTTCGGACAGTTTCTCTTGAAGTGATCTGTGCCACCGCATTCAAAGCAAGCACGACTGGTGGTTATCACTTGATTTCCTTGTGGTTTTTGTTGTCGGGCTGATTGGGTCCTAAATGACTGCGCACGGATAGGTTGCGGTTGCTGGTTCAAGTTGTTCAGGTTTGTCCTACAACTCGGTGCGTAGTGCCCAATCCTGCCGGACCGGTGGCACACCACCTCTTTGCACATGCCACCATGGTGGTAACCACATTTCCCACACTTAGGAAACGTTCCCCTCTGCGGTTCTTGCCTTCCGCCTGAACTAGTCATGGCGTAGTTCTGGGCAGTGGGCCTAGCACGTTTACCTTGCTGCTTTTCCTGGATCCTATGGTCATGTGTACCCCGCTTTCCCCCAGCGGACTCTCCCGCCACCTTCAGTGACCCGCTCCTTACGAAATCATACGTGACGATACCAGCTTGCGTCACCGCACCCTCATACGTCTGGTGTCCCCCAGAATTGACTATACTCCTTACAACTGGAGTTAGCCCCCAAATATAACGCTCAACCCTCTTCGACTCTGGGGTGACCAACCATGGTACCAATCGCGACAACTCATTAAACCGGTTCGTATAACCCAAATGGTCTGCCCCCTGCATTTCCAGGTTCCACAATTCATTTTCTAATTTTTGCAATTCGTTTTTCGGGCAGAAGTGTTCCAGTACAAGAGCCTTGAGCTCTGTCCAGGTCATGCGGTTTGTCGCCGCCTGACCCCGGGTCTGCACTATCGTGTTCCACCATGTCAAGGCATGGTCCGTGAATGTGCAGGTAGCATACTTAACAACACAATCCTCGGGGCAGTTGCTGATATTCACAACGGATTCTATTTTCTCCATCCACTTAACCAACCCATTTGGTCATTCAGGCCCGCTAAACTCTAGAGGTTTGCACAACATAAAGTCTTTGATCGAACATCCCCTGGATGCACGAATCGGTTCAGTACGGTTCGTCTCTACCGTAGGTATAGGGCCATTACTGTCTGTAACGACCACCCTAGGCGGTGCGTCATTACTCGGAATCGTGTTATCATTCTGTGGAGGATTAACATTTTGTTCCCCGTCATTATTGGTGGTCGTTTGATTGCTCGGAGGGGCTGGATTGGTCGAATTGTTAATACTGGCGGCGATGCGCGATACTATATCCGGTATCGCCGCCTCTAACTGTTGAGCAATCAAACGGCTCACGTCCACTTCCGACAATTGGGCTGAACGTTTTGGTGCCATTCTACACAACATCAAGAAAATATATATAATTAATACAAGTTCCAATCATAAAACACAACAAACATTCCATTCATTAATAAACAGTAGTACATTTTACATCCATATCAGTTCACATACGTTTCCTGTCATCATTACATAAGTTAAGTTTTCCTACATAGGGCCTATGTCGGCATCATCTCGACATAACCCACAATGGGTCAGTGCTTGAATGATACCCAAAAGTATCTATAACAATATGCCCCAAAAGAGACCTCCCCTAAGGGCCAGTGGTTGTATTATAACTACCCAAGATTCACTCTATGTTAGCATCACCACTAACTGCTTACATAGAGTATCAAAAAGCGGCCCCTGTCTACTCCCGTCCTAGCACAACTAAACACGGTGGTATACCAAACCCACCAACACCGCCACCAACACCACCATCACAGCCAGCATAACCCGGATCCGCGTCTCCATCCGGCCGATCATCCACTGGGAGTATGAGCACTCCCTCTTCAGCTGCGAAATCGCGTACTGGTGGTCCAGTATGCAATCCCCTAGGTACATCCGCCTCTGTACCCCCACCGTCAAGGCGGCGGAGTGCTCATTCACCTGTTCGGTGAGCACTCGTAGCCACGCCGCCGCGTCCCTCTCCTGCCTGGGGAGACCCCACACAGGTGGAGTCACCGGCTCGGGCTGGGAGCGGGAGGACTCGCCCCTGCGGGTAGCAGGTCTGGGTGGGGGCGAGGTAGGTGGGACCCGCGGAATGCTGATCCGCGCCGTGAGGCGGGGTCCGAATCCGGGAGGGATAGGGACGGCCTGTGGTGCGGGTGGGGTAGGAGATCTAGCAATCCTGGCAGGGGAGGACTGGCTAGAGCTCCTAACACTAGCCTCGCTAGGCTCTGAGCTGGATGATACGGAGAGGCTCCCAGAGTTCCCGGAGCTGACCTCCTCCGGGTCCTCCTCCATCGATGCACTAGGTGTTCTTGACATTCTAACCTGCACACAAGTTAACAAACATATAGTTCTTTCCATAGTGTAAATCGTAATCAAATTAATATACACTTACTTATACAACTTGACCACACACAATATTATCATATATTTGCACATATGTTGCCAATTTTACCTATTAAAGTCCCCCGTGACTTCCCCTGAATTCCCTCGTGCGGACAAGTCTGTTATTATGTTCCGGACCATAATAACTCACTTGTCAATCCAAGTTCATCCCGACCTCGTCACAATAAATTATTAGTTGATATTCAGATCCTATAACACTTGAGCTACTGGTTATATTTTAGGTATCTTTTAAAGACATCCTAATTCTTTATAACCAATGGCTCTGATACCAAGTTCTGTAACACCCCGTAACCGCAGCGGAAATGTACACGGGATGCAACAGACACATCTGATATCAACAGCATTGCTTATAAAGAAAACACCACTACATTAATTTAAACGAATTACATTGTTCCGAGTTTCGTTATCATCTAGGTGTTATCACATAAGTTTTACCGATAATACATTAACATATTTAATGCAAAATATAGATCCTTAATCTTCCACAAAATAGCACACATCATCAAGCACGTATCACTCATTCCAATTTGGGTGTACCTAGAAAGCATGTAAAGAAAACGGGTCAACTACGAATAGTTGGTGAGTTTCACTAATTTAAGTAAACCATGAAAAATCATTTTAATAATCATAACTTAATGATGTAATTATGCTGAGCCTACAAGTGAAAACTCTGTTAACCCAGAAACACATTTAATAACCTCTGGGGACACTGTTAACCCAGAAACACATTTAATAACCTCTGGGGACACTGTTAACCCAGAAATACATTTAATAACCTCTGGGGACACTGTTAACCCAGAAATACATTTAATAGCCTCTGGGGACACTGTTAACCCAGAAATACATTTAATAACCTCTGGGGACACTGTTAACCCAGAACACTGTTTCAGGCCTTACAATATTAGCAACTCAGACAATTACCATCTTAATACATTACCGTACGATTCCCGTACAATAAACATTATATAAATACATTCATTTCCATGCGATCGGCATGTACTTAAACACTTTGATAAAAACATGCTTTCCGCCCCGGGAAAATATTTAAAACAGTTCAATAAAAAGGGGCTCGTGAAACTCACCTTTTTGGTGAGCAGAGATGTAATACTGGCACGGCTACCTGTCTGGATCTGTAATACGATCCCTAAGTTGTTACTACACAATTTCTATTAATATAACTTAAATTCGTGTTAACCGGTACGTCCGGGGACACTGTTAACCCAGTACCGTACACGATCCGGGGACAATGTTAACCCCGATACACTTCTCAGGACTTAGATTGTGATATCACTTAGAGTTCTTTAGTCAAAACTACCATTAGTTCGTTTTCTCGTTTTGCGTGCCTAGCACGGTTATTCGTCTTTATGTTTTCAAAAATGAGTTTGGCCACATACGGCCCGAAAATAGTTGTTATTGATATTTTAATTAAAGTGGTGTAATTAGAGCTCGGTTTAGACACCCCGTTTGGCCACGGGGCCCGTTTCCGTCATTAATATACCGGAAACGACTAAATCGGGTAAAATTACCCAAATCATCCGAATTACTTTCGGATGACTTATTTTTACTTGATTAACTTAGTTTCATGAAAATAGTCCATTTTTAGGGTTTTTACACACCAGTCAGTTCGCTTAGGCGAACTTTGCCGGTTTACGCGTTTTAAGCTTTAAAAGTTTGTTTTTATGTTCTATTTAGCACAAATAATTATCCGTTTAGTATCGGATCTTGAAATTTTGCACAAATCAGTTTTTGACAGTAAGGAATTTTATAAAAATATTTCCAGAATTAATTTTTATATTTAACATTTATTTATCTATTTTTAAACGTCATTTAAACACCAAATATGTCGAAAATACCAAACGACCTTAGAAAAATCCCAAATTTTTCTAGAATGACTCCTGCCATCCACATAGTTCCCAGTAATTTTTACAGAACCAAAAACTCATTTTTCAAGCTATTTTTATCAAAACCGAGCTAGAAAACCCTAGATCTCGTTTTACCGAAAAGCCTACTTAGAATTCTCCAATGGACCTGAAATTTTGTGTGTGACTTTTATATGTTATAAAAAGCTTATCTAAATTTTTCCAGAATTTTTTATGATGTTTAGCTATTTTTCACCATTTTTAGCCAAAACCGAGCATTAAATTCACCAAATATTCATCCTTTATCCAAAAATTACCAAAATTTCACAGATCTCATATTTTCATGTGTAGATCATCTCTGTGAAATTTCATGACTCAACTCTAAGTCTACCACAATCTGTCCAAATCTTACAAATCATATCAAAAACCGAACTACCTTGTGTTTCTAGCTTTAGATTGCAAAGATCTTGATTTCTAGCCTTTGCTAGCAACTAGATACAACACCTACAAGCACAACAACACCACACCAAGCAAGTTATACCCACAATCAAGCCATTTCTTTCATGGTTTCGGTTAAGACATCAAAACAAAGATTTTAACCGTAAAAATTCGTTTTTGACTCCTTTAAATCCTTTCTTGTACCAAGATCCCTTGTATAACTTGTATACATCACTTGATCACGCAAGAATCGGTTTCATCTCGGGTTTTCACCCATTTTTCACTTGAAACTTCATTCTCTTGCAAACAACTTAAGATCATGGAATCAAAACTATGAATCAACCATTAAAACCATGTTTTTACCTTATGATTCTTGTTAAAAATCAAGGATTTGGATGAAGGTTGAAGAGTGTTGAGAGGATTTTGGAGTTGGGGTGTTAGAAAAAAGAAAATGGATTGTGTGTGTGCACCACATGGACCGATCGGTCCATGTATGGTGTGGGGGGGGGGGCCCACATCTCCAACCATGGCCACACATTTGGATTGTGTAATCCGGATAACGTTGTGGATAATCTGGTTCAGTTCGTTTTTCGGTTAAACACTTAATTCGGCTTAAAACGAGGCTAAAACGGTCGTTTTTCGGCTTAAAATTTAAATTTATATAAAACCGATTTAAAATCTTTAAAAACTTAAACCATGACATTTATTGACTCAACACATCATATTGTCGGTCATTGTGCATCTTTTTCGGCTTGATCGATCGTCTCTTGCTTGGTTTGATGTTAAAGGTTTCGTTTAACGTACCGACGTACTAATAAATCGAAATCCTTTTTCTGTGCTATAATTCACTTATCCTGAAGCCTTAATACTTCGTACACATCACTAAACATTATATATTTCGTCTATAATGTAATCCCTGATTCGTTCGGGTTTCAATAATCGTTCATCGATTAATCGTAATTTCAATACGACTAGCTGTATATTCGAGTATAATTCGTACTGTGAATCTTATATACTCGTATAAACACATTATAATTCATATATTCAGTATTGAATAACACGTAAATAGTATATTCCGGCTAGGGTATACCTGAATTTGCCGGAATCGTTACACTGACGTCCATTGGAGAACTTTTATTATGATCTCTAGTCTGCGGCCACATAGCCTTGATTGATAAACTAGATTAATTATGTTTGGATCCAGACACATGTGTACTCGGTCTGAGTTACTTTTATTTTCTATCTTGTATAAAATTAGGGATCACGTAATCCCTTAAATCTTTGGTTAGAGATCACTTAATCTCTTAAAAATATATGTCTGACTTTCTTTAAGGTAAACAACGTTTAACTTGACTGATTGAAAAAGGTTTAACGTATTCATCTGTGATTGTCTGTTCTGAATGATGTGGTGATCTCGTTTGAAAACCTTTGTGAATGAATGAATGATTAACCTATAATAAAATAGGTTTATATAAATAACCAGATCGTCTCTTAATCCGGCTGCAGACCTTTAGTCTAGTTTTGATAGATTTAAACCTTGATTGATCTTTTGTTTGAATAAAATATTTAGATCTGAAATCTTTCCCTTTATTTGCTAACCATGTGCTATGTTTCTTCTTCAAGAAGAAACGTTATTTGTCTATAAACTTGATATATATATAAAATCTTATGTTTCTTATTTTGACCATACCCTCATGTATATTATATTTCGTAGTTTAAAGAAACATTATTTTATATTAACCTTTGTATTTATTTTGATCAAGGTCTAGGCTATACCCCGACTAGGGTCTTAGCCATATAATAATAAAATAATAACTTAGGCAGAACTCCTACCTTATGCGGGTATACGGAGTTTATATGCCTAACTTTTACGAGCAACACTTTTAATCTATGTCGTGTACCAAGACTTTAAATTGGCGGAACTTCGAAGCTTGGGCATGCATTATGAGGTCGACACACATTAGGAGGTTGGCACGCAAAACGAGGTATATTCTGTCGTCAGAATTTTTTGATACGAACTTCGAGGCATCGTCGGTATTTGCACAGTTTACGAGGTGCTGATTATCGGGTTGAGGCACAAAAATCATGGTAGAGAGAGAAAGATTCTAGAGAGGGGGGATTTTGGTGTGAGGGAGTGAATGCCATGACTCTGCCCATCGCAAAGTGCAAAGTACGCCATTAAAGCGCCACATTGCGCCCATCGCCCTCGCCATCGTCCTCGTCCGAGCCCGTGCGCGTCGGGTGCTCCGCACCCTCCGCTAGGAACACTTGGTGCATGCTAAGCATAAAATAATATAACTATGGAAACTCCATCTCTTATAAAGAGCTTCAATTTCTTTCCCACTTATATGTGGGATGGGTTTTATCTTTATAATTTATATCCATGTGGAATGCTTCCATTTTCTTCCATCTTTCCGTGTGTGATGGATTCTTTGTCCCGTTTTCTTTACATGAGATGGATTTCTTTATGGAATGTTTTATTTCCTTATTACTTTAACATGAAATAATTCTATCACCTTATTTAAATTTTTATATCTTTGAGTTCATTTTTGATCCTTCAATTTTTCTAAATTGTCATATCTGGGTCGAAATTTTGGGAATGTTACATTAAAGATGGTTTCGAATTATGAATGAGGAATAAGTGTATATATATATACAAAACAATGAATTTCATAATTAAAAGGAAAGAGCAATAAAAGGGTAAAATTATGGTGACACTATAATAGGATATTTGATATGTTCAAAGATTATAAATGTTAAAGAAATTACCAAAACATAGGGCTTGTTTAGAAATTAATCTTAATTAATATGATTGGAATAATTAATATGATTGGAATATAAATTCGAATTAACATAAATGATGAAGATCTAATGCATTTAATATTTTATTTTTATGTTGAATAAAATAAATTGTGAATATGTGGAAAAGATTTAAATGAAAAATGATGATATGAATGTATAGATGAACACCCTAGTTGAAGGGCAGGTGGACCATTGTATTGTTTTAATAGTATTCTAAGATGTTTATAATTCGTAAATGCAATTAGAGACTAAATAATACTTTTCTAATTTTCTTATTTATTTAAGAATCCAATTATTATATCCAATATACTTAAAAATATTTGTATTTAATAAAATGTGCGTGTTAAGAAAATTTATGAAGTGATGGGCTTAAGAGAAATATTGGGCTAGTAGTGAGAGAAGCATGAGCCGGCCAACATATTAGCAGCTTTAATATATATATTTTTTATTATGATCACCAGAAAAATCAAGTTATCACAACTAAACTAACTTAATATGATCTCATTTTCCACAATTAGATGTATAATATTTTTTAAAGAAGTAGATATATACTAGTAAGTAGACCCCCCACATTGTGGCGGGTGGCGTGTAGTTAGGAAAAAGATACGATTTCATGTAGAATTTTGTATCATGTTAGAAGTTGATCGCATCTGCAACAGCACTCAATGTCAGCAAATACGACTGAAACTAAACACCAAATTGTTAAGAAAACATAGTAGTTTGCACAACCAAACCACCACACTACACCGCTTAAGACAGAACGACCACATCTAATGACAGCCACACCTGTTACTATTGAAGGGGCTTGTAAAAAACATAGTGTCATAATTTCCAGTTTCAATTGTTTGGCTTGTACAAATCATAGTGTCATAATTTTCAGTTTCAACTGTTAGCAAGTTGCAAGTTATGTTGCAAATCAATTATTGAAGGAGATTGTGCTTGTTTGAAACATCTCAAATTGTATGCCTCGAGCAGGTTATAATTGTTCTTACAAATTGGCTCCATGATTGAGATGATGAGAGCTGATACATTAAAATAGCTAAAAAAATTAGTAAATCAGAAAAGTAAAAATCATTAAATGAGATCCAAGTTGGAAATGAGAAGTATACAACCAAACTATAGACAAACTCGAAATGTAATTTGTAGCTCAGATCACCGTAATGGTTGCAACATAGGTTGTCATTCCAAATAATGGCGTGCCACATAAAATTCAAGCGACAAACGAAGAACATACGATTGAGGGCAGGTGAGGAACCATGAAAGTGAGCACTGCTGAACATCCACCAAAATCGGTTACTAAAATGTCATTACACAACAAATTCAATCATAATCAATGTGTAATTACCCAATGCTCAGATCTCCGCCATGGCTGCAACATAGGCTGCCATGCCAAATAGAGGAGCGTCATCATAGCTTATATTAAAGAATTAAGCGAACGCAACAACCCGACAATAACATAACGCATCAGTTGTTTTGGTCAAAATTCGATTAAGGATAATGTAACCAAATTTGTAAAGTGAGGTATAGTGCTTGTATATCAATAATGATTATAAAACAAATGCAAACAATAACACGTAGATTTGTCGGATTATTTGAATTGGAATAATAGATATTATAATTTTAATTATTGCATGATAGTACCTTGAGAGCTGTGAGAAATCAACTCACGCCTGGCATTCCCGCCTTAGGTTGGGGTGTGACAACTTTCTGGTCAGTAGCTTAGTCGAGTTTTAAAGAGTCTAGAGTATTACTTAGTGTCTAGTTTAGCGTAATTTAGTTAATAATTATTTGACTACTTTTAGCACATAAACCACCAAACCGAAGTTTTTCAGTGTAAGGCCCCAGTCTGGTGCCCTAAATTGGCGTTAGATTTACTCATAAACATAGTTCTAAATATCATAGTGAATTAAAACTTTTCGCGGAATATAAAAATATCAAACATTCATTACAAAAATTAAAAATCTTGTCTTTAAACATTCAAATTGTCGTAACATAAAACATCATAACTTTTCTTAACTAGATGCCTGTCAGCTCAGTCCATGCCATGTGTCCCCTCAAGCCAGCTCCTTTATCCTATTCGCATGCGTGCATACTAAAAGTCAGCTACGTTGAGTGATTTCTAGTTAATCAGGCAACATACATTAAATTCAAATACATACTTACACGTATATGAAGACACATATTAATACCTTAACCTGCTTATACATACATACATACATACATACATACATACGTACATACGTACATACGTACATACATACTTTCATACTTTCATACTTTCTTTCTTTCATACTTTCATACTTTCTTGTTTTAGTCTACTAATACATACATAATTATCTTTATGTTTTAAAGAGCATTTCGCCCTACATACCTCGGATATTATTAGGGTCTTGCACCCTTCATCCTCGGATATTATTAGGGTCCGATGCCCTTCATCCTCGGATATTATTAGGGTCTGGTTCCTTTCATCCCTGGATATTACTAGGTCCGGTTCCCTTCATCCTCGGATATTATTAGGGTTCAGTGCCCTTCTTTTCGTACCATACTATCGCATACCTCGGATATTATTAGGGTCTGGTTCCCTTCTTTCCATACAACCATACATTCCTTGCCATACAACCATACATTCTTTTCCATACATATATTAGATATAAATACACCCACCCCCCCCCACATATATATATATATGTGTGTGTGTATATATATATATATATATATATATATATAAACATTTATATACTCCTAACCTTTTCTACATTCGTTCATCATTTCAATATCATTCATATATCTTTCAAAAGTCATTCATATAGCATACACTTACCACTTAAGGTAAGTGTATTAACAAACATATAGGAGTATGCACACAACCCTGAAAAACATAACAGAGAAAATGGGCTAGAAACTCACCTGAGTCCTGTTCTTCTCCGAGTTACAGTAATACCCTTCCTTAGCTGTGCACGGCTAACTGTGTAATAATTATAAGTATCAATTAACTACCTCTAACTATATCATCTAATCGAATCATCATTCTAATCGAGTCACAATTCTAATCGAATGAGATTCCTAATCGAATGATCATTCTAATCGAATGACAATTCTATCGAATGACAGTTCTAATCGAATGACAGTTCTAATCGAATGATAGTTCTAATATAATGGCCATTCGATTCGATTACTTTGTTCATTCGATTCTATTACTTTTCTATTCGATTCGAATATTTTTCTAGTCGATTACTTTTCTATTAGATTCAAGTTTCTTAAGGGCTCGATTCATATATGGTTTCCATTCTTATCACTTTCCAGCATTCCTTTCGACTCGTTTTGCACGTCTTGCATAAGAAACAAGTCTTAGTCTATAACCACATCATTTCATTGCATTAACTCGGTCCAAACGTTACCCTTTTGTCCCGTTTCATTCCAAACAACTTGTTTACATTCAAGTTTACATTTTTCTTACATAATAAGGTCCGATTTATTATCCTACCAAGTTTCATGCAAAACTGACTTCGTTTACCCGTCCTTTTCACAAACTGAACACTACTCGTTTTAACCGAAACCAACCAACTAACCTGTTTACTTGCATGTTCTTTTCAACTCGTTTTGCCCACCTTGCATAATAAATGAGCCTTGGACTTTAACTATATTGTTTCCTTGCACTAACTTGGTTCAAACGTTACCCGTTTGTCCCGTTTCATTTCAAACAACTTGTTTATGTTCACTTTTACATTTTTCTCACATAATAAGGTCCGATTTACTATCCTACCAAGTTTCATGCAAAACCGACTTCGTTTACCCATCATTTTCACGAACCGAACACTACTCGTTTTACCCGAAACGAACCAACTAACCCATTTACTCACAAGTTCATTACTTTATCAATAATCGTGAACCTTTCTATCATCCTACCAATTTTCATGCAAATTCGTACACAAAAAGTAAACCTTTTTAACAAAAACGTACATTTGAGGTTTATGCTCGAAATCACTCGAATAGACTAAAACCATATCAAACGTACACGGAATTGAGTGACTCAAGCGGCCACGGAACCACCTCACCCATACCTACAAACCCATAAGCTCGTCGCGCCGGAAATCGCTGATACAGTTTCTGGGAAACCAAAAAAGTTGCCGGAATCTTCAATTTTAGCTGTTACGGTTTTTCTGTTAAAAACCAGACTTCCCGACCTCTGATCGAAGTAATCGGTGGAAATCTTCATTTATATGCCATGAACACTCAGTTAAAATTTGAGGCCGATCTGACGGTTAGATCTCCGGGAATCGTTGTGTCTTTGTGGGTGGTTTTCTCAAAAACGGGGATTTTGATAAAGCTGGAGTTTGGAGGCTAGGATGGTTAAGAATGAGATGGTGGCTACATTTATAGGAATAGGGTAGGGTTTCATGTTTAACTTTTCATCTAATGACATTTATTCCCCTCATACTTTAGATAATTACATTTATCTTCTATAATTTAATTAAACTCAAATTATTTAAAAACCAATGAAACTTGAGATGTTATATTCGGTACCGGAACCGAAAATGTTGCCTAAATATATCCAATCATAACTTTAACTAAAACTTTGAACAACCAAATGCAGAAAGCCCGGTACCAAAGCACCAAACGAACTTACTTGTTAAACCGAACTTTTTCGGTATACAAACCTCAAAATAGACCTAAAGTGAAATAAAAATTTACACAACATCTACAATCATAAGACCGGAAAGCCCGGTTCGGAACCACCAAACCGAACTTTTTCGGTTTCGAAACGGGAAAACCAAATATACAAACCTCAAAATAGACCTCAATTATAACAAAAACACAACATCTATAATCATAAAAAGTTAAACAACATTAAGCTATTAAACATGAACCATAAAGCCAGAAAAATCCCTTAGACATTAAGTACCTGACAACACATGAAGCGAATGATAGGAGTATACATGCAGTGAAAATGAAAGTAAAAAAACCAGATGAAATAAGACCAAGGAGCTAGGTTGCAAAGACACGTGTAACAAAACTATCTACAACAGCTGTGCCACTAACAAAACTTGATAGATAAATAAAAAAATAATCAAAACAGGTTTTGAACTATCGCATGTGAAAACATTGATTTGATACTTAAAAGTAACAGCAAAGACCACGTGAACAACACCTATTGTTTCTAAACTCAACAAACAAATCTTATATAAAATACAACAAAACATATCACCTTTTGTGGAAATTATATATATAACTAGTTAATTGCCCTGCGCATTGCGCATGACAGTTTTCTTTTTCATGTGTTGGGCTTAATATGGACATGTACACAAGGTTCATTCATTTAAGGTTATATCATTAAAAGCGTAGTTAATTATATAGTTGTCCGACACTCAAAATAAACACGTATGTATTAAATGAGCGGCTATTGTTCAAATAAAAGGTTGTGGTCACCCTTTGACTGTAGGCTACAGTAGCTGAAGCTACCTGTGACCAAAAGATCCATGATGCCAACTATTTGGAACCAGAAGTAGATGCCCTTCATAATCGGAAAAATGACTTGTCACCCTATCTATTGACAGCAACAGTCAGTTTAGAAACATTATACCTCTGCAGCAACCTATTAAAAACTATCAGTATTTGAAAACTTAATATATATATATATATATATATATATGTGTGTGTGTATTTCTTAAAACCATACCTAACTTCTGATGTAACAAAAAAAATAAATGAATACATGATCATGATTTAAGGTGACGATTTCCGATTTAACCCAAAACTAATACGAACCCTTTAAATAAACAGGTGTGTCCAAGTTGGCCCATCAATCCGTTTACAATGAGTTAAACAGTTGGCCCATCAATAAATAATGTTTTTGGAAAAAGATAAAACTCTTTCTAGTCAAACCGACCCATTTTGACGCGTTACCCTAACCCACCCATTTTAAGTTTTAACACCTCAAAAGATAGAAAAAACAGCGCTTAATTAACCTTTGCACATAGACATACATAAACATGTGTTGAGCCTTCTTTGCACAATATCCTACCAAATGCAAAAGGGTCTTGTGATCTAAAAATACAAACACAAGAAAAAATTAAATGAAGAAACTAACACTTTAGAAGAGAACTCTTTTTGACTCCTAAAAGTCGAAGTAAGGATTCTTAAAAATTGAACCTCTTTTGTCATACCATGGCCTTTTAATGGAAGCTAGTTGTATGAATCTTCATTCCTTACCATGGCCTTTTAATGGAAGCTAGTTGTATGAATCTTCATTCCTTTCCAAGACTGCAATCCCCTTTGTCAAGCTGGAATGAAAAGTAATTGCTTGTATCAAAATGTTGATCCCATATCTCTACATAACCCAAAATTAACTATATTCTAAATGTTTGTGAACACTGAGAAGCGGACTATTATAGCCACACATTCTGTTTACATATTAAGGCACTTAGATTCTCTTCAACATGATTCAAACACTAATACCTACAGCAACCACAAATCAAACATTCCTACTTGACTTATGCTAACCAATAATCAATCAAATATGAAGCTAACAATTATAGCACCTAATTAACTAATATAACCAAAAATACCATTCAATAAATCTGAAAACTCACTAACAGAAATGTAGTAGTACCGTATATAAGAATTAATCTACAAAGCTTATCCAAAAAACATACAACATAAACTCACAAGTAGAAACTACAAACTCAATATTTCACTTATCCACTATTACATCTGGTATTATCTAAAACTTAATTCATTACCACCTCCACAAAAATAACATTGACATTTAAAATTATGGGAGAACCTACAGTGTTGAATTATGGTATGGTATGCACAATTTGATTGCATATTTGTTATCTATTTATGTAGGTGAATTCCATCACAATGAGAAACAATTGGCATTTGTGGTTTATTATCAGCTGCACTCATGCTTAAATTCGAAACGCTAACCAATGCCTTAGGGCATGATAGCTACACCAAAGCTACGTAAATTGACCTCATAATTCAGAGCTTAATGAATTAGTGAAATCTGTGAGCATACAAAAGCAATTACTATGATATTAAAGCTATATCAAGTTTCAGATTCACATTCCATACACCAATTAAATTTTCTAAGCTACGTACACAAACAAAGGACAAACCAACGAATTTAATTTCAACTTCTATATAAATGATTCAATGAAGCCCTAAATCGAACATAATTATAGTTATGATACCCTAATTTCAAATTCATAGAATAAAACAACAGATGATATGGACTTACTCACTTACCCAGAATCATCAAGAAGGATTCTCGACATCTCGATCCATTTCGTTCTACAAACCTGATCAACAATTACTTACAGACCCTAAAAAAATAAAAACCCACTTCCTCAAACATCAAAACCCGACAGAGAAGACAACAGGATATATACAAAAGAAATCAAATGGAAGATTAAGACCGATGCTAACATGAACAGCAATCTGTACTCCTTTTACTTGTGCAACATCCACCTATAAACAGGCAACAACGGTAAAACGGAATTAAAAAAAAGTACACAATGGTTGCACCATGAGATACTCGAACTCTGGTTACAAACCAGCTACAACGCTAAACCTAACGAAACAACCATCAGACGAACACGAAATTTACTTGTTGAAGACAAAACAAAAGGCCAAAAGGAGGGCAGTAAAATGCTTTGTGGTACCGACAAGGCAATATTTATCTATACTAGGTAAACTTTCTAATGTTACCTGATCGATCGATCAACCGGCTTAACTTCATCGGCCTCCATCTTAACCGGTAAAATTTCCAAGCAACTCTTTTTACGATTGTAGTACTTTCTCGGAAGTTGTATGAATTCATCTGATTTGGTCCCGATTTATGCTGAATTAGAATTCTTATTTGTGTGTTGAATGTCTGAGTGAGAAGAAGCTATTTGAATTTATTTCGTAGCAAAAGGAGTTCGATTCCTAACAAAACTCATATTAGGATTTGTGTTTTTAAATTATCATTTAATATTGGGCAGGGAACCCTTAAAATTCAATAAAGTATCAATTATGGGTTTGCTTGGTATCTTCTTCCCGCCAATCTTAATCCATGCTAATTCCTAACTATGTACATGTAGTTTTATAATTTCATTTTCTTTTTGTTAATCTTTATAGTTGAAAACTGATTTTCTTTTCGCAAACTTGCAATGAGAAGAACGCAAATCTGTTGAAGAAAAGCTGGAAATTAAGTCAAGGTTAAGGCTTTCAAACAATATTTTCTTCACAATAGACAAAATTGATTTATATTTATTACAAATTTGCTCATTCTTGTTGAAAGCTTGGCAAATGTTTCTGGAATTTTCAAGATCATGAAGAACATGATATCGAAGGACTACGGCGATCACAGAATCAGAACATATATGTGATTTTATTTTTACATATATGTAGGTGATTACAAATATGTAATTCGCCCTGGTTTCCCACTAAGACCGACTTTAATTCATGGACGGACACTAAAAATAAGAAGTGAATTGTTAGATATCAAGATTAATATATATGTAGCATATATATTTACATATATCAAGATTAACATATATGTATAGATAAGCGAATCAACAATTTAAATATATGTAGCATGTCAATTTGCATATTGATACATATATGTAATCTGTTAGCTTATATACACATGTATATGTAGTTTGTCAGGTTACATATACGGATGTGTTCAATTTTCACAAGATAAGCATATATATATCATGTCAAGTTATATTTATGTACCTTTGAATGTATGTTGTTTCAATTTTCATTCTCTCTCTCTGTTTTTATTTATTTTATTTTATATATTTTTTTACATAATGATCGAACCCAACTATCAAGTTATCAACTTTTTATTGCGAATGCAGTTCCATCTTTTATATAAGTTTTCACTGTTATAATAAGCTAATTAAGTAATGGAGCCCTAATACATGTATGTATATTTACATATATTTAACTTAACTAAACAAAATACATATGTGTAACTAAACATAATACATAAACTGAAAAAAAAGACAACTATCCATAATGACATCCAATTATATATATTATAATACATATAGAACCAACTATCCATGATGACATCCAATAGTGTATATTGATGCATATAGAACCTCAGTATGCAAACAAGTTCATACCACATAAAAGTATGAAATCATGCTTTTTACTCTTAACCGGAGATGTTATACGTTTGTTCAAAGCCTCATATGCTTCATTAATAAACTTCTTTACCTCTATACAATTAAATAAAAACCATCGAAAAAGCATCAACAAAACATAAAATATATAAAAAAAGTATCATAAGTACATATATGCAGAATTTTGTGCTTGATCAACTTTTTAAGAGAGAATTATATAAACAAGTAAACAATTGATAGATGAAAAAGGAATATATATATGAACAACAAAGAGGTTCGAACCCGGGCAAAGAAAACCCAAAGAGGCTACCAAAACAAACTCTAGCCAATCCAATATACCAACAAAGTTGATTAAACCATGAAACTAAATTTATAAATGCACAAACTGAATGTTTCTAAAAAGAGTTGTGGCACCGGCATATGAATGTTTATCTATATATATAGGGTAAGGATCCTAAGATAACCCTTTGCAAATTGAGAACTTTGAGAACCATTTTGGACCACTAAAAATACCTTTAAAAAATATTTAAAAAAAATCATAAAACAAAAAATAACACAAATTTAAAAAAAGTAAAAAAACCAAAATTCTTATATTTCATTCCGGTTTCATTAAAAAAAATAAAAAAAATAAAAAAACGTCGTATTATACACATATGTATAATTTTATATAATCTTTAGTTACGTAATATACACATATGTACAGTATCATTTATCTTAAATTATACACAATGTGTACAAAAAAACATGTAAATATACATATATGTATATATTATACATATGTGTATATAATTTAGCTAAACCGAGTTTTTATTTATTTTTTTATTTTATGAAACCGGGATGATAAAATAAGAATTTTGTTTTTATACTTTTTTGATTTTTGTGTTTTTTTTTATTTTATGATTTTTTTTATTTTTGGGTTTTTTGTGGTCCAAAATGGTTCTCATAGTTCTCAATTTTAAAAAGGTTCTCTGATCCTGATTCTATGTATATATATATATAATTTTGTTATTTGTTTTATTAATTATAATTTGAACAATATACTTTTTGACACGTCACATACAAATACAATCATATGTATATAGATAGGACACAATTCGAAATTCAGTCTCATATATCTTCAGTCTTATCCAAATCTAATTAAACTAAAGTAATCATGTCATTAAAATTAGCGACAACAATGTTAATAACATTTTCCTATTATCCTTTTAACAATAAATTTGTTTCCATCTAATAAACCACTAATAATATTATTCCAAATTGACTTACACAAGTACCAAAACGCTGTTTCTTTAAGCAACCAAAGCGCTTTTTTGTTAAAAAGAAAAACAATAAATACACGTGACAACAATATAAATAGATGACATTGAAGATAAATAAATATCATTCAGTTTGTCATACCCCTGTGACAACAATCTGACTTCATCGATGGCTGCCATTCGATTCAACCTTCTACTGTCTTCTTCATCATCATCATCATCATCTATTATTACAACAAAACAACTCCTCAATCGAACCTGTTCATTCAACCTCAACAGCAACATCAACGGCGGCTGTTTGGCACGTGTTTATAGTAATAAACACGTGTCGGGTTCGGTATCGAAAACGACGTCGTTCTCGCAGGTAGATTAGATTGATTGATTGATTAGGTTATTGTGATGTATAATATAATATATTGATTATGGTGGTAGTTGATTGAATCGTTGATTGAAAGACGGGATTTGACGGAGGATGAAGCAAAGGAGTCGTTGGATTATTTGCTGCGGGATGCGAATGAGGCGTTAATAAGTGCGTTTCTTGTGCTCCTAAGAGCCAAAGGGGAAACGTATGAAGAAGTAAGTAAATTATTATTCTCTTGTTTTTCCCCAAATTTCATATTATTGCTTTAGCTTTTCATTTATATATAATCAATCTTGTGTAATTTCATTAAACTTCTTGATTACGGGTGCAAACCACCCAAGACTAAGCTCGAGCTTTAGAATTAGAGATCAAAACGAGCCGAGCTCGAGCTTAAAAAATTATTCATGAGCCAAACTCACGCTTTATAATTAGAGATTAAAACAAATAAACCGTGTTATTGAATTGAATTGAATTGATATTGATTTCTGAATGATTGATTACAATAGAGAGCATTGATATATATAGGCCTAATCTATATTAAGTAAGTAAACTAGGGCCGGCTTTATTATGTCTAACATTCCCCCGCAAGTTGAGGGCGGGGTACGACCTGCAACTTGGACCGTAGAAGTAAGAAACGTTGAGATGGCAGTGGTTTGGTAAAGATGTCAGCGACTTGATCATGAGTGGAAATAAACTGAACCTTTAGCTTCCGTTGGGCCACTTTTTCTCTAACAAAGTGAAAATCAACCTCTACATGTTTTGTCCGAGCATGAAAGACAGGATTGGCAGAAAGGTAGGTTGCTCCAAGATTGTCACACCATAATGTAGGAGACGACTTTGGGACAATACCAAGTTCACTGAGAAGAGCCTCTAGCCATGTTAATTCAGCAACAGTGTCAGCAAGCGCTTTGTACTCAGATTCTGTTGAAGACCGGGAGACTGTTCGCTGTTTTCTTGCATTCCAAGAGATTAAGTTCGATCCAAAATAGACTGTGAATCCCCCCGTGGATCGACGGTCTTCCGGACAACCAGCCCAGTCAGCGTCCGAGTATGCTTTGAGACTATTCGACCATTGGGAATCAGTAAAGGCATGAAGATTTGTGGAGGAAGCATGTCGAATAAACAATCCATAATGCGATGTGCCTTTGAGATAGCGAATGATACGTTTGACCGCCGACCAATGATTGTCCGTAGGAGCATGCATATATTGGCAAACTTTGTTAACTGCATAGGTTATATCAGGCCGTGAAAGAGTGACATATTGCAGTGCTCCGACGGCTTGTCTGAATTTGGTTGGATCGGATAAGGGAGCACTATCACCAAGAGAAAAAATCTGAGAACTGCTCATCGGAGAGGGTACGGGCTTGCAGTCCACTAAGCCGGTTTTGGTGATGAGCTCCGAGATGTATTTCCGTTGAGAGAGAATAATGTTCTTCCCTTGAGGTACAATTTCAATCCCCAAAAAATAGTGCAAGGCACCCAAATCTTTAACCGCAAAGGCAGAGCTAAGCTTGCTTATTACCTCGTTGATGGCATTAGGATTATTACCTGTGACGATGATATCGTCAACATAAACAAGGACATACACCAGCGTACCGTTGTTTTTCAAAATGAAAAGAGACGGGTCAGTTGTCGACCCATTGAACCCGATGGAGTGAAGAGTGCCAGATAGCCGATGAAACCAAGCTCTAGGTGCCTGCTTAAGCCCATATAAGGACTTATGAAGAAGACAAACGTGATTGGGTTTGTCCTTATCAACAAAGCCCGCAGGTTGGCGCATGTATACGGTCTCTTCTAAGTCTCCATGTAAGAACGCATTCTGAACGTCAAGTTGGCGTAGTGGCCACTCATTTGTCACTGCCAAGGAGAGGAGAACCCGGATGGTGGTAGCTTTTATGACGGGACTGAATGTCTCCTGGTAATCAATTCCGGGTTGTTGACGATAGCCCGTGGCAACAAGGCGAGCTTTGAATCGAGTGACTTTTCCATCCTGATCTTTCTTCCCTGTACGCCCACTTAGAGTCAATAACATTAGTATTTCGGACAGGTGGAACAAGAGACCGTGTGCCATTTTCCGCTAGCGCGGTAAACTCTTCGTTCATGGCATTGCGCCACTCCGGCGACTTGTTGGTGGCGGTAAAGGAGGTAGGTTCAGAGGTGAGAGAAGAGTAACATGAGGTCTGAAAGGAAGCGGGAGAATAACGAGTTACAGGGGTGGGATTTGGCCGCAAATTGGCAGGCCGAGGGCGAGGTTGGGGAGGCTGTTGGGGCTGATTTGGGGCTGAAGGAGCCACTGAAGGGGTGTGTTGGCTTGAAGCCGAGGGTGAAGAGGGTGGGGATGGGTCATTAGGAGGTGTAGAATGGGTTGGAATTGTGGAGGGATCCGGGTAAGTAGAGTAATAAGGATCCGGGTTGGGGGTAGGTTCCGGTTTGGATTTCTGTGCACACGGGAAGAATTCCTCATCAAAACGAACGTGTCTGGCGACATAGACCCGATCAGTGGCTAAGTCAAGGCAACGATAACCATGATGAACGGGGCTATAACCAAGAAAGAGACAAGGGGTAGAACGGAAGTCCATTTTGTGAGGATTGTAGGGACGGAGATAAGGAAAGCATTGACAACCGAATATGCGAAGAAACGAGTTATCGGGAGGGCGGTGAAAGATATGTTGGTAGGGAGACTTGTTGGAATTTGAACGCGAGGGCATGCGATTGATTAGAAAAACCGCCGTTTCAAAGGCAAAGTGCCAAAAACGTTCTGGTAGGTGGGATTGGGCTAGAAGGGCAAGACCCGTTTCAACCACATGGCGGTGACGGCGTTCAACCGTACCATTTTGTTCACACGTGTGAGGGCACGAACGACAATGAATCAATTCCAAGGGACGAGAGAAGGGGGGATAAGCTTCGAAATTCACCCCCCCAATCAGTTTGAACATTCTTAATTTTTGTGTTGAATTGACGTTCTGCCATGGTAATAAATGATTGAAAAGTCAGGTATACGTCTGATTTTTGTGCCAACGGAAAGTACCACATGTATCTAGTATGGTGGTCAACACACAAAAGAAAATATCGATGACCATCAGAAGATAAAGTAGGAGATAAAGTAGGAGCTGGTCCCAAACATCACAATAAATCAAATCCAAAATATTATTGCTACGAAAATTAGAAACAGATAACGAAAGTTTAGACGACTTTCCCATTTGGCAGGGAGTACATAAAGAAGAACAAAGTTTATTCAAAACAGGTAAAGAGAAAGCAGAAACAATTGATTGAAACACACGAGCATGCGGGTGTCCAAGACGATTGTGCCAGATGGTTGACGAAGCTTTAGTAGCGGTAAAGGAGACACGTGGAATAGACTTCAGTTGTGGTAGGCTAAGCGAGTATAAACCATCTTTACTTGGACCCATGAGTAGGATATGCCGTGTAGACTCGTCCGTCACAACAAAAAAAGACGAATGAAATTCAAAGAAAACATTGTTTTCAGTACAAAATTGTTGGACAGAAAGAAGATTCTTTTTGATTTGAGGAACATGCAAAATGTTAGAAAGATTTAACGTTTTGTTTGGAGAATAGAATTTAGAAGAACCAACATGAAAGATAGGAAGAGGATTACCGTCGCCAACATGGAGTGCTTCATTACCAAAGTATGGTTCAGAGTTATCCAAGCTTGTCAAATCCGGTGTAACGTGACTGTTGGACCCTGTGTCAGGAAACCATGGGGAGTGGCCGGATTGAGAAGCATTTTCCGAGAAAGAAGCATAGTTAGCCTGCGGTTGTTGTCGAGCATTGCCTGGCCCGGACTGATTTGGACATTGAGATGGAATGTGAGCAATACCGCATTTGTTACAATGTCGATAAACTGTGTTTTGGGTGGATGCCCAAGCAAATTGTTGGGTGCGATTGTTGCTTCGACCTTCGTCGCGGTTGCGAGAATAGTTTCCTCGGTTGTTGTTGTTGCGATAGTTGCCTCTTCGGTTGCCACGGTTGCCACGAGCTGCATAGAAAGCTTGCGGTTGAGGATTAGGAGAGGCCGTGGGGCTCAACTGAAGACCAAGTTGAGAGGCAATTTGTTGCAGTAATTGAATAGCATTAGGACGAATCAGGGAGTCCGTAGCTGCTGTGAAAGCTTGTGGCACAGCAGGGGCCGATCTGGAATACATGAAATCATGATCATTCAACAAGCCATGGAGTTCAACGGACGTTACCGGTGGTACTCGGCCAAGCAGGGAAGACTTTAATGGGTTGTATTCTGGTCGAAGACCAGATATGGCGAGCATGACCAATTCTTTATCTGGTACAGGAGCGTTGATATTGGCAAGGGCATTAGCATACTCTTGAGCATGAGTCAAATAAGCAATTGGAGTTTCATCACCTTTTTGTTCAATGCGCATGAGTTGAATCCGGAGAGAATACTCGCGTGTTGGATTACTCGGCGCATAGGCACGAGCAAGGGCAAGCCATAATTCTCTGGAAGTCGTGCCTTGAACATGTTGAAAGGACGCTTCAGAGATGGTTGAAGTAATAATCATTCGAACATGAGCATCATTAGTGATCCAGTGGAGATAACTGGGGTTATCAACCGAGGCTGTATCTGTTGTAGCGGCTGTCTTTGAAGGTGGACACTTGATTTTTCCATCCACGTAGCCAAAAAGGTTGTTGGTTATGAGAAATGGTTGAATCATCTCCTTCCAGAACCCATAGTTGGTGGGTGTTAAAGAGAACGCGAACTTATGTGAGTTGTGAGCAGTTTTCTCTGCAGTGGAGAAGGAACTGATCATGGCCATTGGTAAAGAAATCGAGAAGGAAGAAGGCTGCTTGGGCAGCGATTGAGTGTTGGCGTCGGGGTTGGGATTAGGGCCTGTGACGGCAGAATTAGGGTTAGGTTAATCTTGGCTTTGATACCAAAATAAACCGTGTTATTGAATTGAATTGATATTGATTTCTGAATGATTGATTACAATAGAAAGCATTGATATATATAGGCCTAATCTATATTAAGTAAGTAAACTAGGGCCGGCTCTATTATGTCTAACAAAAACGAGCTCGAGCTTAAAAAAATATTAACGAGCCAAGCTCGAGCTTTAGAATTATAGATCAAAATGAGCCTAGCTCGAGCTCACGCTCTATGTAAGTTAAACAAGCCAAGATCGGGCTTGGCTCGTTTGCACCCCAGTCTTGATTGTTGATGATATCAATCTATAATAAGTGTATTTTTTGACCATGAAAAGTCGACTTATGCCCAGTTTTGAATCCCTTATAGTAAAGCCAATATCAAATTTATCATATTTACCATGGATGCGAGAGCATAGATGTTATGTTTTATCCTTGTGTGTATGTTTGGAGTGTTGTGTTGAGTCAATCAATGTGTAATTAATGTAAAATTGATGATAATTTGACTTTTAGCAATTGACAATGAAATGTGTTATGGCTAATTTGTTTATGTTAATTTTGATGATTGAAATTTGTTGTTGCTAGTACTGTTATGAGTTTAACATACCACTCTTTCTAGGTTTTGATTTTATTATGTTACCAAAATGTAGTGTTTGACCATAAAATGTCAACAAGTCTGACCCAAAAGTTTTTAACATAAACATGTATCATATTCATCATTGATGCAAGAATGTATTATTCCATATGTATGTTCAGAATGTTGTTTTGAATCAATAGGTATCCAATGCATTAGAGATTAAACAAAACAAGTTTTTGATTTTTTATACCAATTTATATGAATATTGTGAAATCTTGGAATTATGAGTGTGCAGGTGGTGGGGTTAGCTAAGGCCATGATTAAACACTGTAAAAAGGTAGAAGGGTTAGGTGACGCGGTGGACATTGTTGGGACAGGTGGAGATGGTGCAAACACTGTAAATATTTCAACTGGATCATCAATATTAGCAGCCGCTTGTGGAGCAAGAGTCGCAAAGGTTGCATTTTGTTTCGATTTTTAGTGAATTATAGCCAAATCTTGAAATGGGTCAGTTTAGTTTATGGTTATCTTTAATGGGTCAAGCTGGTTAAGCTTAAAGGTTTGACTAAAATGGAGTTACCCAAGGTGGCAATTTTCTTAATGTTGGCATTTTTAATGAATATCTATAAATGGGTCGGTTTGGTTTTTGGGTTATCTCTAGGGGGTCAAACTTGTTAAGATTAAAAATTTAGCTAAAAGGGATGCTAGTCAATTGTGTCGAACAAAACAAATGGGTTCATAGTCATCCAAAGTGGCAATTTTCTTAAAGTTGCCAATATAATGAATACCTTAAATTGGTCGGTTTGGTTTATGAGTTATCTTTAACGGGTCAAACTTGTTAAGCTGAAAGATTTAACTAAAGCGGATACTGGTCAAACGGGTTAATTGCCATCCAAAGTGTATTTAAATGGATAATCCTTCAAAACTGTTTTGTAAATAAAAGTTTGCTTAATATTGTAATAAGATAGTTTATGCTATCGTATTTAACACACTAATTATTTATAAAATCAAGAATTAGATAAAAGAAGTGTTTGTGGGTTGGCCCAAAACGACCTGACCCCCCTGCCTGTTTTGTGATCTTCTTTTTTTTTTATAATGATTCAATTTACATGTTGCAGCAAGGTAGCAGGTCAAGCTCATCTGCATGTGGAAGTGCTGATGTTTTAGAAGAATTGGGTGTTGCAATTGAATTAGACCCCGAGGTTTGTTGGTTTCCTAAATATAGTATTTTATTTTTTAAATCTTATGTTTTTTAAAACAAATTCAATTGTAGTTGTGCTATCACCATCAGGAGGCTTTTTTTGACATTGCTAATAAAGTTATTGAATTGTATTGAAATAAAGTGAAAGAGTAATAAAGTTTTTGTGCCATCCTTTTCATGAAATTAAACATTGTACTTAGCAATAATAAACTGGTTTGACAAAAAATACCAAATATTAATGGCTCATATTTTGCGTATGTTTAATAAGTTATTCAGTTTTATGCAAATATATGTTTTAATTTGTTATTTAATTGTATTAGGGGGTGAAAAGGTGTGTGAACAAGGCAGGGATTGGTTTTATGATGTCACCTGTGTATCATCCTGCAATGCAAATTGTTAGGCCCGTGAGAAAGCAACTAAAAGTGAAAACCGTGTTCAACATCCTCGGTCCTATGTTAAATCCAGCACGGGTTCCTTTTGCAGTTGTTGGTGTTTACAAGGAAGACCTAGTTAAGTCTCTTACTAATGACTCATAAAGGTTGGGTAACGGGTGGTTTGGGTTAAAACGGGTCAAAACAAGTTGGGTTGACCTTCAAGCACTTTTTGTTATTCTATTAAATATCTTTACAAACAAAGTGTGATAATTATGAAAACAAAAGTAATATAATATCAACGGAAATTTCTGACATATCAACAACTAATTTGTGGTTACTTTTGTTATTTTATGGTTTTTAATTATAAAATTTGTTTTTAGTTATTTTTGTTGATGTTTAATTATTATGTCATACTTTATGTTGTCTAGTTATATTGTCACTATACTTTACATGTCGGGGAAAAGGTTTTTTGGAGTCGTTTGACCCGTTCTTAAATATTAAATTTTTATTTGATCCGTTTGAGATAAAACAGAACCAAGATCAACCCATTCATGGTTAACGAGTTTACGTTGTCACTTTAAATGTTGCACAAGAGAGGATGCTGTTTTTCTTGGTATACGGAGAATCATAGCCTTCGATCACATATATTATTAACTTACACATAATATTTTTATGTTGCATAGGTTCATAAAATGGCAAAAGCACTTCAACGGTTTGGCATGAAAAGAGCACTAGTTGTACACTCTGAAGGCTTAGATGAAATGAGTCCTCTTGGTAAGATCTATTCTATGTTTTTTCTTTCTTTCTTTTGTAGCAAGTTGTTGCAGTTAACATTTTGAACAACCAATATACTTTCCAAAATGCCAGAAAAGGAAAAAAAATAAAAAAGAAAACAAAGATTGTCAAGAAAAAATATTACATATATCGATTATGAAAAAAATACCAAGGAAAATGTTTTGAAATGCCAATCGATATCTTTGCTTGTTCTAATTGGAAATGCCAGAGAAAAAGGTAAAAGGGTGACTTTACATGTAATTAACAGAAAACCCAAACTTTGATAACCATTAGGACCAGGGATGAAGGAGAAATCAATTGGTGGGGACTAAATAACTTTTAAACTTTAGGGACGAAATCCAAAATTTGGACTAAACCACACGGACCATCCATGTAACTTACTCTCTTTTTAATCTATTTATATTTACAGGGCCAGGACTTGTTCTTGATGTCACCCAAGATTCCATTGAGAAGTTTTCGTTCGATCCATGTAAGTTTCTTGCCCAATTGAGTTTTACATCATAAATATATATGATCTATAATTTTGTTATATGTTATATTTGATAAATATTTATGCTCTATAATGCCAACTGGCAACTTTATTATACAATGTAGGCAATCAACATTTAGTACTATGATGCCTACTTTTAGATGGTCTTTGTGTTCATATTATATGTTCTTTCGTGTTGTAATGAACTTAATGTTTTTATTCAATAGTGGATTTTGGGATGCCTTGTTGCACTGTAGACGACTTGCGCGGTGGTGATGCTAAATATAATGCAGAAGTGTTACGGCGAGTATTAGCAGGAGAAAAAGGATCTATTGCTGATGCATTTGTGAGTTTTTTGTTACTAAAATTTAAATTTACAATTCTATTGATCATATGGCTCAAAGTTTGACCAGATTTGACCAAACATTGATGACATTAGTTGCATTTGTGTTTGTGTATTTTATAGTCAAATGCCTAAAACCAATTAAAGAAAGTAGTTCTTTATTATCCATGCATCAGATATATAAAACAAGTTTTATTAGTTTTATTTACAGGGGAAACTCAACTTTTCATACATTTTTCATCATAAATGAGGTTTTCTATATGATTTTAATCTTTGGTTCCTAAATTTGTATCTTTCCATTTTAGTGACGGTATGTTTTTAATTACGGGTCAAAATTGGTACTTTTTTAATGCTTGTGGTACATTGGATTGAGTTCAATAGACTTGCTAACATCCTTTTTTTCTTAAATTCTATTAATAGTTAACGTGTCAAGTATGTGTACAAAACCTATTATATTAAAATAATTTATGATATTTTGAATAAGGCGATTTAGGAGGTCATATGTATTGGAGATACGCTTGAGATGGCTTTTAACCTGTTTGATATTTTTAACTAATATCTAGTTAAATTGTTCAACTTAACCCGTTTGACCAGTTAGAGATAAAAAGTAAAAACAGTACTAAATTGACCCGTTTATAGGTAACCTTGGCTGTTGTTTCTCTCAAGATACTAAGGAAATCAACTTCTTTATATGATACAACAACATTCTTCTAAAAGAAGTCAACATTTGACTTTTGAAATTTGACTTTAACTGTGTGCCAACAAAAAAAAGTAGTTTTTGCAAGGCAGTTTAACTGTCTGTTTCTCTTTGTTTCTCTTTAGATACCAAAGGAAATCAACTTATATATAGTAGATACCACATTCATCTAAAAGGTCAACTTTTAACTTTTGGACTTTTGACTATCTGTTAACAAGAAATATTTTTCAGGCACTGAATGCAGCTGCAGCTCTGTTGGTGAGCGGCCATGTAGATAGCTTAGGAGAGGGAGTGGCTGTGGCCTGTGAGACATTAGAATCTGGAAAAGCGATCTCAACCCTTGAAAAATGGATAGATATCTCCAAAAACTCAATTGTAAGCCCATTGGTTTCTTTTTGAACGGCATAAATATTATTAACCACTGACTAGCAAGACACTAAGCACATTGGTTCATTAAAGTTAGTGATTTTGGGTCGGGCTGGTGGGTTGTGTAACAGGCCAAAATAAGTTAGTTTTGCTACATGTTGAAACATGTCGGAGTTTTGATAAAATATTTTACTTTATTAATAAACTGATTTGGTAACTTTTGACCCGTTTGATAATGTCGTAAGTTAATAGATTAAAATTGTGACCCGTATAAATTTGCAGTTTGTTTCCAGTTAGTGATCTGACTTGACCCTTGTATTTGCAGAATGATGAATTGGCAGCATAAAATTTCAATAAATGAATTTTGAGGTTGAAGGTGGGAAATTGTGTAGATTTTATTTCAGGCGATTTAACAAGCAAAAAAGAGCCCCAAATCAATTTCTTGATTGTCTTTTATATAATTTTTAGGGTTTATGATGTTTTAAGTTTCTTGAATGTTTTCTTCTTGTATCCTACAAAGATTATAGAAAAAGTTTTGGCTTTAATAAAATAACCAGTTTATCTAAATAACAAACTGACTTGTTATCCAACTTTTACCGGACCGAACCTTGCATAATTAAAAAAATCAAACCGAAGGCAGGACAGACACCGACTAGAGGTGCACACAGAAACCGGTTTCTAACCGTTTTTGTAACGGGTTACTAACCGGTCCAATCCTAACCGGTTATTAGCCGATCCTAACTGCTGGTTAGTAACCGGTTTGTATTATTGATTTAAAAACCGGTTAACCGATTTTTTTGATTATTATTTTATCAAAAATCCGGTTTTTTCCGGTTATTAACCGAACCGGTCAAAACTGTTCTCCAACTGGTCTAACCGGTTATTTCCTGCCAAAAATCCCGGTTACCAAATTAACCGGTTAATGGTTAACCGGTTAACCGATTTGTGCACCTCTAACACCGACTGGGTTGGGCCATAATATTTGTATCTGGAGATGATTTTATGGTGGGCCGCAAGCTCCAGTGGACTGGACTCCTTTTTATGGGTTATCTTCACACTAGTTTGTGACAAAACAGAAATATTGGTAGCAAAAGCTAGATGAAACTCCAATAAACTAGTGTTTTTAAGGAGATTTGAAGATTTCGGTCCAATAATAAAAAGATGTTGCTTAGCTAACCTCTGTAGAAATTGAATTTTATAGAGAGAAATAAATAAATATAAAAATATTTTTCACTCTTGTTCTTTCTATTTTCCTTTTGGGTGCTTAAGGGGGTATTTTGAGTTGAATTTCTACCCATTTTGCTTTGTTTTGGAGTTATACCTTCCTCCTCTTATGCCTTAGCGGTTGTTGTGGGGTGCTAGATGGGGGGTGAGCAACCCGTAGTTGCTCCCCTCATTCGAGTGTGAGGGGTTTGGTCTTTGATTCTTGCTCTAACTCATCTCGAGTCGGGGTCTTTAGGGGTCCGGTGTCTTTTGTGATTTGTTTGTTTTCTGTTCTCGTGTGTACATGGCTACCATAAAAAGAATTCGAAACATAAATACAGGAGGGCTTGGTCCTAGCTCCACTTACGGTTTAAGGCCATGCCCCTTTAAGCATTTCCACGAGTGTAAGGATGGTAGACCTGGGTCCTCGGGGTTTTTTCGCCTACTTGAGCACATGCAAAGTACCCATTTCAAAACGGATACTCGGAAGAACCTTTTAAAAGACGCTATCTCTAAGGATTTGGACCTTTTTATAGATGTTGGGGAAGCCCTTCGGGCGGGGGATAAATGGTTATGTGGGAGGTGCATGACGTTGCATGCCCTTAGTAGGGGGTGCAAGCATGCTGATGGTGTCTATTCTTTTTCTGTGGATTCTGGAGATGCTGGAGAATTCATCGTTGGGATCCAGAAACCTAATCGTGTGTCTGTGGATAGGGACCCAGGTCCATCTGTGGGAGTGGTTGGGGATGTATCCCTTTTGGAACGGGTTTTCTCCCTTCCCATTCAAACGGTTAAGAGCATCCCCCCAAGTTGTCGTTTGGCGTTTGCTCAGACTTTGGCATGCGCTTTACGTAAGGTAGTGGATTCACCGGGCTCGATTGAGAATTGGGTCAAATTACTATTGTTGCCGCGTTGTACTTTAAGGGTGGTGAAACCTTCCACTAGGCAGGAACGCAGGTCAGGGAATCGAAAGTCTTTGCAATGTAGTAGCATTCAGCAGGCACTTGCGGTGTGGAAAGATGGATCTGGTTTTGCTGACTTGGTTCTTTCTCTCTTTGATAACGTGGGGGGGAGCACTTTTTCTAAAAGAGATGTGGGAGGGGAGGAGGGTTCTGAAAACAGCCTCAATATTAAACAATGTCTCAGGAAAGTCAGGGATGGTCATTTCACAGCTGCAGTCAAGGTATTATGCTCAAGTGGGGTTGCCTCTCTCGGAGATTTAACCATGAAAGCACTCATTGATAAACACCCAGTGGTGCCGCCTCCGTCCTTGCCTTCTAGCTCTGTCGCCCTGCCTACTCTCTCTGTGGATGGGGACTGTGTGCTTAGATGTATCTGATCATTTCCTAAAGGGACCTCATGCGGGAGAGACAGGATGCGGGCGCAACACTTGTTGGACGCTCTTAGTGGTGAGGGATCAGTGACTTCCATGGGTATGCTCTCAGCCATCACTGAAGTCGTCAACTTATGGCTAGGGAGTCTGTGCCCCAAGGTGCTCGCTGAGTTTATTGCTTCGGCCCCCTTACCCCTTTATTAAAGCCGGATAATGGAATTCGGCTCATTGCTGTGGGGGCTATCTGGCGTAGGTTGGTTTCTAAAGTGGCTATGAAGATGGTTGGGAAGGAAATGACTCAGTATTTAGGGAACTTTCAGTTTGGGGTGGGGACCCCTAATGGGGCAGAGGCGGTGCTTCACAGCGCGAACCGGTTTCTTAACTCGTTTCACGCGGACGGCTCTTTAGCTATGCTTACCGTGGACTTCTCCAACGCCTTCAATACGGTCGACCGCACAGCCCTTCTCCGGGAGGTTCATCATCATTGCCCATCTATCTATCTATGGGTCCAGTTCCTTTATGCCCAACCGGCTAGGTTGTACGTTGGTGATGATTGTATAGGGGCTACTACTGGGGTTCAGCAGGGAGACCCCCTTGGGCCCCTCCTCTTTGCCTTAGCATTACACCCTCTTGTTCTCCGGGTACAAAATGACTGTAACCTCCCATTTCATGCTTGATACTTGGATGATGGGACTATTATTGGTGGTGCCAACGAAGTCGCTAAAGCCCTAGACATTATCAACTCGGAAGGGCCATCATTGGGGCTGCAACTTAATATTAAGAAAACCGAGGTTTTTTGGCCAGCGTGTAATGAGGTGAAAGTCAAAGATGGGCTCTTCCCTAGTGGGATTGGTAGACCAGAGAGAGGGGTAAAGCTCCTTGGAGGGGCTGTTAGTCGAGATCCCTACTTTATTAAGGAGTTGGCGAGGCGGAGAGCATCTCGTGCGGTTGATCTTATGAAACTCTTACCTTGCCTTAGGGATCCCCAGAGCGAACTCCTCCTGCTTAGGTCTTGCATGGGGGTTGCTAAGTTGCTTTTTGGGTTACGAACATGCCACCCCCATATGATTGATGATGCGGTATCCTGTTTTGATAAGGGGCTACGAGAAGCCATCGAAGACATAGTTGTATGTGGAGGCCCGTTCTTTGGTGATCTTCAGTGGCGACTTGCATCTTTACCGATGCGCTTAGGGGGTTTAGGCCTTCTTTCGGCTCATGATGTTGGAGTTTACGCTTTTGTAGCGTCGAGGGCTCAGTCTTGGAAGCTACAGAATCACATCTTAAGGAATAGCGGAGTTGTCGACCTGGACTCAGACTACGTGCAGGCCCTGGAACGCCTAAATGGCGCTCTCCCAGACTTTGACATTGACGGTTTCTCTAATATGGACACCGCCCCACCAAAGCCTCAAAAAACTTTGGCGAATGCCCTTTTTGGCAAAATCGCTCAGAGCCTGGGAGAAGTTTTTTGGATTGTCCCCCCGACAGAAGGCGGTTATTGAATGCTTACAAGGTCCTCATGCCCAAGATTTTCTGACCGTTATCCCGATTGATGGCTTGGGCCAAAGCATGTCTGCGGTCGAGTATAGGGTCATTCTTAAGTACCGTTTGATGGTCCCAATGTACCCAGAAGACGAAACATGTCTGATCTGCCGTAAGGCTTGCCTGGATAAATTCGGAGAGCATGCGGTTCATTGCAAGGAGATGCCTGGGTTCAAATACCGACATGATTGGGTGCGGGACGTTCTTTGGGACATCTTAAGGCGAGCTGGGATATCAGCTAAAAAGGAAGCCCCCGTAAACTTCCTTACAGACCCCACGGAAGGGAGATCCACTCTACGACCGGCAGATTTGCTCGTCTTTGGTTGGGCCGGGGGAAAACACGCTTGTGTTGACCTCACAGGGGTATCTCCCTTAGCTGGTTTGAGGGATAATGGGTTTGTAGCTGGGCAAACAATGAAAAGGGCTGAAACAAAAAGAAGGTGGAGAAACATGCTAAAGCCTGCGAAGAGAACCAACATGTTTTTCTCCCTCTGGCTTTTGATACATTTGGCTCCTTGGCACCGGAAGCTATCCGTTTCCTACCAGGGTCCAACAGATTGTGCATAGCAATGTGTCGACTCCAAAGGGGCAGGGGTATGTCTTTAGTAGGTTAGGGTTTGCAATTCAGAAAGGGGTGGCGGCGCAGCTTGTTGCCCGCCTACCTGCTATATTGATGTAATATCTATGTTTCTATATATTGTAGTTGGATCAAAAAAAAAAAAATAACTGAATAAAAAAGAACAAAACTGTCATATAACATCATCAATTACCAATAAGGTTAGTGTTCTATTGGTAAAGACAAAACCTTTAAAACGAAGTTGGGACGTCTTGGATTGAACTACCCATAGTCCCATACAACCAAAAATCGTTCAAGAAAAAATATATCATCGTTAATCACGTATAGCAGCGTTGCTCCCCCCTCACAAAGCTACAGTTCAACAGTGTACATCTTGTTAAAGCATGACGTACTACTACTTTTCTTGATTTTTGACTTGGTGGGAAGGTCACGGTCTCGATCCAGAGCAAAAGGAAATGCTTAGTTACTTTATATTGATTTTTGGTTTGCGGCTTGGTGGAAGGCAACGTCCTGTCGATAAATTGCCTCAATTCAAATATGAAGGTGGTGTGGCCCACACCACTTATCATTCTACGGCCAAATCAATCAAATGGGACCGTAACAATAATAAGTAAATTGTTCTTTCTTTGAATTTAGTTTTAAGATTGTGTTTGTAACCTTAATAGCAATCTTGACCACACAAATACATATATTTAGAAACTAGGGCATAGGCCCGTGTTACGCGCGGGTGGAAAAACATGTTAATAAACATAATAAATTTAAACAACAAATTCAAGCAACACAAAACTTCTTCAAATTTCGGACCAAAACGTTAAACATTTACAATGTCTAGGTATTAAAAGTTTAAAGTTACAATACATTAGTGTACACCAAATCAACAAAAAACATCAACAAAAGACCTAAACACGTTCTTTTATATTAAACCATCATCAACTTCTTCAAATATTCTAACAAAAGAAAATTATTTTACTTCACCATTTGAAAATTTAAAAAAACAATATCCTCCAAATTAAATATATCATTAAAATAATAACATGTTTAATAATGAAAGCCCGTGTTACACACGGATGAAAGTTATAATAAAAGTAAAAAAATATTACATGTAATACGTAAATTGAGTTATATTATATAATGATTTTTATTTATGACTTTTATAATAAGTTTTTGATATATTTATACACTATTAATTATAAATTATAAATTATAAGTTGTAAACCAAACCTTGGTGTTTGATTTATTTTAACACAAAACATTCATACCGATATTATTATACATTTTATGTGTATAAAAATGATTTTTAGAACAAAATGTTGTCACATATTAAAAAATGTCTTTCTATAACGTTGGAAGAATTGGAGACGAAGACTCGAACAATAATGTAAAATTTCAATATCTTTCAATGGCTAGTAACATGTTATCATACGCGTGAAAATTGTATATACATTAATATAGCGACAATGATAATAATAATAATAATAATACTAATAATAATAATAATTGTTTCGGTCAAAAATTAACAAAGTAATCTTTGATCAAATTCGTATGTGAGGTAGAGTGCTTGATCAAAAACAGAGTGAGCACAATGCTTTGATTTCGAGTGAAAAAGCCCTTGATCGTGAGGATCTCTGGCACAAAAAACCCCCGGACGGTGAAAACTATCACCGTCTCTTTTATTAATAACAAAAAGGGTGGTTACAACTGGTGGAGCTGATAAATGATCGTGAAGTGTGTGTTCTAAATGATCAATTCAGCTCGGTTATATAAACAAAAAGTTACAACAGAAATTCCGAGAAATCTGGGATAAACCTTAGACTAAGTCCTCCACTATTCGTTGTTGCCCACGTTCAAGTTGACGAAGCCGTTACAAACCCATGTTCTTATTATCACATTAAACACGTGGTCTTATCTGCAAAACAAACAAAAATAATAAAGGACAATTGGATTAGCGAAATATAATCCTCAGAATATTTGCATCGGCAGGATAGGTCGAAATCCTCAAATCTGATCAATCCCGAGGATAAAAAATCTGCTCCCAACAATTGCCCCCAATTTTTACAGTTAGCGCGTGACAGCTGTAAAAATTTTGAATCTCCAATTCGAAAATATCTATGCGGTTGAAAGGACAGGCACGCGAAAGAGAATTCCAATTTGAAGGAGATGCAGGTGACACCAGCACAACTGCAGCGAGGTCTTCTGAAACTATGTCTTCCGGTAAGTAACCTGGGCATTTTCATAAAATCCTTAGGATTTCGCTTTCTCGAAAATAACTTGATAAATTGTTGCACAGAAATGCCGAAATCAAAATCTTCCTTCAGCTTGTTCGACTTGGATGACTTCATCGAGGACAAAATTGTGGTGAAACAGGAGCACTCCAAAACTCTCACCCCAAAGCCGAGGATTCCAACCACTCGCCAAAAGAGTGCTGCCCAGAAGAAAAAGAAGGCTACTACCTCAGCCGAGACTGAATCCTTTGCTGATACGAGCAATGTCGAAGCCAGAGAGAAATTACAAGCTCTTGCCAGTCTTCTTGAAACAGTAAGTATCCTTATTTATCCTGAACATAATAATCTGCAGAAAATTTATGTTAACATGAGGATAACAGGGAATTGAAAATTACCAACAAAGGCTCCAAGATGCTGAATTGGCTCTGAGAGAGGCTGAAAGCAAGGTTGCAGATCTCCAACACGCAGCAGACACAAGGATCAAGCTTCAAAGGAAGAAGGAAAAATAGATTGTGGATCTTAAAGCTTCATTCGAGCCGGAGAAAGTCGAACTTATTGAAGATGCCAAAAGGTCTGCGGCTACAAGTATCCTGGAGTCAACGCTTAAGATGTCAGAGGAGGTGAAGGCAAAGGGCTATGTGATGGATTCCTGGAATTCCGCAGCTTGGGCAAAGAAGCTGAAGATGTTGAGGGGTGAGAAGGTGGAAGAAGTCGAGGCTCCAAGTACTTCAGAGGCGATGAAGGAGACAGGTGCTAATGAGGTGGCAGAAGCGGAAAAGAAGGAGGGTGATCAGGGTGATGATGACAAGGTTTGAGCCTGGTTTTTAGGTTGTTTTGATGTGTTTATGTTGGTTGTTTGAACAATTTCTATTTTGGTTGTGTATGGATAATATAATATGCTTAAGATAATGGTTTGGGTGGAGGGATCCTGGTTCAGGACGAAGCCCAAACTAACTTTTATTTCATGTGTTTGCACAATTTGATGGTTCAGGTGGATGGGCTCTGTTTTGAGTGAAACCTGAATCATCCTTTCCTGCACTATAATATTAGTATAACAACTTTTTATGACTTATGTTGGTATTTTATCCCCGTTTCTGTTATTAAATCTTTAGAGAAAAACTGAGTTTATTAGGAATGAAATTCTTTAATAACAATTTATATTAAATTCAATAAACCAATACCAAGTCATAAAATTCGTCTTATAAATAAGACAAGTAATATAAAATATAGAAAATAGGAAATTATACCAGAATCGTATAGCTACTAACTCTGATAATGTATAGACCATTTTATCCTTGTAATAAGATTACTTTTCAGAATGTTCCTCCAATTCTAGGGATATACCGATAGACCTGCAATGTTAACATTATCCCGAAAATAAATTCAGAAATTCTGGTGATTAGGCCCAAATAAACTAGCGGCAAGGCCTAAATATACTGGCGACAAGGCCTAAATATATTGGCGACAAAACCCTTAGAAGAGGTGAAAACCTCTTAAACCTTAAGAATAAACTGGCGACAAGGCCCTTATGAGAGGTGAAAACCCCTTAAACCTTAAGAATAAACTGGCGACAAGGCCCTTATGAGAGGTGAAAACCCCTTAAACCTTAAGAATAAACTGGCGAAAAGGCCCTTATGACCTCTTAAACCTGAGGAAAGGTACGTCTACCATTAACTTTAGATTCAAACCAATAGCTGAGGATAGCAAGGTAACAAGTCACTATATTTCATGTGCTGGCCCCGCCTCTCGAACTACGGCTGAATAAACATGCGCTATAGGCGATCTTAAGAAGAGGTGAAAACCCATTAAACCTTAGAGGGCATCGAATAATACCTGAACTGACGGCAAGGCCCGAAAAAACTGGCGACAAGGCCCTTAGAAGAGATGAAAATCCCTTAAACCTTAGGAATAAACTGGCGATAAGGCCCTTATTAACTTCATTTCACGTGGGAATACCACATATCTTCAGGCTACAAAATAGTCAAATCTAGGTGAGGGGTGGGTGTTAGCCTTGCTAACACCCCTCTGATGCTTAAGTCAGTATCATGATAAAAGGATAATAATATTGAAAATGAATAAAAAATATAAATTGAAATACATACCTCAGTTGTTTAATATCACTATTAAATTTCTCAGGATAGCAATTATCCTCGGGATAGAAGTCTTACATAAAATATTTTTTGAGGTTGATAGCATTCCAAGCCCTTGGTAATAAGTCACCATCCAAAGTAGACAATCTGTATGCCCCCTTTCCTGCTTCTGACTCAATCAAGTAAGGACCTTCCCACTTTGGTGCAAGCTTTCCATCCGCAGGATTTGTAGTATTCTAAAAAGCTTTTCGGAGAACTAAATCCCCTTCTTGAAATCTACGAACCCTAATATTCTTGTTGTATGACTTTGCTATCTTCTGCTGATAAGAAGCCATTCTGATCTTCACTAAATCCCTGAGTTCTTCTACTGCATCTAGATCTTCAAGTAGACTTTTGAGTATTATCTTCGGGATTCTGATGATTGATTCTAGCTGTAGGGATAACCATCTATGTAGGTGTTGAGGTGATCATCTTGATTCCCCAACTGGAACATAACTTAGTTGTTCTCTTGCCAATGAATTGTGAGCCATTGTCACACACTATCTCTGCTGGGACTCCAAATCTTGTCAGGATATTGCATTTGATGAAGGAGATAACCTCTTTCTCCCTGACTTGAACAAAAGCCTCCGCTTCAATCCACTTCGAGAAATAATCTGTCATAGCCAGCATAAAGACTTTTCCTCCTGGAGCTCTGTGTAGCTTTCCGACAATATCCATTCCCCACTTCATGAAAAGGCCAAGAGGATATAATAGGATACAAGGGTTCTGCTGGCTGGTGCAAAATGTTGCTATGTCTTTGGCATGCATCACATTTCTGAGAATAATTCGTAGCATCCCTCTTCATCGTTGGCCAAAAGTATCCTGTCCTCAGGATTTTGGAGAATAGTGCTCTGCCCCCAGTGTGATTTCCACAGTCTCCTTCATGGATATCCTGAAGAACTTCTTGATCTTCTGCCTTCTCCAAGCACCTTAGATATGGTCCTGCAAGAGTTTTCCTGTATAATATATCATTCATTATAGTATATGGGATTACCTGTTTTGGATAAAAATCAGCTAAGGATAATGTATCCAAATCTGTTAATGTGAGGTCTAGTGCTACGATAACAATAACAATTATATGAACGAAAATGGAGTGAACACAGTGATTTGTTGCGAGGAAAAACCTTTTGAACTTGTTCAGATCAAAAGAAAAAAACTCCGGGTGATGACAACTCGTCGATCACTGGTTTATTAATATCAAAAATGGTTACAAAGTTTGTGGAGATTAGATCGATGTTACAGTAGTAGCTAACGTGTATAGAGAGAATAGTGAGTTCTGCTCTGAGTGTGTGTGAATACCAGTGTCATATCTAATCGATCTTATCTCGATATATAGAAAATAAATACAACAATAAGTCCTATCTATTCGCCACCATCCCACTAGTCTTCCAACGTCCATTGACCACGTGCTGGTAGCTTCCAAGTTGCGAGATTTAAGGTGGACCAAGTCACATAGCCGTTACTTCTGTTGAACATTAAACTACACACATGAAACAATTGTTAATAATATTAACCTCTGAGGATCCTTGACCTTCGACATGGTTCTGGAGCTCTTCGGGAGGATAACTGATCCAGACATATCTTCAAGGATAATATATCCTCAGCAGAGAAAATATCAGTCCTAACAATTGCCCCCAAAATGGCTGGTGATAGTGGAACACAGCTGTCATTTTGAATTTCAAACTTCTGCGAGAACTAGATGATGGGACGGTTTGCTAGACATATTTACCATTTGGCCCCTGAGATAATCATAACCGCCTATATATGCCGCCCTATATCTATCTTATAATCATATATCCAAGCGACGCATCAGGTATCCATCTCTTCATTCTCTTATTTTCTTTGTCTTTGGAATAATGTCTACTGTTTCTTCTGCTTCTTCCCCATCACACCATTCCAACCAAGCGTCCGAAGAGTCGGGATTGTCTGAGATGCGACCACAGAATCTGATAGCGAACCCTTCTATCGAAATCTGCAAGCTAACAGACCCCGAAGTAAACAAACTTCGAGCATTGTTTCCGTCGGGAGCAGAGTTCCGTCCATACTGTTAGGGCTGATATTTTCTCTGCCGAGGATACGTTATCCTTAAAGATGTGTCTGGATCAGTTCTCCTCCCGAAGAGTTCCAGAACCATATCGAAGATCAAGGATCCTCAGAGGTTAATATTATTAACAATTGTTTCATATGTGTAGATTATTATTCAACAGGAGTAACGGCTAAAGGAATTGGTCCACCTTAAATCTCGCTACTGGAAGCTACCTGCACGTGGTCAAACGAACGTTGGAAGAGTAGTGGAATAGTGGCGGATAGTTAGGACTTTTAGTTACGTGTATTTTCTTTATATACATTGAGATACGATCGACTAGATATGTTCACTGGATTACACACACTCAGAGCAGAACTCACTATTCTCTCTATACATGTTAGCGATTATTGTAACATCGATCTAGTCTCTACAACACTTGTAACCCATTTTTTGATATTAATAAATTGGTGATCGAAGAGTTGTCATCACCCGGGGTATTTTTCTTTTGATCTAAACAAGATCAAAGGGTTTTTCCTCGCAACAAATCGCTGTGTTCATCTCAATTTTGTTCATATATTTGTTATCATTTTAGCACTAAACCTCACATAACAGATTTGGATACATTATCTTTAGCAGATTTTTGTCCAAAACAATTTGGCGCCCACCGTGGGGCAATTGGTGCTATAATCCATATTATTCCTGTCATTTTCAACCTTTTCATACCCATATAACTTTCAATGGCCTCTCAACCAACCTCTGCTTCATCAAATATGCTGTCTACGGTTCCTCCCTCATCAAGGACGTTGCCGCCGATGCCTCTGCCAATCATGGGAGCACCTCGGCCTACTGCTGCTGGATGCAAGACACAGCTGCCGGTCTTCCAGAGCTCGAAAACCGCTGCCGCTGCGCCGGTGATTAATACTAACAGTGATGTTTCATCTATGTTTTCGCAGGTTAAAGCATACATGGAGCAGCAGAATAAGACCAACCAGAGGATCCTTCGTGAGATAGAAGATCTCAAGAAGACTAAGAGGCCAACGGAGGATCACACTCCCCTGATGCCCAGGATGCTGGATTTTACGAGTCCAGGATCCATGGCACATTTCTCACAAGGATCATCTATCCTTCAACAAGGATCCATGGGTCAACAGATTCAAGGATCCTTAATGCTTCAGCCAGGATCATCCATCCTTCAACTAGGGTCCTCTGGATTGTATCACCAAGGATCCTATAATTCCTAACCTTAAGGATCCTTCTTTCAAAATCAAGGATCCTCAGCAGTTCAACATCAACGATCCTCCGAAGTCCATGAAGGAGATATAATCCCCATGCAGACCATAGCTTCTGGAGGACCAACTCCTATTGCAACTCATCCGGGATGCCAAACTTCACTTAGCAAAGAGGTAACTTATATGATCCTATATCCTTTAACGCTCTCCGTGGTACCATGCAGGATGCAGGTATCAACCAAGCTATGGCCAAGGAGCTACAGAAGCTCAAGGATATGATATCCAGTGTTCCCGAGGTGATACGACCAATCCCCGAGATACCTGAGGGAAGCCACAAGTTATCCAGATTTGCTCCACCTATCTGTGATGTTGAAATCCCGAAGAGATTCCAACCCCCAACATGAAGACTTACGATGGGACCACTGATCCTGAAGAACATGTAGCACAATACAGAGAAAGGATGGAGATCAACCCTATCCCGGAGAGACTCAAGGAAGCTTGCTTGTGCAAAGGCTTCGGATCCACACTCACATGATTAACATTAAAATGGCTGCTAAGTCTTCCATCTTTCTCAGTTACTTCTTTTTCACATTTAGTTAACTTGTTCAACAGCCAATTTTCCTGTAGTAGGAAATTTGAGAAGTTAACTAGTGATTTATACCGAGTTATCCAACCAAGTGATGAATCCCTTAGGGATTTTGTTACGAGGTTCGGCATGGAAGCTCTGGAAATCCCTAATCTTGACATGGCTACTGCTATTGAAGGATTCAAGATGGGGCTTCAGAAGGGCTCCCCCTTTTATGATGATATTGTGATGACTCATTGCCAGTCTCTAGATGAAGTAAGAAACAAGGCACTCAGATTCATACGATTGGAAGATGACAAGAGGATCCAGGATTGTCTGGGGAATCAAACGAAGCAAGAATCCTCTGACAAGAAGCAAGGGTTCTCGTTCAAGAACAACAAATCGAAGCCTTACTCCAAATTCAATAATCAAAACGTTAGAGCTGTTAAAGAATAGGATGATGAAAACTACCTCAGCATTTCAGAATATTGTTTCTCCGTAGATACCCATGGCTTAATCTGTGCCATGAAGGATCTAGGGGAAAAAGCAAGGTGGCCCTAAAAGAACGAGAAGACAACCACCTTCAAAGACAAATCTAAGTGGTGTGCCTTACTTTGGCCACATGACAGATGAGTGTATTGGATTAAGGAGGGAGATTGGATATCTCCTGAGCAAGGGCCACTTCAAAGAGCTATTGGGAAGGAAGAAACCCAAGATCCAGGATCCTGAAGATCTTCCACAAAAAGCAACGCCACCACCTCCAGATGCTCATGTGATCAACTTCGTCTCCAGAGATTACGACATATTTCAAACTTCTTGTCCTAAAGAAGAGTCCAAGCTGGACGATGAAAGAAGGCCACTCATCCCCACTACTCGAATAACTGATGAGAGAATATTCTTCGATTCGAGTATCTAGGATCCTCACCAGGATGAACTGGACGTGCGAATGGTCAATTTCATCTCTGGAGGATCCGACATATGTGGAACTTCCTTCTCCGCCAAAGAGATCAAGTTGTACAACAGAGATCGACCAATAGTATCCACCACTTTAACAACAGACAAAAGGATCTTCTTTGATGAGGAAGATAAATCAAGCATCCAGGATCCTCATCATGACGGTTTGATTGTTAATTGGTTTATTGCTAACCATTATGTACGCAGAATCCTTGTCGATGGTGGAAGCTTGGTCAATATCATCCAACATGATGTCCTTCAGAAGATGAACATCCCTGACTCAGAAATCATCCCAAGAACGTCGGTGTTAGTCGGCTTCAGTGGGGAAACCAAGAAGACATTGGGGGACATCAAACTCCCAATATACATTGAAGGGTTAAACTCTTACAAAAAATTTTGTGTTATAGATAACCTATCTTGTTGGAATGCTATTTTAGGTAGGCCTTGGTTACATGGAATGAAGGCGGTGGCTTCCACTTACCACCAGTGCATTAAACTCCCAACTCCTTGGGGGAGTAGTGAGGATAGACGGTGATCAGGTGGAGGCCAAGAACTATTACTCTTCATCGATGAAGCCGACAGCCAAGCAAACTATAGCATAGCAACCACAACAACATCCTAGGGACGTGCTGGAAACTCAGGAGAAGGAATTAATGGAAGTATCCTTGGACCCCGAGGATCCAGATATGAAAGGGTTCCTAGGATCCAGTATCCCCAGTGAGATTGAGGAGGATATGATATCCTTCCTAAAACGAAGAAAATCCACGTTTGCCTTCAAACATTCAGACATGACAGGTATTTCAAAGGAGGTAATCACTTATAAGCTCGGTCTTGATTTATGTATTAAACCCATCCATCAGAAGCGAAGGACATTCACTCCTGAGAGGAACAAGATCATACAAGAAGAAGTTGAAAAACTTTTTAAGGCCGGTATAATCAGAGAGGTTCAATATCCTTGATGGTTAGCTAATGTGGTTGTTGTTTATAAAAAGAATGGAAAGTGGAGGGTGTGTGTCGATTTTACAGATTTAAACAAGGCATGCCCCAAGGATCCTTTCCCATTACCACATATAGACTCCATGGTGGATGCAACAGCAGGACATGAAATGCTTACCTTCATGGATGCTTCCTCTGGATTTCAACAAATTCAGATGGAACCATCTGATCAAGAGGATACTGCATTCATGACTCCTATCGGCATATATTGTTATATTGCTATGCCATTTGGACTAAGAAAAGCAGGGGCAATATATCAAAGACTGGTCAACATGATATTCAAGGATCAGTTAGGTAATACCATGGAAGTGTACATAGACGACATGGTGGTGAAGTCAAAGAAGGCTGAGGATCACCTCAGGGATCTTGAAGAAGCTTTCGATATCCTTGACCAGTATAACATGAAACTGAACCCGTCAGAATGCCACTTTGGTGTTAAGGCCGGAAAGTTTCTGGGATACATGGTGACTAAAAGAGGAATTGAAGCAAGCCCAGAGCAGATTTAAGCCATCATCAACCTGAAATCACCTGCAAATGCCAAGGATGTCCAAAGACTCACTGGAAGAATAGCCGCTCTCAACAGATTCATCTCAAGATCCTCCGAGAAATGCAAAGACTTCTATGAAATTCTTAGAAAGAATAAGAAGTTTGAATGGACAGAAAAGCATGAAGCTGCGCTCAAATCATTGAAGGATTACTTATCCTCAGCTCCAGCCCTAATGAAGCCTGTGGATGGAGAATCCTTATATTTATATATGGCAGTTTCAGGAAATGCAGTGAGTGCTATTCTCGTCAAGGATCATGAAGGTGAACAACACCCCGTATATTATGTAAGTAAGAGTCTTTTAGACGCGGAAGCCAAGTATTCTCATCTAGAAAAGTTGATCCTTGCTTTAATTATGGCTTCTACTAAATTAAGACATTATTTTGAGACTTATACTATTATTTTGAGAAATAATTATCCTGTTAAGAATGTTCTTAGAAAGCCAGAATTGTCAGGTAGGATGGCTAAGTGGGCTGTAAAACTAAGTGCATACGACATTCGGTATGAGCCTAGAACAACTATCAAATCATAGGCACTCGCAGAATTTGTGGCTAATTTCGGCAGTGACATGCAAAAGGAAGCTGATTTAGAAGTACAACAACTAGAAGAAACCAAGGATCCTTGGATCCTCTTCACAGATGGAGAATCTAACGTAAGAGGAACATGATTAGGCATACTACTGAAATCTCCACAGGGGGGACATAATACCCCAGTCCATTGCATGTGCGTTTCAAGCTACCAACAATGAGGCAGAATACAAAGCACTTATCGCAGGTTTACTTTTAGCCAAAAGCATAAGGATCAGGTATCTTCAAGTTTATATGGATTCTTTACTTATAACTAACCACTTTAACGGTTCTTATACCGTAAAAGGTGAGAATATGATCAAATATTTAGAAATTGTGAAGGAATTGGCAAAATCCTTCGAAATGTTTAGTATAGTACTGGTACCAAGAGAGGAAAATGCCAGGGCAGACGCCTTAGCAAATTTAGCCTCATCCTTGAAAATTCTAGAGGACACAAAGATCCCAATCATCCATATACTCTCGCCAGCAATAGGAGAGCAAGATGTTGGGGAAATAACAAGTGATAAGCAGATTGTACTTTGAGATCCATCACCCTCAACCAGCCAAGGATCCTGGATCCTCCCAATCAAGAAGTACATTCAAACTGGAGAGATCCCAGCTACGGAGAATCCTAAATCCTTCAAACTCAAGGTATCACAATATATTTTGTTAGATGACATGCTATACATGAAATATCTTGCAGGTCCATACTTGAGGTGCATCGAGGATCCAGAAATCCAAGAGGTGCTCAAAGACTTTCATGAAGGTGATTGTGGTAATCACATCGGAGGTAGACTTTATTTTCTAGAATTCTGAGAACATGATATTTCTGGCCAACAATGAAGAGAGACGCCGTGGAGTATTCAAAGAAATGTGATGCTTGTCAAAGGCATGAAAATATCCTTCATCAACCGGCAGAACCTATGTATCCTATATCCTCATCATGGCCTTTCATGAAATGGGGCATGGATATCGTGGGTAAACTGCCTAAGGCACCAGGAAGAAAAGTATTCATGCTTGCAATGACTGATTACTTTTCAAAATGGATAGAGGCAGAAGCTTTCGTACAAGTTAGCGAAAAAGAGGTGATATATTTCATTAAAAGAAACATTATTACTAGATTTGGTATCCCTTCAGAAATTATATGTGACAACGGTTCCCAGTTTATCGGGAAAAGAACCACTAACTTTTGTGACAGCTGGGGCATAAAGATGATTACTTCAACTCCAGTGCATCCTCAAGCTAATGGTCAGGCGGAGTCTAGCAACAAAATCATCATCAACAATTTGAAGAAGAAAATAGGATCCAAGAAGGGGAAGTGGGCCAAGGAACTACCACATGTTCTTTGGGCCAACAGGACAATACCTAAGAATGCAACGGGCCAAACACCCTTTTCGTTGGTATTTGGATCAGAAGCAGTAATCCCAACAGAGATGGTGGTTCCTACAGCAAGAACGAGCATCCATGATCCTGAGAACAATGAAGAAATCCTTCTTGAAGACTTGGATACTATAGAAGAACTCAGAGACCTAGCAAGATCAGAATGGCAGCTTATCAACAAAGGGTAGCTGGGGCATACAACAAGAATATAAGGATCAGAAGATTTCAAGAAGGAGATTTAGTTTTGAGGAAAGCCTTCCAAAATACTACCAATCCGGCTGATGGAAAATTGGCACCCAAATGGGAAGGACCTTATCAAATCGAGTTGGAGGCAGGAAATGGGGCATATCATTTGCTCACAATGGAAGACAATAGATTACCAAGGGTAGCTGGGGCATACAACAAGAATATAAGGATCAGAAGATTTCAAGAAGGAGATTTAGTTTTGAGGAAAGCCTTCCAAAATACTACCAATCCGGCTGATGGAAAATTGGCACCCAAATGGGAAGGACCTTATCAAATCGAGTTGGAGGCAGGAAATGGAGCATATCATTTGCTCACAATGGAAGACAATAGATTACCAAGAGCATGGAATGCTGTCCACCTCAAGAAGTACATTTTCTGATCAGGATCAAGTATCCTTAAAGGATCAAGGATCCCCAAAATTGGTAATATCTATGTAGTTACTTATCCTTTTAATTTTCTTGTTACTCATTTAAGGATAACATATTCTTAATAATTTTTATTCCTTCCAAGTTTTAAGTAATAATGCAGGATTCTAATAATATGTTTGATGATCAAGAGGTTGGCCACCTCTCTTTTACGTTCAAGGTACTATACTATTTCCCTTGGCCTAGCCCACGGATGGTCATATCCTCTAAGGTTTAAAGTTTTTCACCTTTCTTATAAATAGAGTTTCTACACTCTCACCTGGAGCGCACGCTATCCAACGTATAGTCCGGGCAGCGGGACCAGTACACGCTTAGTGGCTGACAATTTCGTTGTCTTAGGCTATATGGAGGATCCTACGATTTATGGTGGACGTACCATACCACCGGTTTATAACGCTTTCACGTTATCTTACGTTTGGGCTAAATCCCGGTTTGGGCGAGTCCCCGTTAACATCCGTATTTGGGCTTGTCCCCAGTTTTGGGCTTGTCCCCAGTTTCACGGGCTTGTCCCCAATTTTATGGGTTTAATCCCAATTAACATTATAAGTTGTTTGCAACAGATTTTCTAAGTTCATCATGAAGACAAAGTCCTATGGATTCAATATCCTAAGGTTATCTTTTCAAGGATCATTGAAAGTTCAATACTTATGGTAACCTAAGGTCTAACTAGAACTTCTGGTATGATTTCTATTAATATATTTATACTATCTTAGTTGCGATAATTTTAAATATTTTGATTAAAAGGATCTTTCCTTTAAGGATATTCTATTATAAAAACTTTTATCAATTTTTAAGGGTACTTTATCCTACGGTTTGTTCTTTAAGGGTATTTTATCCTAAATATTATTCATAAGGATCTTATATCCTAAAAATCTTTTACTCAAAATTATTTTTTCCAAATTTTCAATAAAGCTAAAGCTATAATTAAACAAACTTTCAAAATAATAGGTAACAAAGCAAATAGTCAAAAGATTTAGATTACCATTAATATAAGCCACGCGGACTTATCCAAAATTCTTAACCCGGATTTCACCATACTAAAGATGGACCATCAACCCCGGTTAAGTAAAAGTTACTAACTGTTCTTAAGATGCAGGAAAATAAAAATCAGACGCACTAAAGGTTTCACCCCCACAAACAGAGGATCCATCCACCTTCAGTACCACTGAGAATTATCTTGAGGATCAGTGATCCTTAAACCTACATACTATTGTTCATTACAGACCAAAATATTCTTAAAAACATCAACACAAATAAAAAAAGTGGGCTCGGGCCTTGTCTTCTGTATCCTTCATCGCCCACCTAAGCTGCGTCTTCACCCTCGGCAGCACCTTCCCTATCACCAGCTTCAGCCGCCTCCTTAACACCACTCGTCCCAGCCTCATTCTCTTCAGCCATTTCTTCATCATCTTCGCCACCAAGAGCATCCAGAGCAGTCTTCAATTTGTTCACGTCCCAGGTCGCCTTGTCAAAAGCAGGATCACCGGCCTCCTTCGCCATCTTGATCCGTGCTTGGAATACTGACCTCGCTGCCCACATCTTGGCCTCATCAGTAGCCTGCTTCACTGCCTCTTGGTGCTGGGCTTCCGCTAAGGATAACTGATCCTCCAACTGTTTTTTGTCTTTGGAGAGTTGGATCATGGCTTTGTCCTTGGCAACCACGGCTTTCCCTAGCCCTGACAGTTTATCACTCATTTGGCTGATGATCTTCTCATAGTGTTCTTTGAAAGCATTCATAGCCTGGATAAGACGAAATAATCAAGATTAGAAGGATGTTGGATCCTCAAATTTAAAGTATCAGGATACATGATACTTACAGAGAGGACTGTGTCATAATGGGTCTCAGGATCGGAAGACCTCTTTCTTTTGGAAGCAGCAGACTTAGCCTTGGTTGTTGCAGTCTTGGGCTCGAAACTGGTAGCCGCTTTTGAAGCTTCTTTGTTGATGACCGGGGAAGTGACCATACAATCAATGTCTTCTAGGGAGAACTTGCTAGCTGACTTCTGGGATTTCTTGGCACCTACAGAAGAAAAGTTAACAGATAAGTATTCTTTTCAATTTTATTTACCTTAAAATTATTATAATCAACTTACTTGACATGTTGGAGCCCGATGAGATTTCACATAAAGCTTCAGCAAAACGAGCTTGAAAGGTTCTAACCTCGGTATCCAGTTCTAGGAACTGTTTTTTTTTCTTCTGTACCAGGTAACTTGCCCAAAGAAGCAAAATTCTCAACTACAGACAAAAAGAAAGAATCAAAATTAAAGTTAAAGCATCAAGGATCTTGCTATTTCTTAAGGATCCGGGATCCTATCCTTTCTAACCCACTTTGAAGGAAGATCAATTCCTCCTGGTATGGGTCACGTTTTACAGAGAAAAACTGATTCCTCCACAAGGTATCATTTAAAGTGACTTTTAAGATCGGGTGAGGTTGTCGAGACTTGGATTTGAAGATGAACCGGGCAGGACCGTGGGTAGTAAGGGTGTAAAGTGTGATAACTCCGGAAGACCAAAGTCAATATTTTGCTCCTCGATAATCCTTTCTATGGTACTAAGAACTCTCCAACCATAGGCATGCCTGTATATAGGATATGCCAGTGGAATCGAAGAAGCTCTAAGTAAAGGGGGGAAACGGATAAGTGTAGCCAATCAGGAACGGACAAGCCGGAAAACACACCCATATTTTGGAGTATACATCACAGCGGACGCTGGATTCATACGGCCGGAATAGGGTTTTCGGTGGAAACAACGAGCGGAACTCGTCAATCTCGAGATCCGTGAGTTTGCAAATCTCGATAGAAGGGTTGGCTATGAGGCATTGTGGCTCCATCTCCGACAAATCAGAGTGATCGGAAGATTGCTCGGAAGGTTTAGAAGGAGGCATAGAAGAAGAAGACGAAACAGCGGACATCGTTAAAGAAAATAAGAGAAGAAAGAGAAGGATACCTGATTCGTCGCTTGAATATGTGATTATAAGGAAGATATAAGACGTCATATATAGGCGGTTATCATTAACTCAAGGGCCAAATGGTAAATATTTCTGGCAAAACCGTCCCATCATCCAGTTTCCGCAGAAGTTTGAAATTCAAAATGACAGCTGTGTTCCACTATCACCCGCCATTTTAGGGGAAATTGTTAGGGCTGATATTTTCTCTGCTGAGGAAACGTTATCCTTAAAGATGTGTCTGGATTAGTTATCCTCCCGAAGAGTTCCAGAACCATATCGAAGATCAAGGATCCTCAAAGGTTGATATCATTAACAATTGTTTCATATGTGTAGATTATTATTCAACAGGAGTAACGGCTAAAGGACTTGGTCCACCTTAAATCTCGCTACTGGAAGCTACCTGCACGTGGTCAAACGAACGTTGGAAGAGTAGTGGAATAGTGGCGGATAGTTAGGACTTTTAGTTACGTGTATTTTCTTTATATACATTGAGATACGATCGATTAGATATGTTCACTGTATTACACACACTCAAAGTAGAACTCACTATTCTCTCTATACACGTTAGCGATTATTGTAACATCGATCTAGTCTCCACAACACTCGTAACCTATTTTTTGATATTAATAAATTGGTGATCGACGAGTTGTCATCACCCGGGGTTTTTTTCTTTTGATTTGAACAAGATCAAAGGGTTTTTCCTCGCAACAAATCGCTGTGTTCATCTCAATTTTGTTCATATATTCGTTGTTATCATTTTAGCACTAAACCTCACATAACAGATTTGGATACATTATCCATAGCAGATTTTTGTCCAAAACACATACGATGCTGGAATTCGATGCGGCATTCACTCTCAGATCTAGGTTTGCATGCCGTCTTGTCCCCTCTTGATTGGTTATCGCTATCCATTCCCTACCTTTACCCAAAGCTTTTTTGACCCCACGTGCATATCCTATATTCAGGCTATGCCTATGGTGTGGCGAGTTTTCAGCACTATAGAAAGAATCATCGAGGAACAAAAGATCGACTTCGGTCTTCCAGAGCTTTCACATCTATACACCCTTACTACCCACGGTCCTGCCTGATTCATCTTGAAATCCAAGCCTCGACAACCCCACCCAATCTTGAAAGTCACTTTAAATGATTCCTTCTGGAGGAATCAATTTTTTTTTTTGTAAAACGTGACTCCATACCTAGAGGGATTGACCTTCCTTCAAAGTGAATTAGAAAGGGTAGGATTCTGGATCCTTAAGAAATAGTAGGACCCTTGATGCTTTAATTTTAACTTTAAATTATCTTTTTGTTTGCAGTGGACAACTTTGCTTCTTTGGATAAGTTGCCTGGTACAGAAGAGAAAACAAAACGGTTCCTTGCACTTGATACCGAGGTTAGAACCTTTCAAGCCCGTTTCATTGAAGCATTTTGTGAGATCTCCTCGGGTTCCATTATGTCAAGTAAGTCTATTATAGTAGTTTTAAAGTAAATAAAATTAATTAGAATATTTATCTGTTAACTTATCTTTTCGTAGGCGCCAAGAAATCCCATAAATCAGCTAGCAAGTTTTCCTTAGAAGATATTGATTGTATGGTCACCTCCCTAGACATCAAGAATGAAGCTCTGAAGGCAGAAACCAGTTCCGAGCTTAAGACTGCAACGACCAGAGCTAAGTCCGCTGCTTCTAAAAGAAAGAGGTCCTCCGATCCCGAAACCCATTATGACACAGTCCTCTCGGTAAGTATCCTGTATCCTGATATTTTGAATTTTAGGATCCAATATTCTTCTGACCCTGATTACACGGTTGTATACAGGCTATGAATCTTTCAAGGAGCATTATGAAAAGGTAATCAGCCAGATGAGTGAGAAGCTGTCAGGGCTAGGGAAAGCCGTGGTTGCTAAGGAAAAAGCCATGATCCAACTTTCCAAGGAGAAAAAACAGTTGGAGGATCAGCTATCCTTAGCGGAAACCCATAACCAAGAGGCAGTGAAGCATGCTACAGATGAGGCTAAGATGTGGGCCGATAGGTCGGTGTTCCAAGCGCGGATCAAGATGACGAAAGAGGCCGGTGACCCTGCTTTCGATAAGACGACCTGGGACGTGAAAAAGTGGAAGACTGCCCTGGAGGCTCTTGGTGGCGAAGATGATGAGGAGATGGCTGAGGAAAACGAGGCTGGGACTAGTGGTGTCATGGAGGTGGCTGAAGCCGGTGAAGGAGAAGGTGCTGCAGAGGGTGAAGATGCAGCATAAGTGGGCGTTGATGGATATAAAAGACAAGGCCCGAGCCCACATTTTTATTTGTGTTTAAGGATCACATATCCTCAAGACAATTCTCAGGGGTACTGAAGGTGGATGGATCCTCTGTTTGTAGGGATGAAGCCTTTAGTGCCTCTGACTTTTATTTTCCTGCACTTAAGAACAATTAGTAACCTTTACTTAACCCGGGTGGATGGTCCATCTTTTAAATGGTGAAATCCGGGTTAAAGATTTTGGATAAGTCCAAGTGGCTTATGTTTAATAATATAAATCTTTTGACTATTTGTTTGTTAATTGTTATTTTGAAAGCTTATTGGGTATAATCTTCGTCTTATTGAGAATTTGAAGAAATATTTCTGAGTAAAATTTTTAGGATAGGATATCCTTAAGAAAAAGCGATTATAGAAATTTTCGGATTAAAAATTTTAGGATAGAATATCCTTAAGAAATAATTCAAAGATGTTAAATCCTTAAACAAAAAGATCTATAAGAATCCTATCTAAACCAATATAACTTTGTAAGTAGAGATCATACCACAAGGTCTAAGTAGACCTAAGTTATCATAAGTACAGAACCTTCGGTGATCCTTGGAGAAGTATTTTAAGGATTTTGAATCCATAAGACTTTGCCTTCTTGATGAACTTAGAAAATCTGTTGCAAATAACTTATAATGTTAACTGGGATCAAACCCATTAAGCTGGGGACAAGCCCAAATAAAATACTGGGGACAAGCCCGGGCAACTGGGGACAAGCCCGTGAAACTGGGGACAAGCCCAAAATTGGGGACAAGCCCGAATACGGATGTTAACTGGGGACTTGCCCCAACCGGGATTTAGCCCAAACGTAAGATAACGTGATAACGTTATAAACCGGTGGTATGGTACGTCTACCATAAATCGTAGGATCCTCCATATAGCCGAAAGCAACGAAATTGTCAGTCACTAAGCGTGTACTGGTCCCGCTGCCCCGGACTATACGTTGGATAGCGTGCGCTCCAGGCGAGAGTATAGAAACTCTAATTTGTAAGAAAGGTGAAAACCTTTAAACCTTAGGGGATATGACCATCGGTGGTCATACCCAATCGTGGGCTAGGCCAAGGGAAATAGCTTAGTACCTTAAATGTAAAGGAGAGGTGGCCAACCTCCAGATTATTACACATCTTATTAATATCCTGCATTGATACTTAAAACTTGGAAGAAACAAAAATGTTAAGAATACGTTATCCTTACATAAGTAATAAGAACTTTAAAAGGATAAGTGATTAGATAGATATTACCAATTTTGGGGATCCTTGATCCTTTAAGGATACTTGATCCTTGAGGATACTTGATCCTGATAAAAAAAAGTATTTCTTGAGGTGGATAGCATTACATGCTCTTGGTAACCTGTTGCCTTCCATAGTGAGCAAATGATATGCTCCCTTTCCTGCCTCCGACTCGATCAGATAAGGACCTTCCCATTCGGGGGGATTGGTGGTGTTTTGAAAGGCTTTCCTCAAAACTAAATCTCCCTCTTGAAATCTTCTAATCCTGATGTTCTTGTTGTATACCCCAGCTACCCTTTGTTGATAAGCTGCCATTCTGATCTTTGCCAGGTCTCTGAGTTCTTCAACAGTATCCAAGTCTTCAAGCAGGATTTCTACATTGGCCTCAGGATCATGGATTGTTGTCCTAGCTGTGGGAACCACCATTTTTGTAGGAATAACTGCTTCTGATCCAAACACCAGTGAGAAGGGTGTCTGGCCCGTTGCATTCTTGGGTGTTGTCCTGTCGGCCCAAAGAACATATGGCAGTTCTTCAGCCCATTTACCCTTTTTGGTTCCTAACTTCTTCTTTAAATTGTTGATGATGATTTTATTGCTAGACTCCGCTTGACCATTAGCTTGAGGATGCACTGGAGTTGAGGTAATCATCTTTATGCCCCAGCTGTCACAAAAGTTAGTCGTTCTCTTCCCAATGAATTTGGAACCATTATCACAAATAATTTCAGAAGGAATACCAAATCTAGTTATTATATTCCTCTTAATAAAAGATATAACTTCCCTTTCTCGGACTTGTACGAATGCTTCTGCCTCAATCCATTTAGAGAAGTAGTCCGTCAGGGCAAGCATAAAGACCTTTCCACCTGGTGCCTTTGGTAGCTTACCAACAATGTCCATTCCCCACTTCATGAAAGGCCATGAAGAGGATATAGGATACATTGGTTCAGCTGGCTGGTGAAGAATATTTGCATGCCTTTGGCAAGCATCACACTTTTTCGAATATTCCATTGCATCCTTCTTCATCGTCGGCCAGAAGTACCCAGTCCTAAGTATCCTGGAGAATAATGCTCTTCCCCCTGTGTGGTTGCCGCAATCTCCTTCGTGAAAGTCTTTTAAGTACTTCTTGGATTTTAGGATCCTCTATGCACCTTAAGTATGGACCTGCAAGAGATTTTTTGTATAGCATATCATCTAATAAAATATATTGTGATACCTTGAGTTTGAAGGATTTTGGATTCTCCGTAGCTGGGATCTCTCCAGTTTGAATGTACTTCTTGATTGGGAGGATCCAGGATCCTTGTCTATCTGAGGATAATGGATCCCAAAGTACAATCTGTTTGTCACTTGTTATCTCCCCAACTTCTTGCTCTCCTATTGCTGGCGAGAGTATGTGGACAATTGGGATCTTCGTATCTTATGGAACTTTCAAGGATGAGGCTAAACTCGCTAAGGCGTCTGCCCCAACATTTTCCTCTCTTTGTACCTGTACTATACTAAACATTTCGAAGGATTTTGCCAATTCCTTCACATTTTCTAAATACTTGATCATATTCTCACCTTTTACGGTAAAAGAGCCGTTAAAGTGGTTAGTTATAAGTAAAGAATCCATATAAACTTGAAGATACCTGATCCTCATGCTTTTGGCTAAGTAAACCTGCGATGAGTGCTTCGTACTCTGCCTCATTGTTGGTAGCTTGAAACGCACATGCAATGGACTGGGGTATTATGTCCCCCCTGTGGCGATTTCAGTAGTATGCCCAATCCCGTTCCTCTTACGTTGGATGCTCCATCTGTGAAGAGTATCCAAGGATCGTTGGTTGCATCTAGTTGTTGAACCTCCAAGTCGGCTTCTTTCTGCATGTCACTGCTGAAATCAGCCACAAAGTCTGCGAGTGCCTGCGATTTGATAGCTGTTCTAGGCTCATACTGAATGTCGTATGCACTTAGCTTTACAGCCCACTTAGCCATCCTACCTGACAATTCTGGCTTTCTAAGAACGTTCTTAATAGGGTAGTTAGTTCTCAAAATAATAGTATGAGTCTCAAAATAATGTATTAATTTAGTAGAAGCCATAATTAAAGCAAGGATTAACTTTTCTAAATGAGAATACCTGGCTTTTGCGTCTAAAAGACTCTTACTTACATAATACATGGGGTGCTGTTCACCTTCATGATCCTTGACGAGGACGACACTTACTGCGTTACCTGAAACTGCTATATATAGATATAAGGATTCTCCGTCTACAGGCTTCATCAGAGCTGGAGCTGAGGGTAAGTAATCCTTCAAAGCTTTGAGCACAGTCTCATGTTTTTCCGTCCATTCAAACTTCTTATTCTTTCTGAGAATATCGTAGAAATCTTTGCTCTTCTCAGAGGATCTTGAGATGAACCTGTTGAGAGCGACTATTCTTCCCGTGAGCCTTTGGACATCCTTGGCATTTGCAGGAGACTTCATGTTGATAATGGCTTCAATATGCTCGGGGCTTGCTTCTATCCCTCTTTTGGTCACCATATATTCTAGAAACTTTCCAGCCTTAACAACGAAATGGCATTTTGACGGATTCAGTTTCATGTTATATTGGTCGAGGATATTGAATGCTTCTTCAAGGTCTCTAAGGTGATCCTCAGCTTTCCTTGACTTTACCACCATGTCGTCTATGTATACTTCCATCGTCTTGCTCAACTGATCCTTGAACACCATGTTGACTAATCTTTGGTATGTTGCCCATGCATTTCTTAGTCCTAATGCATAGCAATATAACAGTATATGCCGATAGGAGTCATGAAGGCTGTATCCTCTTGATCAGATGGTTCCATCTGAATTTGTTGAAATCCAGAGGAAGCATCCATAAAGGTAAGCATTTCATGTCCTGCCGTTGCATCCACCATGGAGTCTATATGTGGTAACGGGAAATGATCCTTGGGTCATGCCTTGTTTAAATCTGTAAAATTGACACACACCCTCCACTTTCCATTCTTTTTTGAAACAACAACCACATTAGCCAGCCATCAAGGATACTGAACCTCTCTGATCATACCGGCCCAAGAAGTTTTTCAACTTCTTGTATAATCTTGTTCCTCTCAAGAGCGAATTTTCTTCGCTTCTGATGGACAAGTTTAATAGATAAATCGAGGCCTAATTTATGAGTGATTACCTCCTTTGAAATACCTGTCATGTCTGAATATTTAAAGGAAAAGGTAGATTTTCTTCGCCCTAAGAAGGATACCAAATCCTCCTCGATCTTGTCGGGAATATTGGATCCTAGGAACACCTTTACATCTGGATCCTCGGGATCCAAGGATACTTCTAAAAGGTCTTTCTCTCGAGCTTCCAGTACGTCCCTAGGATGTTGCTGTGGTTGCTATGCTATAGTTTGTTTGGCTGTTGGCTTCATTGATGAGGAATAATAGTTCTTGGCCTCTGCTTGATCACCAATTATCTTCCCAACTCCCCATGGAGTAGGTAGCTTGATGCATTGGTGGTAGGTTGAGGCCACTGCTTTCATTCCATGCAACTAGGGCCTACCTAAACTAACATTGCAACAAGAAAGGTTATCAATAACACAAAATTTTTGATACGAATTTAACCCTTCAATATAAATTGGGAGGTTGATGTCCCCCAATGTCTTCTTGGTTTCTCCACTGAAGCCGACTAGCACTGATGTTCTAGGGATGATCTCCGAATCCGGTATGTTTATCTTCTTAAGGACATCATGCTGGATGATGTTGACCGAGCTCCCACCATCAACTAGGATCCTGTGTACATATTGGTTAGCGATAAATAAAGTAATAATCAAACCGTCATGGTGAGGATCCTGGATGTTTAGTTTTTCTTCCTCATCAAAGAAGATCCTTTTGTCTGTCGTCAAAGTGGTGGATACTATTGGTCGGTCTCTGTTATCCCAGTTGATCTCTTTGGCGAACCTTTTTGCTGCGGAGAAGGAAGTTCCACATATGTCGGATCCTCCATAGATGAAATTGACCATTCGCACATCCAGTTCATCCTGGTGAGGATCCTGGATACTCGAATCAAAGAAGATTCTCTCATCAGTTATTCGAGTAGTGGGGATGAGTGGTCTTCTTTCATCGTCCAGCTTGAACTCTTCTACGGGTTGTTCTTCTGCAGAACAAGAAGTTTGAAATATGTCGTAGTCTCTGGAGACGAAGTTGATCACGTGAGCATCTGGTGGTGGTGGTGTTTCTTTTTGTGGAAGATCTTCAGGATCCTGGATCTTGGATTTCTTCCTTCCCAAGAGCTCTTTGAAGTGGCCCTTGCTCAGGAGGTATCCAATTTCCTTCCTTAAGCCAATGCATTCGTCTGTCATGTGGCCAAAATCTTCGTGGAATGCACACCACATAGACTTGTCTTTGAAGGTGGTCGTTTTCTCGTTCTTTCGGGGCCACCTTGCTTTCTCCCCTAGATCCTCCACGGCACATATCAAGCCATGAGTATCTACGGAGAAACAATACTCAGAGATGCAGGGATAGTCTTCATCATCATCCTCTTCTTCAACTGCTTGCACGTTTTGATTGTTGAACTTCTTGTACGGCTTTGAGTTGTTATTCCTATATGAGGATCCTTTATTCTTTTCGGGGGATTCTTGTTTTGTCTGAGACCCCAATCTTTCTTGGATCCTTTTGTCATATTCCAGACGTATAAACATTAGTGCTCTATTCCTTACTTCATCTAGAGACCTGCAAGGAGTCATCACAAGATCATCATAAAAGGTGAGCCCCTCTGAAGTCCCATCTTGAAGGCTTCAACAGCAGTAGCCATGTCAAGATTAGGGATTTCTAGAGCTTCCATGCCGAACCTCGTAACAAAATCCCTAAGGGATTCATCACTTGGTTGGATAACTCGGTATAAATCACTAGTTAACTTCTTAAATTTCCTGCTAGAGGAAAATTGACTGTTGAAAAAGTTAACTAAATGTGAAAAAGAAGTAACTGAGAAGGGATGAAGACTTAGCAGCCATTTTAATACTGATCCTGTCAGTGTGGATCCGGAGCCTTTGCACAAACAATCTTCCTTGAGTCTCTCAGGAATGGGATTGATCTCCATTCTTTCTCTGTGTTGTGCCACATTCTCTTCAGGATCAGTGGTTCTGTCGTAAGTCTTCATGTTGGGGATTTGGAATCACTTCGGGATTTCAGCATCACAGATAGGTGGAGCAAATCTGGATAACTTGTGGCTTCCCTCTGGTATCTCAGGAATTTGACGTATCACCCCGGGAACACTGGATTTCATATCCTTGAGCTTATGTAGCTCCTTGGCCATAGCCTGGTTGATACCTGTATCCTGCATAGAATCACAGTTAGTATCTAAGGATATAGGATCATACAAGTTACCTCTTTGCTGGTTGAAGGTCGGCATCCCGAATGAGTAGTTGGGATAAGAAGAATCTGCGATAGGAGTTGGTCTTCCAGAAGCTATGGTCTGCATGGGGATTATATCTCCTTCATGGACTTCGGAGGATCGTTGTTGTTGTATACCTGAGGATCCTTGATTCGGAAAGAAGGATCCTTGAGGTTGGGAATTGTAGGATCCTTGGTGATATAACCCAGAGGATCCTGGTTGAAGGATGGATGATCCTTGTGGAAAGTATGAGGATCCTTGAGTTCGCTGACCCAGGGACCCTTGTTGAAGGATAGAGGATCCTGGCTGAAACAACGAGGATCCTTGAGCTTGTTGACCCATGGACCCCTGTTGAAGGATAGATGATCCTGGCTGAAACAACGAGGATCCTTGAGCTTGTTGACCCATGGACCCTTGTTGAAGGATAGATGATCCTGGCTGAAACAACGAGGATCCTTGAGCCTGTTGACCCATGGACCCCTGTTGAAGGATAGATGATCCTCGTGAGAACTGAGCCATGGATCCTGGACTGGTGAAATCCTACATCCTAGGCATCAGGGGAGTGTGATCCTCCACTGGCCTCTTAGTCTTCTTGAGATCTTCTATCTCACGAAGGATCCTCTGGTTGGTCTTGGTCTGCTGCTCCATATATGCTTTAACCTGCGAAAACATAGATGAAACATCACTATTAGTATTAACCACCGGCGCAACAACAGCGGTTTTCGAGCTTTAGAAAACTGGTAGTTGCATCTCGCTTCCAGTAGCAGCAGGCCGTGGTGCTCCAGTGATTGGCGGAGGAATCGGAGGCAAAGTCCTTGATGAGAGAGGAACCGAAGATGGCATGGTTGATGAAGCAGAGGTTGATTGAGAGGTCATGATAGTGATATGGGTATGAAAAGGTTGAAAATGATAGGGTATTTTCTGGATTATAGCACCAATTTCCCCACGGTGGGCTCCAAATTGTTTTGGATAAAAATCAGCTAAGGATAATGTATCCAAATCTGTTAATTTGAGGTCTAGTGCTACGATAACAATAACAATTATATGAACGAAAATGGAGTGAACATAGTGATTTGTTGCGAGGAAAAACCTTTTGACCTTGTTCAGATCAAACGAAAAAAACCCCGGGTGATGACAACCCGTCTATCACCGGTTTATTAATATCAAAAAATGGTTACAAAGGTTGTGGAGATTAGATCGATGTTACAGTAGTAGCTAACGTTTATAGAGAGAATAGTGAGTTCTGCTCTGAGTGTGTGTAAATACCAGTGTCATATCTAATCGATCTTATCTCGATATATAGAAAATAAATACAACAATAAGTCCTATCTATTCGCCAGTAACCCACTAGTCTTCCAACGTCCATTGACCACGTGCTGGTAGCTTCCAAGTTGCGAGATTTAAGGTGGACCAAGTCACATAGCCGTTACTTCTGTTGAACATTAACCTACACATATGAAACAATTGTTAATAATATTAACCTCTGAGGATCCTTGACCTTCGACATGGTTCTGGAGCTCTTCGGGAGGATAACTGATCCAGACATATCTTCAAGGATAATATATCCTCAGCAGAGAAAATATCAGTCCTAACATTACCTTTGTGCGAAAAGCCCTTGGGTTTTCATCCTTTGGGATAACTCCAACCTGAATATATCTCCTGATTGGGATAATCCAAGAATTTTCGTTATCTTCAGGATTTTTGACTCCCATAACTTCATCATCGTCTGATATTTCGTTGATACCTTGCTCTCCTATTTCCGGGCTCAGGATATGAATGATAGGAATCTTGACACCTTCCGGTATCTTGAAAGATGAAGCCAAATATGCTAGGGCATCTGCTTCAACATTCTCTTCTCTAGGTACCTGTGAAATATCAAACTTTTCGAAACACTTTGCTAGTTTTTTGACTAGCTCTAAATATTTCATTAGTTTTTCTCCTCTAACAGTATATGAACCATTAAAATGATTAGTTAATAATAATGAATCAACATGTACTTGAATAAACATGATTTTCATGTCGATTGCTAGTTGTAATCCTGTTATCAAGGCTTCATATTCTGCCTCATTATTTGGGGCTTGAAATCCGCAGGATATGGATTGAGGTATAATGTCCCCCTGTGGCGATTTTAGCAGGATCACGAGACCTGTTCCTCTAAAATTTGAAGCACCATCAGTGTATAGAATCCACTTATCTTTGGTTTCTTCAAGTTGTTAGACTTCCAAGTCTGCCTCTTCTTTAAGTTCCCTGGTGAAATCAGCCTCAAAGTCTGCTAATGTATGGGATTTGATGGCAGTCCTAGGTTCATATGTTATATCATATGCACTCAGCTTCACAACCCATTTTGCCATCCTACCTGACATTTCTGGTTTTCTCAAAACAGACCTAATAGGGTAATTAGTTTTAACACATATTGGGTGAGTTTCAAAATAGTGTCTAAGTTTAGTAGATGCCATAATAAGTGCTAAAATTAATTTCTCAAGATAAGAATACCTGGTTTCAGCATCCAATAGACTTTTACTTACATAATAGATGGGATGTTGTTGACCTTCGAGATCCTTGGCTAAAACTGCACTTACAACATTATTTGATACAGCTACATATAGAGATAGAGGTTCACCTTCTTTGGGTTTTATCAGTAGAGGAGCAGAGGAAAGATAAGCTTTTAAGGACATTAAAGCTTCCTCATGCTTACTGGTCCATTCGAACTTCTTGTTTTTCCAAAGGATATCATAAAATTCTTTGCACTTTTCTGAGGATTTGGATATGAATATGTTGAGTGCCGCTATCCTGCCAGTCAGCCTTTGAACATCCTTGACTGATACTAGGGATTTCATATTCAGGATAGCTTGTATCTGCTTTGGACTTTCCTCTATCCCCCTTTTGGTGACCATGTATCCCAAGAATTTGCCAGCCTTCACTCCTAAATGGCACTTTGCAGGGTTCAGCTTCATGTTATATTTGTCGAGGATATCAAATGCAGTCTTGAGATCCTGGAGGTGATCCTCAGATTTCTTGGACTTCACCACCATATCATCGATATAAACTTCCATCGTGTCCCCCAGTTGTTCTTTGAACATCATATTAACTAACCTTTGATAGGTTGCACCTGCATTTCTAAGTCCAAAGGGCATAGCGATATTACAATAAATACCTGTGGGAGTCATGAAGGTTGTGTCTTCTTAATCCGAGGGCTCCATTTGGATTTGCTGAAATCTTGAGGATGCATCCATAAATGTCAGCATTTCGTGGCCAGCTGTAGCGTCTACCGTTGAATCTATGTGTGGTAGAGGGAATGGATCCTTAGGACAGGCCTTATTCAAGTCTGTGAAATCCACACAAACTCTCCATTTTCCATTCTTTTTCTACACAACCACCACATTTGCTAATCATCGGGGATATTGGACTTCTCTAATCATATTTGCCTTCAAGAGTCTTTCAACTTCTTCTTGGATGATTATGTTTCTCTCAGGTGTAAACTTTCTTCTCTTTTGATGGATTGGCCTTAAAGAATTATCAATTCCAAGTTTATGTGTTATAATATATTTGGAAATACCTGTCATATCTTCATGTTTCCATGCAAATGTTGACAGTCTTGACTTGAGGAAATCGAGAAAATTTGACTCAATATCCTCAGGAATGCTCGTTCCTATCAGCACTTTGACTTCAGGATCCTCAGGATAAGGAAGTACTTCTTTAATTTCTTGTTGCCTGGCCTCCATTACGTTTCGTGCTGGCTTCTGTAATTGCTACGCCTTCTGGGATTTGGCAGTACACTTCATAGAAGAGGTGTAGCAATTCTTTGCATCTTGTTGATCGATGATGATTTTGATAACTCCCCACGGACTTGGGAGTTTCACACATTGGTGATAAGTGGAGGGGACTGCTCCCATGTCGTGTATCCAAGGCCTGCTAGCCAATAACACAAAATTTTTGCATTTTATTTACCCCTTCAACATATACTGGGAGTTTGATATCCCCAATAGTGTTATTAGTTTCTCCACTGAATCCAACCAATACTGAGGAACTAGGGATAATCTCATCCTCAGGAATATTCATCTTTTTCAGCACATCTAGTTGAATAATGTTGACAGAGCTTCCACCATTTATGAGGATCCTGCGCACATAATGGTTAGCCACATATAATGTTATGTTATTACCAAACTATCATGATGAGGACCCTGAATATTGAGTCTATCACTTTCATAAAAGGATATGGTCTTTGCTTGAGTGAGAATGGATGTCTTTGTTTGTCTGTCAGCCACCTCTAACTTTCTTTGATCAACATTTCTTTTTGCAGCAGAATATGAGGTTCCACAGATGTCAAACAAGATTGTTTTTGCATCCGTTGGTGGAGGAGGAGTTGCCCTTTCAGAAACTTTCTCAGGATTTTGCTCTTTTCCCTTCTTTCGGCCAAGTATCTCTTTCAAGTGGCCCTTGCTGAGAAGATAGCTAATCTCCCTTCTGAGCGCAATGCAATCCTCAGTCAAGTGCCTGAAATCCTCGTGGAAGGCACACCATTTTGACATGTCTTTAAAGGTTCCTTGTCTTTCCGTTTTCTTTGGCCACCTGGCTTTTTCACCTAAGTCCTGCATGACACACATTAATCCACCAATATCAATAGAAAAACAATAATCAGAGATCTTAGGATCATCTTCATCATCTTCATCATCTACTACGTTAATCCTGGGGTTATCAGGCTTATAGTAAGATTTTGATCGATATAATTTTCCCGGGGATTCAGCTTTCCTGTTCGTCTGATCATACTTTGGGATATCGATCTTTTTAAAGTTTTTCTTATCATCTTCTAGCCTGATAAACTTAGAGCTCTGCTTCTTGCTTCATATAACGACTTGCATGGAGTCATAACAAGATCATCATAGAAAGAGGAGTCTTTCTCTAACCTAGCTTCCACTGCTGAAGCAGGATTTAGATTTGGAATCTTCAATGACTCCTTGCTAAACCTGGTAATAAAACCTCTCAAGGATTCCCCAGGATTCTGGGTAACCCTATAAAGATCACCTGTCATTTTCTCAAATGTTCTACTGCAAGAAAACTGGTTATTAAACAAGTTAACTAAATGAGAAAAGGAGGTGATGGTGTTAGGAGGAATACTCAGTAGCCATTTCATGGCTGCTCCGGTCAAGGTAGACCCAAATCCCTTGCAAAGACATGCTTCCTTGATTTCCATAGGGATTGGGTTGATCTCCAGACGCTCTCTATGCTGTGCAACGTGTTCCTCAGGATCCGTGGAACCATCATATAGTTTCATATTTGGAGTTTGAAACCGTTTTGGTATCTGTACGTAACCCATTGATGGCATAAATCGGGATATTCTGTGACTATTAGTGGGAACTTCAGCTACGTGACGGATTACACCAGGAACATTTGATATCATGTCCTTAAGCTTTTGTAATTCCCGGGCTAAACTTGAACTTATGCCTGCATCCTGCAAAAATCCTTGATTAGCATTAAATGGAATTGTATTGAAAGTGTTACCCTGGTTAATATTCTGAGGAACAGTCTGGGTGTTGTAGCTTGCATTCCTAAACATAGTATTTCCCAGAGTAGCAAATGGAGTGGTAGAAGGGTTAGCCTGCATCGAGATGAAGTCTCCCTGGTGCACCTCAGAGGATCCTGAGAACTGCTGAGTTTGAGCAAATGGTTGCTGAGGATTAGTGAACCCTGGTGAAGGTACTCCTGAGGATCCTGGCTGTTGCTGAGATCCTGAGGATACCGCCTGCTGATAAGGACCTGACGATCCATTCTGGTGGAACAATCCTGAGGATCCGGACTGTTGAAACAATCCTGAGGATCCTACATGTTGAAACGGTCTAGCAGAGGATGCATACAAGTATCCTTGGGATCCAGATGAGTGCAATCCCGCAGACCCTGTGTGCTGGAAAGACGAGGATCCAGTGTTGTATGTCATTGTAGACTCTAGACGCACCAATCCTGAAGATCCTGGAGGAGTGAAATCCAGAGATCTAGGGATTAGTGGTGTGAATTCTTCCGCCGGTTTCTTAGCTTTCCTGATATCTTCCAGTTCCCTCACGAGCATCTGGTTGGTCTTGTTTTGGCGTTCCATCTGTTCCTGTATCCGTCTATACATAGACAGAAGGTCATTGTTTGACACCATGACGGGATCCTGGGGAGACGGCCTCGATCCTGAGAACACGGGAGTAGCAGGTTTCTTTTGAATGTTGTCAGGCTTCTTCGGGATACTAGCAGCAGCAGGAGGAGGCATAGGTGGTCTCACAGAGGGATCTGAAGCTGCGGCAGAAAAGGAAACATTCTTCGGTTGGGAGGACATGTTGTGGATATTGAAAGTAGGGTTTAAATTGAGGGTTAATAATGATCAAAGCTCCGTTTGCCCCACGGTGGGCGCCAAATTGTTTCGGTCAAACATTACAAAGTAATCTTTGATCAAATTCGTATGTGAGGTAGAGTGCTTGATCAAAAACAGAGTGAACACAATTATTTGACTTCGAGGGAAAAAGCCCTTGATCGTGAGGATCTCCGCCACAAAAAACCCCGGACGGTGAAAACTATCACCGTCTCTTTTATTAATAACAAAAAGGGTGGTTACAACTGGGGGAGCTGATAAATGATCGTATGCTAAGTGTTACATTGAGTGTAGATAGCTAAGCAAGTGAAGTGTGTGTTCTAAATGATCAATTCTGCTCGGTTATATAAACAAAAAGTTTCAACAGAAATTCCGAGAAATCCGGATAAACCTAGACTAAGTCCTCCACTATTCGTTGTTGCCCACGTTCAAGTTGACGAAGCCGTTACAAACCCATGTTCTTATTATCATATTAAACACGTGGTCTTATCTGCAAAACAAACAAAAATAATAAAGGACAACTGGATTAGCGAAATATAATCCTCAGAATATTTGCATCGGCAGGATAGGTCGAAATCCTCAAATCATGATCAATCCTGAGGATAAAAAATCTGCTCCCAACAACAACAACAACAACAGCAACAACAATAATAATAATGATGATGATTTGATAGTGTAATATTTATAAGAACAAATAATTTACATTCATTAGAAGGTATTACATTGTTGTTTTTATTAAAACAAAATAACATACAACAATAAACAAAGTAAAATGCCAACTTAAAACATCTTTATAACTTAGAGCATTCCCTTCCGGTTCTCCAAACCTCACTCCATTTCTAAAATTTAGAAAAATCACTCAAAAAACCACTCCATTCCATTCTCTATCTCTAACCTCTATCTTTAAATTTTAGTGAAAAGCTACAGTATACCTCCAAATTTAGTGAAGCCCCACTTCACTCCATTTCCAACTCCCGCCTATCTTCTGGCGCTCATCTTCTCCTCCTTAATCCCTACCTTAATCAAATTGGGAATTCTTAGCACAGAGGGAAAAATAACCCATTCCCTTTCACCACCTTCGATTTAGGTCATCTTCTCATACTTTCTTGGGTAATTCATCTTTAAATCCATTTATAAGTTGTAATTCATTCATAGATCTGATTTATATGTTTTCAATTTGAATTCCCTTTGGTAAATTTTGATGCAGTCCTTATTATACAACTTCTAGGATTTTGTGATAAAATTGGTCACAATCGATTATGTTGCTTAGATTGTGAATTACTCAGTTCGTGCTGTAAAAGAAAATTGATATGTTATTTTTATCAAATGATTATACTGTTGTTGTTAAGAGTTTGTTGGTACACATACTTCAGAAACTCTAATCAAAAATTTCTTATTATAGTGGATGTTGAGTGTTTCTATTATATTGGCGTGTTAAATCAGAAGATTTTGAACTAGTTTCTATTGTATTATATTTCTAGAAATTTAAGAGATTGCATAGGATTCTTAAAACAAAAATATAAACTAATAGGTTTAGTCATTACTCTTATGATCAGTTATAACATTTATATTTACTTGATGTGTGCATATATATATAAGTTTTAGCATTTATACTTATTGTCGTGTTAAACATTGGTGATCATGTTTCTTACATTTGTATCATTATTCAGTTTACTTAGTCAAGATATGGATTCACAAGATCAGGATATGGATTTACAAGACCAGGGGATGGATTCACAGGACCCGAATATGTACTTCACCAACCTTCTTAGTGGAAACTCTCTCGTGAACCTTAGTGACTCTCTACCCTTAACCTCTAGCAATTAAACCAATGTTAAGAGGTCAATGAGGGGTACAAACTTCACCTATAAAAAAGACGTGTTACTTGTCTCTGCATGGCTAAATTGTAGCCTTGTTGCCATAAAAGGAACAGATCCAAAGAACTCTCACTTCTGGGCTCAAATATTAAATACTTTCATGAACATAAAGAAACCACAACCGAGCGGTCAGTTAAGTCTTTAACACAACGATGGTCGTGTATTCAAAAGGCCACAAATAGCTTTTGTTCGTACCTAGATCAAGTTGAAGGGGTAAATCAAAGTGGTATAACTCAGCATGATAAGGTAAAATTTCCACACTCTTGTTTTGAGAGTACGTTATTTTTATTTTGTTTTCTCTAACACGCATTTTATTTGTTTAATGCAAGTTTGATAAGGCGAAGATCATGTACCAATCAATAGAAATGTGCAACTTTCAATTTGAGCATTGTTGGCACATACTGAAGGACGAACCTAAGTGGAATTCGCGTCTTACAAAATCTGTCCCAAACCAGAGGAAGACGATGGTCCCGACCCCATCCCCGAGCACAACCCCGTCTCCAACATGTAATGTGATTGACAATGGAGTTGTCGAATTGGAACGACCAATGGGTAGGAAAGCTGCAAAACAAAAACGAATGGTCGAAACTACGCAAACTGAGGAAATCATCCAAATCAGAAAGATGAGGTATACTCTTTTAGAGGAGTCACGGGTTCAAGAGAAAGAGTTTTATTGACTTAAGGCCGAGATGATGGAGTATGACAGAAAAGTTGAAGATGAAAGGTTGAGGTTGTAGTAGGAGAAGATGGAGTATGACAAAAAAGTTGAAGATGAAAGGTTGAGATTGCATTCCAAGAAGATGGATTATAACAAAAAAGTTGAAGATGAAAAGTTGCGATTGCAAGCCGTGAAGATGGAGTTTGCAAAGAAAGAGTCAGAACAACGGATTATGATGATGGACATGAGTAGCATGTCACAAATCCAGCGGCTATATTTTGAGGAACTTCAAAGAGAAATTATAATGAGGCGCAATCATACTTGAGATAATCAGCTTCGCTTTGAAAGTCGAATACTAGTGCGTATATTTTGGTTCTACATGGAAATATTTATGCGTATTTTTTGTGTTAGGGTCGGTCTTAAACTTTGTTTTGATGGTTGATTTTCTGTTTAGAATTATGTGCTAAGTGTATACTTGTAGCAACATTAAATGATCATGATTTTCTGTTTAGAATTATGTGCATTATGAATTGGATTCAACACCCGATGTTCCAAATATGTTGACAGCTCTTTCAAAGCCATTAAAGCCTCAATGAGCTGAATACATACCATTTTCAAACTGATGGGTCTTATTTTTCTTTGGGGAACTGGAAGAGCAATGGAACTTGGACGCGAATGGTATTGCTTCTAAAATGATAGCTTTACTTATAAAAATGATAGTTTTACTGTTGATTTGATGAGTAATTTTAGATGGGATCATATTAGGGTTGTCTCTGTTTGGGATTATGATGTAGTCCCCGGACCAAAACACACCCGATCAAATTTATTATCAATCAGTTTTTACCAATGGAACTTGGACGCGAATGGCATGTATTGTTTTATTATAGATGTTTACTGTTGTCTTGATATTTTGCATCGTTATTTTATCAACTGCCAATTTGCAGTTTGCATTACTATATCTTATTATAAAAATCATACTATATCATATTATAAAAATCCATTTTCTGCATTCTCAATATTATTATGCAGTTTACATTTCATACTATTGTTCCTTTATTAATTAGTGAGGCAGGAAAGTGCAAATGCGTCATTTACCTACTAGGGGTAATTTGGTAATTGTTAATGGATTGTTTTGGATGAGTTTTTTTATAACCGGTCAAAAGGTTACACATTTGATTCAAAAGCATTTTGGTCATGCACGGGAGCATATTTGAGTTAATACGGGCTTACAAGATTGTGAAAAGTAAACATGTTACAAATGTATCTTTCGAGTTAATTTGTTTGCTTATGTTACTAGCCACAAAGCTGCAATGGGGTTCTCAAAGGGTTTTTTGGTATTTAGTCAGACCGAAACAACAAAATATTGCTCCTCCTTTTCAAGTCCCATATCAACTATCATGCACCAAAAACCAATCTCAGAAGGTATTTTAAAAAAAGAATTGAAACAATAATATTCAATAGTTTATACTGTCACACCCTCAATTTCCACATCGAGGGTTTTACCGCGAGGCGCATGACAAACCAGGATCTCAATCATTAGTTACAATAAACAACGTCTAAATATTTTAAATAAACTTTATTGTCCTATATTTGGGAAAACATTCAGAGTTAATGTCTTAATGTTTTAATATACGGAAGCGTAACATAACGGGAAAACATCCCTAAACAAAATCAAATAGTCTAAGGCGCCCAAAACACGCGTAAGTCATATCATTATTAAGTAAAAAGATTCTGTTGGTGCATGTTTTGTAACAGATGATCTTTTGTGTTTGTTAGAATTGAGAGCAACGGTCAAAGGGGAGTCTGTTGGTGCATTTTGTGACCGTCGCTATGCAATTCTGTTCAGCGGAAACGAAGTACGAAGTTAGAACAACTTCGCCATAGGCGAAGTTGTAACAACTTCTGCCATAGGCGAAGTTAGAACAACTTCGCCTTAGGCGAAGTTATAACAACTTCGCCTACTGGCCTAAGCCCAAGCCCGCGAAGTTGTTTTGTCTATATATATATGTGTCTTGTTTAGGTTTTTTAATCAAGAAAAGTCAGAGTGTTTTGTGATCAGTTTATTTGTCTAGAGAGAAACAGAGAGGGAGAGTCGTGTGGGACGGCCCGAGGTAGAGCTCACCTCGGGTCGGCCATCATTTGTTTTCGTGTTTGGTATGTAATGTGTTTCGGTTATTATATAAAAGATCTGCAGATGTGTTTATCCCATTCGTGTGTTTGTTCGTGTGTTTGTATGTGTGTAATCGTGTTCTTCGTCTTCTACACCATTAAACGAGTCTAGGAGGATTCCGCACTCCTAGACCTCATGCGGATCTCGTATCGATCAGCGACGCCCCGAGGGGACCTACATGTGGTATCAGAGCCTTAGGCTCTTATGCTATGGTTTGAGATCTGCGTTTTGGTGTTTCTGGCACGTTTCTGATGCGTTTTTGGCCGAACAGCCGCCGCAGGCGAAGTTATGGGGTTCAGGCGAAGTTGTCGCTTAAATTTTAGGGTTTAGGCGAAGTTATCAGTCAGGCGAAGTTATGGACAGGCGAAGTTAAGGAGGGGCGAAGTTGACTTTTAGGCGAAGTTGACTTTAGGCGAAGTTAAAAAAAAAAATTAAAAAAAAAAAAAATTGTTTGGATTTTTCGTCTGTATGGCCAGGTGTACACGATTATTGTGAGACCGAAGATGTTGTTCCGTCAACGAGTGAAACTTGTTATCTCTTGGTCTTACGTGTGAACAAATACGTGTCAACTCTGGATATGGAGTTGAGGTTGTGAATGGGATATTGATTGAAACTGGATATTGACACATATTTGGGTGTTTGTGGGCAAATGAAATAGTTGTTGTTCGAGGTTGACCAACTGAAGAAAGTCAAATTGAACTGAAGGTTTTCGTCATTACTGGATTGCGGTCAGAGCATATTATTTATGTTATTTTCAAGGCGTTCGAGAATTGGATCCTGAAACGTGATGCTTATTTATTAAAGTGAAAATTCTGGAACAAGTTGGATTTAATCGGGAATTAAAGTGTTTATGTTCTTGATCGTTATCCCTGGTGATTGAAGATGCTTCGGATTAATTAATGGTCATGTGTGTTAGATTCTGTCAAGGTGGTTTTGTGATGAAATTGATCACTTGATGTTGAGTAGTTGAAGATTAAACCTTATCGTATGCCGACGTGTTGGTGAAGTTGTGGAGGGAGCCCAACTTCACGTGTTGGTGAAGTTAGAAGAACTTCACGTGTTGTCAAGTCAGAAGGACTCACAAGATTGGTTGAGATGATCAATTAGGCACGGGGATGCATGCATTTCACAGACCTCAATCTATATAGTCGGAGAAGCTTACACTGAAGGGGAGATCTGATATGGAAGACGCTGGGTGATTGGTAGATTTGTGAAGCTACAAGATAGTTTCAGACACGGCTGGTTGAAAAGCAAACAGAAGATCATCAGTTAAGAGGGAGTCTGTTGGTGCATGTTTTGTAACAGATGATCTTTTGTGTTTGTTAGAATTGAGAGCAACGGTCAAAGGGGAGTCTGTTGGTGCATTTTGTGACCGTCGCTATGCAATTCTGTTAAGCGGAAACGAAGTACGAAGTTAGAACAACTTCGCCATAGGCGAAGTTATAACAACTTCGCCATAGGCGAAGTTGTAACAACTTCTGCCATAGGCGAAGTTAGAACAACTTCGCCTTAGGCGAAGTTATAACAACTTCGCCTACTGGCCCAAGCCCAAGCCCGCGAAGTTGTTTTGTCTATATATATATGTGTCTTGTTTAGGTTTTTTAATCAAGAAAAGTCAGAGTGTTTTGTGATCAGTTTATTTGTCTAGAGAGAAACAGAGAGGGAGAGTCGTGTGGGACGGCCCGAGGTAGAGCTCACCTCGGGTCGGCCGTCATTTGTTTTCGTGTTTGGTATGTAATGTGTTTCGGTTATTATATAAAAGATCTGCAGATGTGTTTATCCCATTCGTGTGTTTGTTCGTGTGTTTGTATGTGTGTAATCGTGTTCTTCGTCTTCTACACCATTAAACGAGTCTAAGAGGATTCCGCACTCCTAGACCTCGTGCGGATCTCGTATCGATCAGCGACGCCCCGAGGGGACCTACAGATTCCAACTTATGATGCAATGTCTATTGGTGATCATGAATGCAACTCCTATCCTTGCACTATCAACGACCTGAGAAAGACATGCTAAAACGGGTCAACACGACGGTTGGTGAGTTCACAGTTGAGTTTAAAAACAAGTTTGTCAAACAAACCATTTACTAAGTAAACGGTGTAAGCAGTAAAGCATGAATAATGTATGCATTAGTAATACCGCTAGTTAATTAGGCTAGCAATCATGTTACATTAGTGTGTGTTCCATTGTGACCGAGGCTGACTTGTTAGTTTGTTTTCCACCCACGAAGTCTAATATAAGACTAGTATGTTTCTAGTAAATGAGACGCCCGACGACTCCCTCAACCGAGAGCCCCGAGGGGGTTTGTCAAACCTAGTAGTACTACCTTTCATTACCCAGCCAATATACAATTGTTAACGGTCCAATGTGCATGGGGGACTTCAGTATAGATTCACAATGTACACATGAGGTATTGAAAAGTTTACAATTATTCAAAAACTTTGTATGTTGCATGCTTTCCCCCCAAAAGGAGTAAGTAAAAAGTGGGGTAGTGAAACTCACCTCGAATGCGGTTTAAATTGAAAGTCAACTTCTAAAGTCAAGTTGTTCTAGTGCCTAAATCATACAAGCACTATAAGTATTTGCTAAGCGATTCCTAGAACCCTTAGTATCCAAACAATTCCCTTGTTTATTTGAAGTTTGACCAAAGTTTGACTTTTTGTTGACTTAGACCAAAGTTTGACTTTTGTTGACTTTGACCAAAGTTTGACTTTCCGTTTGACTTTTGACCAAGAGGTCCAAGTTGCTGACCGTTGACTAAAAAGTTCAAGTCTCGATGACCGAAGACTAAAAATTGAGTTTTGTTGACCGTTGACCAAAATGTTGACCTTTGACCAAAATGTTGACCGACGATCAAAAATGTTGACCAACGGCCCGTTGATGACTCTTGACCAATTCGTTAGACTTATAATGTTTACATTATGTTCCTAGTCACAACTTTAACAATAATCAAGTAATGTGCACTTAGTCATGTTTCATGAAATTCTATAACTAAGTCCAACTCCTATTACTTTCAACATTTCACAAGTACGACTAACCACTTAGTCAATTAGTTCTAAGTTGACTCACAAAGTCAAAATTCAAATTAGCATAGTCAATATATTACAATTTCAACTATTTTAACTTATCAATATATTGATCATCCTTAACCAAATTTCAATCATCCAAAACCGATTTTTCTCACCAACTAAACCTTGAAATTAAATTACCAAATAAATCACACATATTCTCACAAGTATTAGGTATAACATATATTTTTCTCAAAATTTTATAATTCACCAAAAACATACAGATTATTCACACACTACATCAACCTAATTTTCATCTCTATTTTAATACAGCAGTACACAATATTTGTCAAAAATTCTATATTTGTCCAATTGATGCAAGACCAATTGGATAGATTTCTATTTCAATTTACAACATTCAAGAAGTGGAATCATACCCATATCTATCTTCAGCATCAAGTTATGCAATTTATAACACAACTCAGAAACTTTACCTCTAAATCAGGTTTGCATCCCGACTTTATAAATTAATAAAAAGTATTCAAAAAAAGTCCAAAAATAAAGATTCTTGACTTTCTGAAAACTAGATTCAAAATAATTGTTCATAGAATCAAAAATCGACCAGAAACACAAACGTTTCATCAATTTATTCACCATACAATCTAAGACACAAAGTCTGCCAGCAAGCAGATTCAAACCACAATTCACAAAAGTCATGATTTTTACATCCTTATGATCCTAAATCATCAAAGATCATTCTTACACAATCAAATTTCATGTCTTTCTATTATCCATTTGATTTCATAAGAAAATAAAAACAATTATACTTATAAAAGATTCAAACTTCTAGACTAAAACACATACAAATTCTTTTGACTCATCAATCTTTGATCATCCCCTTTCTATGATCCAAATCATTTGGATACAAGGTTCATATTTATAAAATAAAACATAATAACCTACCCACTTGTTTGATTCAAAGGCTTACTCCCCTTGCTTCCCAATAATCACCAAATCTTTTTTGTATGAAAATGAGATTGAAAGAGAGTGTTTGCAAAACAAAGTGAGAGTGTGTGTGTGTGTGTGGTTCACGGCCAAGGCAAGAGAGGGAAAGGGAAAGGAAAAGCTTTGGAACTCCAATAGTTTATAATCTCTTTTGTATTAATAAACCTTTATTATTGATTTAATGAAATAATACCTTAGGTTATTTTTATTAAACCATATGTGACATGTTACATAATTTATAAACATTTCCTATGTATTATAATCTAAGGTTCCATTAAATAACCAACATGTAACATGACATATAATGTAACTTGTTTAATCACCTAGCTTTCTTACAAATCACATAATCATGTAGCAACTATAATATAACATATTGATCGTATAACACATTATACTTATCATATACAATACATACCACATACCATATTTATTATAACATGCTCGACGAGTTTATTGTTCTAGTTATAATTAGCCACTTATTATTGTTTAAGTCATCAACGACACATTAACTTAAATGTACGCATACATGACACGACATGTACAAGAGTTCATATACATGACACCACATGTACAAGAGTTCATTAACATAGTTAACAGGACTAACTAAGTGAGTTTTAGGAGTTGGGTTAACCCGATCTAAATAAGTGATTCCGATTAACCCAAAAATAATAATTAGATAGTCAAACTTCTACAAAAATATATTAGAAATCAATTTTAAATGAAAATGATAATAAGACAAAATAGGTAGTAGTTAAGAAGAATAAGAAAAAAAGTAATAAAAAAAGAATATAGAGATAGGAATGGAGAATGAGTTGGAAGAGGTTTTTAGAAAATGATGGATAAATTTAAGAAATTATGTTTTTAGTTAAATTTTTAAGATGAAGATGGAGAACCGGATGGGAATGCTCTTAAACCTTGAAGCCAAAAATATATATCACTATAAACTACATCATGATATATGAAGTCATAAAGTCTTGTTTATTAAACAATCATCGAAATAGAAAGAAATGTGCTGTAATTTTTTATACTTGCAAAGAAGAAAACTAAAATCACCACAAAATCAAATTCAATGTATTGTTAATAAGAGAAAAAAAGTTACAAATACAATTCACAAACTTATAAACAAATCTTAAATCTCTATATACATCATTAGAATGAAAGAATGAATTTTATGATAAGAATTATATAGAGATAGTCATCATATTATCATATGGTTAATAATAGAAGTTGTTTGACAAAATTATCACACGGTTTTTTTATAGATGATTTAGATAAACTTTGTAAGGATGTGATCGAATTAATTATTATGTCAGTTTTTGTCGAAATCTGAATATTAAGTTTGAATATTAAAGTGTGTTAGTTTCGGTTTAATATGAATATTCATATTTTGTAAAATTTGGTTACGAAATGATTTATATATGAAAAATGAATATGTATTTTTAGTTAAAAAACAGTATAACTTAAAAATAACTTGTGATGATACAAATTCATACTGAGCAAATTTGATACTCTTTTAAAATTAAAACAACATGTTTCGAAATAATTACAAAAAAATGGTTTATTAGTCAACTTCAAAAAACCATGGAAAGGTTTTTTAATTTTGAAATATTATAATCGGGGGTTTATTTTATACATTAATGGTCAAATATAAGAAAATGGAAAGTTTGTTGAGATTGAAGACAATGGAAAGCTTTAAAAGTTTATATTTAATTTGTAAAATTCTGTATTTAATCGGGTTTAAATATGTTATAACTATTAACCATAAATTAAACAATTATAGTGACTATTTAAAATTTGAAATTTAAATATAAATTCAAAACGATTTATTTCAAATTCCGTATTTAAGCAACAACTTATTATATTTTAAGTAACATTATAATTAAGGGCACATGTAAGATTAATTAATTATGGTAATATTATTGTTAAAATATATATTTATATTAATTACATTAATAACTACTATATTTATTTCCCCCCCCCCTCCTAAATCTTACCTTCATTGATGACTACTAAATAAAATTTTTTAATTCCCTCTAAAATTACTATTTCATCTCTCATTATTCATATATAAAAAAATATTCAAATATGAAAGTAACTTTTGAAATTCCTATAATGTCTCCAAGTGTTGAACCAACTCAAGATCAACTTGCTCTAGCGATTCGATATTCGGTTTGCAAAGAAAATGACACAAGTTCTGTTGTCAAGCATTACAAAGCGGCTCGATGGCATAATGTTAATTGGAATGATAAGATGGTTGAAAGCACTATCAAAATTTTGAATTTGTTGGGATACTTGTCGTCATGTTTTGAGTGTTCTTCTCCATACGGGTTCTTTTGAATTTTCTTTTAGTTATTGGCTATCACGATGGAGACGAGAAGAGGTTCAATTCAATAACGTCTCTCAATTACACCAAGAAGGAACTTTGGATATTACATCACCTTTTATAGAAAATAATGATCCAATAACTAATGCAATTGGGGTGTAACATCCTAAAATATTCTAGTAGTAAATAAAAAAAGTCACGTTTAGTTATCGTGAGTTAATGATTAATTAATATTAAACAAGAAAATGTCATGGACTTGGATTCGTTAAGATGAATTAAAGGGTAATGGGCCATAGCTCCATGGGCTTTAAGGGATATAAATACCCCCTTAAACCATCCTAAAACCCTAATCCTCATTCCATCTTCCATATTTCCTACACACTCAAAAACACACACACACCACCACTCATATACGGCCGAGAGAGAAAGGGTGAGATCCGAGGCCAAACAACGCTAGTTGGTGATTAGATCTTTATTATAGAAGCTTATACAAGATCTAGAGTTCATAAACGAGCTAAACGAGATCCAAACGAACACAAAAGTTATGTTCTTGACCTTTAAAGTTTACGTTTTTATGAACGGTTAGCCTCGAAAGTTGAAACTATAATAGATCGGGTCTAAATTAAACATAAAGTAACGAACTTGATGTTAGAACGAACCTAATGAGCCCATAAACACGTATGGTTCATTCAAGGAAAACCATAGATTTAGTATTGAACGTTTTTGAGCTTAAAGGTCCAAACTTTATGCGTTTTCGGGCTGAATCTTATCCAAAAACGATCATGGGAATGTTCACGGGATTCAGTAGCATCATATCGAAGGGTTACAGGTTGAACATAGATTTTTATGGGGTTAAAATCAAAACCCGTCGCTGCTGATGATAAGTTCGCTAACCAATATGTTCGCGTGAATGATAAGTTCACACCCATATAAGTTCGCCTCATACAAGTTCGCCTGACGATAAGTTCGTCTAAATGCTAAGTTAGATGAATGTTAAATTCGCTTAATGATAAGTTCGCCTGAGTTAAGTTCGCTTAAGTTAAGATCGCTTAAGTTAAGATCGCTTAAGGTAAGTTCGCTTAAGTTAAGTTTGTTTAAGTTAAGTTCGCTTAAGTTAAGTTCGCTTAACATGTATGTTGGCTTACATTTATGACCGCTTGCGAGTATAGGAGAGTTAAAATAATAAATTAAAATCCTAATGGAAAATGTGTTAAGACACTTAATGCCCCTTGGACCCAGCTAGGGGCTGCCGCCCCTAGAACCCTGCTGCCAGGGGCGCTGCCCCTGGACCCCCGTTCGTTGTGGGTTATATAAAGATAGAAATACAATACGAGTAGTAATAGTTAATTGATACATGTAAATATTATACAGTTAGCCGTGCGCAGCTCAAGAAAGGGATTACGATTAATGGTGAACATAACCGCATTCAGGTGAGTTTGTAGCCCCGTTTCCTTGTATGTTTTCGGGGCTGTGTGCATACTCGATGTGATAGTTAATACACTTACCTTTAATGGTAAGTGTATGCCATGTATGATTTATATGCCATTTATGTATATCTTGAATGTGAATGAAAACTTGTCGGTACGTGAACGATCTTCGGATATTGAACGTGTTGACAAGGGAGGTATGTGTATGATAGTTGAATGTGTATGATAAATATATATGCAACATAGGATTATGTATGAATGACGAAAGTATATGTATGTTACGGGTATGTAAAGAAATAATGTACGAAGATGAAGAAGTAAGGGATCAGACCCTAATAATATCTGAGATAGAGAAGAAAGGGATCAGACCCTAATAATATCCGAGATAGAGAAGTATAAAGGGATCAGACCCTACTAATATCTGAGATAGACAAGAAAGGGATCAGACCCTAATAATATCTGAGATAGACAAAGTAAAGAGGGATCAGACCCTAATAATATCTGAGATGGAAAAGGAAGGGATCAGACCCTAATAATATCTGAGATAGAGTGGACGGTAAATATAAAGTATGAAAGTAATAGAGCATGTACGTATGTATGAAAGTATGAAATAAAAGTAAATTAGTAAAGTAATTATTATGTATCTTCGGATGCATGATTGAAGGTAAGTGAATGTATTGTATGATGTATGATTAACTAGAACTCACTCAGCGTAGCTGACTTTTAGTATGCACGCAGGTGAGTAGAATGAGACTACTGGCTTGAGCGGGGACACATGGCAGAAGAATAAGAGTCTGGCACCTGAAGACCTATTATGTTTTATAAGTTACGTTTTGATTTTGAAATACAAGAAGAATGTTTTAAGACATGCCTATGATTTATTATGTAATGTTTTATGAAAGTTTTATATTCCGAGTAAAGTTTTAATTAACTCTGATATGTAGAACTGTGTTTATGAGTAAATCCAACGCCAAAATGAGGCACCGGTAACGGGGCCTTACATGGGGGGTTCAACACTTGGAGCCGTTATAGAAATTTCAAAAATCACTTTCATATTTGAATATTCTCTACATATAAATGAATAAAAATATGGTGGGAGATGAAATAGTAATTTTAGAGAGAATTAGAAAAATTTTATCTTGTAGTCATCAATGAAGGTAAAATTTAGAAGAGTGAAATATAAAATTAAATATGGTAGTTATTAAAAGATGAATGTAATTAATATAAAATTTTAGTTATAACAAGAATATATCCATAACTAATTAATCTTACATTTTCCCTTAGGGCACATGCTAGAAAATCCTTATAATTAAAAGTAAGTTATAATGATGATTCTAATTTGAATTTCGAATAGAAGAGTGAAATTATTAATTTCCGGGTTTAATTTAGACATTAATTTTAGCATTTAGGCGTAATTAAAAATGAACAAGTATAAACAAATGGAAAGTTGGTTGACATTGAAGAATATGAAAAGTTTTAAAAAGTTTGTTAGTAATTAGTCAAATTCCGTATTTAATCGGAAATATATGTTATGAATATTAATTATTTATTAGTTAAGAATAAATAAGCAACAAAGATAATACGTATATTTTGGTCAAGCTACATATTTGAAATCATTAATGCTGGATTTCGGTAATAATGTTAGAACATTGTTAGTGCACGGTTTTGCGTCTCGAGTCTTTGAATTTATCTTTAACGTATTTGTCGTTTTGATTAATGTAATAAAATATTAAGGTATTAAGTTAGTTCACTAATGTATGAGTCTAGTTCGCTAAGGGTGTTTAGCGAACTAGATCTAAGTTAAGATCTACCTGATTCGTTAAGGATGTTTAACGAATCAGGAGATGATTCGTTATGATATTTATCTTTTTATGTATGTAACGAAGTAGTGTCTAGTTCGCTTGGGAATGTTAGCGAACTAGACCTATCTTCTATTTATAGGTGAACCCTGTTCACAATTAATGTTAAGTTTTGAGAGTTAATTAACGAAGTTCCGTCAAAATCTCTCTCGATCTTCATCTTAATATTATACACACATACACATACTAATACTGATAAAATATATACTATAACAGATAATCAAACATAACTATGAGCTAGATCCGTATTTAGGATTAACCGTATTAACACAGATCTGAGTTCTGGTTATTGATTAAGGATTGATCCAGGATCAAACAAGTGGTATCAGAGCAGACGGCTGCTCTCGATGCTTCGATTAAGGTATGAATCTGAGTTTTTCGTGTTCTTCGGGTTTTGGTCAGATCTGGAGTAAATTAGTGTGTTATAGATGGATTTGAGTGTGAATTTGTGTTTATTGATGGAAGAGGGAACTTCCTGTGTAATTTGAGGTTAAGTTATGGTGTATTGAAGGATATGCCATGGAAGAGCATGGTCACGGATTGATCAGATTTGGATTGATTCAGTGATTGTTAAGTTAAATTGATGGTAGATTCGTGTTAGTTAAGGGAATACGAATCTACTGGTGTAATTTGGTGTTAATTTATGGTGAATTGCGTGATTCACCATGGAAGAGTATGTTATAGTTGATTTAATTGATGTTGAATCAATGAGTGTTAAGCTAAACTGATTATGGATTCGGAATTGTGATGAAAAAGCGAGTTTTCGTGTTGATTTTCGTGGATAATTATGGTGGTTTGATGAATCTGCCATGGATAATGCTTGGTTTTTGCAGAATCCGGCCAGATCTGCGATTTTCCGGCGAGATAACCGAATTTTCCGGCGAAATTCGTTTTTCCGGTGAACAGTTCAGATCCAACAACCTGTTTCGTTAAGTTATTGTAGCAATTCGTTAAGTTACTGTAGCAATTCGTTATGTTACTGTAGCTGATTCGTTAGGAGGTTTGACGAATTTACTGTAGCAATTCGTTATGGAAAATTTAACGAATCAAGTTAATTCATTAAGGTAATTCGTTAAGGTTATGATAACGAATTAAAGTAATTCGTTAAGGAGATTCGTTAAGTTAAATTTGACGAATTAAGGCAATTCGTTAAGTTAATTCGTTAAGGTATGGGTAACGAATTAAGACTATTTCGTTAATGAGTATGACGAAGTGGAAATCATAACGAATGGGAGGCCATTCGTGTAACTGTTATAACGAATTAGAATGCTAAGTTATAACGAATTGAGCAGATTCGATAAGTATGTAACGAATCAGTGAATGGTTGACGAATGGTGGATATTTATAACGAATTGGAGTTTAATTTATAACGAATGGAGAGCACGAACTAAGTTAACGAATTGGAGATGTTGTTTATAACAAATGAGAAAGGTGATTCGTTAAGAAAAAAGAGTAAAATGGGGGGAAAAATTTTCTTGTGCGAATTTTTCCTGAATACTCCTCATAAGTGAGTTTTCATTCTTGAAAATTTTGGCGATAATATTTATTTTTCTAAATTTTCAAATATTTTTGGATTTTCAAGAATTTTTTTTTAATGTTTTTGGGTTTTAACTATACAAACAAAAAGCACAATATTTTTGAATTTTCTAGTTTTTCACCCCCTAAAACCAAAATAAATTTTAAAAGAAAAAATGACATAAATAAAGATAGTCATCCTTGTTTAAGGATATCAGCGAGGGTCTTCAATCCATTTAAGCCAAGCAAAAATTGAAAACGCGTTTTGTCAAAAGCTTTGGTAAACATATATGCTCTCTTAAAGTCAGTATGTACTTTCTCAAGGTCAATCAACTTCTTCTCAAAGCAATCCCGTATAAAGTGATATCGAATTTCGATATGTTTTGTTTTCGAATGTTGTACGGGATTCTTTGTGATAGAAATTGCAGCAGAATTATCAATCAAAATAGGAGTAGTAAGAAACTTCAAACCGTAGTCGATACAATACGAACACGAATACTGATGATACTGAAACGACCTGTGTCGTATGATAATGATACTCACATTATGTTCTCTAATGTGAATCCTCGAAAGGTGATTAATGTTAATGAGACTCATGGTCAAGTGAAACCAAAATTCGTTCCAACTAAGCCCATATGTAGGAACACGAATTCAAATATTGTTGAAGCTGCTTATTTACGACGAAAGTCTAAAAAGCCGGCAACATATTCTCAAGTTGCTGAACAACAGTTGAAGTCTGTTCAAATTAATGATCAAAGAGAAAACCAAAAGGTGCCCAAGACTGAGGCCTGGGGTGCCTTTTTGAACTAATCATCTTTACTTTGTGTGTAGGGTACATCCAAGACTGTGTCTGGTGAAAACTGGATAATGGATAGTGGATGTTCTCATCATATCACTGGAAATCTCGACCTATTAACCAACGTGAGAAATATTAAAGGGGGTTATGTAGCATTTGCTGGGAATTCTGGGGGAATGATCACACAAGAGGGTGAAGTTTCAAATGGGCATATTACGTTTGAGAAGGTTAACTATTGTGATAAAGTGGACCATAACATATTAAGTGTGTCGCAGATTTGCGATAAACAGTACACTACGATATTTACTGACAAAGAATGTCTGATCTTGAAACGGGGTTATGTGATTCCCGAGGACATGGTTGTCATGCGATCACCATGATTGAATTATATTTATGTCTTAAATATGAGCTCTAAAGTATCCACATCGATCGAAACATGTTTTTTCTCGAAAGCAACCGAGAAAGATTCGATTCTATGGCATCGTAGAATGGTCACATACATGTTCGAAAGATGAATTATTTAATGGCTAATGACTTATTTGAGGGTGTTTCGTTGAAGAATTTTAAGTTATCTGATCACTGCATTGCATGCAAAAAGGGAAAGTAGAAGAAGAAGTCACATCCTTCTAAGTTATTGAATTCCATTGATACTCCACTGGAACGACTTCATATGGATCTTTTTGGTCCTGTGAATTGAGCTAGTATTTCTGGGGATTGGTATTGTCTTGTGGTGACTGATGATTATTCAAGATACTCATGGGTCTTATTTATGAGTTCGAAAGATCAAACACCGGTTTTGGTACAAAACCTTATCACTAAGATCGAATCACTATACAAACCGGTGAGGAGAATCCGAAGTGATAATGGTACTGAATTCAAAAACACTATATTGGATTTCTTTTGTGTTCAAAAAGGAATTCATCGAGAATATAGTGCACCTTATGTACCTCAACAAAATGGTGTTGCTGAACGAAAGAATAGAACCTTGATTGAAGCTGCACGAACTATGCTCACTGATTCTAAGCTTCCCGTCCAATTCTGGAATGAGGCGGTGAATACAGCTTGCTATATGCTTAATCGGGTTCTAACTGTTAAACGACTCAAGAAGATAAGTTATGAGCTGTTGAATAATCGAAAACCTAACTTAAAGTACCTGGAACCTTTTGGGTGTCCGTGTACAATGTTGAAGAAGGATACGGGTAAATTTGAAGGAAAAGCTATCGAAAGGTATTTCTTGGGATATGCATCTCCAAAGAAAAGAGTATTTAACTTTACATCCTGTTGTGTTGAGGAATGGTACCATGTGGACTGTCAAAAGTACACAACTCCTCCTCAAGGGAAAGGTCCCGACTGGATGTTTGACTATTATAGTTTATTTAATTCATTTACTCCATCGACTGAACACATAGACGAAGATCTGGTTCGAGCATACTTTGAAGATCATTTGGCCATTCCAAGATTTTCAAGTTCTAATGATGTTGAAGCTCCACCTATTGCTCCAACTGAAGAACCTCAAGTTGCTTCTCCAGCTGCCTTTGATAACGTATCTACTTCTTCTGATGATGATTAAGTTATTGAACTTGACAATGATGTTTCATCTCCCGAGCTTGGTGAACATTACACTAACTTATTTGATAATGTTGTTGTTCCTGAGAATCCTACTCTTCGGATTCATGGTTATCATCCACAGGAAAACATCATTGGAGAACTTGATGTGGGCGTTCGTGCACGTCATCAAGTTGCTTCGTCAAGTGATAATAACGTATTGTGTGCATATGCTGATTTACATTCATCGGGAATTGTAAATCTTGCAAAATTCACTTGCTTTCTATCTCAAGTTGAGCCAACGACGGCTCGTAAGGCACTTGAAGATCCTTCTTGTGTAGAAGCTATGCAAGAAGAATTACAGCAATTTGCATGTTTGGGTGTTTGGGATTTAATCTACAAGCCTGCTAGAGTCAAGAAGGCTATTCCGACTAAGTGGGTATTTAAATGTAAGAAAGATCATCGAGCAGTGATTGTCAAAAACAAAGCACGTCTAGTGGTGCAAGGTTTTCATCAGCAAGAGGGTGTTGTTTACACAGAAGTATATGCTCTATTTGCAAGATTAGAGTCGATTCGAATCTTCCTGGAATATGCTACTTATAAGAATATCAAGGTCTATCAAATGGATGTTAAAAGTGCTTTTCTCAATGGTGAACTACACGACGAAGTGTTTGTTCTACAGCCTCCTGGTTTTGAAGATCCTGATTATCCGGACCGAGTTTTCCGATTAAACAAGGCCCTGTATGGTCTACATCAAGCCCCGAGAGCTTGGTATGGCACGCTCGCCGACCATCTGATTGATAACGGCTTCAAACGAGGGACTGTCGATTGCACTTTATTTCATAAAACTGTTGGTGACGATCTTCTCCTAGTTCAGATTTATGTCGACGACATTATTTTTGGGTCTACAAACGATACATTGTGTAAGGAGTTCGAGAAGTCCATGCAAACATAGTTCGAGATGAGCTCGATGGGAGAGATGAATTTCTTCTTAGGGTTGCAAGTTCACCAGTTTGCTAACGGAATCTTTATTCATCAGACAAAGTAGGTGAACGATGTCTTGATCCGATTAAAGATATCTGCCGGAAAAATCCCTTCTACTCCTCTCCCCGTGGGTCACAATTTATCACCGGATGAATTGGAGGATACCGTTGATCCTGCCCTCTATCGTGCCATGATCGGTTCTTTAATGTATCTAACGGCTTCTCGCCCCGACATTATGTTTGATGTTTGTCTTTGTGCTAGGTTTCAAGCAAGTCCACAAGTGACTCACCTAGCTGCGGTTAAGAGAATACTTCAGTATTTGAGGGGAAATCCAGACATCGGGTTGTGGTACCCCAAGGATGATACTTTTGATCATACTGCTTATTCATACTCGGACTATGGAGGTTGCAAGATCAACTTCAAATCAACGACTGCAGGATGTCAATTTTTAGGAAACCGGCTTGTTTCCTGGCAGTGTAAGAAGCAGACAACGGTCTCCACTTCAACCACCGAAGGTGAGTATGTTGCAGCCTCGAGTTGCTGTTCCCAGGTTTTGTGGATACAACAACATCTTCGCGACTACGTGAAATGGCCGATCAAATGGATCAAGATCCACATGTTGCTCCTCAAGAACAAGAACAACCCCAAGATCAAGAACAACCTCAGGAACAAGAAGAAGTTCAATTGCTATCCTTTGAAAAGAAGCACAACATCTATGCTTATGTTGATTCAAACGTTGCTGATGAAGCTCTGTTTGGGGCTATGTTAGCATTTCTACGTTGTTCGGTGATACATTATGCTATAACTGCCAAACCTAAGGTTTATTTGAGTATTATTAGGCAGTTTTGGAATACTGCTGAGTTCGTTGACACCGAGAATCACATTCGAGCAACAATAAATCAAACTCCTATAACTGTGGATGTTGATGTGGTTAGAAGGGTGCTCCGGTTTGGGGATAATGATGATAACCCTAGTGAGTTTGATAAGAGGTTAATCAAGGGCCTATTTACAAGGGTATTTTATGGTAGAAATATTGACGATTCTATGTTTAACAAGAACGGACTGTGCCCACCTTACATGTATCTCTTACACGTTCTAATTCATTGCATGGGTGGTCGTAAAGGTGTTTTTGATGAATGCTGTATAAGTTTGCAATCGGCTTTTGTGGCTCTTATTCTCCACAAGCCATTCAACTACTCAGAAATGGTTTTCGATCATCTGAAAGAACAAGTTCAGCAGACGACTTAGAAGAAGAAGTTCTTGATGTATCCCCTATTTCTACAGTTGATTATTCAAGACCTTATCCCAAACTTGGTGATTGATCGAACGTTAGTGAACGATGTCCTTGATCTAGAACACATGAAGGCTGATACGGTGCGTAGAATGACGCTTTATCGTATGGAGAGGCCACGGGAAAAACGGATGATTGGTCATATCATTAACCCTGATTATGTATGTCCTCCCGAGGATCGCTGGATCCATGATGACTCGGATTCTGAGCATGAGGGAGGAGAAGGTGGGGACGATGATGGTAATGATGGTCATGGTGGTAATGGTGATGCAGCTCTCCGAGGACAACAAGATGTTGTCGAAGCTGCGTTAGCTGCTACCATTGCAGCTCAACGTGAACGGAAACGTAAGGGTAAAGCACCAGCTTCTGAGGTTCCAGCAAAGAGACGAGTATCAGCTGGAGCTAGTGTGATTATTGGAGTTCCACCACCTCGTCAACCCATGTCTCAACGCCCGGTAGTTTCGTCTACTACTAGCACTCCGGCTCTTACATTGACAACAACGATGGTCCCTCATGAGCAGTTGGGTATGATTCCACAATCGGCCTTAACTGAAATACCATTGCCGTCTGATACACTTTCTACTGTTCCTCCAATACCGTCTATGAGGCCTCCTCCACCTAGTGATACCTCATTTATGAGAATTACGAGGCCTCAGGGACCAATCCAACATGTTCATCCATCTTTGTATGCTATGCCACCAAACCGTCAGACCGACATACTTTTGAATCTTCTTCATTTGTATGAAAACCAAATGTCTGCTGATCGTTTGAATCAAGAATGCTTGATGGAGAACCAGAAGAAGCTACTCAGTTATGTTTCTTTCTGTAAAAAAGAAACAAAGGCCCTACGTGAGATTGTTGAGTCTCAGGGGGGGGTGAAGCTTAAAGAACAAGAGGATCTGATCTTGCAATTAACTTGCAAAGATGATGCTTTAAAGAAGATCAAGAATGATGAGGAAGATCCTGATGAGTCTGATGCTGCAGGTGAGCCTAAACAAACTCAAGACCCAGCTTCTGGTGCGGGTACGAGTTCTGTTGATGATTTGGGCAAACAGATCATTGTTTATCATGACTATTCAGCTGCCAAACCAATTGAGATGATTGAGGCCGATACGTTTATATTTATGGATGGTCAGGGGGTGATTAGAAGCATGGTGAATGCAGATGAGATAGATGTGGGGCAGTTTGTTGACAAGTCGCTGACACGAGAGTAGATTGCGATCTTGCTTGGTCTGAATGAAGAGGAGATAACCGTGTTAGAGACTGAGCCTGATGATGAGGTAATCAATGATGACGAGATCTTAAATGATCCTACGGTGGAGATGAGGACAGATTTTATTTATGAGAACGAGGAGGTTGAGATGGAGGATGTGACTACTGAAGATTACCCTGATCTGTTTCAACACGCCAATGTTGATCAGGGTGCTCCAGTGTTTAATGAAGAAATGGTTAAAGAAGCAGAAGACCATATTGAGAAGAATTCCAAAGGCAAGAATGTCTATTCTGATTCGCTTCTCGACCCGTCTCTTGAGGAGATTAATAGTTGGTTCAGACACAAGCAAGCAAGTAATATTATCAAAGCATTCAGGTTTGTTGATCAAGAACAGAAAGAAGAAGCTATTGCACGAGCCAAATCCAACCAGAAGACCTCATTTAAGGCCGTGTCAAAGGTGCAAGGTAATATTATTTCTTGGATGTTTGAGTCTGATCTTAAAGTATGTATTGTCAAATGGGAGAAAGGCGTCCTGTTCTTTCATTACCAAGATGGGACGTACGTACTCTGGCGTACCGTTCATTCATTAATAGAGGTGGGAATAAACATGCAAGTTGGTTACACCAACACTTGCTGTTTGAAGTTAACCACGGGTTCAAATTTTTTAAACCACAGATTCCCATCCGTAAGCGTCTCATTGAGATTGACCCAAGGACTGGTTGGAAGAAGTTGGTTCTTAAAGTAAAGCCGCCGAAGACGATGAAGCGGGTGCCAGTGAAGACAATGAACCAACACATGCATCTATCCTTCAACCGCTGGTACTACGATAATCGTACGGGCGAGGCCGTCATTGTTCTTGGTACAAGGTTGAAGACTGAGCTGATAAAGATCATTGACCCGATGTGGTTGGTGAATTTAACCGAGACCGACAATGATGTGCTACACAAGAACATGATTCTGTTTGAGCGCAATGAAGACTATGACCTGGCTATGCAATTCCAACGTGTTGTGCGTGTCTGTTATGAAAACGGAATTCATAGTTGCAGAGACTGGCAGTCCAAGCGCTTCAAATAATATAAAGACAAAGACCTCAAGACGAAGGGGTGTTTGTTAGTGCAAGGTTTTGCGTCTCGAGTCTTTGTATTTATCTTTAACGTATTTGTCGTTTTGATTAATGTAATAAAATATTAAGGTATTAAGTTTGTTCGCTAATGTATGAGTCTAGTTCGCTAAGGGTGTTTAGAGAACTAGATCTAAGTTAAGATCTCCGTGATTCGTTAAGGATGTTTAACGAATCAGGAGATGATTCGTTATGATGTTTATCTATTTATGTATGTAACGAAGTAGTGTCTAGTTCGCTTGGGAATGTTAGAGAACTAGACCTATCTTCTATTTATAGGTGAATCATGTTCACAATTAATGTTAAGTTTTGAGAGTTAATTAACGAAGTTCTGTCAAAATCACTCTCAATCTTCATCTTAATATTATACACACATACACATACTAATACTGATAATATATACACTATAACAGATAATCAAATGTAACTATGAGCTAGATCCGTATTTAGGATTAATCGTATTAACACAGATCTGAGATTTGGTTATTGATTAAGGATTGATCCAGGATCAAACAAACATATTTTAGGCATCAAAAATGATTTAATTTTATATGTATTTAATGTTGATTAATTATGTCATGAATATTAAGCAAAAAGTAACAAAGGCTTGTATTTTAAGTAAGATTTTAAAGAAAAGTCAAATGACTATCTTCTGTTGAATTTTAAATATCAATTGAAATTATTAATTTGTATTTTAAAAGGTAATTCGGTAATAAAGTTGGAAAAAGTTTTATGTAAAAAGTATATCAATAACATCCACACTCTTTTGAGACAATTTGCTAATTTACAATCTTGGACCGCCAAAAGCTGAAATGAATAAAATTAAATTAATGTTACATAATAATTTTATAATTTATATATACTAAATTAAAAAATAAAAACGCATATTTTGGTTTAGCAAGAACTAACAATGGATTTAACCAGAATATGTAAGACAATAATTATAGTGTCCACCTAAATGAACCAAATTTAAGAGAATAACTGTAATCAGCACCTAAATCAGCCATTCATTGTTGGAAACATGAAACAAACATTGTATGCTTATAACATCCAAAAATAACCTCAAAATATAAACAAACAATTATAATGTGCCTTAAGTGTTACAATTTCCATGTATAAGGTTTTTAATAAATCAGTTTCTAATTTCATAAATATACAATGAATATTCCGGAATCATATAATAAAAATAAATCATATAAATAACAGCATAAATAATATTTCCTTGATTATCATTTTTATAGTCAAAACTTTTAATATAATTTGACTTTCAAATTATGTAAAGATTTATCATTAAGTATATCAAACAAAATTACAAAAGATTTAAACTTCCAATTATAACCGATTACATTTAATATACAGTTAAACAATAAATTAGATTTGAAAAAAATTATAAATATTGATTAAAATAATTATAATTCCGGAATATAAAAGGCCAATGTTATATATGAATTAAATAATTTTAAAACAAATTTATTAAAAAAATTATAATTAAAAAAAGAGAAATCGAAGTTTCAGATTTAGGATACAAAAGAATCAGAAATTGGCCGGAAAAATTATCAGAAATAGGTAATTTATTGGGCAACATATGACGGGAAATTAGCTTGTTCAGTTTTAGGATACAAAAGATACAAAAATTGGCCGGAAAAATTATCAGAAATAGGTAATTTATTGGGCAACATATGACGGGATATTACCTTGAATATATCGACCGAAAAACAATTCGATATTCAATCTTGTTTGATCAACCATTAATTAAACGTACAAATCCTTATTGAATTGTCTATGATGAACAATCAATTTAGCGGAGACGGCGGTATTGGAGAAATCCATAAACATTGAACTGAAGAAATTCAAAGTAGATTAATCAATTGTTGTTAGATATTGTAGATGTCGGATATGAGCGGCAAAAAATTAGGGTTGATATGTTTGTGAGGTTATTTGTGAGAATAATGAGTTTAATGACTCTTTGGACCGGGTTTAATGTTTTGTAATTAATGTTGAATAAAATAAAAGATGAATATATGAAAAAAATCAATATGAAAACATGGTGAGTTGGATGCATAGGTGGACAACCTAGTTGATTGTCATGTGGGCAATTGTAATGCTTTAATAGTATTGTTAGATTAATAATTATGTGTTTTAGTTTACCTTTGCAAGTGGTGGGGGTGGGGGTGTTTGGGTGTAATAAACCGTAGGTGATATTACTAATTTATTGTCAAATATTTGATTACAATAGGATCCTATTTATAGGACTAGATGTTACACGTAAGTACCACCAAGAACAATAATATAAAATACATCTAATAATATTGTCTAACATCCCCCTCGCAAGTTGAGGGTGGAGAACGACCTGCAACTTGGACCTTACAGTAGAAATCTTTGTGACGGTAATGGCTTTGTAAAAACATCAGCTATCTGGTCATTCGTATATATGAACTGAACATGTACTTTCCCTCAAGCAACCTTCCCATGAACAAAATAATAATCAACTTCAATGTGTTTTGTGCGGGCATGGAACACGGGATTGTCAGCGAGATACATGACACCCAAATTGTCACACCAAAGCGTGGGTGAAACCTTGTAGACAATACCAAGTTAATTTAAGAGAGCCTCCAACCAAGTTATTTCAGTAACAGTGTTAGCCAGAGCTTTGTACTCGGATTCAGTGGAGGACCGAGATACCGTGCGTTGTTTGCGAGCATTCCCCAAAATAATATATGATCCTAAGTTGATAGACCCCCCCTTAGACCGACAGTCATATGGACACCCGGCCCAGTCAGCGTCGGAATACGCTTTCAGAGTAGTGCACCAATGAGCATCAGTGAAAGCATGATCCAAAATCATGCCCGATAAAAAGACCAAAGTGAGAGGTACCATTGAGATAACGTAAAATCCGTTTAACAGCAGACCAATGTTTTTCAGTCGGAGCATGCATAATTTGACAAACTGTATTAACAGCAAATGTTATATCAGGTCTCTACAAAGAGGCATATTGAAGAGCTCCAACTGTTTGATGATATTTGGTAGGATAAGCCAATTAGGGGTTGTCCCCAAGCCTTAAGTTTTCCGAGCTACTCATTAGAGAAGGCACCGATTTGTATTCGGATAATCCATCCCATGTGATCAAATCAGAAATATACTTATGTTGGGACAAAATTAGGTTTTTGCCATGGGGAACAATAAATGCCCAAAAAATAATGCAAGTTACCCATATACCCAACTTGATGACATCATTAATAGTCGTAGGGTTGTTACCAGTAACAATAATATCATCTACGTAAACGGGGACATAACCAAGGTGCCTAGAGCCTTTAGAATGAATAAAGATGGATCAGTTTTGGAGCCAGCAAAACCGAGATATGCAAAGCAGCCGAGACACGTTCAAACCAGGCTCTCGGTGCCTGTTTTAAACCATATAAAGACTTATGTAGGAGACAAACATTATTAGGTTTAGATTTGTCAACAAAGCCATGTCGTTGACGGAGATAAATAGTTTCTTTCAATTCACCATGAAGAAAAGCCTTCTGGACATCTAGTTGTCGAAGAGACCATTGGTTTGTTACGACTAGAGATAAAATAACCCGAATTGTACTAGCCTTTATCACAGGACCATAGGTCTCTTGAAAATCAACACTAGGTTGTTGTTGATTAAATCCTTGTGCGACAAGCCGTGCTTTATAACGAGTTACATTCCCATTCTCATCCTTTTTAATCCTGTAAACCCACTTGGAATTAATAACGTTAATATTTTTAACAAACGGTACAAGAAACCATGTCCCATTCTTAACAAGGGCTTCAAACTCTTCAGCCATAACTTGGTGCCACTTTGGCGACAGTAAAGGAGGATGATTCAAAGGAATCAGAAGGGCTAATGAAGGTGTGATAAGCTGAAGGATTGTAGAGAGATGTGGGCTTCGGATTGGGTCGAAGTTTTTATGGACTAGGGCGATGTTGTGTGAGTGATGGTGGGAGAGGTTGTGGTGGTGTGTGTTGAGCTATAGGAGTGGGGGCTGTAGTGGGCTGGTTTGGAATGTTAATTGGAATATTGAGGATGGGCTGATGGATGGGTTCAACTAGAATATTGGGAATGGGTTGGTTTATTGGTTCAGTTGTAGGAATAGGTGTAGGGTAGGAAGAAAAATAAGTAGGCATCTGGTCATTGATTTTGGGTGTAGGAGTGGGGGTGAATGGGAAGAATTTTTCATTGAAACGAACATTTCGAGCAATGCACACACGTTCGATATTAAGATCTAAGCAACGATGCCCGTGATAAATAAGACTATCCTAAAAAGACACACGGGGTGGATCGAAAATCAATTTTGTGATGATTATACGGATGTAGATATGGAAAACACTGACACCCAAAAACCCGAGTAAAGGAATAATCAGGGGGTCTTTTAAATATATTCTCGTTTGGTGATTTGGTGGAATTAGCACGAGAGAGCATTCGATTTATCAAGTAAACTGCTGTTTCGAATGCAAAATTCCAAAAACGTTGAGGGTGTTGGAATTAGCAAGGAGGGAAGCCCCGTTTCAACAACATGATGGTGTCTACGCTCGACAATACCATTCTGTTCACTTGTGTGTGGGCATGAACTTGTTTGAATGATACCAAGTGAAGAGAAAAAAGGGTGCAAGGTTGCGAAATTCACCCCCCAATCTCTTTGCGATTGCTTAAGTTTAGTATTAAGTTGTCTTTCGACCATAATGACAAATGACTTAAAGGTTGAATAAGCATCAGATTTTTAAGGCAACGGATAAAACCACATATATCATGAGTGGCGGTCAACACATAACAAAATAAACCTATGTCCACTAAGAGAAAGTGATGGAGCAGGTCCCCAAACATCACAATAAACCAAATCCAAAATATTATTACTATGAAAATTTGAAAGATTCAAAGACAATTTGGAGGATTTTCCATTTGACAAGAAGAATTTAAAGATGTAAACAATTTTGATGAAACTGGTAGAGAACTACTAGAAATAATAGCTTGGAGAACACGAGCATGTGGATGTCCGAGACGGTGATGCCAAATTGTTAAGGATGCTTTAGTTGCTGTGAAAGAAACATGTGGAAGAGACTTCAACTGAGGAATGTGGAGCGAGTATAAGCCTTGACTACTTGGACCCGTGAGTAGGATGGCATGTGTAGATTCGTCCTTCACAACAAAAAAGACGAGTGAAATTCAAATAAAACATCATTATCCATGCAGAATTGTTGAACAGATAGGAGATTCTTTTTTTAATTTGGGGACATGAAGAACATTAGATAGATTATAGGTTTTTTTTTTGGAGAATAGATTTTTGAGGAACCAATGTGAAAGATAGGAAGGGGATTACTATCGTCAACATGAAGTGAGTTGTTACCAGAATAAGCTTCAGGATAGTCCAAACTTGTTAAGTCTAGTATGACATGACTGTTGGACCATGTGTCTGGAAGCCACGGGGAACCGGCTGCTGATTCATTTGAGAAGGCTGCATAGTTCGCATGAGACGGTTCACGAGCAGAAGAACTGGACTTGTTGGGAAACCGGGCTGGAATATGCTCAATACCACAACGATTACAATGACCGTACACTGTATTTTGAGTATACGCCCAAGCAAACTGTTGTTGACGGTTTTGACCACCATACCCCAAGAGTCATCATGATATCTGTGGTAATTGTTGTTGGATTTTTACAAGATTATCAAAGTCCAAATAAACCTTTTTATTAGGAAAACGCAGAGGAAATAATTAGTTTTAAATCTTGTTTACCAAACCATATAAAACCCGTTTTATATAAAACCCAATACCCGAATCCAAATACGATGTACATGCAATCAAAACCAACCATGGGATGTTAGATCACATACCTTTAATTTCCAGAAAATGAAAGAGATGAATGAGTTGAATGACAAGTATTCAAAGGAGAAAACCTCAAGCTTGTATACCCGAACAAGCCTTCAACAAACACCAAGTTGCTAGGATTCTTACACTTTGCAATCCTCTTGTTCCTCCTTGTTATTCTCGGCCGAAAGGGAGAGGAAGAGAGAATATGTCTGTCTAAGAGAAGGTGTGGTTGTAGTTCTTCAATAAAATTGATCTCCCAACCAACAAGCTTGCATGTTGTGGGAAGAAAACAAATAGGAGAGAGGAGAGAGAGGGAGCCAGCCCCCTTTTGGGGTTTTCACCCCAAAACCAAACCCAAATTATTTTGTTTATTTTTCCCTTTTAACCATACTTGTTATTTATCCATATAAATAACATCTCTTATATAAATTATCCATATAATTTATTTAACACACAAGTTCAAATATTTAGAAAACCATTTTTCCAAATATTATAAGTGTTTAGAATTATTAGTTAGATCATATCTAATAATAAATATCGCGGTGTTTGTCTAGCTTGTTATTGGGTATGACCCGACTTGGATCATTACTTACTAGCCACATCAACTCAAATATTTGTCTTGGGCAGATCGATTCCAACAATCTCCCACTTGCACAAGATACATAGAAGATTGATGCAAATAGCAAATACTGCCTAACAACGGTTTACTATCCCTAATACGTATGAAGTGCCATTCAATAACATCATCCCCTTCAAGTACCTCACTTGAAAATAATTTAGGTGAAACTATCATTTATCCTTTTGCCTCAAATGTCAAGTTAAATCCAGAGAAACGGAGTGATCATTCTCTGTTTATTTAACTTATCAGGCCTTAGACATTTAACTCTCAACGAATAAGAGGGACAAATCCCCTTTTGACTACATACGTCTCTCACTATGGCCTTGTAATATACTTGAGCTTAACCTTATGTACTGACATATTTCAGAACAACGAAGAACTAAGTCAAAGTATAATAGTCGGTGAATATAAAGACCCAATATGTATCTCAGGTCGGAGGATACTATGATGTTCGCCTTTACTCAAATTTACTTTTGACCACAAATCACAAGGATTCCATGCAGGTATTGAGGGTGGGTCAGTCCAATATTTATCCCATAAATATCTATGAACCTCGGCAGCAAACCCTTGCTATATTCATACCTTATGAATATCTACCAATCCAAGTTCATAATAGTCTTACCTTCACATTTGTTCCCACAAATGTGATCGACTACGGACATTTAGAATAATTAACTTATTCACGGATTTAAACATGCTAAAATGGAACATAACTCAAATAACATAATCATAAACCATAATCATATGACTGAGTCAAAATAACAATTGTTCCGATATCCAAATACAAAATTTGATCAAATCCAATCACTAGAATGTCGAAGTCCTAAGGCACAAGTACTGACATATTTCAGAACAACGAAGAACTAAGTCAAAGTATAATAGTCAATGAATATAAAGACCCAATATGTATCTCAGGTCGGAGGATACTATGATGTTCACCTTTACTCAAATTTACTTATGACCACAAATCACAAGGATTCCATGCAGTAAAATTGATGATGGGTCAGTCCAATATTTATCCCATAAATATCTATGAACCTCGGCAGCAAACCCTTGCTATATTCATACCTTATGAATATCTACCAATCCAAGTTCATAATAGTCTTACCTTCACATTTGTTCCCACAAATTTGATCGACTACAGACATTTAGAATAATTAACTTATTCACGGATTTAAACATGCTAAAATGGAACATAACTCAAATAACATAATCATAAACCATAATCATATGATTGAGTCAAAATAACAATTGTTCCGATATCCAAATACAAAATTTGATCAAATCCAATCACTAGAATATCGAAGTCCTAAGGCATAAGTATGACCTTCATGATTTGGCCTTTCTAGGAGCTTCGTGAGTGGATCCGCAATTTTTTGATCAGTGTGAACTTTGCGAATACATATCTTTTTTTTTCAACTTCATCCCTTATGTAGTTGAATCTCCGCTCAATGTTCCTTGTTTTTTGATGTGCACGGGGTTCCTTGATTTGAGCAATCGCACCCTCGTTGTCACAAAAGATTTCTTGAGGGTCCTGAATGGTATGGACTACCCCTAGATCGGCCACAAACTTTCTAATCCATGCAGCTTCTTGAGCTGCCAATGAGGCGGCGATGTATTCAGATTCAGTGGTGTACAAGGCTATCACGTCTTGTTTTGCGCTCTTCCAAGAGACAGCACCACCATTTAGAACGAAAACATATCCCGATTGTGATCGAGAATCATCTCGATCAGTTTGGAAACTCGTATCCGTGTAACCCTTTACAACGAGTTCCTCCTCACCAGAGCCATATATTAGAAACATATCCTTAGTCCTCCTAAGGTATTTCAATATGCTCTTAACCGCCATCTAATGGCTAGTTCCTGGATTTTGTTGGTATCTACTTGTCATGCTTAAAGCGCATGACACGTCCGGTCTTGTGCATATCATGGCATACATGATGGATCCTATAGCAGATGCATACGGGATTCCATTCATTTTGTCTTGCTCATCCTTTGAGCTTGGACATTGAGATGCACTCAATATTGTTAGAGTTGTCCATATTGATTAGGTACCAAACCTTTCTTAGAGTTGTCCATCTTGAACCTTTTCAAGATTTTGTCAATGTATGCACTTTGATTCAAACCTATCAATCGCCTTGATCTATCCCTATAGATCCTTATTCCCAGAATATAGGCGGCTTCATCAACATCCTTGATCGAAAAACAACTTCCAAGCCAGGCTTTCACACCTCCAAGGTTGGAATGTCATTTCCAAACTATAGTATGTCATCGACATATAATACCAGGAAGGTAATGATGCTCCCACTAGATTTCTTATACACACAAGCTTCATTAGCGTTTTTGATGAATCCAAATTTCTTAACTTCATCATCAAAACGGTGATACCAACTACTAGATGCTTGTTTCAATCCATAGATTGATTTCTTTAACTGCATACTTTATTAGGATGTTGTGGATCAAAAAAACTTTCAGGCTGAACCATATAGACATCTTCCTCAAGGTGTCCATTTAGAAAAGCAGTTTTGATATCCATTTTCCATATCTCATAGCCGTAATATGCGGCTATGTCAAACAATATCCTAATAGACTTTAGCATCGCAACAGGCGAGAAAGTTTCATCATAATCAACCCCTTGAGTTTGAGTGAAACCCTTTGCTACAAGTCTAGCTTTATAAGTATCAAAGTTTCCATGCATATTAGTTTTCTTCTTGAAAAATTAAGAGGTGGTACAACCAGGTCCCATACTTGGTTGTCATGCATGGATTGCATCTCAATGTTCATGGCTTCAAGCCATTCATCACAATCAGATTGTGACATTGCATCTCGGTATGTGGTGGGTTCATCCGAATCTACCACATAGCATCCATCCATGAAAAACCATATCTTTCAGGTTGGGTGCTAATTCTACCATATTTGCAAACGCTTTGTGTGTATTGATCAACCATTTGATCATTCTCAACAACCTCTTGTTGATTTCTAGTGTTAACTAAACGTGTATCGGCTTGTGGTTCTCGATCCTCCTCGAGTTCCACAGTTCTTTCAGTTCCTTCCATAAGGAACTTTCTTTCAAAGAACTCAGCCTTTCGAGGAATAAATACCTTTTGCTCGTTTGGATTGTAAAAATAATATCCCATCGAGTCTTTGGGATATCTTACAAAGATACACTTAGTGGATCGGCTTTCAAGTTTGTTTTGGGTGTTGTTCTTGACATAAGCCTCACAACCCCATACATTTAAATATGATAACGATGGAACCCTTCCATGCCATATTTCAAAAGGTGTCCTTTCCACTTTCTTGGTTGGTGCCATAAAATGAATACGGGCTGCGGAGATCAATGCGAAACCCCAAAATGATAGAGGTAATGTGCTTATAGCCATCATAGATCGAACCATATCCAATAGAGTTCGATTCCTCCTTTCGGACACACCATTGTGTTGCGGTTTCCAGGTGGAGTAAGTTGTGAGACAATCCAACAACTCCTAAGATGATCTAGAAACGCATCATTCAGGTATTCACCTCCTCTATCGGAACGAAGTACTTTGATTGTTTTGTTGAGTTGATTTTGTACTTTAGTTTGGAAGACTTTGAACATTTCAAAGGCTTCATCTTTTGTGTCTTAACAAGAACACATACCCATAGCGACTATAATTGTCGGTAAAGGTAATGAAGTATCTTTCACCATTCCTTGTCATTGTCATAAAAGGACAACATACATCCGAATGTATGATACCTAATAAGTCTTTTTCCCTTTCATTAGTTTCACTAAAGGGCTCCTTGGTCATTTTTCCCAATAAACAAGACTCACACTTATCAAATGAATCATCATTTGATTCCAAAAGACCATTATTTTGAAGTGTATGAATGCGATCCTTGTTTATGTGACCAATGAGACAATGCCAAAGAAAAGTATTACTCAAATCCAATTTGAGTCTTTTGGTGCTAGATTGATACGACGAGTTATCAATGGATGTATTATATGTCATTAGACGGCATTGCTTTAAAATAAAAGACATCATTCATGAAAACATAAATACCATTGTCTACAAACTTTAAATCATAACCAAATTGTCTTAACAAAGAAACAGAGATAATATTCCTAGTCAAACTAGGAGAATACAAAATGTTTTTCAAAATAACTTCCAATCCATTTGGAAGCTTCAAAACATAATCTCCTCGGGCTTGGATGTCAACCTTTGCTCCATTGCCCATGAAGAGATTAATATCTCATTTCTTGTAATCACTTCTTCTTTTGAACTCCTGTAACGAATTGCAAATATGAGTTCCACATCCGGTATCCAATACCCATGTGTTAGAAGAATAAATATTAAGATCAATATGGATCATGAAAGTTGTACCTGAGGTTTGTCCCGCATCCCTCTTAGCTTTCAACTCCTTGAGATAGGTTGGACGATTTCTCATCCAATGTCCTATCTCTCCACAACCAAATCACGGATCCTCAGCGCTAACCTTTAGCTTCTTCGGTTTTGGTTCCTTCTAAAGCCCTTGAACCTCCCCTTGACTTGCCCCTTACCAATAGCAATCTTTGCTTTTGGTTCCAGGTGATGCCTCTTCTTCAAGCCTCCTTCATTGATCGCAAGAACGGGTACAACCTTTTTACCCATTCCGGCTTCAATTGTCTTAAGCATTGCGTGAAGCTCACCAATGCTTTTGTCTCATCCGTTCATGTTATAATTTGTAACGAATGTCTCAAACCTTTTATTTAAGCCATTAAGGATCAAATATGTGGCTAACTCTTTTGAGATGGGACAGTTAAGCCGTTCAAGCCGATCAATGTGGCTTTTCATCTTAAGCACATAAGATGAGACAAATTAGGTTTCTTCCATACGACATGCATGAAACTCTCGAACCGTTTCGAAGAGTTCCATCCTAGCTTGAGTAAGGAACATTTCCTTAAGCTGGGTGATCATGTCATATGCCCCATGATTCTCGAAATCCTTTTGGATCTCGGGAATCATTGTTCCCAACATGAGGCAAGAAGTTTGCACTGAATCCTTGGTGTATTTCAACCAATCGTTGTAGGCATCCAAGTCATTAACATCAGGTTCATCGAGAATAGGATCGTCCAATATATAGGATTTCTTCTTTTGCTTGAGAACAATTCTCAAGTTTCGATACCAATCCATGAAATTGTTATAATTCAGACGATCCTTATCCAGAATGGATCTCAGTGATAGATTATGCACATGTGGGATAATAGTGTTCGGTGCGTTGTTTGCGGCAATCTATTAAAGAATTTAACAAAGCTCAATTTTAGTATTTTAGATATCATTAATAAATCTTAATCGTAAATACCCTTTAATGTCTCCAAGACAATTAATGATTAAAATCTAGAACCCAATGTTTCAATCAAATAATAGTTAGGTGACCTTTATCCTACTATTTAAATTAACAAGGTAGTTAACGTTTGACAATTGCAACCCTTTGCAACTTCTAGCTTTATGGGATCGGTTAAACATCATATGTATAGTTGGCATGTTTAATCCCATCAACACCTTTGTACGCCATGCTTCGGTGACCCTATTCACATGGTTTCCAAATCAAGTCGTCCTACTTACACACACATGTGAGTTTAAACATACGAATGGTTAGGTGACCTTTTTCCCACAAGTATTGTATATACACCTCAAGATCACAAGTTTTCTTAAGGTGGTTAGGTGACCTTTATCCCACATTAAGTTCCCAAGTGACTCGAGCGTCGTATAAAAGGATGGTGTTCAACTTGTTTTAAAAGGGATTTTAAGTTTTTAAAATTCTAGATTGGAAAACTATTTATGTACCTTCCATTTGCATGCATTCAAATGTAGGGTACCTTTTGAAACCAATTTTCAAAATTTCTTATAATAAAACCCATTTTATTATGAAATTATCACTTGTTAATAAAATCAATTTTATCATTTAATAATTTCAAAGGAATCAATTTTCTGCAAGTTGTTGATTTTAATTGTTAACATCCATATCCACATATGATAATGCAAAACATAAATCAACCACACAAGCATAAATAACAAACACAAGTTCATAACCATAGCCACCTAGATTGACAATACTTGTTGACCGAAAGAAGTATGTCATAAGGTCTCTCCTAAGGGACGAGCATGACACAAGGTATGTGATGCTGAACTCCCACTTGACTCCGCATCCATATGCTTCAAGCGTTCACCTCTTGTTGTGATCCTTCTTCTTTATTTGGGCTTTCACTTGGGCTCCCTCCAAAGTGGTGTTGTAGCTGCATCATCTTATACAAAATATATCCTAATACATTTTTCTAGTAAAATAAAATACAACTATTCTACTTGTTATTACAAACCATTTGAAATGAATAAATAGATTACAAACCCGAATAAAGAATATTACAACCAAATGAATAAATCACAACACATCACTCCAAAATACACAAGGGCATGGCTAGGTTATGAACATCCAAACAAGCAGGTCAACCTTTGACTAGAATGGTTACCCTTTGACCCTTTGTTCTCGGCCAGAAACAGAGAACATAGAGTTCTCGGCCAAGAAGCCAAAACTTCAGAGTTTTCGGCCTGGAGCTTTCGGTCAGCCGAGAACCTAGAGTTTTCGGCCAAGACCGAAAACCGAGAACATGTTTTTGGTCAACCGAGAACACATTTTTGGTCAACCGAAATCTCATGGTTCACACCCATAAGTTCTCGGCCAACCGAGAACGGGTCTCGTGGTGTTTTCGGCCAGACCGAGAACCATGGTTTCCAACCATTGAGTTCTCGGCCAGAGCTGAAGAACACAGATTCTGTCCAAATAGAATTTTGTCATCCAAATGACCAATTTTTCTAGATTTACCACATGCATGTATGATATAAACTTGAAAAACCAAGGGACAACCAATATCCCTAAAGTTTTCGGCGAACATGGTGAAAAATACCATGGAACCCGAACACTTTAGATCCCATCCATGAAGCATGTAATCGTATAAGCAGCTCTTGATGCCATTGTTGGGTTTTTACAAGATTATCAAAGTCCAAATAAACCCTTTTTTAGGAAAACACAGCGGTAATAATTAGTTTTAAATCTTGTTTACCAAACCATATAAAACCCGTTTTATATAAAATCCAATGCCCGAATCCAAATATGTTGTACATGCTATCAAAACCAACCATAGGATGTGAGATTACATACCTTCAATTTCCAGAAATTGAAAGGATGAATGAGTTGAATGACAAGTCTTCAAAGGAGAAAACCTCAAGCTTGTATACCCTAACAAGCCTTCAACAAACACCAAGTTGCTAGGATTCTTACACTTTGCAATCCTCTTGTTCCTCCTTGTTATTCTCGGGCGAAAGGGTGAGGAAGAGAGAATATGTCTGTCTAAGAGAAGGTGTGGTTGTAGTTCTTCAATAAAATTGATCCCCCAACCAACAAGCTTGCATGTTATGGGAAGAAAACAAATAGGAGAGAGAGGGAGCCGGCCCCCTTTTGAGCCCCCCCCCCCCCAAAACCAAACCCAAATTATTTAGTTTATTTTTCCCTTTTAAACATACTTGCTATTTATCCATATAAATAACATCTCTTATATAAATTATCCATATAATTTATTTAACGCACAAGTGTAAATATTTAGAAAACCATTTTTCCAAATATTATAAGTGTTGATAATTATTAGTTAGATCATATCTAATAATAAATATCACGGTGTTTGTCTAGCTTGTTATTGGGTATGACCCGACTTGGATCATTATGTACTAGCCACATCAACTCAAATATGTGTCTTGGGCTGATAGATTCCAACAATTGCCACGCGAATTACCTCGTGAGTTTCCATGAAGAGGGCCACGATAGATGTTGAATGAGCGATTTGCATAAAAGGCTTGAGGCTGAGTATTTTGAGAAATAATAGGGCTGAGTTGATACCCTAACTGTGCCGCCATTTGTTTTAAAGCGGTCAATGAAGTTTGTGGTGAAGGATTGGAATGAGGTGCATGACCAGCCATGGAAGTTGTGAAAACCTAAGGTGTAGTTGTAGAATGATTTTTGATCATAAAGTCATGATCACCGAGTAATCCATGCAATTTATTGAAGGTGATCGGTGGTGATCGAGCCACAAGGGTTGCTTTGAGGCCATTATACTCGTCACGAAGGCCAGAAATAACAAGCATGGCTAAGTCCTTGTCTTTAAAGGGTTCTCCCATATTAGCTAAAGCAGTGGCATAATCTTGCGCGCGGCTGAGGTAGGAGGCTGGGCTTTCATCGCCTTTCATCTCAATCTTTAATAGTTGAGTTTTTAACGTGTATTCCCTAGAAGAGTTGTTTGGTGCATATGCCCTTTCAAGTGAGAGCCATTAAGCTTTGGATGTGGTACCTTGAACATGCTGAAAAGATGATTCAGAGATGGTGGAGATGACAATCATTTTTACGTGGGCATCGTTGGCGATCCGACGGATATAACTAGGGTTGTCAACAGAGGTTATGTCTGTGGTTGCATCGGTCTTCGGTGGTGGGCATTTAACTGTACCGTCTGTTTAGCCGAACAGATTGTTAGTGACTAAGAAGGGGTGAATCATCACTTTCCAGGATCCATAGTTGGTGGGTGATAGCTTGAAAGAAAACTTATGAGAGGTATATGTAGTTTTCCCTGCAGTGGTAAAGGTTGCAATCATCGCCATTGAAGGGAGTTGTTTTTGTGGATCAAAAAAGAAAAAAAAGAAGTTGTGATGGCAGCTAGGGTTAGGCAGAGAGATAGCGACGACAGCTAGGTTTACCAGGCTGTGATACCATAATAAATCATAGGTGATATTGTTGATTTATTGTCAAATATTTGATTACAATAGGATCCTATTTTTAGGAGTATATGTTACACTTAAGTACCACCAAGAACAATAAATATAAAATACATCTAATAATATTGTCTAACAGGGTGGATTCCGGTTCTCTAAGATCAATTTTTATTACACCTCATACTTTCAAGTTAACTCTGCCAACACACACTCTGTTATCTTAAATGTCATGCATAAAATTTACACGAGTCAGAAATAATTCACACACACAAGTCTGTCAATACGCGTTGGTGATTAATGTCGAACCAGATACATTTAAATAATTCGTATATAATTGTTATATGCTAGATGATTTTATGCGTTATATGCTTTAGTCCACTATGTTTGATAAACATGATATTTGTTATATTAAAAAAAAGCTCGTTGTGCTACGCGACGGGCAAGGCCACGGTTGTCACGCTATGCGACGAACGTGCAGATCGGGAATTTCATTTCAAACGATTTTTAAAAGCCTAGTGTCCCCATAAATTACCCTAGCCGCTTCCAGGAAAAAACTCATAGTTCCTAAGGCAATTTTGGTGTTCTTGGAAGGATTAGAAAGTCTTTTAATCATTATTTGCTTCTAGGAATCACGATATGTAAGTGTTAATGTTGAACTCTTGTTTCTTGATGAAAACCCTTCGGATGGGAAGTGTTCATCTGATATATGTCTTGTATGATGATTGTGATTTTGTGTAATCATTTGGTTGATATGACAGAATGTTAGGGTTGTTTATATGATTATTTTCGGGTTTTATTGAAATCAAAATGTTAACATATTCGTACTCGCTTATTATTTCCACTGTAACTCGATGATAAATGATGAGTTTTGATCGATTCTTGATTCTAGGTTATAGTTCGTTGAGTCTAGTTTCCAGAAAGTTATTATTAATTTTTGGATAGATGGAAGATAGTTTTATGAATTTACAAAATTGGGTATCAAGGCTATTTCAGGAAAGGGTTATCTGATCTTGATTCCCGATATCATAACTTGAGATTGACAAAGCAAAATGGCTTGCTTCCACTCTATAACTTCACATTAGGAGTTAGGATTATAACCCAGTTGGCATTGCTTGAATTGGTTTAGTTTAGTGGTTTAACCAAGTCTACACTTTTTGTTGCGTAATCTGTTGAACAATTTGTACCTATATGCAATGATTGAATTACTGTGATTTTTGTTTACGTGATAAAAATACAACAAAAATTGTTTGAGAACCTAATTCATATATGCTACTGTGGTAAATTTTGTAGAATTTATTATTGTTGATACACCATTTAGCGTCTCGGTCTTTGCTTAACGTATTTTGGAAAATCGATTAATGTATAGGGGGTATTTTGGTATTTATGTATAAACTCATTCGTTAGTGTTATGATAACGAATGAGTCCACATGTTTTGGTCTAATTCATTAAGGGTGTTTAACGAATGAATATTAACGTATGTGGTGTCATTCGTTAGGCCTGTCTAACAAATGAGTCGTATCCTATATATCATGTAATTTATCTAAATATATCAGAGTTCTTATTTTTATCACAAATGATCTCGTTACTCTATCCAAATTCTCTCTCAACATACACAGTACACACAGTTACGGTAATTGATCCATAAAACGGTTATATCGAAGACTAGATCTATCGAAATGAATCCACTCAAGGATTTTCAAGTGGTATTAAAGCTACGCGTCTGATTGATCATGTTCTGGACCTTAGTTAAAGACAATTGATTTCAGTTTTGAGATCTAATCGTATTAAAATTGAACTGAACTTGATTACGGACTTTACGAACTTATAATCAATCAATTGGCATTACTAAATATGATAATTGACGCTTATTTGGTCATATGATTGTCCTTAATAGTCTGTTGATGTTCTAGACTGTTCTAGTTGTATTAGTTTGGTGTTTAGGATTTATTTTGGATTTAGCGGGAGCGTTTGGTGTTTAAAAGTTGAATTTTGACTTTTTAAGTCAAAATTGGATGTGAATTGGACTGATTTGTGGTGTCAATTGAGTGAATTGTGTTTCGGAATGGTTCGGAATTGGTATGCCAGTGAATTGTGAAGTGGTTTTGTGTAATTTGGATTGGTTTGGAATCTGGTAAACTGGAAAGTGGATGAGCTCATTCGTTAATTTATTGTGAAATTATTAGTACATTCGTTATCTGATTTGAATTCGTTAGTTAAACGGTTATCATGTTGTTGTAACCTTTTTAGCAACTCATTCGACGACTTAGCACATTCATTACTTGAATCCTTATTCACTACCTATCATTCGTTACACGAATCCTATTTGTTACCTGATCACTTATTCGTCAAGTTTCATTCTTGTCATCTTATTCCGTTTCATTCGTTAAACCAGAAAATTTCTCATTCGTCACCGCTCATTCGCTGTTGGGCAATGCCATTCGATATTCATTATTCTCATTCGTTACATCAGTTTCATAGATTACCAAGTTTAAAAATTTGAACTTTAAAATTAACAAATGAACCCTTAAATTCTTCACAAAGACACTAATTCATTGGCTTCTCTGAATGCGCTTATGCAGCAGATGTTAATCAGTGATATTGAGATTGGGTCTCATACCAAATACCCAAGGCTCAATAATCTCTGTGATTTTTTAAAATTGGTTCTAAGGTTTAGAGCTCAACTGGGAGCAATTCATCCTAAATGTATCTAAATCTTGGAGAATGCTTATGTCCCATTGTATGTGAATTATCCTGATACTGGTCGAGTGGACAAACTGTTTACTCAAATGACAGTCGAGGAAAGGAAAGCGTTTGAAGTAGAAACAAAGGCTTATTCCACCTTAACAATGGCTTTACCTAAGCATATCTTTCCTCAGTTCAGTCATCTTATACAATGTGCTACATTGTATGAACATTTAAAATCAAGAAGCATGGGGAATACACAAGAAAGTAAGATGTGAATTGTTACATTTCGGATTTTTTGTATTTGTATTCGTATTCGTATTCGTTTACCCGACTTGGGAATATATTTCAGATCTTTTTTATTAACTAAAACTTTTATTTTTTAGTATTTAACTTGGTTTAACTAATTTTATATTTTAATAACTTTTAAACTTGTCAAACAATGCTTAAAAGCCCTCAAAATCACTTATTTCGGCTAAAAATTGCGTATATAGAAGTACATGGACTAATTTTGCCAAATCTTTCCTATTTTCGACTAAATTATCGAAACTTAAGCTCCAAGATATGTAAATTAATTTCGTAAAACACCCCAAACTCTTTTCTTGTTGTCCAAGCCAAATTTTATTAGTTATTATACCCGATTTTCTCATTAATAGCTTATTTTGTTTCCTAATCGAGTGAATTGCTACATAAATGCATTATAACACTTAATATTTAATCAAAACACACATATAAACCCTAAAAACTACTGAAGTCCAACCATCCTCCCCATATCCCACAAAATTTCCCTTCTCCATTGTCGGTTTCTTCAAGATTAATCAAGTTCTTCAAGCCGTCGTTGATTTTAAAGCTTCAAGACCTCGTTGACCACTAATTCTCCTAGTTCCAATCCTCATTTGGGTAAGTTGCGTTCTCCAATATTGTAGGTTTTTATCTCCTTTACAAAACCCCTTGTCAATTTCTCCAATTGAGGGAGTTTCGGTGGTCAATTTGATCCTGACTCGTTAAGGGTGTTTTAGTCAAACTTATTTGGCATGTCAATATCTCCATTTCTGTTCGGAACTAGATTTTGATCTAGAAGACGTTTTTTTATTCAAAATCAATTTTTGACTATATTGACCAAGACCTGACTTCCGAATTGCAGTATGGATTATGGTTAGTACCAGCTCGCTTAAACTTTAAAAATCTCATAACTGGAGTTTTTACGTCCGTTTAGAATGATTCCAACGGCTATATTCCCATTTTAATTATAGTTTATTATCTATATGTGTCAGCATGTCAAAGTTCGGTTCTTTGTTATTCTTATTACTTTCTAGTAGACGTGCACAAAAAAACCGGTTCCGGAACAGAACCGGTGGAACCGACTCGGAACCGGTTCCAGTTCCTACCCGATGGACCAAGTACCCGGTTTGGGTATTTTTCAACCGCAAAATCATACCCGGTTCCCCTATTTGTATTTCCCAATCGGTTCCTACCCGGTTCCTAATTGTACCCGGTCCTGTTCCTACCCGAAAAAACCGGTTCCGGCGGGTATTTTTAAAAAAAGTCAAACACAGGTCAAACTAGCCGTTGGAACCGGTTCCAACGGTAATATAGCTGTTGGAACAGGTTTTTGAGACACAAAAGAGCCGTTGGAATCGGTTCCAATGGTAATATAGCCGTTGGAACCGATTTTCGAGACACAAAAGAGCTGTTGTAACCGGTTCCAACGGTAATATAGCCGTTGGAACATGTTCTTGTAGCCCAAAACCTATATATAAGTTGTTTTCCATTACTTGTTTCACCACCAAACTCAAAAACAAACTAAAATACTTCTCCTATAGCAAACCCGACCATCCAACTAAATATTATTATGGCACCCATCAAAAACACCAACAAGAAGGCTAATAAGAGTGTTTTTATTGAACCCGTTCCTCCTATGGAGGACCCAAATGTTATTGCGGTCGTCACCCATACCCGCAACCAAGACATATGGAAGAATTGGGATTTGGTTGTGAATGCCGAAGGTTATCAAAAGGCTCGTTGCAAACTATGTGGAACACAATTAAAGCACGATTCCAACTCGACTTTGAGAATGCACATCAAGAATCCATATTGCAAGGCGTTGAAAGGGATTGGCGCAACCGATCAAATTGACTTGGGTAAAGATGGTACACTATTTCGTTACAACACGACTCAAGTTCAAGATAGAATGGCAAAGTTCGTTATTCAACGAGGTTTGCCGTTTAACCACTTTGATGACCCGGATTTGACGTCGTTGATTCGAGAAACTCTACAACCGCGATACACACATGTAAGTCGTACTACCTTAAGACGTCATTGTATCAAGTTGTGGGAGTGTGCTAAAAAAGAGTTAATCGAGTTTTTTCATTCTTTACAAGCGATGGTTAGTTTAACTACCGATGTTTGGTCGGCACCACACGAGTTGCCCGAATCATACATATGTGTCACCGCTCATTGGGTTGATCCGGTGACATGGAAATTGATGAAACGAACCATCGCTTTTGAAAACTTCCCGTACCCACATACCGCCGAAAAATTGTTTGACTTGCTTGATGAGGTTATAACGACTTACAATTTGAGAAATAAAATATTTTCGATTTCGTTTGACAACGCATCAAACAATACTAAGGCGGCCGAAAAATTTATCATTAAATATTCACCACCTTGTTTCGGGGATTTTTTTCATGTTCGATGTGTTGCACATATCATCAACTTGGTTGTTCAAAAAGGTCTCGACAATGAAAACATTTGTGACGATTTTAAAATTTTTTAGACTTATGTTACAAGATGTCTTCAAAAGTGGTAAAAGAAGACATCTTGAATATAAGAATTATTGCAAGTCGGTTGAAAGAAAGTATTTGGGGCTGAATTGGGATGTTCTAACCCGTTGGAACTCAACTTGTCATATGCTCAAGTGTGCGTTCGCCCAACGCCAAACTCTACAAAGTTTTCATAACAATTTTGTTGACGTACGAGAGGCTGATATGCTTCTGGAAAGTGTTTGGGTCAATGTGGGTTATTTATTGGGGTATCTTGACGTGTTCAAAAACTCAATAACAAAGTTATCGGGAGTCTATTACCCTACTAGTTATTGGGTATCTAGTCTCTTTTAAATGATAAGGTGAGAAACCATTCCCCTTTTTATTTACAGTTTTCAAACATATTTTGGGGACGTATGCGCACTTAAAATATTTATTTATTATATTATACACATTTGCAAAGTGTAATATATTGTGCGTGTATTCAGTTAAATGACAAACTGTTACTTGATTACTTGATTCTAGCAATTTGGAGGGGTCCAACATAATATCATTAAAGTATGATCATACGACTGTCATAGTAGCCATAGTCCTTGAGACTTGGTTAACTGACTCTTTTATTTGCTCATTGTTTGATCGTTTTACATTCACAATAATAGTTTTGCCTTTTTAGTATATTATTTATTGTAACAAATTTGATAATTTTCTCACTCAACCATGTGTTGACAAAACTATGTTATTTCCATATGCAGGTTATCAGTTGGTGTGAAGCTAGGTGAAGAAACAACTAGCAAGACTTTAAGAATAATTAAATAGATATTGTCGTATTATATTTCATGATAGTTGATGACCGTCGTTTGAGTCATGCAAAAACCTAAATAACCTAAGTAGATAGGGTAAATAAGGTATCGTATCCACCAGGAGTATGTGGTCAATGTAATCGTGTAACAGATTTCTAATATTATGAAATAATAGACTTTAGTGTTGATCACACAAGCAAATGATTTGAGTTAAGAATTAAGCAAGCAAGAAAGAAAGTAAACGAGTTTCAAACAATTAATAAAAGAAAATCACACCCGTGACTTCAAGTAATCAACCTACATTAATCTCATGCAACCTAACATATTAATCATTAATGGTTAACTACAGACTGATCAACTAGACAAAACCTTAGACATCAACAATCTCTTTACACACGAAACTAGTTATCAAACAGTCCCTGCCAGTGTGACTCAGTTAAGGGCAATCATATGTTTTATCGTATTCAATCTAATCAAACAATCCTATGATCAATTATTATAGCAACTGGTAACTAATCGTTCAAATCACCGTAAACCTAAATTGATTGAACACACAGAAATACCAAACATCAATAATCATAGATCAACAATAAACAATTATACATAAGTGTTCTTAGTCACATGAGAAAACTGAAAGAGTTACAAACTATACATTCTTGGGTGAGATTCTAAGAGATTAGCCAAGCCTCGACATCGTAGGATCTTCAATATGGATGATATGAATCATGTATTGACTCTCTGATCGATTGAGAATGGTAGAATCGCCTTTCCACAGCTCTGAAAATCTCCTTGGTTGATAAAAACGAAGTTAGGGTCGTGTTTGATGAAAAATATGTTTAAAACCCTACCTGCCCGTCTGCACACCCCATCGCGATACGCGATGTGGTCTTCATTGGTCCATTGCGTATCACGATGGACCCTTGGTCAACACTTCATTGCACACCCATCGCGATACGCAATGGGTCTCTAAGCATGCCTACTGCGTATCGCGATGGGACATGTCACCAGCATAAATCTTTTGTCCTCTCGTTATGGGTGCTGGACGTCCCGAGTCTTCAATACATGCATCAGCATGTCCAAATTAAGTATTTTAACGCATGTGACCTGAAATATAATAATACAAGTATGAAGTATCGAAGTTCCTACAATAAACGATTAAAACTAATAAATAAACGAACTAAAACATATACAATTAAACCAACCATCACATCCCCACACTTATCTTTTTCTTGCCCTCAAGAAAACTCTAAAGCAAACATCAACCTCTATCATAGGTGTGTAAATTATCGCCATTAATACTTATAAGGTTTAAGGTCATACCCAGTTTCCCAGACTGACACTTTCTAAATTGACATCCCACAAATAAGATTAAATGATATAATAAAAACAATGGAGCCGCCCAGACGAGTGTACTCTATTTCTGGTTAAGGCACACATGCTCATACCCCTCGGAATATTATAACTCTCCTCTCGGTTTAATATATGGACTAGCAAAAGATGTGCTAGTATCATTCTGCTCTCAGTACCAAGTATCAAAAATTGTCCACCCATATAACTGCTTTGACACAAATGCAAATCAAGAGGACTTAAAACGGGTTGTAACGGGGCTAGTTGTAAGGGTATGGAAGGGAATTTTCAAGTAGCTCAAGCGATCCGATCCGGCTTATTACAAAACACCTAAATAAACAATAATAACATAAACACTGATTTCATCTTCTTCTTTTTTTAACAAAACAAACTTCTAATTACATAACTGAATATAAATATACATATTTTTGGCTTTTTGCTATATATATATATATATATATATTAAGCATAATAACGTGATGCTTAATACTAGAACAAAAACAAAAACAAAAACAAATACAAATACAAATACAAATACAAATACAAAGAAACCTATTAGTAGGATCGTCTCGCAATATAACATCGGGGTTAATCGAATGAAATAATAGGTCCAAAAATGTTTTCTAAGGGAACCAACCCCCCGCCCCTCACATTTCCCACGCTCATATGTATAACATATGAGGCCCAACCCCCAGTACCCACACTCTCACTCGTCCAGACGAGGCTTATCCTAATTGCCTCTATCACTTTTGCATTCATGCCAAACTAAGATCTCGAAACCCATGAGACAACCAAGTTACTCTCGATGAAAGCACTCAAATGACATGTGTGCATACTATATATTATATGTGTATTATATATATATGAGGTCAAACTCACACACGTACCGGAGGAATTAGGTTACCGACATAAACATAAGTACATGTCCCCATGACTCGTTATCCCCGCCTAAAGGACCCCATTTTCAACTTTTCGTTTTGAAAACATTTGTGAGTAAGACTATCGAGAAGCTGAAAAACCAACCGTGACCAGAAACTTATAACTTGGTATTAATGGCAATAATTAACAGTTAACAACTTTGGTTTCCGAACACTATTCGAGGTACTGTCGGGCTAAAATTTTCAAATTTCCCCCCATCCCCACACTTGAGGTTTACATTGTCCTCAATGTTAAAATATTTAAACAATTAATGAACATTTGAGGGACGGGGTTGAAATTGACTTTTTGACTGTTAAACAATTTTAAAACTCGGGGCTCAAATATGACGGTTCTACTAGCAATTATACAATTACACTTTTAACATTTAAACTAATAAAAACAAAATAGATTATGAAACTGAAATCATCTGATATCAACTGGAATGGACCATTCGGCTCGCGAAATATCCTAAACACTCGTACACTCTCGTCTCAACCAATATCCACACTGATAACCGAACCTGCAAAATCTGGAGATGTGTAGAAGCAAGCTTCTCACAAGTGTAAGACATAGGTCTTTTAAGAGTTATGAAAATGATTTATGTTAATTTATTAAAACCATTACCGAGCCGAATTAATTAATTTCATAATAAATTTTGTTAAACTAATTAAAAATGTTAAACGACCTAACTCACTTTCGTAGGAACCACGATTGCATTTAGCATATGCAACAAGCCTTTTAAACCTCCCGGTAGCCCGAGAGGACAATTGGGGTCTCATGAGGGTTTATAGCAAACAACACCCACAAAGTTCGGTTACAACATAATATACAAATAAATCAAAAACAGCAGACATCAAAAGATATAAACATATATGCCCAACCAGTTACCCATAAAATATTCCCAATATAATATTAATATTATACAGACCATGAGAATAAAAACAAAATAAAGCAAAAAGAGTAACCAAAATTTACTGTGCTGGTGGAGTGTCATCGGCATCATCATACGGGTCCACAGGCTGCTCCACTGTGATAGTCAATGAAGGTGGGAGCGGTACTTGCAAAGCAACAAATAATAATCGAAAATAATCGTCATGGTGGGCCAGGTGGGCCTGCTGTGCCATCTGCTCCTGCTACATCACCAACTGCTGCTGATAAATCATAGCCATTGTGACTGGCTGTTGCGGCTGCTGCTGCTATGGTGGCAACTGACGGAGCCCATACTGCTGCTGTGGCCGCATCATGCGAGGAATCGGAGCATGCTGCCTATGTGTTGGGCTCCCCCTCTGTAGTGATGTGGCAGCAGCTGATCCTGCAGGCGGTGGTACCTATGGTCTCTCTCTCACCGGGACTAATGCCACTGGATCATAAAGGTCATCAAAATGGCGCTGTTGCAGAGGAGTTAGTGTGCTTAGTGTTTTTCATGTTAATCGATTTTTGTGTTTATTTTAATTTAAGTTTTTAATTTTCAGTTTTTAGTTTAAATTTTATTTTTCTATTTTACACGGGGTGTGTTGTTTGTGCAGATAACAGGTTTATGCACACCCGCCATTCGGGCAGACAGTCACTGTTAGTTTTCGAGCCCGAGATCAGGATCAGAACCAAAACCAACACCAAAACCAAAACCAGAACCAGAATGAAAACCAGAATCAACACCCACAACCACTCCTACAAAATAACATGTTTCACCCAGACAACATGCCTCCACTAGAACAACCAGAATAACTCAGCTCGTGCTTCTAGAATCCAAAACCGAAACCTTGACCAGGCTGAACCTTCAGTCCCACATAACACCCCTAACCGCAGAGTTCGGCTTAATCTTGATGATGCTATTCCTAGAATTCCTATAGAAAATGAAGAAGGGGGGAAGAAAAAAAAAGAGAAAAAAAAAGAAAAAAAAAGGAAAAGGAGAAAAAAGAAAAGAAAAAAAAAAGAAAAAAAAGGGAAAATGGTGAAAAAAAGGATAAGAGAGAAAAAAGCAAAAAAAAAAAGATAAAAAGAAAAATTGAGAAAAAAGAGGAGAAAATAGAAAAAAGAAAAGAAAAAAAAGAGGAAAAGAAGAAAAAAAATAAAAGAAAAAATAGATATAAAAAAAGTAAAAAAATAAAAAAAATAAGTAAAAAAAATAAAAGAAAAGAAAAAAAGAAAAAAGGAAAAAAGAAAAAATAGGTAAGAGAAAAAGGAAAAATAGAAAAAAATAAAAAGAAAAGAAGAAAGAAGGAAAAAAAGTAAAAGGAAAAAAAATGAAAAAAGAAAAGAGAAAAAGAAAAACAAAAATGAATGAAAAAGAAAAGAAAAAAAAATGGGAATAAAAAATAAAGAAAGATAAGAAAAAAACAAAAATAAGAGGAAGAAAATAAAAGGAAAGAAAAAAGAATAAAAAAAAGTAAAAAAACAAAAAAAAAAGAAAGAGAAAAAAAACAAAAAAAAAACAAAACAAAAAGTTTCAATAGGAACTTCGATACTTCATACGTGTATTATTGTATCCCGGCAACAGCGCCATTTTAATGACCGTCGTTTAAGTCATGAAAAAACCTAAATAACCTAAGTAGATAGGGTAAATAAGGTATCGTATCCACCAGGAGTATGTGGTCAATGTAATCGTGTAACTGATTTATAATATTATGAAGTAACAGATTTTAGTGCTGATCACACAAGCAAAAGGTTTGAATTAAGAATTAAGCAAGCAAGCAAGTAAACAAGTTTCAATCAACTAATAAAAACAAATCACACCCGGGACTTCAAGTAAGCAACCTACAGTAATCTCATGCAACCTAACAAATTAATCATTTACGGTTAACTACAGACTGATCAACTAGACAAAACCTTAGACATCAACAATCGCTTTACTCACGGCACTGGTTATCAAACTGTCCCTACCAGTGTGACTCAGTTAAGGGCAATCATATGTTTTATCGTATTCAATCTAATCAAACAGTCCTATGATCAATTTTTATAGCAACTGGTAACTAATAGTTCAGATCACCGTAAACCTAAGCTAATTGAACACACAGAAATACCAAACATCAATAATCATAGATCAACCATAAACAATTATACATAAGTGTTCTTAGTCACATGAGAAAACTGAAAGAGTTACAAACTATACATTCTCGGGTGAGATTCTAAGAGATTAGCCGAGCCTGAACATCATATGATCTTCAATCTGGATGATATGAATTATGTATGGACTCTCCGATCGATTGAGAATGGTAGAATCGCCTTGCCACAGCTCTGAAAATCGCCTTGGTTGATAAAAATGAAGTTAGGGTCGTGTTTGATGAAAAATATGTTTAAACCCCTACCTACCCGTCTGCATACCCCATCGCGATACGTGATGGGGTCTTCATTGGTCCATCGTGTATCGCGATGGACCCCTTGGTCAACACTTCATTAAACACCCATCACGATACACGATGGGTCTCTAAGCATGCCCATCGCGTATTGCGATGGGACATGTCACAAGCATAAATCTTTTGTCTTCTCATTATGCGTGTTGTATGTCCCGGGTCTTCAATTGATGCATCCGCATGTCCAAATTAAGTACTTTAACGCCTGTGACCTAAAATACAATAATACACGTATGAAGTATCGAAGTTCCTACAATAAACGATTAAAACTAATAAATAAACGAACTAAAACATATACCATTTAACCAACCATCAATAGTACCTTGTGAGCTGTGAGTAATCAGTTAACGCCTAGACATTTCCGACTTAGGTTGGGGTGTGACATCTATGTTGAAGTTTCAATTCAAAAACTCTAATATCATGCTTGGGTAACAATTGGAGAATTTTTTATAAGGTTTTGCCATTTGACGGTTGAGCTTACCAGATTTAATATGAATCAAGATGAGGGTGATAAAATTGATACCTTGAAGAATGCACTTCGCCTCTTCCAACTTCATATTCTACCAATCTGATGGTTCTCACAGAAATTGGGTATTTCATAAATGAAAGGCTCACTACTATGGACTTTGTGAAAAAATTGGAGGAAAGGGAGTTTGAGTTGTCAAGGTTCATCTAAGGGTAATAAAGATCCAACATTGCATGGGGGGACAAGTCCAGTAAATAAAAGTGCATTTGTTCCAATTGTTGCCTTTAGGTTTCGGTTTTGCAGTTTTCGTTTTTCTTTCAGTTCAGTTTCGGTTTTTCCATTTGAGCTAGAAAATTTTAGGCCGAAAAAAAAGTTGGTAAAAAATAATGAACTTAGCAATAAATTATTGTTAATTATAAAATAATATACTATGATACATTTGATCGTAAATATAGGAGTCACATATTTATTAAATTCTTATAAATTACTTAATATAATATATCAAAAAATAAAATTTTAGGAATTCGGTTCAATTCGTTTTTTTATTTATTTTACGTGCAAAACCAAAACCTAACCGCCAGTGCGGTTATTACCAAAACATAAAACCAAACCGCCAGTTTTTGTTTCGATTCGGTTTTTTGGTTTGAATTTTTTGGTTTCGAATCGGTTTTTATGGTTTCTTGCATATCCCTAGCTACAAGTGACTTAACTGACGAGGATTATGATAAGGTTGATCTTGATGATCTTGAGTTAATGGACTTAAAGTGGAACATGGCTATGATAGTCAGGAAAATAAAGAAGTTCATGGAGAGAATTGGGAAATATTTGTCGACAATGAGTAAAAGGATTGGTTTTGACAAGATGATGGTTAAGTGTTATAACTGTCAGAAATTTGGCCACTTTGCCAAAGAGTGTGATAAACCGATAAAAGAATACTCTCCTGGTCAAATGACTCAATATAGAAACTTCAGCGAGGAGGTATAAAAACTCTAAGTCTAAGGAGATACCAAAGGAAGCTGAATCTGCAAAGCCAAGTGGGTCACAAGCAATGATAACACGAGAAGGGATTGATTGGTCACAAAGGTTATTGGGTGATACATCAACTAAAAGTCAACAAGCTAATTTAGTTGTGACTGCTCGAGTTAGAGACATATTCAGATGATTCAAGTGTTGATATGCAAGACACATTTGCTTGAATGGCTAAGATCGAAGAGGCTAGTTCTAATTCTTCTTAATATGTTTTTGTTAAATCTGAGAATGTCATTTCATTAGTTGTTGATGAAATCAGAAAATAGAGTGTTCTCATTGCGGTGAGTAAAAGTCTAAACTTGAATCAATTCGTCACCACAATGAGTAATTAGTATGCGATATGACTATCATTCATGATAACTATTGGCATGTAGTTAAAACTGATAAAAAATCTAAAGATAAGATTGACGCCTTGCCCGTTAGTTATTATGATTTAGAAGCTGAGGTTACCACTAAACTAAGCATATTGAAAATCAATTTCAAGAAATATTGAGATTAAGAACCAAAATCACCGAGCTAGAAAACGAGGTGATGGAGTTGAAAAAAAATTGGGAAAATTCAGAATTTCATATTTTTTGTTAAATTAAATTCTTGACGTGAAAAGTAATAACTAGAAAGGTGGGAAAGCAGGTTTAGGATTTGTTGAGATCCCTTTTCCTTTCCATTATGATTATACGAATATACTAGACACCGGAAACTTACAAAAGGTGGATATTGACAGTCCTTTGACTATAGACCCTCGGTGTTTGTGGATGAGGTTATCAAAGAGGAGAAAACTAAACTAGTGAAACCATTAAAATTTGCAAATAAAAGGTCAAGTCCATAATCTCACGTTCATAGCAATTTGATTTTCTCTGAAAATGATAGTGATTTGTTAGTTAAAGATGTTTTTGAACTACATGTGATTCACAAAGACAAGAATATTCCTCTTGCAAATCATATTCTTTGGGAACCATGTGATTTTGTGAAAGTAATTAAAACTGGTTCTAGAAAATCTTCTATAAATGATGTGTCATCTGAAAAGAAAGTGATTTCATATAATGATTTAATGAAATTTTATAAATCCTATAAGAAGTGATAAAGTAAAAGGTGGTAGGGTTTACAAACTTAAAGTTGTGAATCATGTGTTTACTGATGAAGTTGTTCCTTTAAGTTGTAAGGCCCCGGTCCCGGTGCCCTACTTGGATGTTGGATTTACTCATAAACACAGTTCAATATCAGAGTTAATTAAAACTTTCGCGGAATAATACTACAATTCAACCATTCATTACAAACATCCATGAATTGTCTTTTAAAAACATAACATAAAACATAGCATTCAAAACATCATGACAAATCTTCAGATACTAGTCTCTTCAATCCTGCGATGTGTCCCTCTCAAACCAGCTGTCTCAGTCTGTTAACCTGCGTGCATACTAAAAGTCAGCTACCCTGAGTGAGTTGTAGTTAATCAGGCAACATACATTACATTCACATACTTACGTAAATACGTATCCGAAGATATGTACCTTCATCTTTCTTTACATACATACATACATACATACATACATACACACACACACACACATACATACATACATACATACATACATACATACATACATACATACATACGTACATTCATTCTTTCTTTCATACTTTCATTTATACATATATGTTTTAAAGAGCATTCCGCCCTATAACCTTTGCATATACTATTAGGGTCTGTTCCCTACATTAGCGGATATTATTAGGGTCCGTTCCCTACATTCGCAAATATTATTAGGGTCTGTTCCCTACATTCGCAGATATTATTAGGGCATGTTCCCTACATTCGCAAATATTATTAGGGTCTGTTCCCTACTTAAACCATACCTTTCATCCGTGCTATAACCATACATACCTTTCTTTATATGAGTCATACTTTCGTACATACTCGTTTCATTACGTACTTTCATACATACATATTTCATACTAGTCATACTACGTATTACTTCCCTTGCCGATACGTGCAATATTCGAAGATCGTTCACGCGCCGACAAGTATTCATTTATAACATTCATACATACTATTACATCTATCATTATAGCATACACTTACCGTTTAAGGTAAGTTTATTAACACTCACATTGATTATGCACACAACCCCGAAAACATGACAATGAAGTGGGGCTAGAAACTCACCCGAGTCCTATTACGTTCACCGTTAATGGTTAATCCTTTCTTTAGCTGTGCACAACTAACTGTATAACAATTACACGTATCAATTAACTATCACTACCCATATCATGTTTTTAGTTTAAATATAACCCTCAACGAACGGGGACCTTTCTGTCATTCTTTCGAAGTCTAATTCGTTATCATGTCCCCTTAACGAATGAGGTTCATTCGTTACTTCTTAACGAATTGGTCTTTATAACAAATTGGTCTTTATAACGAACTGGTCTTTATAGTGAACTTGCCTTTATAACGAACTGGCCTTAACGATTGATCATAACAAATTGCTATTAATTAGTTATTTTTCCTTAACGAATGGGCATAACGAATTGATGTTAATTCGTTATTCTTCCTTAACGAATGGGCAAAACGAATTGCTGTTAATTCGCTATTCTTCCGTTAACGAATTAGGGTTAGGTCACAGAATGTCAGAACATTCTCTGACATTCCGTTTAACCTCGTATGCCGTTTTCCGACGCCGTCATCGCCCGAAAACCGGGATCTCGCCGGAAAAACGAGATCTCACTCGTTTTCCATCGTTTTTCACCATTTTTCGTCCCGTTCGATCCAGATCTGAGCTAGGGTGAACCCTAAGCTCATATTTTGATCGGTTTATACCCGATTCCATCCGAACCTCATGACTTTAACGGTTTAGGGTGTCGGCTCATTGTTTCGCGACTAGATCTAGCGGGTTTGGATCTATATTATATCATAATGTTATTACCTCGGATCGATGCTCGGTTTTCCCTCTTGTTTTGTGTAGAGATAGAGAAAGATGAGAGTGAGCTTAAGTGTGTGTTTTTGATGGTGTATGGAATGAGTGGAAATGAATTAATTATGGGTTAATTAAGGTTTATATATCATGGGTCATGGGCTTAAGCCCATGGCCTTTCTCCCTTCCTTCTTAACCCAAGTCCATTACCCATATTATTTAACCCATCACACTCCCGACTCATAATAAGTCATATTTTATTTTATTAACCGAAACGAGAAAACGAGATGTTACTAGTTTTCCCTCCTTAAAGAAGATTCGTCCCCGAAACCTAACTATTACTGAAACAAATCTGGATAAAACTTGCGCATCTCTTCTTCAATTTCCCAAGTGACATTCGATCATTTACGGTGCTTCCATATCACCTTTACCAAGGGAATGACCTTGTGACGGAGTTGCTTTTCCTCGCTGTCAACGATCTCTACAGGCTGCTCGATATAGTTTAACTGTTCATCAACCTCAATGTCTACTAACGCCACATGTGACGTGTCATCAGCTAGACATTTCCTCAGATGAGAAACATGAAGGTAGGATGAATTTCTTCTAGCTCCTAGGGTAAATCTATCTTGTTAGCTACTTCACCCACACGCTCAACAATCTTAAACGGTCCAATGTACCTAGGACTTAGCTTTCCTTTCTTCCTGAAACGAATAATTCCCTTCCATGGTGAAATCTTGAGCATCACATTGTATCCAATGTTAAACTCGATCGGTTGTCGTCGCTTTTCAGCATATGACTTCTGTCGGTCTTGAGCAACTTTCATTCTTGCCTTGACCTGATCGAACCTTGACGAGGTTTCTTGCACAACTTCCAAACTTCCAATCTCCTTCTGACCAATCTCTCCCCAACACATAGGGGTCTACAATGTCTATCGTATAGCATCTCAAACGGTGGCATACCAACACTCAAATCATGTTTAGTTAAATTAGCACTTGGAAGGTTGTGAGGGTTAATTTTGAAAAGAAGAGTTTGAATGACAAAAAGGTTGAGCTTATTAAATCTCTTTGTAAAATGTTGATACTGGTGTGATTCGTGATGATTATCTAAAAAGAAAATCAAATGCATCTTTGACTTGTAGTCAATTTCATCAATTACATCAGCATGAATTGAAAAAGAAAGATAATTTGGTCAAGGTTCATGTTGAAGTTCTTCCAACATGTAAACCTAAAGTTGATTTATACCGAAAGGAACCAAAGGTTCAGTCCAAAACCAAGGCTTGGGCTGTCTTTTAGAACTAATCATTTACTTGACTGTGCAGAGTTCATCCAAGACTATTTCAGAAGATAAATAGATTACGGTTAGTGGATATTCTCGGTACATGACATGCAATATTAATCTCTTACAAATTGAAGAATATTCAAGGGGGTTTGTTGCATTTGCGGGTATTCAAGGTGGTTTGATTACTAAAGAGGGTGAAGTTTTGAATGGTAGAATTACATTCAAGAAAGTTAATTATTGTGACAAGGTGGATCATAATCTGTTGAGTGTATCACATATTTGTAACAAAAAGTATACCACCTTGTTCATAGATAAAGAATGTGTGATTCTAAAATCGGGGTTTGTAATTCCGGAAGATATGGTTGTCATATGTAACATCCCAAATTTCAAGATTTTTATATATACGCATCTTAATAAGTGATGTGTCTTAAACTTGCAAACAAACCAAATAAGGGTTAGAAAGAAAATAAAACAAAAGGGTGGGGCGATGTTTACTTTTGATGTTCCGGATGTGTGTGTGGACAGAAGAAGAAAACGAGCAAGAATGAGAACAAATTATTTCACTTATAAAATTTATTATCAAATAGAGCATTAGAAAATACATAATCATCGTCTAGTAGATCGATCATTGGATACGCGTTATAAATACATAATCATGTATTCTAACTATTTGGAAATTGACTTTTAATAAGCTAGGTATGTTGAAGCTTGGAAGCCAACGAGTCAAATGGACGAAGTGTAATCAAGCTCCTAAGAAGAAATGTAATTTTATCTTACATCTAGTTTAAGAAGTTACAAGTCTTATTAGTATGTTTTGATTTATTACAAATTATTAAATGGATACGGGCTGCCTTGACCCATTAATTGCAAGTTGATACTTTTGACTATATATAGTGCGTACTGGTTTCTTTAACTCGTTACAATATGAAGTTTACCCTACCAAATGTTTAAGTGAGAATTACTCGTGTCTAGAATAGAAATAGTACTAGCATTGTGTAGTACGGTTTGATTTAGGTTTCGGACCCGCTCGTTGATTATAATAATAAAGTAGTAAGACTAGATGACGATTTGACCCGTTGGTGAATATTAAATTAGTAGCATGATTTAATTAGAGAGATGATTCGTTAAGTTGTTTAGATGGGTTGTAAAAAATATGTTGATAAGTTGTAAGCGTTTCTAAAAGTTGAAATTTTGTTGAGACGTGAAATCGCATTAAGATTAATTTCAATGGGCTGTAATTATGTTGATGGGTTATAATCATGCTGATTAGAAACAGGTACGCGAAGCTCATGATCAATCGGGCGAGTTAAGATACATAATAAACTGAATAACTGGAGTTGCATAACAGTAGCCGGCGCAGACTACTCTGAACTTGGTTTGGCTTTAAAATTTTTACTAATGTTACTCCGGGTTTAATATCTTATATATATAATATTTAAATATTGGTAATAACTAATATATGGTATTGAATTGCTTTAGTTGAAGCCTACAAATGGAAGAGAAAAGCCAAAGCTCAAGTGCTTGGATTCGTACACCAATACACATCTAAAGTGCAAATTTCTAATATTGATAAAGAATTATGAATAAGTTTTAAAGTATGTACTATCTTTGATTAAAAGACAAGTTCCTACGAATATTATACGTGATGTTCGGTTGATAGAATTTGGTTTTACGTTATTGGAAACAAAAAAACTTCTGGGACCATATTTTCCGCAATAAAATATGTTAAATAGTCGTTTTCAAATTTAGGGTGTTATAAGTTGGTATAAGAACCTTGGTTTAAGGGATTCAAGTATGATGAAGCATGCTTGGACTTAAACCGACTCTTGGTATTAGATGCTTGGTTTTTTCCAAGAATTGATCAAGACACGAAAGGTACGTGGAAAAATAATAATAATAAATTTCTATGGTTATGAGCCTACTAATATGTTTGTGTTGTAGTAAGTTGACATGAATACACTCTTTTATCAAGAAAGTGAATTAGAATACGATTCATAAAGAAGGATCAAGTAGGCGCATTTAGGTATGCATTAGAAGTGGTATGTACCATGATGTACGTGATGAAATCATCAGTTGGTTATTATATTGGAAGTTGTCATCAAATTGATAACAAACAAAGAATGAGAATGACTTAATTGTGGATAGTAAAGAAATATCTAGAAAAGCTATAATTAAATCGAAACTCGATTACTTAGAATGTGATATGGTGTTAACATGAAAACGCATGTATAGTGTGTGGACTACTCACTTGGCCAATAGAGTAGTAAACACACTATACTATAGTGTTATAGGGCTTATTATAACCACATTCAAGATAACGAGGAGTAAGAAGAAGGTGGTTGAATAATATGAGGTCATATGAAGGGTGTGTATGAAATCTTCTGATTTCATGAAAAGAGTTGTGATAATCTTTGGATTTCACAAAAAGAGTATGTGAGTTCAGTTTACCTTCATAAAGAGTGTATGAAATCTATGCATGTCATGCAAAGAGTTATAGTAATCTTTGGATTTCGAAAAAGAGTATGTCTGTTGACATTCACAAAGAGTGTATGAAATCTAAGCATTTCATGCAAAGAGTTGTGATAATCTTTAGATTTCAAAAAAGAGTATGTGAGGTCGGTTGACTTTCACAAAGAATGTATGAAATCTAAGCATTTCATGCAAAGAGTTATGATATATTCGGATTTCACAAAAGAGTATGTGAGGTCAGCTGACTTTCACAAAGAGTGTATGAAATCTAAGCATTTCATGCAAAGAGTTGTGATAATCTTTGGATTTCACAAAAGAGTATGTGAGGTCAGTTGACCTTCACAAAGAGTGTATAAAATCTAAGCATTTCATGCAAAGAGTTGTAATAATCTTTTGGATTTCACAAAAGAGTATGTGAGGTCAGTTGACCTTCACAAAGAGTGTATGAAATTTAGGCATTTTATGCAAAGAGTTGTGATAATCTTCGGATTTCACAAAAGAGTATGTGGGGTCATTTGACCTTCACAACGTGGATATGTGGGGTCATTTAAGCATTTCATGCAAGTAATTAGTATTTGATTATGGTTGTTGTGGAGATTGAGAATTAACTGGCTCCTAGTTGAAGCTCTGTGACATTTACTCGTTTGTTCAGCATCCATTTTTTTGAAAAAAGAATAAATAGTATCTTGCTTTTTCATGATTTACCTAATTAAGAAGATTCAATAGGGTGAGTTAAAGTAAAATTTCACCATAAAATACCAATTAAAAGCTTATTTGATCAATTTCCCAAAATCCCCAATTCCGCAATTACAAGCCCTAATTTTATAATTCTTGAACATTAATCAATATAATTGCAATACAATATTTAACAACACAAAAGTGAAATATTACCTTGCTGACAGGGCTGAGAAACGGGCGGTAGGCGGTGGACGGCGGATGACAGTGGTTGTGGCCGTGACCTATGGTGGTCTTCGGTCTGTATCTGAAGGATTTTGTAGGTTCATTGATCAGGGTTTGGCAGAGGAGCTTTCTAAGTTTCCAAAAATTGAAGATACAAATCAAGAAATTGACTTTGAATTATTTTTGGAAAGATATCAATTGGTAGAACCCCTGATAAAGGAAAGAGATGCTGTGTATGAATCACTCACATATTCTTCTGAATTATATGTATCCGCGAGACTCATTTGGAAAAACGATAGGCGTAAGTATATCCGAGAACAAACAATTTTTATAGGAAAGATCCCTCTAATGACATCTCTGAGAGCTTTTATAGTAAATGGAATCTATAGGGTAGGAATAGTCGAATAGGTTACAAGGGCGCAAGTGAGTTTTATAAAATCCAAACCCTAATCAGTAATCAATCCCCGTTCTTTTTTATTTTTGTTTAAACAAGTTTTTATTTTTATAAATAGCCCCCTCAATTTTGAGTTTTATAAAAACAAAGCTTTTCATTATATTTTGTAACTTTTGTTTATAAAAACTATGAGATTTTATAAAAAAACCAAACGATGGGGTATTATATTTTAAAAAAATCAGTGGTTACCAGTAACATTTTGGAAAAATACATCGGGAGTAACCGCGCTTAATACCTATAAAAATTTTCAGGAGGCGAAATTTACTCTACAAACGGAGAAAACGGCAGTGGCCGGGGCCAACCGGGTCCCCAAAGAGTTTCACCCATGGATATGCTTAAGATGATAAGGTTTATAATGTTTGATGTGGCTTAAATATGACCGTGTGGTGTACTTAATTGCTGATAAAGAAAAATAGTGTTAGAATATTTTTACTAAACGCTTGGCAATGTATGTTGATCACTTTTTTTTGGGAGATAATTACAGTCCAAACATTTTGATTACTAATAAATCAATTGATTATTGGGTATTGCTTATATATATAAAGATATCATGTATGGAGTATGGACAATCATTATGTATCTCAAGATTAATATGAGTAATTTTATACCCTACTTTCAAAGTTATGCATCGAACTATTTTTGAGTTGTGTCTTGTAAATGAGTTAAATAAGCATGTGATATAAAGTTGTATAATAGTTGATCTGAGATCATATGATTGTATTATGATCTGGTTATATATGTCTATCTATCTATAATATATATAAACGAAACATTTAAAAGCTCTCTGGTTGCTCCCTACATTCTTTTAAGCCACCAGATTGCATTGTCTATAAATGGAGGCTTCTCATGCATTTTGCCCGAATTCACGGTTATGGATCTCACCAAACCCAGATAATCCTTAAACAAGTTATAACATTTTAATAAATTAAAAATTAATCTCACCCTATATTTGATATGAAAATCCTATAAAATAGGGATATACTAAAAATTAATATAGATTTTTTTTTAAAAAAAATATTATTTGTAATTTAGAAACAATTTTATAGTAAAAAAATAAGCGGTCATGGGTCTCACCAAACCAATATAGCTTTCAATCTGGGTTATAACACCTCATTTACTTGTGAAACCCTTTCATTATCAAATCCTAAGTATATTATTAAATTACAATAAATAAAATTAAAATCCAAAAATATATATAAATATTATAAACGAATTATAAAACAACTCCGTAAAACAGGGGATAAATGCTAGCATTTATGTATGTATATATATATATATGCTTAAGTTCAGGCGAGAAGTCATTTTATTGCGAGAAGTCATTTCAAGCAATCAAAAATTTTCATTTTGTTTTTCCATTTAATTAACTAGAAGGGTATTTATGTCAAATTTCAAATTGCTCGTTTTTGGTAACTAACAAAATGATTTAGTAAGTTTCAAATTATATATTTTTATTTTTTATTTCTCTATATTCTTTTAACTATTAAATGCTCATCATCAATTTTATCAATAAAATTTATTTAAAATTTCATTTTTGCTATTTGTAAAATTCCATAGCGTCTTCTATGGTCACTTTTTACGCTAGTTTAGCTTTTTTAGATATCCTTTAGCTATTTTTTACAGTCATTATTTTATACCTTATATGGCTTGGATCAATTTTTTTCTCATATTCAACAAAATTCCAAATTCAACATATTCGTATATATATATATAGAGAGAGAGAGAGACACACACAACTAGTTTGATCCTCTCGTGTTACGGGAGCTTATTTAAATTTTTGTGTTTAATCATTTTGCTATTTTATGATGATTTATTTTATTTTTTTAACGCAACTTTGTTTTAATTTAATACATAAATATTATTTTGTTATTATATTTTTTAGCGTTTGGGTTTGTTCAATTGAGATGTGTAGGTTTTTTATAGTTTTAATGAACAAACGTAAACGAATACTACCATGTTGATTTTATTAAATGAACAAGCATGAACACAAATGTTTGTCTAATGAAAAAGGGACGTTGATGTAGTTGACGATGGTGGGTACTATCGGAAGTTAACTAGCGATGGAGATGATAGACAAACAACGGAGAACTTGTAAAGGAGATAAATTAAATTAAGGTTTGATGATGAAAGTGTTTACCAATAAATGAGATTTTATAACCCATTTAAGGGCTATTAGGGTTTGGTATGACCCATAACCCATGAAAACTATTCTTTGATGATTAAGGGGTCATTTCACAAATAAATGAGCTGTTATAACCCATTTAAGTATTATCCGGGTTTGGTGAAACTCATGACCTGCGAAAATTATTGTTTGATTATGAAAAAGTTTCACAAGTAAATGAGATGTTATAACCCATTTAAATACTATTCGAGTTTGGTAAGACCCATACCCGCGAATTCGGGTAAAAAACATGAGAAAGTTTAATTTAGAAACCAAACAATATGGTGGCTCTAAAGAATGGGGGAACAACCTGAGAGCAACGCCTATGAATTTATGGTAGGAAATTATATAGATAGTTAGATATTTACAAAAACCATTATACTTGGATAAGTAGATGATCATAGTAAACAAGAAAATCATCATATTATACATACACAGCCAAAGATCCCTAGGCTATATTTTTTTTTAACACATCTTAATGACTCTTCGTAAAATCCATAATCCCAAATTCTTTAACTGATGAACATCTCCATATGCATCATGGATTTTCCGAATGTAGTTTCTTTGTTGCAAATTCTATCCTTTGACTTAGCAACAACCTTTTTTTTCTTTGATGAATCCTAATTGAATCCACAATCCCCAATTCTTTACGCCAAGTTTAGCTTCGACTGTTTATTAGTATAATCAAAACAAATATAACTTATTAATTAATTAATTAATTATATTCAAAGAAATATAATTATAATGTTAAACTTGTAGAGATTTAGTATGTACTTTTGTCATATGTGTGAGCTTTTTGGGTCTCACTTTACTACATTCCCCTGCTACTTTTTCAATCATTGCAGTCCGAAGTAATACTTTGAAAACTAAAATAATTTATGCAGCAATTGTGGCTCGTTTACTAATGAACTTGTAACATCCCGAAATTTCTAAGAATAATATTTAATATATTATTCAAATTGTAAGAATTAAATTTAGTTAGTAAAATAATATTAAAGATAGAATGATGGTAGGCTAATTAGATGGAATTAATTACGGACTTAAAAAGGAAGATGGGCCTAAGGTCCATGGGCTTAAGGAGTATAAATACCCCTTAAACCTTAATCCTTTCCATATCCATCCATTTTACACCTTAGCCTCCACCATCAAAAACACACACTTAAGCCAAACACTCTTTACTATTGTATTCAACGATCCGAGACCAATGGAAGGTACGAAATCATTTATCTCAGCTGACCCAACAAGATTGAACCCGACACCGCAGCCCCGTGATGCCGTATGAGCCATTTGGATCTAGATTTAGCTTTATTCGGGTGTTTAATTAATCAATAACGAGCTTAAAGACCACCTTAGCTCAAATATGGACTCCTAGAAGCTACCTAGATCATAAACGATCAAACCCCGACCAACCATGGTGGTCAACGGCGACTGACGGCACCGAAATCGAAGAAAAACCCTAAAACGCATGAAAAAGGGCTGATTTGCACTTATACGCCATATAAGTATATACGCCGTATAAGTTGCAGCGTATATGCATGTATGAAGTGTGTATGCATACAACGCATATGTATGGAGCGTATATGTATGAATGCAGTGCATAAGTATATAGAGTATATGTATATGTAATGCTCGTATATGTATAAGGCGTGTATGTATGTGCATGTATATGTAAACCACGTAAACGCATATAGCGTGTATGTATGCGCGTTTTATATTCATGTATGTACGTATGCAGGACTTATACGTTGAGAACTACTTATACGATTGATGACTTACACGTTGGAAAAAAAGGACTTATACGCTAGATTTACTTACACGCCCATAGTGTCTTATATGGACTTGAATGAATTTACGAAATAAACGAAGGATAAATAGCGTGAACGATTGATTGGACTTATATGATATATAAGATTCGAATATGAAAATAATAAATAATGAAAGGTAACATTTAAAACGGGAAATGACCTATAAATAAAGACCGAAGTTCAGTTTTCTGATGAGTTTTTAGTTAAGACTTAACCCTAGCTGGGGGCTCTGCCCCTTGGACCCAGCTAGGAGTTGCCGCCCCTAGAACCTCGTTGCCAGGGGCGCTGCCCCCGGACCCTCATAGCTAGGGGTTACAATAACCTAGAAATATGATATGGATAGGGCTAGTTAATTGATGCATGTAATTGTTATACAGTTAGTCGCGCCCAGTTAAGGAAATGAGTTACCATTAACTCTGAAAGGAATAGAACCCAGGTGAGTTTCTAGCCCCATTTCCTTGTTATGTTTTCTGGTTGTGTGCATACTCAATGAGATTAGTTATTACACTTACCTTAAATGGTAAGTGTATGATTTGTGAATGTGTATGAATGATATATGTATAAGTTTTTGAGTATGCATGAAAGTATATAATAAAATGTATGTGTAAAGAAGTGTATGTATGGTTGTATGGAAAGAAGGGACCATGCCCTACCAATATCTGAGATAGAAGGGACCAGACCCTAATAATATATGAGACAGAAGGGACCAGACCGTACAAATATCTGAGGTAGAAGGGACCAGACCCTAATAATATATGAGATGGTAAAGATAGTTATGCGTGTAGTATGAAAGTACGTGAGTATGTAAGTATGAAAGTATGAATAAATGTATGTATGAATAAATGTGTGTACGAAAGAAAGGTATACATGTAAAGTATATAATATGTATCTTCAGATGCGTATATGAAAGTAAGGGTATGAAACATATGCTGGCTGATTAACTAGAACTCACTCAGCGCATCTGGCTTTTAGTATGCACGCAGGTAAATAGGTTAAAAGAGCTAGCATGAGGATGACACATGGCTAAGATGGAATGGTTGGCATCTGCTGATGGAAGAATAATGTTTTATCTTATGTTTTATGTCGAGACAACTTGTGATGTTTTAAGACAAGTATTTTATGGTTTGTAAGAAATGATTGGCGTTTATTATTCCGCGAAATTTTTTTTAATTAACTTTGATATTTAGAACTGTGTCTATGAGTAAATCCAACGCTAAAGTAAGGCACCGGGATTGAGGCCTTACAAAACTGGTCAACTTGGGTTTACCACACCTAAAAATAAAGTTTAAAATCTTAAAATGTCATGCACATTAACCATTATATTATGCGCATTGAACATTATTTCCTACACATCAAACAATAATATTAGTACTAAAACTGAACAAAATTAATAAACCTACACATAACTCCATAAATCCTACACATACATACCTACATTGTATAACTTCAAAATATACAGTTTCATGGCTTATTGGACATAATCCGTACACAATTCCATGAGCAATGATACACACCTAATACATGACATACCCAATAAAACAAATAAAAGAATGCATCCACATAATGTCAAATAAACTATGTTTAAGTAAAACCAAAATCAATTTACTTATACCAATACATATAAATCAAACATATAAATTGTAGTTCTTCAAAAGAAAAAATTCCCTATGATGTTTAGAACCTCCATATATCATTTATGTGTGTATTGTTAAAAACACATATAACCTGCATTGATAGAAATGTTATTTTTTTTTGCAAATTCAAGTGTAATTCACCATTACAATTGTTTATAAAACCAGCGACACACTAACCAATCTAAAAATAGTATTGCACGTTTGTCCCTTTTACAATTGTGTAATTCTAAACGATAAAAAAGCTAACAGGTTCTAAACTTATCATACACAAAACAAATATAATTACAACCAGCACATAACATTATATCCTACACAATGTAACCTATTGATAAGATTAACAACCAACACATACACAATTACAACCTACACATACTAAATGCAAGTACAAACAACAACCAACACATACAAAAATACCTACACATACAAATACAACCTACATGAACATTGCAGCCGATAACTACCTACACTTAAGAATAACTACCTACACATAAGCACTACAACGTAACCATTACAACCTACACATAAAATACCAACATACACCACACATTGCATCGATTACACAAAAACTTACCAGCCTACACATAAATATAAAAATTCACACAAACAAAATAATAACCCAACACACACAATATAAATCTATACTAAAAAAAACCGTAATATCTTTTTTGTCAAAATATTCTTAGATTCATGATAAATATTGTGTAGGTATCTGACACAATAATTGAGATGATGTTAGACATTGATTAAAAATCCCCATAATAGTTGAATTACCTTGATTCCGATTAACGTACATGCGATTGTAACCTTAAAAAATTCCCAATTTTGATTTGTTGGAAACAGATATGATTGGTGCTCGATAAACGATTGAAGATTTTGTGAATCATAGCTTCCTGGTATATTATTTGATGGATCATATGACGGTGATTATTGCGTAAAATGGAGGAATGGCTAAAGAGAGTGATAACTAAAAGACAACTCTACCCTTTTTAATTAATAATATGTTATAATAACGTTTAGTAATTACTAATTTGCCATTTTTGTTGTACACCACTGATTAAACATAATTAATGGTTCATGTATATTTGATGTGCGAAAATATATATATGAATAAAACACAAGTCGCAACTAAGCTTTAAAAACCAAACAATCTATCCTAGTTCACACAAACGGCAAGTGTACCGATCGCGTATAGCGCAGATGAAGAAAGTCCGGATATCGAACTCGAAGACACGTGAAAACGTTTATAATTACGAAACTCTAACCAAGACTCACCAATATATTTAATCGATTTATTTTAGACTTTAATTTAACTACTTAACTTAACTGAATAAAAACTTTTGACAAAACTTTGAAAACTTCGGTTTAAATTCAATGTATAAAGACGTCTACCTAGGAATGAATCATGTTGACAGAAATAACAAGTTAACGGATTGGAAATATTCATGACACCGGTTATAAAAGATGACACAACTAAAACTTGTTTAAGAAAGTCAAATTACCTCTCAGTCTCTCTAACAATCTCTAACTTATCTTAGTTGATTTTAAAGAATAAACCGGAAAAACATTTATTAACGTGTTCAAATGACGACTCTCCTCTCGGTCTCATCGACACACTATCCTAATGGAGACAAATACTATGTCACCAAGGATAGAGGAACAATTTAACTTAACCCAAATTAAACCAACTAATTGCACATAAACACTCAAACTTTACAAGACAAAAATCCGCTCTCGCGCGATCTTAATTCCAACAAGTAAAAGCAACGAGACAATATTACTTCTTATCACCTCTCGGCCTCAAAGAAGGTGTATTTTAACTGATTTTAGATGATTATACTATCCACTTATCCCTACGGTTGTACACCCCGCAAATAAACCCAAAACACCAAGTCAAGAGTCTAACAAGCAATCAATCAATCAAAACCAATTCAATTAACTAATGCAAGAGGATTATAAGTAATAAAAAATAAAACACAGCCATCACACACAATCTAATTTATGGTTTAGTTAAACTTTACATCAATAATTTAAGTCTTGAACATTAACAATCCATTAAACAAGTCAAAACTACTCAACAATCATCTATCCTAGGTAGAACAAACAAGTTTAGCTACTCATAGATTTTAGACAGCCATGTATACTTAAGAAAAACATCATAAACATCATCATAAACATAATTAAACTCATTCAAGATCCAAACAATATCAATCACAAGACAAACTATCAATCAATTGCAAAACAATTCAAAGCAAAAGACCAAATCAATAAAAGTAGGGTTCTTGAATAAAAAGTAAAGTTTATTGATGTTTTACTATCAAGTACGGCTGAGATCTATGATGTATAAGGTCCCTAGTAGCTGCCCAAGATCACCCCGAGCCTCCTTCTTCTTCCTCTAGCCTCCACAGCCGTCACAGCCGTCGTTTCTTCTTTTTTTCTTCCCTGCTACAGTGGCCGCGATCGGCCAGTAGGGTTTTAGGTTTTTATTTTTTGATTTTCGGGTTTCTTGAATGATTCATGGCTGGAAACTTTATTAATTAACTTAATATAATATTATATAAGGCTTTTAAGATGTGGGCTTGGGTCGGGCCTTGACTTGTAAGTTTGAAAGTTGAACAATTAAGCCCCTAAACTCTTCCAATTTAACTCTTTTTTCACCAAACTTCATCACCTACAAGAAAACAATCATCTTTGTAATATCAAGCATAAACAAACCATAAAACTTAATAATTAAACTAAAAAGTAATTAAAACATGATAAAAATGATACGGAAAGTAAGTGTGTTTCACTACACATCAAACATCCCCACAATTAAACCTTTTTCATCCCTGAAAAAGTCTAATGCAGTTGGATCAGAATCGGAAAATCAAAGTTAAATCAAACATATAGGTTATATTTTAAAGCTCAGAAAAACGCAAAAACCGCGATCATCGATATTGTTGTCCACCTAAACCCATGCCTTAATCTTTACCGAGACAAATAAGATCCGACAATAATATTACTTAGTGGTTTACACAATTAAGACCCGCTTATTTTCTGCTTTTACCGGACCAGACCACCCCAACTTGACTTAAACCTCAAAGTTAGCAGATTTAAAACTTTGTTGCTCAATATTTATGAATAGTTAAGACGATCAAGGGTATTGTTTATCCACCTAAGCTTAAGCATCAAAGTCTACCAAGCAGCCATTAGATGTGATTAAGGTTCAATTATTTATAGCTAGTGCTCCCCACAACATGACATACCCCCGTTATCAAGCAATACCCCAAATCCATAACCATAGGTGAGTATGCAAAATTTTATCTGTAGGGCTTACATGTAGCGTGTCCCTTGTGGTCATTTTCTTAATGGTAATGAGACGCGAGCAAGGGGACCCCACATGACTAACAACGTGGATGATCAAGTCTGTAGTGTATTTGTACTTTCGTACTTTTTGTGATCATGTTTATAGACTTATAAGGGTTTGCTCTTTGGCTTTATTTTAAATATACACAACCCCACTTAGGAATTGTGAATACCCAGCTAAATAGATTGCATACAGACCCATGGTCTCCGGACCCGAAGCATCCCATCAATACAGGATTTAAGGTTATAAAACCATACGCCGATGAGGTGTAAAACACTAAACTAGCATTTTAAGATTTATATCACAGGCTACACGGCATACTCTAACGTTAAACCTACCCAAGCATCATATGATAACATATTCAAATTTTTAAAACTCATGATATTTCCACTTTTTCATACCAAAATTTGAGGCTTGAGTATGGCCCGACCTTTCATTACTTATTTTCCACGGACAAAACGCTTTACCCACAAAAGATTTCCGTTTAACCGTTTTATCAAATTTTCCCTTTCATTTTCAAAGCTGAGCCTACCGACACATCCCAAGTTAAGTGCGTTTTCTTTTATTTGAAAAACCGATTTTCGATAAATATCATCATCTCCCACTTTAACGCAAAAGAAACTAAAAACAAGGGACATTTATTATTATTATTATTATTATTATTATTATTTTCAATAAAAACAACGTACGAAAACGAAAAACGAGTGAAAACTTTTTATTTATTTATTTTTTTTATAAATTTTTTCTACAACTAAGTAAAATAAATTCCCATCCCCACACTTAGAACGAAATCGTCATCGATGAGAACAAGGAAAAGAAATAAAATAAAAATAAAAATAAACGTAAAGCATAAAATTAAAACTTTAAAGAACAGAAATTAAAATAGAGAACGGGTTACTCCTCTGGTTTAGATGCAAATTCTTTATCAGCTGTGTATGATTCGAACGAACGACCGTATAGCATTTCATTCGCGGCCGCAACCTCGGGAGAACCAGTTCCAAAACGCCATCAGAGCTACCATGCGCATAATAATACCTGTAAAAACTCAAACTCGCTCGCATGTAGCGGCGTACAAAACAGAAAAAAAAACATAAGAAATAAACATATTTTTGTGTTTTTGAATTTTTATATATTTTTTTTATTTTTTTATTAAATATTTATTTTTTTTTTATGTTTTTATAAATAAAAATGAAAATAAAACAAATAATAAAGAGAATCATAATACAAACTCTACAACTCAGGCTGTCTCCCGAGTGATGCATCCATCACGCCTATTCCTCGGTGAATGAGTCAAGGTAGAATACCTCGACTGTCTGATCAGTTATCGGCTCTCCTATGTAGTGCTTCAATCTATGGCCGTTCACCTTAAACTTCCCGCTTCGATCTTGTATCTCAATCGTGCCATACGGGAAAACCTCAGCAACCGTGAACGGTCCCGACCATCGGGATTTCAACTTTCCCGGGAATAACCTTAACCGTGAGTTATACAGTAAAACCTTATCCCCACACTTGAACAGTTTATTACCCTTCAATTTCCTGTCATGCAGTTCCTTCGTATGCTCCTTATACCGAAATGATTGTGCGTATGCGTGATCCCGGAGCTCCTCTAATTCATGTAATTGATGGAAATGATTACCCTCTTCGGCGGGTAAGTCAAGATTAACCCTTTGAAGGGCCCATGAAGCGTGGTGTTATAATTCAACAAGAAGATGACAGGCCTTCCCATGAATCATCCGAAATGGTGTGGAACCAGTCGGAGTCTTGTAGGCTGTACGGAAGGCCCACAGAGCGTCATCTAATTTGTCGGACCAATCCCGACGATTTGAACCAACCGTTTTCTCGAGAATACGTTTGATTCCCCGATTACTCACTTCCACTTGCCCACTAGTCTGTGGGTGGTAGGCGGTCGCAAGCCGATGGGTGACCCCATAACGCTTCAACGCCTTATCCATCTGCGAGTTGCAAAAGTGGGTACCTCGATCACTGATCAAGGCTTTCGGGACTCCAAAACGAGCAAATAGACTTTTCAGAAAACGGACTACCACTCGGGCATCATTGGTGGGTAGAGCTTTGGCCTCAACCCACTTAGACACGTAATCGACGGCCACGAGTATGTATTTGTTTCCACGCGAAGATGGAAACGGTCCCATGAAATCAATACCCCATATATCAAAAACCTCACAAACTTGAATGGCATTCTGGGGCATTTTGTTTCGTGAAGAAATGTTGCCGACACGCTGGCAACGATCGCATCTCTTAACGAACAGGTGAGCATCCTTAAAGATAGACGGCCAGTAAAAACCAGAATCAAAGACTTTCTTTGCCGTAGAATTCGCACCGTGGTGACCTCCGGTCGGTCCCATATGACAATGGCTCAAAATTTGCCATCCTTCCTTGACTTCCACACACCTTCTAATAAGCTGATCAGCACCAATGCGGAAAAGATATGGATCGTCCCAAAGGTAAAATTTGATGTCAGCAAAGAATTTCTTCTTTTGCTGGTAAGGCATCTTTGGGAGGTATCCGTCAGCAAGATAGTTCGCGAAATCAGCAAACCATGGAAAACCTTCCTCTTGTGCAGTGACAAACATCAGACTCTCCGTCGGAAAACGATCGTCGATCCTAACTCCTGAATCTCCTGAATCAACTCCCTCTTGTCGTGAAAGATGATCAGCCGCCACATTCTCGGCCCCCTTTTTATCACGGATCTCTATATCGAACTCTTGAAGCAACAGGATCCATCGGATAAGACGAGGCTTAGCATCCTGCTTGCTGAAAAGATATCTAATAGCGGCATGATCCGTATAAACTATCGTTTTGGACAAAACTAGATAGGACCTAAATTTGTCGAAAGCGAACACCACCGCTAAAAGCTCTTTTTCGGTGGTGGTATAGCTTTCCTGTGCGCCATTTAAGGTCCGGCTCGCATAATAGATCGGATGGAAATGTTTATCCTTCCGTTGTCCAAGAACCGCTCCGACTGCGAAGTCGCTTGCGTCACACATCAACTCGAATGGTAACGACCAGTCGGGAGCAACCATGATCGGGGCGTTAACTAGTTTGTCTTTTAAAAGATCAAACGCCTCGATACACTGCTCAGAGAAAACAAATGGAGCATCCTTCTCCAAAAGTTTGGTCATGGGTCTCGCGATTTTAGAAAAATCTTTGATGAACCGGCGGTAGAACCCAGCATGACCTAGGAAGCTACGAATTGATCTCACAGAAGTAGGCGGGGGAAGATTAGAAATGGTCTCGACCTTTGCCCGGTCAACCTCTATCCCCGCACTAGAGATTCGATGACCTAGAACAATGCCCTCGTGAACCATGAAATGACATTTTTCCCAGTTAAGGACTAGGTTGGTGTCAACGCAGCGGGACATCATCCTCTCAAGATTTGATGGACAATGATCGAAGGAACTCCCAAATACGGAAAAATCGTCCATGAACACCTCCATGGAGTCCTCGATCATATCATGGAAAATGGCCACCATACACCTCTGGAATGTGGCCGGAGCGTTACAAAGTCCGAACGGCATACGTTTGTAAGTGAAAGTGGTTTTCTCCTGGTCGTCGGGAGCTATCGGAACCTGGAAGTACCCGGAGAAACCATCTAGGAAGCAGTAGTACTGCTGACCTGCTAAACGCTCTAACATCTGATCAATGAATGGGAGAGGAAAGTGGTCTTTCCTGGTGGCATCATTCAATCGGCGATAGTCAATACAGACTCGCCATCCCGTCACAGTCCTCGTGGGAATAAGCTCGTTCCTCTCGTTGGTGACGACAGTCACGCCACCCTTTTTAGGAACCACTTGGACTGAAATCACCCAAGCACTATCAGAAATGGGGAAAATGATCCCCGCATCAAGGAGTTTAATGATCTCCTTCTTTACGACCTCTTGCATTTTCGGATTAAGCCGCCGTTGCGGCTGGACGACAGTTTTGAAATTTTCCTCCATGAGGATTTTATGAGTGCCGAACGAAGGGTTGATACCCTTGATGTCGATAATCTTCCAAGCAATAGCCTCCTTGTGCTCTCGTAGCACCCTCAACAACTTCTCCTTCTCGACCTCGGTCAACGCAGATGCAATGATAACTGGAAGCTTCCTCTCTTCATCTAAAAAAGCATACTCAAGGTGGGAAGGAAAATCCTTAAGCTCTAAGGAAAGAGGAGGACTCTCGACTGAAGGTCGGTCCATCGGATCGTCTCGTACGATCTCAGCAGACACGCCAGATTCAGGGGTATGCGACTCGGTGTCGTAATTTAAGGACTAATTGGTTACGGCAACCATTTCAATCTCCGGAATCTCCCTATCGAGAATCTGGGTGTCGGAGGCAGATCCTCCACAAATTTTGCTGAAAAACTCCCCGACATGCTCCATGATGGTATCAATGAAGTATAAGGAGTCATCAGCAGACTTGGGGTGTTTCAGTGACTGTCGAACGTCAAAGGTGACGTTCTCATCCCCAACTCTTAAGATTAATTTACCCTCGCAGACATCGATCAATGCATGTGCAGTGGCAAGGAATGGTCGGCCCAAGATGAGTGGGACACTATCGTCATCGTTCATGTCCAGGATGACAAAGTCCACCGGGAAGATGAACTTGTCGACACGAACAAGCATGTTCTCGATCACCCCTCGAGGGTATTTCACAGAACGATCAGCAAGCTGGATACTCATACGGGTAGGCCTCGGTTCGCCTAGTCCCAACTTGCGATACACGGAATACGGCATGAGATTAATACTGGCACCAAGATCTGCCAGCGCATGGACGACCGTATTATCACTCAAGATGCAGGGAATTGTGAAACTCCCAGGATCGGACATCTTTTCTGGTAACTTTCTCTGCAAGACTGCAGAGCAACCAGCACTCAGAGGAATGGAAGAGACTTCGGCTAACTTCTCTTTGTTTGAAAGAATATCCTTGAGAAACTTTGCGTATTTGGGCATTTGCGTAAGTGCCTCAATGAAAGGAATATTAAGATAAAGTTGCTTCAGAAGATAAAGAAATTTGGAGTTTTGCTCCTCGTCTCTATCCCTACGGACTCTCTCGGGAAATGGGAGTCTAGGTTTGTAGACTCTCGGTGGTGAGCTGGGTAATGGTTGGTTCTCGGCCTGTGCTGAACTTCCGGGTCTGTCCCTTTGATGCACCTCGGCCGGTGGAGACTCCAACTGAATCTCCTCGTCTACCTGCTCCTCCACATCTACCGCAAGCTTGTTAACGACTCCTCTCGTCGCCTCTTGAATCACGGGCTCACTACGTGCCCCCGCACCGCTCCTTGTCGTCACAGCCTTCGCGAATGCCTTCGGATTTTGTTCAGTGTTACTTGGAAGTGTACCTAGCGACCTTTCATTTAGACGACTTGATATCTCTCCCATCTGACGCTCAAGATTTTTAATTGAAGCTCCTTGATTTCTCATGAATGACTCGTGCTCCCGGAATTTCTCTTGAGTTTCTTTGTGACGGGAGTCCTCTCGAGTCATGAGTTGCGACAGCATCTGTGTCTGCTGTGCCATCATCTCCTCTAACGTGGGCTTCTTCTCCCCACTACTCGGTCCCTCACCGGAATCCTGGAATAGGCTCTGACGTTGCTGGAAGCCGGACTGATTTCCTTCCTCCAGTTGGAATTTTGGTTACCTCTCCACCCAGAATGTTGATTTCGGTTTGGATTATTAACGAAGTCGACTGCCTCCTCCTGGAAACCTACGGGGCATTGAACAGTATCGTGTCCCCCTCTACAGATCTCGCATAACTTACTTTTCACCTGCAAGTCCTTCAAGATCTTTGCTAACGCTTCAACTTGTGCCGCCAGTGCGGTGCTGTTGTCGACCGAATGCATGCCGCGTGATAGGGAATCGACGAGTTTGGTACTCTTAACTGGTGGTCGCTGGTATCCACTCATAGCTAAACCGTTAAACAAGGCAATGCACTCATCCGTATCCTTCGTTGTCAGTAGGTTACCTCCTGCAGCTGTGTCGAGCATACTCTGAGTTGTGTATGTCACTTCGTTGTAGAACTTCTCGACAACCGCCCAGTCTTGTAGGCCGTGGTTCGGACATAAAGCAAGTAGATTTTTGAACCTTTCCCACGCCTCGTAGAAGCTCTCGGTGTCCTCCATCTGGAAAGAATGAATTTGATTACGCAAACGAGCGGCCTTAGCCGGAGGATCGTATTTTTCAAGAAATTGGGTCTGCATGGCAGCCCAAGTAGCAATGGATCCCTGTGGAAGGGACTCAAGCCACAGACTCGCATAATCAACGAGTGAAAACGGAAAGATTCAGAGTTTTATGGCGTCTTCGGATACGCCGGCAAGATGAAACGTGTTGCAGATACGTGCAATACGAGTGAGATGAGAATGCGGGTTCTCGTGGGGCAACCCGTGAAACTGAGCAGAATGAGCAATCGTGTTCAGAACGTTAGATGGAATCTGCCAAGTCGTTTGAACTCTTATAGCTGGTGGAGCAATGCTGGATCTCGCGCCAGCATCAACCGGATGGGCCCGGTCTGCAACTGTCCTCCTCGGTGGTGGATTCGCGTCGCCCATAATCCTATCCCTTATGACGGGTTCAGAAAAAGTAGGAGAAGAGAACGTATTACCGACGGATGTAGATGAACTGGGAGACGGTTTTGTACGACGTCTCTCAAGAAGCTCTCTCTCTGGTTCGGGAAATCCTTCAACTTCTGTTGGTCCTAGAGATCGAGTACGTCGCATACAACTATTAAAATAAATAAAAGAAATATTAATTAGCTAAACTATTTTAAACTACCAAACAAAACAAATAAGAAAGACAAGTAGTAAACAAGGCAAGTCTTAACTCGAGTCGTTCTTACTACGCCTCTAACCGTGTCCTCGGCAACGGCACCAAAAACTTGATGTGCGAAAATATATATATGAATAAAACACAAGTCGCAACTAAGCTTTAAAAACCAAACAATCTATCCTAGTTCACACAAACGGCAAGTGTACCGATCGCGTATAGCACAGATGAAGAAAGTCCGGATATCGAACTCGAAGACACGTGAAAACGTTTAAAATTACGAAACTCTAACCAAGACTCACCAAAATATTTAATCGATTTATTTTAGACTTTAATTTAACTACTTAACTTAACTGAATGAAAACTTTTGACAAAACTTTGAAAACTTCGGTTTAAATTCAATGTATAAAGACGTCTACCTACGAATGAATCATGTTGATAGAAATAACAAGATAACGGATTGGAAATATTCATGACACCGGTTATAAAAGATGACACAACTAAAACTTGTTTAAGAAAGTCAAATTACCTCTCAGTCTCTCTAACAATCTCTAACTTATCTTAGTTGATTTTAAAGAATAAACCGGAAAAACATTTATTAACGTGTTCAAATGACGACTCTCCTCTCGGTCTCATCGACACACTATCCTAATGGAGACAAATACTATGTCACCAAGGATAGAGGAACAATTTAACTTAACCCAAATTAAACCAACTAATTGCACATAAACACTCAAACTTTACAAGACAAAAACCCGCTCTCGCGCGATCTTAATTCCAACAAGTAAAAGCAACGAGACAATATTACTTTTTATCACCTCTCGGTCTCAAAGAAGGTGTATTTTAACTGATTTTAGATGATTATACTACCCACTTATTTCTACGGTTGTACACCCCGCAAATAAACCCAAAACACCAAGTCAAGAGTCTAACAAGCAATCAATCAATCAAAACCAATTCAATTAACTAATGCAAGAGGATTATAAGTAATAAAAAATAAAACACAGCCATCACACACAATCTAATTTATGGGTTAGTTAAACTTTACATCAATAATTTAAGTCTTGAACATTAACAATCCATTAAACAAGTCAAAACTACTCAACAATCATCTATCCTAGGTAGAACAAACAAGTTTAGCTACTCATAGATTTTGGACAGCCATGTATACTTAAGAAAAACATCATAAACATCATCATAAACATAATTAAACTCATTCAAGATCCAAACAATATCAATCACAAGACAAACTATCAATCAATTGCAAAACAATTCAAAGCAAAAGACCAAATCAATAAAAGTAGGGTTCTTGAACAAAAAGTAAAGTTTATGGATGTTTTACTATCAAGTACGGCTGAGATCTATGATGTATAAGGTCCCTAGTAGCTGCCCAAGATCACCCCGAGCCTCCTTCTTCTTCCTCTAGCCTCCACAGCCGTCCCAGCCGTCGTTTCTTCCTTTTTTCTTCCCTGCTACAGTGGCCGCGATCGGCCAGTAGGGTTTTAGGGTTTTATTTTTTGATTTTCGGGTTTCTTGAATGATTAATGGCTGGAAACTTTATTAATTAACTTAATATAATATTATATAAGGCTTTTAAGATGTGGGCTTGGGTCGGGCCTTGACTTGTAAGTTTGAAAGTTGAACAATTAAGCCCCTAAACTCTTCCAATTTAACTCTTTTTTCACCAAACTTCATCACCTACAAGAAAACAATCATCTTTGTAATATCAAGCATAAACAAACCATAAAACTTAATAATTAAACTAAAAAGTAATTAAAACATGATAAAAATGATACGGAAAGTAAGTGTGTTTCACTACACATCAATATTTCTCGCACTTCTCGTAAAAATTTCATTTCTCGCCTAAACCAATATATATATATAAAGAGAGAGAGAGAGTAAAGTGCCAAAACAATTCCTGAGTTTTGGTCAATTATGCGATTTTCGTCAAAAAGGTTTATTTTTTAGTATTATACCTATGAGGTTTCCAACTTCTTGCCAGTTACATCCAAATTGTTATCTTTTCTAGTTTTTGCCCCACCCCGATTTATAGCCTAGGCGTGTGACCAATAGTTGGTACATGTTTTGTATATATATTAGAGTTTGCGGGTTATTTATCGGAAGTCTTTATTTTATAATAATATATTAATATATATTTTGACATATTAATTTATTTGTAAACCTTTATTTATAATAATAAAATATTTAATATATTTGGAAACCTTCACGGATAGTAAATATCCGAGTGAATAACTTATAAACCTTGTTTAATATTGTTTGCAATATTTTAATAAATAAAAACTGGGCCATCTCTACCTTGCGAGCATCTAACTCCATGATTAGCTATAATTCCTTGCTACCTGTGCTAACTTTATTTCCTGAAATGTTGGGGGGGGGGGAATACGTCATCGATATGCTGGTGAATCGTTGACTCTAAAAACATTTAATAAATCTTTCTTTGACTGACAAGATAGTTTTCTTGAACAATCTCAACAGAAACGTCTCTTATTTCTGGGATTTTTGCCACTGCCTTACACACACAATTACGGTTCTCTGGGAACAAATGTCCATTGAAGAACTTTTATTATGATCTCAAGTATGCGACCACGTAGCCTTGATTGAAAGACTAGATAAATTATGTTTGGATCCAGACACATGTGTACTCGGTCTGAGTTGCTTTTATTTCTATCTTGTAAAACTAGGGATCACGTAATCCCTTAAATCTTTTTGTTAGAGATCACGTAATCTCATGAATATTTGACTGAATTTGTTTAAGATAAACAACCCGTTTATCTAGACTGATTGAAAAAGGTTAAACGCATTCACCTGCGATTGTCTGTTTTGAATGATGTGGTGATATCGTTTGAAAACCTTTATGAATGAATGATTGATTAACCTGTAATAAAATAGGTTTTTATAAATACCCGGATCGTATCTTAATCCGGCTACAAACCTGACCTTTAGTCTGGGTTTGATAGCTTTAAACGTTGATTGATCATTTGTTTAAACAAAATATTTTAATCTAAAATCTTTTCCCTTTATTTGGCCAATCATGTGCTATGTTTCCTCTTCAAGAAGAAATGTCTATGATATGTTTCTTCTTCCAGAAGATACGTCATTTGTCTATAACCTTTGTATATAAATCTTATGTTTCTTAGGCATAAAGAAACATTATTTTGACTATAACCTCGTATGTAAACTTTTACTTTTCTTAAACAGTTCAACTATACCATTTGTATGTAAAAGCTTGGGTTTCTTAATCTTGAAGAAGCTATATTTTAGCTATAACCTTTGTATATAAAATTTTGTACTACTTAATCATAAAGAAATACTATTTTAGTTATTAACCTTTAAATTGATCTAGGTCTAGGCTATACCCCCGACTAGGGTCTCAGCCGTAATTATAATATTTTATCAGACATAACCCCTACCTTGCTTAGCTTAATAATTACTTAGAGTTTCGGCAGCTATTTCGCACTTGCGTGAATGTCGGGATCGATCAAATTTTCTTGGCACACAAATAGAGGTGACGTCCGGGGTCGCAGGGTCATGCACACACTTTAAGGCAGAATGTTGGGTTACTTTTTGGTGGCATGCACTTCGAGGATGCGTGGGGTATTTGGCACGGATTACGAGGTGATGATTGTTGGGCCGGGGCACGAAAACCGAGTTAGAGAGAGTATTTTTAGAGAGAGAAAGGTTTTGGTGTGAGTTGTGAATTGCCGTGAACCCCTCTATTTTTAGCGGATTTCGGGCTTCATCGCAATACGCGATGGACCCTTTCTTATGGTCATCGCGTATCGCTATGACTCATGTAGATCAGAGCGTGCCACGTGTCGCCACGTGGCCTGACACATCTGCCACGTGGTGGACACGCGTCATCATGTTTTTATCCTTGTCATCGCGTATCGCGATGGCCTCACGTCTTTGGCCGTAACATATCGCGACACCACTTTTCTGGGATTTGGTGAGAAGTCCATGGCGTATTGCGATGGATCCTTGGCTATGCCCATCGCGTATTGCGATGTATTAAGATATATGAATTTTCATTTTAATTCCTTTATTTTAATAACTTGTCATGTCTGGGTCGCACTCGTAACGTCTAAATATACTAACGCGGCCCTCAAGCAGCTCGCGGCGATGCGAGCGTGCGAAGTGCCAAGTGCGCCATCAAAGCGCCCAACACCCTTCGTTGTCGCCATCGCCTTCGCTATCGTCCTCGCCCAAGCCCGTGTCTGTGCGTGTCGGATGCTTCGCACCCTCCGCTAGGCTCACTGGGTGCATGTTAGGTATATATGAATATTGATATGGAAATTTTTCTCTTTATAAAGAGCTTCCAAATCTTTCCCACTTTCTATGTGGGATGAGTTTTATATTCCATATTTATACCCATGTGAAATGCTTCCATTTTCTTCCATCTTTCCATGTAGGATGGATTCTTTTCTCAATTTTCTTAATATGGGATTGAACTTTCCTATTTGTATTTTCATTTCCTTAATTTCCTTACATGAAATGTTTTTATTTCTTTTATCTAAATTCTCCATTACTTATTTTGAGAATATTTTTGATCCTTCAACTTTCCTTAGTTGTCATATTTGGATCGAAGTTTTGGGGATGTTACATCCTACCTACCTTGGAATGAATCTCGTCCTCGAGATTTGTTGTGAGTGATTTCTTGTTTTACGATTTATAATCGGGATTCTAATATAATCTGATTCTTGAGCTTAACTCGAACTGTTTAAGTAGTTGCAATTTATGATTTGTTGTTAACTCACATCTGCGGACGATGTATTCAGTTAATAGTTCAGAATGTCATAAGTAATTGTAAATTGCTAAGCACGGTGGTCAGTTGTGTTTAACTGTTTACCTTAGCTTTTGTATTCTAAACATTTACTAACGTTAACTAGATTTCTTGTTGGATTCAGTCTATCAAATTATTTTTAATTTACTCATCTTGATACCTTTCAAGATATTCATACTTGATATCCTTTACTTTATGATCTTGACGGATTCTTTTTCGTTTTATGTCCATCAATTATTTCTTTGAACTTTCAAAGTTTTGGAAAACTGTTTTTTCTTTTGAGAATACATGTTCTTATGTCATAGTTTAATTCATCATTCTCTTTATTTCATCTTTCAATTGATGATGATTATTAGATAACATAGGTTATTGTATTTCGAAAATTTTCGAAATTTAACTATCTATTTTCTTTTGAATATAAGCATTCTTGTGTAAAGACACGATCTGTATGCTAATATCTTTCTTTATACACGTTGGGGATTTTAAATACCCTGATAGGATTACAAAATTTCTCGTTTAAAACGAGATTACAATCATTTTACAAGAGCTAACTAAACTATTAGTTATTTCTAATGCCTTTGGATCTTGAACATTCATTTGGCATACTCTTGTCTTCTTCTATTCTTGATTGTCGGATGCTCCTTGTGCGTTTAACATGTTTATTTTAGCTTTTCCTTTCTTAGCACCGCTTTCACTTGCGTTGCTTGTCTTTTGCGGACATAATGAGCTGAAGTGTCCGTTTTCTCCACAACTGAAACATACAACTGTTTTCCTTTTGCAATTTTCTTCCAAATGACCTAGTTTCTTGCAGAAGGTAGATGTTACCAATGTTATTTTTTTATTGGTCTTAAACACTTTCCGTGATGCCTTCTGCCACAGCTTTGACAGATTGGTCTTGTGAATTTAAATGACCCTTCCTCCTTTTCTTTGTTTTTCTTCGTTTTCTTTTTCCTCGGTTTCTTCTTTCTTTCCTTTTCCATCCTTATCCTCCTCTTGATTTCTGATAAGACCATTCATAAGATAACCGGCTAATTTCATGGCTGAATCAGCGGTTTGAGGCAAATGAGATCTTACCATGTCTCTAATTTCCTGAGGTAAACCCCAAATATAGCGGGTTACTTTATTGGATTTGGGTGTTACCAAGTGTGGTACCAATCTACAATACTCATGAAACTTAGTATTGTATTCCTTGAGATTAGTGTTGGTGCATGATGCCAGTACTTCATGTATCTTGTGTCTGTAATCGTTACATTGTTCTTATGATTTGATGAACGTGTTAGGTTTGGTTATGTGGTTTGCGAACTTGTAATGTGGTGAAGTTAGGGACAACTTTGCCTAGGGTGTTAGGCGAAGTTGTCGTGATATTTAAACCTAACTTCGGCCTTTTTCTGTGGACTTCTTAACAGTTTGGTTTTGCAAGTAAAACGTGATACTTGTTTGGTGTTTTTGGTTCTTTACATCGTAATAACAAGTAGTCATCGTGTTTACATGTTTTGTGTTATTTACGTATTACTCGTGTAAACACTCGTATCGTATACGTAGGGGATTCTGCACCCTCGTGTTACGAGATACTCCTGTGTAGATCTGGCTTGGAACCTTCAATTGGTATAAGAGCTTTTGCTCGTGATTGTGTGGTTCGGGATTATCACACGAGTGTTAAGATTATTCCGTTAGACTTTTCGTGGAATAGTTTTATGTAAAAACATCGTTCTCTTGTCCTTTTCTCATCAATTACCTCCTAATCGCATACCCTATCACTCTTACAGCTGTCAAAATCAAAGGTTGGGCCTAACATATCATAGCAGATCGTCCAACGAAGTTGCCGTCAAGTGAAACTAGGGTTTCAGCGAAGATATATAGCTTGGCGAAGTTAAGAGTCAGCGAAGTTAAGAGTCAGCGAAGTTGAGCGACAACGAAGTTGCCCTTAACGAAGTTAGTGTGAGAGCGAAGTTATATTTACTTCGCTATCTACTGTTCAAAGAATACTTTTTGGTTTAATTTCAGATTTCGTTTCGGTTAAAGATGACTTCGATAAACATCACTGAACTGGTGAAGATGGAAGTTGAAGCGGGCTCAGTGACTAAAGCTCCAAAGTTACTTAAAGGCACTGATTTTGTTGCATGGAAAGACAGATTTGAGCAGTACGTGAAATATCAAGATGCCAAGATGTGGGTATGTTTTCAAGATGGGTATATCCCTCCAACAACCATGTTTGAAAGTAGGGAGCAACTTAAAAGGTATAATAAGATGGAAGATGATGAAAAGAAGATGTATGATGCCAAAAGTAAGGTACTGGCAGCAATAACCATGGCACTACCTCAAGAGATTCTACACACGTTTAGAAAGTACAAGTCCGCTAGAGAATTGTGGTAAGCATTAGAAAACCGCTTTGAAGGAAATGTGGGAATTCGAAACTCAAAGTCCAAATTGTTGAAAACTCAATTCTCGGTGTTAAAGTGCTTTAAGAATGAATCACTTGATGACATCATCACAAGATACTATCACTAGGTAGAACAAACAAGTTTAGCTACTCATAGATTTTGGACAGCCATGTATACTTAAGCAAAACATCATAAACATCATCATAAACATAATTAAACTCATTCAAGATCCAAACAATATCAATCACAAGACAAACTATCAATCAATTGCAAAACAATTCAAAGCAAAAGACCAAATCAATAAAAGTAGGGTTCTTGAACAAAAAGTAAAGTTTATGGATGTTTTACTATCAAGTACGGCTGAGATCTATGATGTATAAGGTCCCTAGTAGCTGCCCAAGATCACCCCGAGCCTCCTTCTTCTTCCTCTAGCCTCCACAGCCGTCCCAGCCGTCGTTTCTTCCTTTTTTCTTCCCTGCTACAGTGGCCGCGATCGGCCAGTAGGGTTTTAGGGTTTTATTTTTTGATTTTCGGGTTTCTTGAATGATTAATGGCTGGAAACTTTATTAATTAACTTAATATAATATTATATAAGGCTTTTAAGATGTGGGCTTGGGTCGGGCCTTGACTTGTAAGTTTGAAAGTTGAACAATTAAGCCCCTAAACTCTTCCAATTTAACTCTTTTTTCACCAAACTTCATCACCTACAAGAAAACAATCATCTTTGTAATATCAAGCATAAACAAACCATAAAACTTAATAATTAAACTAAAAAGTAATTAAAACATGATAAAAATGATACGGAAAGTAAGTGTGTTTCACTACACATCAATATTTCTCGCACTTCTCGTAAAAATTTCATTTCTCGCCTAAACCAATATATATATATAAAGAGAGAGAGAGAGTAAAGTGCCAAAACAATTCCTGAGTTTTGGTCAATTATGCGATTTTCGTCAAAAAGGTTTATTTTTTAGTATTATACCTATGAGGTTTCCAACTTCTTGCCAGTTACATCCAAATTGCTATCTTTTCTAGTTTTTGCCCCACCCCGATTTATAGCCTAGGCGTGTGACCAATAGTTGGTACATGTTTTGTATATATATTAGAGTTTGCGGGTTATTTATCGGAAGTCTTTATTTTATAATAATATATTAATATATATTTTGACATATTAATTTATTTGTAAACCTTTATTTATAATAATAAAATATTTAATATATTTGGAAACCTTCACGGATAGTAAATATCCGAGTGAATAACTTATAAACCTTGTTTAATATTGTTTGCAATATTTTAATAAATAAAAACTGGGCCATCTCTACCTTGCGAGCATCTAACTCCATGATTAGCTATAATTCCTTGCTACCTGTGCTAACTTTATTTCCTGAAATGTTGGGGGGGGGGGGGAATACGTCATCGATATGCTGGTGAATCGTTGACTCTAAAAACATTTAATAAATCTTTCTTTGACTGACAAGATAGTTTTCTTGAACAATCTCAACAGAAACGTCTCTTATTTCTGGGATTTTTGCCACTGCCTTACACACACAATTACGGTTCTCTGGGAACAAATGTCCATTGAAGAACTTTTATTATGATCTCAAGTATGCGACCACGTAGCCTTGATTGAAAGACTAGATAAATTATGTTTGGATCCAGACACATGTGTACTCGGTCTGAGTTGCTTTTATTTCTATCTTGTAAAACTAGGGATCACGTAATCCCTTAAATCTTTTTGTTAGAGATCACGTAATCTCATGAATATTTGACTGAATTTGTTTAAGATAAACAACCCGTTTATCTAGACTGATTGAAAAAGGTTAAACGCATTCACCTGCGATTGTCTGTTTTGAATGATGTGGTGATATCGTTTGAAAACCTTTATGAATGAATGATTGATTAACCTGTAATAAAATAGGTTTTTATAAATACCCGGATCGTATCTTAATCCGGCTACAAACCTGACCTTTAGTCTGGGTTTGATAGCTTTAAACGTTGATTGATCATTTGTTTAAACAAAATATTTTAATCTAAAATCTTTTCCCTTTATTTGGCCAATCATGTGCTATGTTTCCTCTTCAAGAAGAAATGTCTATGATATGTTTCTTCTTCCAGAAGATACGTCATTTGTCTATAACCTTTGTATATAAATCTTATGTTTCTTAGGCATAAAGAAACATTATTTTGACTATAACCTCGTATGTAAACTTTTACTTTTCTTAAACAGTTCAACTATACCATTTGTATGTAAAAGCTTGGGTTTCTTAATCTTGAAGAAGCTATATTTTAGCTATAACCTTTGTATATAAAATTTTGTACTTCTTAATCATAAAGAAATACTATTTTAGTTATTAACCTTTAAATTGATCTAGGTCTAGGCTATACCCCCGACTAGGGTCTCAGCCGTAATTATAATATTTTATCAGACATAACCCCTACCTTGCTTAGCTTAATAATTACTTAGAGTTTCGGCAGCTATTTCGCACTTGCGTGAATGTCGGGATCGATCAAATTTTCTTGGCACACAAATAGAGGTGACGTCCGGGGTCGCAGGGTCATGCACACACTTTGAGGCAGAATGTTGGGTTACTTTTTGGTGGCATGCACTTCGAGGAAGCGTGGGGTATTTGGCACGGATTACGAGGTGATGATTGTTGGGCCGGGGCACGAAAACCGAGTTAGAGAGAGTATTTTTAGAGAGAGAAAGGTTTTGGTGTGAGTTGTGAATTGCCGTGAACCCCTCTATTTTTAGCGGATTTCGGGCTTCATCGCAATACGCGATGGACCCTTTCTTATGGTCATCGCGTATCGCTATGACTCATGTAGATCAGAGCGTGCCACGTGTCGCCACGTGGCCTGACACATCTGCCACGTGGTGGACACGCGTCATCATGTTTTTATCCTTGTCATCGCGTATCGCGATGGCCTCACGTCTTTGGCCGTAACGTATCGCGACACCACTTTTCTGGGATTTGGTGAGAAGTCCATGGCGTATTGCGATGGATCCTTGGCTATGCCCATCGCGTATTGCGATGTATTAAGATATATGAATTTTCATTTTAATTCCTTTATTTTAATAACTTGTCATGTCTGGGTCGCACTCGTAACGTCTAAATATACTAACGCGGCCCTCAAGCAGCTCGCGGCGATGCGAGCGTGCGAAGTGCCAAGTGCGCCATCAAAGCGCCCAACACCCTTCGTTGTCGCCATCGCCTTCGCTATCGTCCTCGCCCAAGCCCGTGTCTGTGCGTGTCGGATGCTTCGCACCCTCCGCTAGGCTCACTGGGTGCATGTTAGGTATATAAGAATATTGATATGGAAATTTTTCTCTTTATAAAGAGCTTCCAAATCTTTCCCACTTTCTATGTGGGATGAGTTTTATATTCCATATTTATACCCATGTGAAATGCTTCCATTTTCTTCCATCTTTCCATGTAGGATGGATTCTTTTCTCAATTTTCTTAATATGGGATTGAACTTTCCTATTTGTATTTTCATTTCCTTAATTTCCTTACATGAAATGTTTTTATTTCTTTTATCTAAATTCTCCATTACTTATTTTGAGAATATTTTTGATCCTTCAACTTTCCTTAGTTGTCATATTTGGATCGAAGTTTTGGGGATGTTACATCCTACCTACCTTGGAATGAATCTCGTCCTCGAGATTTGTTGTGAGTGATTTCTTGTTTTTCGATTTATAATCGGGATTCTAATATAATCTGATTCTTGAGCTTAACTCGAACTGTTTAAGTAGTTGCAATTTATGATTTGTTGTTAACTCACATCTGCGGACGATGTATTCAGTTAATAGTTCAGAATGTCATAAGTAATTGTAAATTGCTAAGCACGGTGGTCAGTTGTGTTTAACTGTTTACCTTAGCTTTTGTATTCTAAACATTTACTAACGTTAACTAGATTTCTTGTTGGATTCAGTCTATCAAATTATTTTTAATTTACTCATCTTGATACCTTTCAAGATATTCATACTTGATATCCTTTACTTTATGATCTTGACGGATTCTTTTTCGTTTTATGTCCATCAATTATTTCTTTGAACTTTCAAAGTTTTGGAAAACTGTTTTTTCTTTTGAGAATACATGTTCTTATGTCATAGTTTAATTCATCATTCTCTTTATTTCATCTTTCAATTGATGATGATTATTAGATAACATAGGTTATTGTATTTCGAAAATTTTCAAAATTTAACTATCTATTTTCTTTTGAATATAAGCATTCTTGTGTAAAGACACGATCTGTATGCTAATATCTTTCTTTATACACGTTGGGGATTTTAAATACCCTGATAGGATTACAAAATTTCTCGTTTAAAACGAGATTACAATCATTTTACAAGAGCTAACTAAACTATTAGTTATTTCTAATGCCTTTGGATCTTGAACATTCATTTGGCATACTCTTGTCTTCTTCTATTCTTGATTGTCGGATGCTCCTTGTGCGTTTAACATGTTTATTTTAGCTTTTCCTTTCTTAGCACCGCTTTCACTTGCGTTGCTTGTCTTTTGCGGACATAATGAGCTGAAGTGTCCGTTTTCTCCACAACTGAAACATACAACTGTTTTCCTTTTGCAATTTTCTTCCAAATGACCTAGTTTCTTGCAGAAGGTAGATGTTACCAATGTTATTTTTTTATTGGTCTTAAACACTTTCCGTGATGCCTTCTGCCACAGCTTTGACAGATTGGTCTTGTGAATTTAAATGACCCTTCCTCCTTTTCTTTGTTTTTCTTCGTTTTCTTTTTCCTCGGTTTCTTCTTTCTTTCCTTTTCCATCCTTATCCTCCTCTTGATTTCTGATAAGACCATTCATAAGATAACCGGCTAATTTCATGGCTGAATCAGCGGTTTGAGGCAAATGAGATCTTACCATGTCTCTAATTTCCTGAGGTAAACCCCAAATATAGCGGGTTACTTTATTGGATTTGGGTGTTACCAAGTGTGGTACCAATCTACAATACTCATGAAACTTAGTATTGTATTCCTTGAGATTAGTGTTGGTGCATGATGCCAGTACTTCATGTATCTTGTGTCTGTAATCGTTACATTGTTCTTATGATTTGATGAACGTGTTAGGTTTGGTTATGTGGTTTGCGAACTTGTAATGTGGTGAAGTTAGGGACAACTTTTCCTAGGGTGTTAGGCGAAGTTGTCGTGATATTTAAACCTAACTTCGGCCTTTTTCTGTGGACTTCTTAACAGTTTGGTTTTGCAAGTAAAACGTGATACTTGTTTGGTGTTTTTGGTTCTTTACATCGTAATAACAAGTAGTCATCGTGTTTACATGTTTTGTGTTATTTACGTATTACTCGTGTAAACACTCGTATCGTATACGTAGGGGATTCTGCACCCTCGTGTTACGAGATACTCCTGTGTAGATCTGGCTTGGAACCTTCAATTGGTATAAGAGCTTTTGCTCGTGATTGTGTGGTTCGGGATTATCACACGAGTGTTAAGATTATTCCGTTAGACTTTTCGTGGAATAGTTTTATGTAAAAACATCGTTCTCTTGTCCTTTTCTCATCAATTACCTCCTAATCGCATACCCTATCACTCTTACAGCTGTCAAAATCAAAGGTTGGGCCTAACATATCATAGCAGATCGTCCAACGAAGTTGCCGTCAAGTGAAACTAGGGTTTCAGCGAAGACATATAGCTTGGCGAAGTTAAGAGTCAGCGAAGTTAAGAGTCAGCGAAGTTGAGCGACAACGAAGTTGCCCTTAACGAAGTTAGTGTGAGAGCGAAGTTATATTTACTTCGCTATCTACTGTTCAAAGAATACTTTTTGGTTTAATTTCAGATTTCGTTTCGGTTAAAGATGACTTCGATAAACATCACTGAACTGGTGAAGATGGAAGTTGAAGCGGGCTCAGTGACTAAAGCTCCAAAGTTACTTAAAGGCACTGATTTTGTTGCATGGAAAGACAGATTTGAGCAGTACGTGAAATATCAAGATGCCAAGATGTGGGTATGTTTTCAAGATGGGTATATCCCTCCAACAACCATGTTTGAAAGTAGGGAGCAACTTAAAAGGTATAATAAGATGGAAGATGATGAAAAGAAGATGTATGATGCCAAAAGTAAGGTACTGGCAGCAATAACCATGGCACTACCTCAAGAGATTCTACACACGTTTAGAAAGTACAAGTCCGCTAGAGAATTGTGGTAAGCATTAGAAAACCGCTTTGAAGGAAATGTGGGAATTCGAAACTCAAAGTCCAAATTGTTGAAAACTCAATTCTCGGTGTTAAAGTGCTTTAAGAATGAATCACTTGATGACATCATCACAAGATACTATCACTAGGTAGAACAAACAAGTTTAGCTACTCATAGATTTTGGACAGCCATGTATACTTAAGCAAAACATCATAAACATCATCATAAACATAATTAAACTCATTCAAGATCCAAACAATATCAATCACAAGACAAACTATCAATCAATTGCAAAACAATTCAAAGCAAAAGACCAAATCAATAAAAGTAGGGTTCTTGAACAAAAAGTAAAGTTTATGGATGTTTTACTATCAAGTACGGCTGAGATCTATGATGTATAAGGTCCCTAGTAGCTGCCCAAGATCACCCCGAGCCTCCTTCTTCTTCCTCTAGCCTCCACAGCCGTCCCAGCCGTCGTTTCTTCCTTTTTTCTTCCCTGCTACAGTGGCCGCGATCGGCCAGTAGGGTTTTAGGGTTTTATTTTTTGATTTTCGGGTTTCTTGAATGATTAATGGCTGGAAACTTTATTAATTAACTTAATATAATATTATATAAGGCTTTTAAGATGTGGGCTTGGGTCGGGCCTTGACTTGTAAGTTTGAAAGTTGAACAATTAAGCCCCTAAACTCTTCCAATTTAACTCTTTTTTCACCAAACTTCATCACCTACAAGAAAACAATCATCTTTGTAATATCAAGCATAAACAAACCATAAAACTTAATAATTAAACTAAAAAGTAATTAAAACATGATAAAAATGATACGGAAAGTAAGTGTGTTTCACTACACATCAATATTTCTCGCACTTCTCGTAAAAATTTCATTTCTCGCCTAAACCAATATATATATATAAAGAGAGAGAGAGAGTAAAGTGCCAAAACAATTCCTGAGTTTTGGTCAATTATGCGATTTTCGTCAAAAAGGTTTATTTTTTAGTATTATACCTATGAGGTTTCCAACTTCTTGCCAGTTACATCCAAATTGCTATCTTTTCTAGTTTTTGCCCCACCCCGATTTATAGCCTAGGCGTGTGACCAATAGTTGGTACATGTTTTGTATATATATTAGAGTTTGCGGGTTATTTATCGGAAGTCTTTATTTTATAATAATATATTAATATATATTTTGACATATTAATTTATTTGTAAACCTTTATTTATAATAATAAAATATTTAATATATTTGGAAACCTTCACGGATAGTAAATATCCGAGTGAATAACTTATAAACCTTGTTTAATATTGTTTGCAATATTTTAATAAATAAAAACTGGGCCATCTCTACCTTGCGAGCATCTAACTCCATGATTAGCTATAATTCTTTGCTACCTGTGCTAACTTTATTTCCTGAAATGTTGGGGGGGGGGAATACGTCATCGATATGCTGGTGAATCGTTGACTCTAAAAACATTTAATAAATCTTTCTTTGACTGACAAGATAGTTTTCTTGAACAATCTCAACAGAAACGTCTCTTATTTCTGGGATTTTTGCCACTGCCTTACACACACAATTACGGTTCTCTGGGAACAAATGTCCATTGAAGAACTTTTATTATGATCTCAAGTATGCGACCACGTAGCCTTGATTGAAAGACTAGATAAATTATGTTTGGATCCAGACACATGTGTACTCGGTCTGAGTTGCTTTTATTTCTATCTTGTAAAACTAGGGATCACGTAATCCCTTAAATCTTTTTGTTAGAGATCACGTAATCTCATGAATATTTGACTGAATTTGTTTAAGATAAACAACCCGTTTATCTAGACTGATTGAAAAAGGTTAAACGCATTCACCTGCGATTGTCTGTTTTGAATGATGTGGTGATATCGTTTGAAAACCTTTATGAATGAATGATTGATTAACCTGTAATAAAATAGGTTTTTATAAATACCCGGATCGTATCTTAATCCGGCTACAAACCTGACCTTTAGTCTGGGTTTGATAGCTTTAAACGTTGATTGATCATTTGTTTAAACAAAATATTTTAATCTAAAATCTTTTCCCTTTATTTGGCCAATCATGTGCTATGTTTCCTCTTCAAGAAGAAATGTCTATGATATGTTTCTTCTTCCAGAAGATACGTCATTTGTCTATAACCTTTGTATATAAATCTTATGTTTCTTAGGCATAAAGAAACATTATTTTGACTATAACCTCGTATGTAAACTTTTACTTTTCTTAAACAGTTCAACTATACCATTTGTATGTAAAAGCTTGGGTTTCTTAATCTTGAAGAAGCTATATTTTAGCTATAACCTTTGTATATAAAATTTTGTACTTCTTAATCATAAAGAAATACTATTTTAGTTATTAACCTTTAAATTGATCTAGGTCTAGGCTATACCCCCGACTAGGGTCTCAGCCGTAATTATAATATTTTATCAGACATAACCCCTACCTTGCTTAGCTTAATAATTACTTAGAGTTTCAGCAGCTATTTCGCACTTGCGTGAATGTCGGGATCGATCAAATTTTCTTGGCACACAAATAGAGGTGACGTCCGGGGTCGCAGGGTCATGCACACACTTTGAGGCAGAATGTTGGGTTACTTTTTGGTGGCATGCACTTCGAGGAAGCGTGGGGTATTTGGCACGGATTACGAGGTGATGATTGTTGGGCCGGGGCACGAAAACCGAGTTAGAGAGAGTATTTTTAGAGAGAGAAAGGTTTTGGTGTGAGTTGTGAATTGCCGTGAACCCCTCTATTTTTAGCGGATTTCGGGCTTCATCGCAATACGCGATGGACCCTTTCTTATGGTCATCGCGTATCGCTATGACTCATGTAGATCAGAGCGTGCCACGTGTCGCCACGTGGCCTGACACATCTGCCACGTGGTGGACACGCGTCATCATGTTTTTATCCTTGTCATCGCGTATCGCGATGGCCTCACGTCTTTGGCCGTAACGTATCGCGACACCACTTTTCTGGGATTTGGTGAGAAGTCCATGGCGTATTGCGATGGATCCTTGGCTATGCCCATCGCGTATTGCGATGTATTAAGATATATGAATTTTCATTTTAATTCCTTTATTTTAATAACTTGTCATGTCTGGGTCGCACTCGTAACGTCTAAATATACTAACGCGGCCCTCAAGCAGCTCGCGGCGATGCGAGCGTGCGAAGTGCCAAGTGCGCCATCAAAGCGCCCAACACCCTTCGTTGTCGCCATCGCCTTCGCTATCGTCCTCGCCCAAGCCCGTGTCTGTGCGTGTCGGATGCTTCGCACCCTCCGCTAGGCTCACTGGGTGCATGTTAGGTATATAAGAATATTGATATGGAAATTTTTCTCTTTATAAAGAGCTTCCAAATCTTTCCCACTTTCTATGTGGGATGAGTTTTATATTCCATATTTATACCCATGTGAAATGCTTCCATTTTCTTCCATCTTTCCATGTAGGATGGATTCTTTTCTCAATTTTCTTAATATGGGATTGAACTTTCCTATTTGTATTTTCATTTCCTTAATTTCCTTACATGAAATGTTTTTATTTCTTTTATCTAAATTCTCCATTACTTATTTTGAGAATATTTTTGATCCTTCAACTTTCCTTAGTTGTCATATTTGGATCGAAGTTTTGGGGATGTTACATCCTACCTACCTTGGAATGAATCTCGTCCTCGAGATTTGTTGTGAGTGATTTCTTGTTTTTCGATTTATAATCGGGATTCTAATATAATCTGATTCTTGAGCTTAACTCGAACTGTTTAAGTAGTTGCAATTTATGATTTGTTGTTAACTCACATCTGCGGACGATGTATTCAGTTAATAGTTCAGAATGTCATAAGTAATTGTAAATTGCTAAGCACGGTGGTCAGTTGTGTTTAACTGTTTACCTTAGCTTTTGTATTCTAAACATTTACTAACGTTAACTAGATTTCTTGTTGGATTCAGTCTATCAAATTATTTTTAATTTACTCATCTTGATACCTTTCAAGATATTCATACTTGATATCCTTTACTTTATGATCTTGACGGATTCTTTTTCGTTTTATGTCCATCAATTATTTCTTTGAACTTTCAAAGTTTTGGAAAACTGTTTTTTCTTTTGAGAATACATGTTCTTATGTCATAGTTTAATTCATCATTCTCTTTATTTCATCTTTCAATTGATGATGATTATTAGATAACATAGGTTATTGTATTTCGAAAATTTTCGAAATTTAACTATCTATTTTCTTTTGAATATAAGCATTCTTGTGTAAAGACACGATCTGTATGCTAATATCTTTCTTTATACACGTTGGGGATTTTAAATACCCTGATAGGATTACAAAATTTCTCGTTTAAAACGAGATTACAATCATTTTACAAGAGCTAACTAAACTATTAGTTATTTCTAATGCCTTTGGATCTTGAACATTCATTTGGCATACTCTTGTCTTCTTCTATTCTTGATTGTCGGATGCTCCTTGTGCGTTTAACATGTTTATTTTAGCTTTTCCTTTCTTAGCACCGCTTTCACTTGCGTTGCTTGTCTTTTGCGGACATAATGAGCTGAAGTGTCCGTTTTCTCCACAACTGAAACATACAACTGTTTTCCTTTTGCAATTTTCTTCCAAATGACCTAGTTTCTTGCAGAAGGTAGATGTTACCAATGTTATTTTTTTATTGGTCTTAAACACTTTCCGTGATGCCTTCTGCCACAGCTTTGACAGATTGGTCTTGTGAATTTAAATGACCCTTCCTCCTTTTCTTTGTTTTTCTTCGTTTTCTTTTTCCTCGGTTTCTTCTTTCTTTCCTTTTCCATCCTTATCCTCCTCTTGATTTCTGATAAGACCATTCATAAGATAACCGGCTAATTTCATGGCTGAATCAGCGGTTTGAGGCAAATGAGATCTTACCATGTCTCTAATTTCCTGAGGTAAACCCCAAATATAGCGGGTTACTTTATTGGATTTGGGTGTTACCAAGTGTGGTACCAATCTACAATACTCATGAAACTTAGTATTGTATTCCTTGAGATTAGTGTTGGTGCATGATGCCAGTACTTCATGTATCTTGTGTCTGTAATCGTTACATTGTTCTTATGATTTGATGAACGTGTTAGGTTTGGTTATGTGGTTTGCGAACTTGTAATGTGGTGAAGTTAGGGACAACTTTGCCTAGGGTGTTAGGCGAAGTTGTCATGATATTTAAACCTAACTTCGGCCTTTTTCTGTGGACTTCTTAACAGTTTGGTTTTGCAAGTAAAACGTGATACTTGTTTTGTGTTTTTGGTTCTTTACATCGTAATAACAAGTAGTCATCGTGTTTACATGTTTTGTGTTATTTACGTATTACTCGTGTAAACACTCGTATCGTATACGTAGGGGATTCTGCACCCTCGTGTTACGAGATACTCCTGTGTAGATCTGGCTTGGAACCTTCAATTGGTATAAGAGCTTTTGCTCGTGATTGTGTGGTTCGGGATTATCACACGAGTGTTAAGATTATTCCGTTAGACTTTTCGTGGAATAGTTTTATGTAAAAACATCGTTCTCTTGTCCTTTTCTCATCAATTACCTCCTAATCGCATACCCTATCACTCTTACAGCTGTCAAAATCAAAGGTTGGGCCTAACATATCATAGCAGATCGTCCAACGAAGTTGCCGTCAAGTGAAACTAGGGTTTCAGCGAAGACATATAGCTTGGCGAAGTTAAGAGTCAGCGAAGTTAAGAGTCAGCGAAGTTGAGCGACAACGAAGTTGCCCTTAACGAAGTTAGTGTGAGAGCAAAGTTATATTTACTTCGCTATCTACTGTTCAAAGAATACTTTTTGGTTTAATTTCAGATTTCGTTTCGGTTAAAGATGACTTCGATAAACATCACTGAACTGGTGAAGATGGAAGTTGAAGCGGGCTCAGTGACTAAAGCTCCAAAGTTACTTAAAGGCACTGATTTTGTTGCATGGAAAGACAGATTTGAGCAGTACGTGAAATATCAAGATGCCAAGATGTGGGTATGTTTTCAAGATGGGTATATCCCTCCAACAACCATGTTTGAAAGTAGGGAGCAACTTAAAAGGTATAATAAGATGGAAGATGATGAAAAGAAGATGTATGATGCCAAAAGTAAGGTACTGGCAGCAATAACCATGGCACTACCTCAAGAGATTCTACACACGTTTAGAAAGTACAAGTCCGCTAGAGAATTGTGGTAAGCATTAGAAAACCGCTTTGAAGGAAATGTGGGAATTCGAAACTCAAAGTCCAAATTGTTGAAAACTCAATTCTCGGTGTTAAAGTGCTTTAAGAATGAATCACTTGATGACATCATCACAAGATACTATCACTTGATGACAGAGTTGAACAACTACTCCATAGAGTACACAGAGGGTGAAATTGTAGATAATCTTCTGGATGCTCTTCCACCAAAATGAGAGGTATACACAGTTTTGATGCGAGAAGATAAAGAGTTTGAGACATTTGATTTGGAAACGGTGGTCAAGAAGTTACGTAATTATGAGCTTAATATGATAAGAAAAGAGACTCCTACTGATCAGATTCAGGATCCGGGAATGTATGGGGCAAAAGGATCTCTAATTCAAGCTCTAAATCAGAATCAGCTGCTTTTTTCTCTGGTGGTGAATCAAACTCTACTCAAGATGGTAAAGTGGTGATGAATATGGATGGAGATATATGCTTTGTAGCTGGTGGAAGTAGTTCTTTAAAAGCTCAACCCACAGTCTGTAACTCTTCCACTAGTTCTTCGAGTGCAAATTACTCAAATATACCTATGAGTGTAAAATCTGCTGAACAACAATTTGCTCTTTATGCCTCTTTCATCGTGTCCTATGAGAATTACATCAAAGGGAAGATAGTTGACCCTGCAACCATGGATGAAGACTATGATCAGATAGATACTAATGACACGGAAGAAATGGATCTGCAGTGGAAAATGGCAATGATAGTAAGAAGGGTAAAAAGATTTATGAAGAAGACTGGAAGAAAGTTTGTGGGAGAGAGACCGGGATTTGATAAGTCAAAGGTTCATTGCTACAACTATCAACAAAATGGACACTTTGCAAGAGAGTGTACAAACGAAAGAGTTGAACGGAGTCAGAACAGGACTACTAAACAGAATGGGAACGGAAATGTTACTGAAGCAAAAGCAATGGTGTCTCAACAGAATGGTGGGTATAATTGGAACATCAAAGTTGAAGAGGTGATTGAACAAGCTAATCTGGTGAATATTGTGACGGGAAGATGTGACAAGGAACCAATGGAGGATCAAGCATACATGGCATAAATGAATCACCAGCTCTCAGAGGTATGTTCGGAATCTCAGTGTGAACAATGTGAGAAATTGTCTGAACAATTGAATGTTTTAACTGATCAGTATGTTATTTTGGATAAAGAATTAATAACATTAAAATAGAAACATCACTATTCTAAAAATAAGGAAATTAGTTACTCGGTAAAAATAAAAGCTAGTGAAAAAGACATAAGAAGCCTTAAGGCCACTCTAGCTGAGAAAATACAAGTCATTGATCTAAGCTATGAAGTGGTGGAAGAAAAGACTAAACTTATAGCTGAAAAGGATAAACAGATAGCTGATTACCAAGTTAAAGTGGTGGAATTAAATAGGAAACTTGAACAATTTTAGGAATTCTTTAATGATGCTTGATCATGCCCTAAGTGTTCAACGTTCCCCTATCAATAAAGGAGGAATTGGCTACAATGAAGTTCCACCACCTATCAATAATAACTACACTTATAATCCCTGTAATCAGCCATCTGATAGTGTCGAAACCGATCAGACAATAACGGGTAAAATGAAAGTCAATGTGATACCTGTTAAAATCCAAAAAAACAATACTAACAGTAATATAAACGGATCGGTTCAGACAACTTCTCCTGTCGCAAGTCAAGGCTCAAATTCTGAAAAGTCCGTTGACTCTGTCAAGATAGATGATGACGTTGTGTTGCTCAAACGAGGGGAGAATCATGCTTTTGGTGAAAAGAAATCTTCCTTAAACCCATGTGTTCCCCCCTATGTGAGACAACCAGTCAGGAACACAGCCTCTTCTTCTGCTGCAACTCCCGAAACGGATGTTCGGATGGACACTAATTGTCCAAATATGAGTTGTTTTAGATGTACTAAGATAGGACACTTAGTCAACAACTGTCCGCTGAAAAGGAATAAATTTAAAAATATGATGCCGACTAAAACTGAGAATAAAACGAACTTTAAAACTGGTGATGGTAAGAATTCTAACGCATCCAACTTTAATCATTGGACAAATTAAAGATTTCAAAGAAACCAACCTCATTTTTTTCCAGTTAATCATAGAACGGGTAATTTTGAATCCATTAATGCTAGAAACTCAAGGAGGTCTGGATGGCCTCATAATCAGTTTTCTAGAAATCTTCCATTCAGGTCAAATAGAAACTTTCCTCATAGGAACTTTAGGCAACCAAGGAGTTGGATGTCGTTTAACAGGTTTGATCAACCCAGGACCGGAAGGTCCTGGGTCCCTTCTTTTTAATTCGTTTCTTTAACTGTACAGGAACTATCGAACAAGGCTGTGAACAACATGTGGGTTGTCGACATTGGCTGTTCCCGGCATATGATAGGTAACAAGAATATGTTACGTGATTGGAAAGCTATTCAGGGAGGAAGGGTTAGTTTTGCAGGAGAAAGTGGAGGAAAGATTACTGGAATCGGTACTGTTACTAATGGGAGAATCAAGTTGGAAAAGGTCAATTTCGTGGAAGAGTTAAAGCATAATCTTCTGACTGTATCGCAGATCTGTGACAAAGAATATACTATGAACTTTACAAATGATGAGGCACTTGTGCTTTATCCTGGTTTCAAGATTCCCGAAACCTGAGTTGTGATGAAAGCTCCAGAAGAGAAGAATACATATGTGATGGACATGAGGTCAACCGAGATGGCGACGGAAGAATCATGTCTCTTGTCAAAAGCAACAGAGTCTGAGTAGGAATTGTGGCACCAAAGGATGGGTCATATCCATCTATGAAAGATGAACTACATTGTCAAGAATGGGTTGGTACTTGGGGTTCCTTTGAAGAATTTCAACTTTGAAGATAAATGTGTGTCATGCAAGAAAGGAAAGCAGCACAAGAAATCACATCACTCCAAACTGGTTAACTCAATTGTCAAACCTTTGGATTTGCTTCACATGGATCTGTTTGGTCCCATAAATGTTAGAAACCTGGGTGGGACGTCAAATTGGTTGGTTGTGACTGATGATTACTCACGTTACTCATGGGTTTATTTTCTGAAAACTAAAGATGAAACAGTGCAGTTGGTAATTAACTTGATTACCAAAGTGCAAAATATTGTTGGGGGAAAGGTCAAGTTCATCAGAAGCGACAACGGCACAGAGTTCCAGAACTATCAAATGGAGATGTTTTGTTTGCAGAAAGGGATTGAACATCAGTTTAGCGCACCATATACTCTGCAACATAATGGAGTCGCTGAAAGGAAGAATAGAACTCTAATAGAAGGCGCCAGGACTATGCTGGCAGATGCTAAACTTCCCGTGGTGTTCTGGGCTGAGGATGTTGCCACGGCCTGCTATATCCTTAATCATATTTTAATTGTTTAAAGATTAATAAAACTTGTTATGAATTAATGCATGGTAGAAAGCCTAATCTAAAAGGTCTTGAACCTTTTGGGTCCCCATGTTCGATCTTAAAGACTAACTCAAAATTTGGTGAGAAAGCTGACGAGGGTATCCTCGTGGGTTACGTTGTTGGGTCACCCAACAGGAGAGTCTTTAATCTATCGAACAACAAGGTTGAGGTGGCCTGTAACACTGACATTACAAGTTACAAATCTCCAAAACCTAGCATGAGACCGGCAGAGGCTTTCGACTATGATAAATTATTTAAATCTTTTAACTTACCTTATTTAGATTTTGCAGACTCAGAAGAAAGGATGGCCACTCAAATGCTGCTCGATGATGATGAAACCGTTATGCAACGTCCACAGTGTGATGAACAACAACCCACCGTGTCAAGGTCTGTTGAAACTTCTACTGTCTCAAGTGATGATGACTTCTTCAATCCGTTTCACATTCAACACAATTCAGATGAAGTTTCTCTGCATCTTGGAGAAGACTTAGAAGTTGTTCCCTTTCAAACCACTAGAATCCACCGGAATCATCCCTTGGAGAACGTGATTGGTAATTTTTCCGATGGAGTACGAACCAGAAGAAGTTTGGATGAAAACACATGTGTGTATGCAAGCATTAAGGACACTGGTATCATGAATGAATGCTTGTATACCTATTTCATCAGTCAAATTAAACCAAAGAACTATCAGATGGCATTGAAGGATAGCTCGTGAGTAGAAGCCATGCAGGAAGAACTGGCTCAGTTTAACAAGATGGAAGTTTGGCAGTTAGTTGAAAAGCCACGAGATGTGAATGCTATCTGTAAGAAGTGGGTATTCAAATGCAAGAGTGATGAGAAAGGGGTAATCGTCCGTAACAAGGCAAGGTTAGTAGTCAAGGGAATTAACCAACAAGAAGGAATCGACTACAATAAAGTGTTTGCTCCCATGGCAAGACTAGAGGCAATTCGTCTTTTATTGGCCTTTGCAGCACACAAAGAGATGAAGGTGTTTCAGCTTGATGTGAAAAGTGCGTTCCTAAAAGGCAAGGTCGATGAAGTGGTATATGTCAAGCAACCTCCGGGTTTTCCTGACCCAGACTTCCCGGATCATGTGTACATGCTCAGTAAAGCTCTATATGCAACTCTGTCTGACTATTTGCTGGAAAATGGGTTTGTGAGAGGAAAGATCGACAGTACTCCTTTTGTAAAACAGAATGGGAATGATTTTCTTCTCGTCCAGGTCTATGTGGACGATATCATCTTCGCAGCCTCAAAAATTTCTCTATGTCAGGATTTTGAAGCGGTCATGAAGAAAAGGTTTGAGATGAGTGCCATGGGTGAATTAACTTTCTTTTTGGGGTTACAGGTAGATCAGAAAAGGGATGAAAAACGTTTTACGATGGAAGAAAGCACCCCGTTTGACACTCCAATCTGTGTCAACCACAAACTAGGTGCTGACTTCGAAAGTGATGAAGATGTGGATCCCACTCAATATCGAGCTATTATAGGTTCTTTGATGTATTTAACTACTTCTAGCCCTGACATTATGTTTGCAGTTTGTCTTTGTGCTCGTTTTCAGGCAAACCCAAAGGAATCGCACATGAAGGGAGTGAAGAGGATTTTGCGGTATCTTAAAGGAAAGCCTAAGTTGGGTCTCTGGTATCCAAAAGGAGGATAACTGGATCTGGTAGCATACACTGACTCTGACTATGGAGGATGCAATCAGAATAGGAAGTCAACAACTGGTGGCTGTCAAATTCTTGGAGGAAGATTGGTGTCTTGGCAGTGCAAGAAGCAGATCTCTGTAGCCAAATCCACCTGCGAAGCAGAATACATGGCAGCATCGAACTGCTGCTCCCAGGTTTTATGGATACAACAACAAATGCGAGATTATGGTCTGAATTTTACTCAAACTCCTATTTGCATTGATAATACTGCTGCTATCTCAGTAACTAACAATCCCGTTAAACATAGTAAAACAAAACATATTGACATTCGTCATCATTTTATACGGGATTGTGCTGAGAAGAAATTAATCTTGCTTAAAAAGGTTGAATAACTGGATAAATTTGCCGATCTTTTTACAAAAGCGTTTGACCGGTCCCGTTTTCAAACCCTTATTGAGCTTAATGGGATGATCAATCCCGAGTAACCGTGTTCTTTTTATTGTTAAAAAAAGAATTATGTCGATAGCTTAAGTTTGAAGAACATATTCTTGAATATCTTTGGTCCTTGCATCTACTTGTAGGCTCAAAGGATAGCCATTAACCTAATAACTGAAAGCAACTGGGGCGGTTTATGATGAGTTTTTATTCCGTCTCTGAAAATTATGTCGATTATACTTAGTCGGAGGGAAACATATTCATATGTGGTTGGTCCTGCTAATCCACTGGATTTTTTGGATAGCCATTTACCGGAAGACTTAGAAATAATCTGGGAGTCTGAATATATTTTTTTTTTGGGAAGTGATATACTTTTTCAGTCTATAGCTTCTATGAAGCTTCTAAATTGGTGTTAATATGAAAATTGATCCAACCTTTGGAAAATGATAGATAAACTGATTTTGCGTGCCTAACGGGTGAAGTTATTAGGCCTAAAAGACTTTAGGACAGTCATTGTTTAGTATGGTAGCTTTCTGTGGTGCGTAAAGTTAATGTGATACAAATTAAATCTGCTCGATTTACTGTGGAGAGTCATTTTGATTCGTTCATGTCTTAATACATATCTTTCCGAATGATAGGTAGAAAAGTAATTACCCAGTCATACACGAGCCCGTGAGTGTCTTTATCTCCGTGAATATTGTGTCTCTTACTGCAGTGATCCAGATTCGGGACTTGCGGGTTATTGTTACGGTTCCGCATATATATATATATATATATATATATGTGTCTTATTGCCTTTGTAATTCATCAAGTCAAAAACAACAAGGATAAGGCACCAACTGAGTCTTGTGAAGGCTAAGTGAAAGGATTGTAAAGTCGACTCAAATGTACATTGTTCGATCAGACACTGCGGGTCGAAGTCAAGTCGGGGTGATATGGGGAAAGTCAAATATGCTTTGAGAATAGATAGGAGGCATCACAATTCCTTAAGTGACGTCCATCAAAACTTTGAGCCTAATTGAACCTAATCCGTATCACAAAAGCAATGAAAACCATGCTAAGTTTCATACCTGCCTACAACCTATTTCTCTATGTCATAATAACGCTGAACATGAATCCTTGTGACAGCCCCTTAATCAGTATGATTCTTGTTCGGATCCTTTCTTAAACATGCAGGGTATTCAGAAAGACTGAAATTTGATCCCGTCTTTATATATTAATATTGTTTTGTATTACTTTATTTGCTTGTTTTGATTTTGTTAAAATAAAGCTTGGGTTACTCATTTTGATCTCTTTTTCTTTTCAAATTGGTTTAACACTAATTTCATTGTGCGAAGTTATCAAACAGGCGAAGTTAGTATAACTTCGCCTCTGGGTTTTATTCAAAAAGTATAAAAGGCAGACTTAGGTCAAAATTGGTCAATTTTTTTTAAAAACCCTCGGCGAACTTGTGCTCTGAATCTTCCTTCTTGTAATCTGATTTTCGTTGTCTAATAAGGTTCATTGTCCTATTTCGATTCATAATTTATACTTTGTGTTTGTTAATCAGTTCCACAATGTCTTATTATAATCAGTTTTCTTGAAAAACCCTAAAAACATAAATACTCATCGGTTTGTGATTGTTTTGGTGATATCTGGACATCCATAATCTTGGTCGCACATTCACCTACCTGTTTTCGGTCTCTGATCGTTTGTATTTTCCACTGAAAAAGATCTGATGTTTGGCTCTGTGTATGCAGCGAAGTTATCATAGAGCGAAGTTTCCTTACAAGCGAAGTTATATCTAACTTCGCTTTCTCACTAACTTCGCGACTTTAAAACTTTGGTCACAACTTCGCCAAACCACTAACTTCGCTACTTCCATGCTAAGCGAAGTTACCAACTGTGTTCAACATTTGTCTAACTTAGCTCGTTTGATTTACAGATATGGCAGCTGTAGCAGGTGCGGGTGGTACAGGTGGTGATGAAGGAGATGGTGATAAGAGACAGTTCTTTCCGGGTCACAACATGTATGTTACTTTGGATTCGGATAGTCGTGGAACTGAGGGTTTTAATGAGATCATCTCGTTTCTCATTAGTTCACGTATCTTTCATGCTATCACCGCTACTCTGCCGATATCTCTTCCAAATATTGAAGAATTTTGGCGAACAGTTGAATATGATTGTCGTGTTGAACCTCCAGTTATGCGTGCTACAATCAATCGACTAGTGGTACAATTCTCAGCTAATCAGATCAGGGAAGCTCTACAGTTCGGGGTTGAAACCACTCAGGATCCTACTGAGTATTCTGCTACTTTCAGAAATGGAGCCTTTCTTCGTATGGGATATTCGGGTCCTTTGGATGACTCACAACGTAGAAAGGGATTTCTCTTAGACCAGTGGCGTTTCTTAATGCACGTGTTGATTGTGTGCCTGTCTGGGCGCAAGGCCGGATCCGATGGCATGGGTGCGACGATGCAGTCTGCGATGACCGCATTGACTTATAAAAAGCCGTATAGTTTCAGTCAAATGGTGTTCTATGAGATCGATCGTCAGAGACGAGCAGTGGCACGGGAACGTTTCTTAATGTATCCCAGATTCTTACAGATGATTCTCAATCATGTCGCCCCCAATCTGCCACAACATCGCCCTATCTCTTATGTGGAAAGTATAAGCAAGGTCTCGCCGAACAGGTTGATCTTGAGGTTGCCTTTGGAAGGCAAGGTCTCTTTGATATGGCTACGGTTGATCCTGCTGAACTTCAAGCTTCTGTAGTTGATGTTTCTGGTGTGCATGTTTCTCTGGTTGATACATCTGCGGGTCTATTTATTGCCTTAGTGGAGGATTTTGAGGAGACGTTATCTGATTCTTCCACTGATGATGCTGTTGAAGCTCAGAGGGTTCTAGCTGCTCAAGAAAGGATACAAGGAAAAAGAAAGAAAGAAAGATTCGGATGATAGTGAATCAGATTATGAGGAGGAGATGTATGCCTTAGTTCGTATATCAAAAAAGGCTAGAGTTGGTGAAAGCTCGAGTTTTGTTCAGACAGTTATCTGGTATGACTACACTGTCCCCTTCCACAACTGATCCATTACAAGTGACATCTAGTTCTCCCTCGGTGGCTTTGTCAGCACCATCTATTGCACCCTTTACGGTACATGTGTCTACTTCAGCGATTGTTTCTTTACCACCTCCTTCTGTTACTTCATCAGAGGTGGTTGCTATGTTTGTTAAGTCTACACTGGTGGCTACTGCTAGGGTATCTGACTCTGTCTCACCTATATTTATTGCATCATCTACATCCGATATTTCAGTAAACTTGGGCATTCCACCTCCATATGCTCAGGATACTTCTCACATGTCTTTTGATTTTGACTCTACATTGTCGGATTCTGAGAGGATTGCGGCTCTTGAAAGGGTGGTTGCTGAGCAGTCAAGGGTGAATGCTATTCAAAGTTAGGCTGTCCAAAGTTTGGTGGCTGAGAATCAGCTTCAGACCGCACTTCTTGTCGATCATGGTAAGCTTTTTGATGCCATGAAAAAGTTCTTGGCATCTCAGGGGGATTTTATTTGCAGGGGTGATGAGTTGAGAACAAAGAAGAGACAAGACAGAAACGACGATCCCAATGCATCGAAAGATGCAGGTGGTGAGCTGCCAAGAACTGAACAAAATCTTGGGGCTTCCATATCTCAGGGGGAGTCTACAGCTCAATCGGGTAGTGCAGGTGGTGACCGTGGTGGTAGAGGATGAGGATGATATGGGTGATGATGTGCTGTCTATGAGTGAGATTGAGAAAATTGGCGAACAAATTGAGATCGATAGTGGTCTAGAGGAAGGTGAGATAGCTGATGGTGGTGTTGAGCATGCCATTCCTAGTGCTGGTCAAGAAAGTTTGGGTCAAGGTGATAATGTGTCGGGTGACTCTGAGTGGGAGGAACATCCAAGGTGAAAGAAGGATGTGGTCAGTGGTTTTTCAAAACAAAGAAGCCAGTGGTACCTGCAATGTTCAAGAAAATTTATAATATCAAGGGATATGTTGAGTCAAAGAAAGGTATTATATGCTGGTTATATGATGATCAGTCGAAGTTGTTTGTGGTGAAAAGATATGATGGGATTCAGTACTTTGCTAAGAGGTTGAAATCGCTCAATATGTTTCCTGAGTGTGAAGTGAAGGATTTGGCTCGGTTAAGGTTGATTAATAGAAGTGATAACGATTTTGCTAGATGGGTTGGAAAGATAGTGTGAAAGGAAGTCGTTAAGGAAAAAAGGTTTGAACTGTTAAAGCCTCAAAAAGGGAAGTTGATTGAAGATTTGAAATGGGGAATGTGGGCTGATGGCAAGCCCTGGATGGTGATGAAGTATAAGCCGATTCGATGTTTGAAAGAGATTCCAATGAAGATTATGCCTCAAGATGTGTTGAAGGATCTCAAGTGGTGGTATGTTGACTGTCAGACTGCCGAAGCAGTAATGGAAGATCAAGATGAGCAGGAGATCTTGAGAGTGTATGATCCGATGCACTTGGGTAACTTGTCTCAAGCTGATTTGTAGGTACTCAATGATAAGAAGATCTTTTACATCCCTTCTTGGAAAGACGAAGCGAAGAAATACCAAAGGGTGGTCTCAGTTTGTGCGAGACAGGGTGTTCATGCTTGAAGACGGAGAATACGTGCTTTTTGGATTACAAGACACGGCAAAGGTTTAGAGATATGAAGCTACTACCAAGGGGGAGTCTGTTGGTGCATGATGTCAGTAGTTCATGTATCTTGTGTCTATTGTGCCTGTAATCGTTACATTGTTCTTATGATTTGATGAACGTGTTAGGTTTGGTTATGTGGTTAGCGAACTTGTAATGTGGCGAAGTTAGGGACAACTTCGCATAGGGTGTTTGGCGAAGTTTTCGTGATATTTAAACCTAACTTCGGCCTTTTTCTGTGGACTTCTTAACAGTTTGGTTTTGCAAGTAAAACATGATACTTGTTTGGTGTTTTTGGTTCTTTACATCGTAATAACAAGTAGTCATCGTGCTTAAATGTTTTGTTCTATTTACGTATTACTCGTGTAAACACTCATATCGTATACGTAGGGGATTCCGCACCCTTGTGTTACGAGATACTTTTGTGTAGATCCGGCTGGGAACCTTCAATTAGTGCCTTCCACCTTATGGTTCAAAAACTTAGTTTGAATAAGATCGGTTTCATGCATAGGGCAGAACTTTTATAGAACAAGTTTATTGAATGCTTCCCATTTCAATTGGTACATAGTTTCTCTACCCTTTGACATGATTAGGGTATTCAACCATTCCAAAGCTTCGCCTTTAAAGTGTTGAGAGGAATACTGAATCTTTTGAATCTCGGTACATTGACTAATAATAACAATGGACTCTATTTCTTCAAGCCATCATAAAGTTGATATGGCACCTTTATCGCCGTAGAATTCTTTTGGTCTTTTGGCCTTGAAGTTCTTGAAACTTTAACATTATATTACTAATTGTTTCTTGAATTTACGATTGAATTTGCTCTCAGTGTTGGAGCTGTGAACACTTTCTTCATGATGAGAAGAATTTCGGTATGGATGAGTTCTAGCAGAATTATTTGAGTGCTGAATTTTACTTTTGTGTGAGCCTTCTTTTATTGCATCGATGAGAGGAGTCATTGCTTTATGAATCATTTCTTGTATTTTGAAAAGATACTGCTCAGGAATCTCCAGTGCAGGTTTTGTCATATCCTTTTTGCTTCTTTGAATCGAAGATTCGTCATTATTCTCTTGATTGTTTGGGTTTACCATTCTGTAAACAGAATAGATTTTATTATGAAAGAAATTTCTTATTTTAATGATTGAATGTTTACAATAGAAGTGTGACATTAAACAATTGATATAAGTACATAACATTAATTTGTTTGTGAAATGTTTATTTAATTCTGTCGCATTTCGAGGATATTTCTTTCTAATCTTTCTTGAGGTTGTTCGTCTCGTAATGGCACACTCTAGTTGTTTATTAATTGTTTGAGAATTTGATGTTTGGGATAATCGTATGAAATGATAATTCCCTTATATCATTTTACAAGTATCTTAATGATTATGGTTGATGAAGTTCTTGAGAGGCATTAATACTTTCTTGTTGTATATTCTAGAAATTATTAGTACATACATTGTGTACAAATAGACCACGGGAATTTCTATAATTCTCTTTCTAGGTCTATTTCATTTATTTTTTTGCCAATTATTTCATGTAGCGTTGACTTGGGGTTAGTCATCTTTTAGACTTTGACCACCTGGACCTTTCATTTATCTCCTAGCTAGTACTTTCTCACTTCCAGATGTACTTAAAGAATTATCTTGAGAGTTTGTGCGATCTTTTCTTGACATAATTCTTTTAAAAGATACATTAATAACTTCAAGGAAATTTAAATATATCTTTTATTTATGTTGTCATTACAAGATTACACAACATTTATTACAATTATATTGTTTACAACTATTAAGATTCTTATTTCTTCCATCGAACAATAAATTTCTTGATCTTGTTTTCCTTCTTAGTGTTTTCTCCTTTCTCCTTTTCTTTTCGCCTTTCCCCAGTATCCATTTCTTCCTTAAGCATTGATTCAGCTATTTTAGTGACACTGATTTCATAATGATTTGAATCATCTTCAAAGTCATACATTTCCATGTTCTGGCGTTCACCTTCAGTGTGTGTAAAATAAAGATCTTGCATTGTTGAATAGTTATAATATTCATGTCCATGAGGATTTTCTTCAGGATAAGTCATAACTTCTTTTCCTTTTGACATCATTGGTTTCTTCGATCTACTTGATCCAGTTTCATACATTTTTTGTTTTGGAATAATCTGAGCTAGTGGGATATCAGAATCAAACGAATCTGAATCTTATTCCATTGCTGTTTGGTATGAAATTTCATCACTAGATATAGGAATTGGGAGAAAAGATGTTCCCATATAGCCTTTCCCTTTACTATATCGAGGTTGAATTGATCCTTGGCTATATTGACGATCGTACATCTGTACGAGGTTATATTAGGGATAGGAGTGTGTTTTCGTATCTTATTCGTACTTGTTTACATCTTATCCATAACAATTTTAATCGTTCAATGATTATATCTTGATATCCTCACTTGGATATTATTTATTATAAATTTATTTCTGATCAAAGCCTATATATGATTAAATACCTAATTTGCTAAGATCGATGGCTCTGATACCAACCTGTTACACCCCGATATAGGGCCTATGAGTGTTACCAATAGTTGGTACCTGTTTTTGTAACACCCCAGTTAAAGCGGAATACGCCCGGGTGCGACATACAGATTGCCCAAAACGCATGTGACACTATTAAGTGGCAATAATATCATTAATTCATTGATGATTCAAATAACAAGTACTTTTCCAAATAAGAACAATTACAAGGAAATAAACAAGTCAAACACTTTATTATTGATAATATTATTTCTATGTGTTCTCTTGTTTCATCCTCTAATAAGCGACCCTGTAACATATGTATAAAGTAATGTCAACTAACTTAATAGTTGGTGAGTTCCCACAGTTTTTATATAATACATAAAAACCATACAATTCCATGAAACTCGTGAAAGCAAATAAGGTCCTTTCCAATTGGGATTGTCCACCAATGTACTCAGTTAATGAGGCCCTTTTCCACTCATAACAACAAGATCTTGAGTGCAAAGGGGGGCGTATGACCATACTATATTGAAGTAATCCATGAGCAAGTAATATTGAGCAAATAACAAGTAAGCACACAAGTCCATGTATGAATTGTAGTTTGTAAGCAAAATCATAAACCATTGGGTTTTTGTAGGATACATATGCTACCCCCAAAACAATAAAAGAGTAAAAAGGGGGGTGTGAGAAACTCACCTTTGAAATAGGTATGACAACTTGGAACCGAACGATCGAATCTCGCTAACTATAATAAAAAACACTATAATTACTAACTAAATAATGGAAATACATGTTGATCTTCATGTATCATTTTTGGTATATATACTTTTACCCTTTTAAAGTATATTAATATTAAGGTTTAACGGATTCTAACGACTTATTATTATAATATTATTTATGAGTTTTATATAATAATGTTACGGGATGTTAGTGTTATAGGTATGATTTAGTATAACATTTGAAGGTTGTTGAGTCAAAGATTTGACCAAAATGAGATATATGGACGATTGGAATCTTCTCAACCTCCTCAGAATTCGCTAAGTATGGATCCAGGCACACCTTAGACCTCTGAGCAAGCTTTTACTTAGTCGGGTCTGATATTTTGTCTATCGGGCAAGGTTATCTTCAAGAAGTCTTCTTTAGTGGATATCCGAGCAAGGTCTGCTAATTAGTGCATTACCGAGTATAGTTCACTGATATATGCATGTCCGGGCAAGGATCACTTTATCAAGCAGTTTTGTTCTTCATAGCCAAGTAAAGTTCACTTCCGAGTAAGCTTTAGGCTAACCAAGCTCAAGAAACCAAGTATTTGGAAGATCGGGCAAGGTATTCATTAATAAAGATGGTCGGAGTACGTCTAGTGTTTAATGAAGTATTACAAGTATCATCGGGCAGGATTCAACTCTAGCAAGGTAAAGTGCCTCCAAGCTTATTCCAGGCAAGGAGTTGATAGGACCATTGAAGAACAAGGTTGCTCGTAAGGGTTTGTCGGGCAAAGTCTGATAAAGCCAAGAAGATTGAAGTCTACCCGGTGAGTATTTTAGGTAAAATACTCTTCAAGTAAAGTCTACCCGGAAACTGATCCCGAGCACACTTCTATGTTACCAAGTTATGAAGGATGGCCGAGCATACTTGGAAAGACAAGATTGATGCAAAGCCTACCCGGAAGACTTGTTTCACACTTAGAATATTTCTAAATATGTAATTTGAATATGTATTATCGGATAGGGTTTCTAGAAGGAATGACAACTGTCCACAGGTGTCAGGCCTATATAAGGAATAATTAGGGCACACCTGGAAAGACACACAACACGGAAATTAACACAGAGAGGCAGACAGACACATTTATTGAGAGAGAATATTGTGTGACGGCTGTCCTAGGATTCCTACAAAAAACCCTAAGTCGATTATCCAAATTGTATGAGTAACTTTATATGAATGGAAATCTTTTTGAGTGAATCCTGTCTATATTATTTACCTTTGAATACTTATTTAGCAACCACATGTTTGTTATCGGTTCCGCCTTTAACAAACGGTAATCTTTCTAAATATAGCAACCCGTCATTAACTCTCTTGTCGACACATTTACATGTGTGAGTTATGACATGATTTAAGTAAGATCCATCTGAAAATCGGGGAGCTGACAAGTGGTATCAGAGCTTGTTGCTGCTATTTTGGAAAGATTTGTGTTGCTGATTGAAGATTTGAAGAAAGATGACGTAAGCAGACCACTGTTCCATTGATTTGTGACGTCAGAAGTTCTGTTCTTCATTTTTCTTCTAGATCTACAATCTCCCGGTGTTTTCTCTTCCTTATTTCAATTAAAGCTTTAATCTTTATATCTAAATCTTGCTCTAATCATATCAGACACATCAGATCTGAACAACCTGTTTTCAGATCTGATTATTTTTAAACTTTGCCTTTTACTAAGAAACTAATTTTAAGTCTTTGAAAATGTCTGGATATGAGGAACAAGAGGTGTCTACTAACAAGATACCAAGATTGTATGGACATGAAAACTTTACCAAGTGGAAAGTGCATTTTGAGGAAGCAGTGTGCAACAATGATGTTGATATGTGGAACTCCATCATGAATGGTCCACAAGCTGCTGCTGAAGATGGTGCAAATACAGCTGGAACTGCAGCTCTAAGAGAAAGAATGAGAAAGGTGGATGACAGGGCCTTAGCTATGATTAAGCTGGGACTGTCTTGGGAGATTTTAACCAAGGTGGCACATCACACAACTGCCAAACAAATGTATGATGCCATCCTTGAGATGTATGTGGGGAATACTGAGCTGAAGAACATAAAGAAGCAAAGATTGAAGAAACAGTTGGAAAGGTTCAAGTATAAGGAAGGAGAAAGGTTGAAATCAATACTAGAACGCTTTCTAGGTATTGTGAATGAGTTGAGGACAACTGACTATGTCATGACAGACTTTGATTTAAACACAAAGTTACTCAACTGAATGCCAAAGGAATGGTATACTGCTTGCAAGTTCATCCTGCAGAAGCATAATTTCAATGAATTGAAATTGGATGATGTAGTATGCTTTTTTCAAGCTGCAGAGCTTGAAATGATTGAGAATGAAATGATTAAGGAAGAAAGACCCTGCTTCAGTGTCTCAAATGCATTGATTGCACCAATGGGTAACCTGACTACCAAGAATCAACAGCAAATTCCCATTATTGAAGAACCAGTTGAGCGCAATGTTGATACTCCAAAATCTTTCATTGGAAGTAGCACAAGTAATCAAGGAAATCAGCAGAGGTTCAATGTACAGCTGATTGATGACACTGACTTTGCCTCTATGGCAAGTGGGAATGTTTCTCACACTGGTGGTGGACATGGTCAAAACTGTGATACACAAGCATTGTTGTCTATGTTCACTGAATCATATAATGCATTTGTTGCAAAGAATTTGATTCACACAAGTGTAGTACAAGATGATTTATAGAAAATTGATGCAGATGATTTGGAAGACATGGATTTAAAATGGCAAGCTGCCATGTTGGCTTTGAGAAGTAAAAGTCTGTATAACAGAACTGGTAGATCACTGGTTTATGGTCCTAATGACAGGATTGGATTTGACAAGTCAAAAGCAATTTGCTACAATTGTCAGCAACCTGGTCATTTTGCAAGAGAATGCAATCAACCAAGAAACTTTCAGATGAATCAATTCCAGAATCAACAACCAAGAGGTCAGCAGCAATACCAACAAAATCAGCCAAGATTCAACAATAACAATTTCAATCCCAAAAACAATTACAATCCCAACTTCAATAACTTTCAGCCTCAAATGAACAATCAACAACAAAGAATGCAACAGAATCAAGGTTTTCAAATGAACAATAATCAGAACCTTCAGGCAGTTCAAAATATTCCAAACAACACTGTTCCAGTCAACCAAAATCAACAAAGAAACCAAGGAAATGTGGCAGTAACTACACAACATGAAGGTAACTTTGATTGGAGCAATCATGAAGAAGACATTGCAGAGGATATCAAGAGAGCAAATGTGGCATTCATGGCTAGAATTGAGAAAGAAACTGCATCTTCATCTCAGGTACAATCTGCTCCTACTGTTGATTTAAATGATCTTATCAATGAATTAAAAACCAAAGTAGGCAAGCTGGAAAGTGAGTGTTTTAGGAAACAAAGTATCATCAATACATATGAGGCAAGTGAACTGATAAGTGAGGAAAGAATGAAAAGTTTAGAAGAGGACTGTATAAACAGCTACAGAGCTCAGAAAAGGTTTACAACTGAAATTGATGGGCTGAAGAAAATGGTCATAGAAGAAAAGATACTGAATACAAAGTTACAAGATGATAATGAATTTTTAAAGAACTTGATTTCCACTGGAAACATCTGTGGAATTCTAAATCAAGTTAAGGAAGAAGATAAGTACAAAGCAGTACCACCACCATTCAACAACAAGTTCATGCCAAAAGTTGATAAAGAGAAAAGAAATGCATATCTACAACAATTCAAAGATGTTTTTCAAGACAAAGAGGAACTTGTAGATTTGTACAAAAATGTTGAGGTGAGTGAAGAAGGAGAGTTTGTTGTGAAGAAAGAATTGAAAGAAGAAAAGTCAATTGGAGTACAAGTCTCTGAAGATGATCTTGAGTCAATTGACTTGATCAAGATGACTTAAGTGATTTGAGTGATCAAATTACTGAAGAAGAAATCAAAGCTGCTGAAAAAGGAAGAAAATACAAGAAACCAGAATCTGTTGATCAACTTCCTAAGTGATAAGATGAAAAGAGAACATGCATCTTTTGACATTTGTAAAAAAAAGAAGATAAGCTACAATGCAGTCAAACCACCAAGTAAGGATGTGTTGGAAAGGATAAAGCAAAACAAAACGAAGAGAATAACTGAAGAAGTTGAGTTAGAAAACTTTATCCCAGTTTATCCAGTTTTCTCTAGTCATGAAGTATTGGATGTTGGAGAAGTGGAAACTATGGAAGAGTATGAGAAGAGACAGTCAAGGTTTAGAGAGAATAGTGATGACTAGAAAATTGTCTTTGCCAAAAGCACACTTGAAAGGCAAGACATCAAGATTGAGGAATTTGTTCCTTTTTCAATTGATTTTGATGGTTTAAAGAATCAAAAGACTCTAGGAGTCAAGACACCTAAACCAAGTGAAAGGTTCAAGAAACCAAAAGAACATGAAATATTCAAAGGCAAGGTATGGTGTAAGAAGTGTGATGAATATGGTCACCACACAGACTCATGCAATGAAAGATTAAAATTTCAACCATTTCATGTCCTAGATGAAACAAAGTATGGGCAAGACTTTTTCCAGTACAAACAGAAGTATGATGTGTATCTGGGAAAAGGAAAGGTGTGTGGAGTTGAAACCATGAATAAAGAAGAGAAGAAATCTGCAAAGGAGATAAGGATTGAGAAGAAAGCTGGTGTAAAAACAAAGAAACAAGTGGCTGAATCTGCAAGAAGAAGTAAATCTCCAAAGAAGCATGAGAATGTGACCAAAAAGAACAATCAATCTTTGAGAATCAAACAAGATAGTCAATCAGTTAAATCTGATGAATCCCAAGAATCATCAAGCAGTGAGAAGACAAGAAGAAAATATGCATATCCTAGAAAGAAACCAACAGAACTCACTGGTGATGAGAAGTTTTTGCTGAAACATGGATATGAACCACAAGGTTTTCTTTGGAAACCTAAGACTGAAGCTAAAGCTGAGATAGTTGCTGATGTGAGAGACTACTCTGAAAAGAAGGATTATGTGATCAAAGAGTATGCCACTGACTCAGCTGAATTACAGACCTCAACTTCACTTGTTAAAACCCCAAAAGAGTGTGGTTATGAAATAGACAATTCAGACAACTTAGAAGTCACTCATGAAGATCCTGAACCAACAACACTCACTTCCCAAGCTGACAAAGAAACTGAAATTGATGAGTTGCAAGCTGTAGAAGCTTGCACTTCATCACTCAACTGATCAAACTTTTTCTTTTGTGCAGGAACAGTTCACTCCTCTGAATGAAATATAGTATATAGATAGTGGATGTTCTAGGCACATGACTTGTGAAAAAAGATCACTTGTTAACTATGAAGAAAAATATGAAGGACCTGTAGCATTTGGGAGTGATGAAAATGGTGGAAAGATTGTGGGGAAAGGAATCTTAACAAATGGAAAGGTTTCTTTTGATAATGTGTTTCATGTTGAAGGTCTTCAATATAATCTGCTGAGTATATCACAAATGTGTGATAAGAAATACAAAGTCAGTTTTGATGATTCCCATTGTTTCGTCCTAAAACCTGAGTTTGTCATTCCACCTGAAATGATTATGATGATGGCACCAAGAAATGGCAACTTGTATGAACTGAATATGAAAGAAGCTGTTTCAAGAGGGGGTGCATGTTTTGTTTCCAAAGCCACTGAAAATGAATCCAAATTGTGGCATAGGAAACTATGCCATGTGAACTTAAAGAACATGAATAGACTTGTCAAAGGTGAGCATGTCATAGGCTTACCTACAAGAGAGTTCAAATTGGAAGATCATTGTAATTCATGTCAAAAGGGAAAACAACACAAATCTACTCATAAACCTAAGCTCATCAATTCAATTGATCAAATACTTGAATTACTTCACATGGATCTCTTTGGTCCTGTGAGTGTGCCAGGTATAGGAAAGAAAAGATACTGTCTTGTGATCATTGATGAATATTCAAGATACACTTGGGTTTATTTCCTAAGTACCAAAGATGAGACTGCAGAGTTGATTAAGGGTTGTGTTACAATGATTGAGAACAAGTTGAATAAGAAGGTTAAAATGATGAGAAGTGATAATGGTACTGAGTTAAAGAATGGAGTTGTGCAAGAATTTTGTACAGAAAAGGGAATACTTTAACAATTCTCAGCTCCTAGAACTCCTGAACAAAATGGTGTTGCAGAAAGAAGAAATAGAACTTTAATTGAGGCTGCAAGAACCATGTTAGCATATGCTAATCTGCCTGTTACCTTTTGGGCTGAAGCAATAAACACTGCTTGCTATGTTCAGAACAGGGTGCTTGTAAACAAAAGGCATAACAAGACTCCATATGAAATATTCCACAACAGAATGCCTTATATCAAGTTTTTCAAGCCCTTTGGATGTAAATGTTTTCTTTTGAAAACTAGAGATTATTTGAACAAATTTCAAACAAAGTCTCTAGATTGTTTCTTTGTTCGATATTCTACACACTCAAAAGCTTACAGAGTATATGTGAAAGACCATTTGAGTGTCATAGAATAATCTGACATCAATTTTAATGAGAATCAATTCAATACAGTTGATGGTGCAGCATGGCTGTTTGATCATGAAAAGTTAATAAGGTCTTTTAAGATTTATCCTGAAGACTTTGATGATTCATTCTACAAGACCAGTGTAATTAAAGAGAAAAAGAAGAAACCACTGGACTTAGAAAAATTGTGGAAAAAGGTTGCTAGAAAAGAAGAGGAATATACCTTTGTGAAGAATTCCTCAAATGATATTGTTGAACAAGCTCAAGAAGATAATCAAGATGTTCAGAATGATCAAGTTCAGAATGAGGAAGACTCAAGCAACCAAGCAAGTGAAAAAGAAGCTGCATCTACTGCAAGATTTCAGCATTTATTTGAAGGCTTAAATATTGGAAACAATGGTGCATCTCCATAAGTACAACATAATGATGAAGCACCAAAATTTCATGATGCAGAGACTGATTTGATCATTGAAGAACCAGAACTCAATGAGTCAAATCTTGACACAACTGTGTCTACAGATATGATTGTTCAAACCCCTTATGTGGAAAAGAATCATCCTTCTGAAAACATCATTGGAGATTTGCATAAAAGAGTTACAAGAAGTCACTCAGGATTTGCAAACATCTGTCTTTACTCCTGTTTTCTATCCCAAATAGAGCCTAAGAATATTGCTCAAGCACTGAAAGATAATAGTTGGGTGGAAGCCATGCAGTAAGAATTGGCACAGTTCAGAGATCTACATGTGTGGGATCTTGTTGATAAGCCATTTGACAGATATGCAATTGGAACCAAATGGGTTTTTAGAAACAAAAGGGATGAGAGGGGTTTGGTGATTAAGAACAAAGCTAGACTTGTGGCACTGGGATGTCTTCAAGAGGAAGGAATAGACTTTAAGGAAGTCTTTGCTCCTGTAGCAAGACTTGAGGCTATCAGGATCTTTCTTGCATATGCTGGCTCAAAGAACATTAAGGTGTTCCAGCTTGATGTTAAGTCTGCATTCCTAAATGGAAAGATTGATGAAGAGGTGTATGTAGCTCAACCTCCAGGTTTTGAGGATCCTTTGTATCCAAACAGGGTGTATAAGTTAAACAAAGCCCTTTATGGATTGCATCAGGCTCCTAGAGCATGGTATGATGAGTTGTCAAATCATCTTCTTGAAAATGGTTTCAAAAGAAGAGCCATTGACAAGACACTCTTCTACAAAAGAAAGGGATCAGACTTACTTCTGTTACAAGTGTATGTTGATGATATAATCTTTGGTTCCACAAATGAATAAATGTGTATGGAGTTTGAAGGGGTAATGAAGTCCAAATACAGCATGAGTTCAATGGGAGAAATGAACTTCTTTCTTGGATTACAAGTTCAACAAAAGGCTGAAGGGATTTTCATTCACCAAAATAAGTATGTGCAGGACATCTTGAACAAGTTCAACTATCATGAGTACAAAACTGCCTCAACTCCAATGGATACCAAGGAAAAGATGATTGCAGATGAAAAGGGGAGCCTGTAGATGAACATGAATACAGAGCAAAAATTGGATCTTTAATGTATCTGACTGCTACCAGACCAGACTTCATGTTTGCTATGTGTGTGTGTGCAAGATTCCAATCAAGTCCAAGAGTCTCCCACATGAATGATGCTAAAAGAATATTCAGATATTTGAAGGGAAGACCAGATTTGAGAATTTGGTATCCAAAGAATAAATCATTTGATCTGATTGCCTACATAGACAGTGATTATGATGGATGCAACATGAGCAGAAAGTCAACATCAGGAGGATGTCAATTCTTGGGAGAAAGGCTAGTGTCATGGCAATGCAAGAAGCAAACAACTGTTTCAATCTCAACTCCAGAAGCAGAATATGTTGCTGCATCTGCCTGCTGTGCACAAGTTCTATGGATTCAGAACCAGATGCTGGACTATGGTTTGAATTTTCTGAACACCCCTATTCTTATCGATAATACTGCTGCATATTTTACTGTTAAGAATCCAGTTCAACATTCTAATACTAAGCACATTGAAATCAGACATCACTTCATTAGAGATTGTAGTGAAAAAGGTTTGATTGAAATGCAAAGGGTTGATACAAGTGACAATTTGGTTGACCTTTTCACCAAACCACTTGATAGAACCAGGTTCAACTTTCTTTTGAAAGCCCTGGGAATGATCAACTCTGATGAAATCTGATTAAGGATGTGTGCTTGGTTGTATACCTCTATGTGCTAACTGAATACTTTGTTTAGAGGTTTCACAAATTGAATGTTGTGTGAATATGTTTGAGTATGATAATGAATATGTTGACTGATAAGTGCTTTGACTGATTATGTGTGCAAAAAATGACATAAGTGATTTGATCAATATGTTTGCATGTTTATCAGTGAATATGTATTTGTGATGTTACGATAAGTAGTCTTGTTATGAATTATCTGCTAAAATGGTTATCTGACATCACTGACTTAAGTGGTTGAATATGTACTTTATCTGATTTTCTGATGTTATTAAAATAGGCTAGACATTGAATGTTTATACTGTCTGCTTATCTTGATGATGTTATGCTTGATTAAGATTTGATTATGTGCTGCAACAGTTTATGTCAAAATGTGTTTTATGTCAAAATTAAGTGATAAAATGAATTTTTTTCTAATGAATTTTGCATTAATACTATATTTTGAATCAAAACATGAGCATGTTGTTAATGGTGAAGAGACATGATAAGATTATTCAGTTCAAGCTTTAAAGAAGCTTAAAAGAAGGATTTTTCAATGAAAAGTCTCAGGTAGTTATCTTTGCTGAAAATTATGTCATTTGCTCAGTTGGAAGGACATACACCAATGTATGTTTGGTCCTGTATTCTGCAAAGATTAAAAGGATAGCCATTAACCAGAAAACTGAAAGCATTTGGGGCAATTGTAACTTGTTTCTTATTCCTTCACTTAAAATTATGTCAATAGCTCTAACTTTGAAAGGACATATATTCACATGTATGTTTGGTCCTGTTGACCACTTGTGGTCAAACAGAACAGCCATTTACCTGACAATTAAGAGAAATTGGGGTGACTGAATATTATTGGGAAATGATAGTACATTGACTACTTAGCCAATCATATGGATTTATTAGGCTAAAAGGGCTCTTAGTACAATCATTGACATGTATGGTTGCTTTCTCATGATATGTAAAATCTAAGGTGATATAAACTTAAAGAAAATGCTAAAATTTATGTGGAGTTACATTGCTGTCTATGCATGTTCCTAGATAAATCTTTTCAAATGATAGGCAGAAAAGTGATTATCCAGTCATACACAAGCCTGTTGGTCTTTGGTTACCCTAAATGAATCATTTTTTTAAAGCAATGACAAAGAACTGATGTGAACTACTTTAATTTCAAATGTTTATTCAACATGTTCACAAATTTGTATTGAGAAAATACAAACATGAGGGTTAATTACAGAACTACAAGGGTGGAGGCAATCATATAAGTCCTTTAAACATCCTGAATTAAAGGCCTGTAAGAACGACTTGCGTGCCATGTAATTCCAACGTTCAACCTCACATATGTTTGTAGATTTGAAAATAAATCTCTTATAAATTTTCAAAAAAAAAATTATGTTCTGTCATTAAAGTTTTTAACCAAAACCAGGGGGTCAAAGTCAAATTGGGGTGATCTGGAGAAAGCCAAATAAGCCTTGAGGATAGATAAGGAGCATCAGAACACAATAAGTGTTATCCATTAAATTTTCTGCAACTTAATTGAAACTTAATCATATCACCAAAGAGATGAAAATCATGTTAAGTCTAGACCTGCTGTTGACCTGTCTTTGTAGTCATAATAATGCTGAGAATGAAGTATTGAGAAAGCTACTTAGTCAATATGATCCCATTCCTGGGATCATTTCAGTTTACAAAATGAATTTGTTTTGAAAAGAAAAATAACTGAAATTTGATCTCTAAATGCACCATTTGCTCTTAAACTATGATCTTTAAAATAAAATTTAAGTCAAAAAGTGTTACATTTTGCCTAAAATAGGTTGAATATGTAAGTACGGGTAAGGTTTGATGTTATTAAACCTTCCCAAGCACAAACTGTTTGAATATGTATTTTCGGGTAAGGTATGATATACTCAAACCTTTCCGGGTACAAAACAGTTGAATACGTGTGTATATGTATTTTCGGGTAGGGTATGATATTCTCAAACCTTTCCGAGTACAAAACAGTTGAATATATGTTAATATGCATTTTTGGGTAAGGTTTGATGATTCATAGCCTTTCTGAGCAAGCTTTGTCATTTTTGACTAAGTTTATGATTTTCAGGCATGCTGTGAAGTGTTTACACTTTTCGGGTAAGGTACACCATTGTACAAATTTCCCGAGCAAGCTTGAAGTCTAGAGATGATTATGTGTTTTAGCTAGCATATTAACAAGAGAAAATTGTTTCGGGCAAGCTTTGCATTTTGTTTATGCTGATTGATATTCCAAGCAAACTTTGTGAACTCCTTGAGTATACCAAGTAAGCTTTGTGTGTGTGAATATGTTTTCTTTGAAATTACAAGTGTTTTCAGGAAAACTTGGTTTTCCGAATACACTTTATATTTCGGGTACACTTTTGTTCCCCTAATATACTTGGTAATTTTCAAAAGTTGATTTTCCGAGTACACTATCTGCTAGAAGTCCTTTCCGGGCACACTTTGTACTCTAGGAAGATTATTCGGGTATACTTTGTATAAGAAGGTTGTTCGGGCACACTAACATGGTGTAGGTTGCTCGGACACACTATGTTTTCAAGCATACTTGAATGAATGTGTTACTTGATTGAATATGTGTTTAGTATGATTGATTGAATATGCTTCTGATTTTGATAGGGTTTACGTTAGATTAAGGTCTTAATTTAAATTTGAGAAATTTATATGGGGATCTTAACTGATTCCTAGCAAGAATGTTTATTTGATATATTATACTTGATTAATTAGCTTGTGATTAAGTTCTCAAGAAATATGGTATGTCGGGTAAGCTTTCTTCATAATATCTTGACTTTAAATTACATAGCTTAATCAAACAAGGTCTGTGATTAAAAGGGATCGGGTAACCCTTATAAAATTAAAAGAAAATGTTATCAAAAGAGGTTTAAATATTCTCCGAGTAAGCTTTGTATAAGTGGAAATATACCGAGCAAACCTTGGAAAGGATTACTTTTCCGAGTAAGGTTTGCTAAGCTTAAAATGATAAAGTGTTTATATGCTTTAAAATTGTTTTAAAATAACAAATTGATAATGTTACTGTTTGACAGCTAATAATTCATAAAACGACAAAAAACATTTAAAACCCACTTTCAAAAGGTATATAAGAGGGAGTTAGGCAAAGTTTTCAACATTATATTTCCCTCTCTCTCTCTCTTTCCACTGCAAGTGCTTTCTCGCTAAGAAACCCAAACGACCTATCGCATTCATAAATAATCCAAACCCTGTAACACCCCGTAACCGCAGCGGAAACGTAAACAGGATGCAACAGACACCTCTGATATCAACCACATTGTTTATAAAGAAAACTGAATGCATTAATATACTTCAAATTACATTATCTTGTATTCCATTACCGTTTAGGTGATACACACATCATACAATACGATACATAATTCTATTTATTATAATGTATCCTAACATTCCGCACGCAAATCTTACACACATCAAGCACTTAGCACGTAAGCAATCACATCATCTTAGTTGTACCTGAAAAGCATGTGAGAAAACGGGTCAACTACGAATAGTTGGTGAGTTTCACAATTTGAGTAAACCATGATAAATCCATATCAAAATATAATATTATCTGGGGACACTGTTAACCCAGTACTGTACTCATTCCGGGGGCAATGTTAACCCAGAAACACGATGTAATTATGCTGAGCCCACAAGCGAAACCTCTGTCTGGGGACACTGTTAACCCAGTACAGTACTCATTCCGGGGACAATGTTAACCCAGAAACACGGCTAGGGACATCTGGGGACACTGTTAACTCAGTACTGTACCCATTCCATACGATTCCCGTACAATAAAACATTTATAATTACACGCAAATCCATGCGTTCAGTATATACTTAAACATTTCAATAGTAACATGCTTCCGCCCCGGGAAAATATTTAAAAACAGTTCAGAAAAAGGGGCTCGTGAAACTTACCTTAGCACATGCAAGCAGGTAACAACAATCATTATCAGTTAACACGTCCAATCTGTAATATGAACCCTACGATCGTTACTATACACTCATTATTAATATAACTTTAACCAAGTTAACCGGTACATCTGGGGACACTGTTAACCCAGCACTGTACCCGTTCTGGGGGCAAGGTTAACCCAGAAACACTTCTCCGGACTCAGATTGTGATATCGTTTAGAGTTCCATGGTCACAACTTACTATTAGTCGTTTTTCTCGTTTTGCGTGCCTAGCACGGTTATCCGTTTTTACGTTTCAAAAATGAGTTTGGTCACACACGACCCGAAAATAGTCGTTGACTGATAATTTAATTAAATATGTGAAATTAGAGCTCGGTTTAGAAGCCCCGATTGGCCGCGGGACCCGTTTCCGTATTTGGCGTACCGGAAACTGTTAAATCGGTTAAAAATACCCAAATCATCCGAATTATTTTCGGATGATTCATTTTTACTTGTTTAACTCAATTATATGAAAATAGTTCATTTTTAGGGTTTTTATACACCAGTCAGCTCGCTAAAGCGAACTTCACCGGTTTACGCGTTTTAACTTTAAAAGTTTGATAATTAGCACAAATAATTATCCGTTTAACCTCGGATCTTGAAATTTTGCACAAATAACATTTTGACAGTGGGGAAATTAATAGAAATATTTCCACAATTAATTTTTATATTTAAAATTTATTTATCTATTTTTAAACACCATTTAAACACTAAATATGTCGTAAATACCAAACGATCTTAGAAAAATCCCAAATTTTTCCTGGATGTCCCCTGCCATCCACATAGTCCCCAGTAATTTTTCCAGAACCAAAATCTTCTTTTACGTGCCATTTTCACTAAAACCGAGCTAGAAAACCCTAGAACTCGTTTAACCGAAAAGCCTACTTAGACTTCTCCAACGGACCTTAAATTTTGTGTGTGACTTATACATGATATAAAAAGCTTATCTGAAATTTTCCAGAATTTTTCATGATATTTAACTATTTTTCACCATTTTTGGCCAAAACCGAGCATTAAATTCACCAAATATTCATCCTTTATCCAAAAATTACCAAAAATTCACAGAACTCATATTTTCATATATAGAAAATCCCTGTAAAATTTAATGACCCAACTCTAAACACACCACAATCTGTCCAAAAACTCCAAAACCGAACATAACCGAATATACCTTTCGTTTTCCGCCACTACAAGCTACAAACTCGTCTTTCCGCCTTATCTACTACTAAACACAAAGCCTATAAACAACATACCACAATACCAAGCAAGTTACACTCACGATCAAGCCTCTTACACTATAGTTTCGGTTATGATTCAAAAACAAAGATTTAACCGTAAAAATTCGTTTTTGATTCGTTTAACTCCTTTCTTGGACCAAGATCCTTTGTATAACCCGTATACATCACTTGATCATGCAAGAATCGGTTTTCATCATTGAAACCTCATTTTCTTGCAAACTAACTCAAGAAACGAAGACGAACACGTGAATAACACGATCATTACCTTGTTTTCCTTGCTAGAACTCTCGGTTTTTGGATGAAATTGTTGAGAGAAGATGAAGATTGTTGAAATGTTTTGATGAAAAAAGAAATAAGGGCTTGGGGTAACACCCCTAAGTCCGATCGGGATTTTGAGAGGGTGGGGTGGGACCCACCTTTTCATTCTAGGCCACATGTTTGGATTCTCGTAATCCGGATAATGTTTTGGATAATCTGGTTCAGTTCGTTTTCAGTTAAATGTCTAATTCGGCTTAAAACGAGGCTAAAACGGTCGTTTTTCGGCTAAAAATAGAATTTATATAAAACCACTTTAAAAAACTTAAACCATGACTTCCATTAACTTAAAATACCATGTTATTAATAATTGTGCATCTTTTTCGGCTTGATCGATTGTCTCTTGCTCGGTTTGGTATTAAAGGTTTCGTTTAACGTACCGACGTACCATTAAATCGAAAATTCTTTTTCTGTGCCGTACTTTACTTATCCCGAAGCATTAATGCTTCGTAACATCACTAAATATCATATATCTCGTCTATAATTGAACCCTCGATTCGTTCGGGTTTCAATAACTATCGATCGATTGATCGCATATTCAATACGATGAATTATATATTCACGTACTGTAACGATTCCGACGAAACCCGGTATACCCTAACCGGTAGACAATAGTTACGTCATATTTAATGTCGGGTACATGAGTTACCATAGTAACTATACGAGAATACAGGGTTCACTGTATTAATTGTGCGTGAATAAATAAATTATCGTATTGAATATGCGATTAATCGATTGATGGTTATTGAAACCAGAACGAATCGAGGGTTCAATTATAGACGAGATATATGATATTTAGTGATTTTACGAAGCATTAATGCTTCGGGATAAGTAAAGTACGGCACAGAAAAAGAATTTCGATTTAATGGTACGACGGTACATTAAACGAAACCTTTAATACCAAACCGAGCAAGAGACAATCGATCAAGCCGAAAAAGATGCGCGATAATTAATAATATGATGTTTTGAGTTAATAAATGTCATGGTTTAAGTTTTTAAAGTTTTTAAATCGGTTTTATATAAATTTCATTTTTAAGCCGAAAAAACGACCATTTTAGCCTCGTTTTAAGCCGAATTAAACGTTTAACCGAAAAACGAACTGAACCAGATTATCCAAAACATTATCCAGATTTCAAAAATCGGAATATGTGGCTAGAAATGAAGAGGTGGGTCCCACCCCACCCCTCCCTTTAGTCCGATCGGACTACTTGTCCACAAAACACTTCATTTTCTTTTTTTACAAACACAATCCAACAAACCTTCAATTCTCTCAAGATCTTGAATCAAAAACCGACAATTCTAGCAAGAAAAACCGAGGTAAAATCGTGTTATTTACGTGTTCATATTCGTTTCTTGAGTTTATTTGCAAGAAAATGAGGTTTCAAAGATGAAAACCGATTCTTGCATGATCAAGTGATGTATACGGGTTATACAAGGGATCTTGGTCCAAGAAAGGGGTTAAACGAACCAAGAACGAATTTTTACGGTTTAAATCTTTGTTTTTGTATCATAACCGTAACCATGAAAGAAATGGCTTGATCGTGAGTGTGACTTGCTTGGTATTGTGGTATGTTGTTTGTAGGCTCTGTGTTTAGTGGTAGATAAGGCGGAAAGACGAGTTTGTAGCTTGTAGTGGCGGAAAACGAAAGGTATATTCGGTTTATGTTCGGTGTATGTGTTTTGGGACAGATTGTTGATGGTTTAGAGTTAGGTCATGAAATTTTACAGGGATGTTCTACACATGAAAATAAGAGTTCTGTGAATTTTTGGTAATTTTTGGACAAAGGATGAATATTTGGTGAATTTAATGCTCGGTTTTGGCCAAAAATGGTGAAAAATAGTTAAATATCATGAAAAATTCTGTAAAATTGCAGATAAGCTTTTAATATGATGTATAAGTCACACACAAAATTTTAGGTCAGTTGAAGAAGTCTAAGTAGGCTTTTCGGTTAAACGAGTTCTAGGGTTTTCTAGCTCGGTTTTAGTGAAAATGGCATGTAAAAGAAGATTTTGGTTCTGGAAAATTACAGGGGATTATGTGGATGGCAAGGGACATCCACGAAAAATTTGGGATTTTTCTAAGGTCGTTTGGTATTTACGACATATTTAGTGTTTAAATGGTGTTTAAAAATAGATAAATAAATTTTAAATATTAAATTTAATTCTGGAAATATTGCTATAAATTTCCCCACTGTCAAAATGTTATTTGTGCAAAATTTCAAGATCCGAGGTTAAACGGATAATTAATTGTGCTAATTTTCAAACTTTTAAGGTTAAAACGCGTAAACCGGTGGAGTTCGCTTAAGCGAGCTGACTGGTGTATAAAAACCCTAAAAATGAACTATTTTCATATAATTGAGTTAAACAAGTAAAAATGAATCATCCGAAAATAATTCGGATGATTTGGGTATTTTTAACCGATTTAACAGTTTCCGGTACGCCAAATACGGAAACGGGTCCCGCGGCCAATCGGGGCGTCTAAACCGAGCTCTAATTTCACCACTTTAATTAAATGATCAGTCAACGACTATTTTCGGGTCGTGTGTGACCAAACTCATTTTTGGAACGTAAAAACGAATAACCGTGCTAGGCACGCAAAACGAGAAAAACAACTAATAGTAATTATGACCATGGAACTCTAAACGATATCACAATCTGAGTCCGGAGAAGTGTTTATGGGTTAACCTTGCCCCCAGAACGGGTACAGTGATGGGTTAACAGTGTCCCCAGATGTACCGGTTAACTTGGTTAAAGTTATATTAATAATGAGTGTATAGTAACGATCGTAGGGATCATATTACAGATTGGACGTGTTAACTGATAATGATTGTTGTTACCTGCTTGCATGTGCTAAGGTGAGTTTCACGAGCCCCTTTTTCTGAATTGTTTTAAATGTTTTCCCGGGGCGGAAGCATGTTACTACTGAAATATTTAAGTACATACTGAACGCATGGATTTGCGTGGATTTTACTGAACGCGTGGATTTGCGTGGATTTATATATATTGTTTATTGTACGGGAATCGTACGGAAATGTACTAAGATGGTAATTGCCTGAGTTGTTAATATTGTAAGGTCCCGCAACAGTGTTCTGGGTTAACAGTGTCCCCAGATGTCATTGGAAGTGTTCTGGGTTAACAGTGTCCCCAGAGGTTATTGGAAGTGTTCTGGGTTAACAGTGTCCCCAGAGGTTATTGAAAGTGTTCTGGGTTAACAGTGTCCCCAGAGGTTATTGGAAGTGTTCTGGGTTAACAGAGGTTTCACTTGTGGGCTCAGCATTATTACATCGATAATATTATATTTTGATAATGATATATCATGGTTTACTAAAATTGTGAAACTCACCAACTATTCGTAGTTGACCCGTTTTCTCACATGCTTTTCAGGTACAATTTAGATGAAGTGATTGCTTACGTGCTAAGTGCTTGATGTGTGTAAGATTTGTGTGCGGGTTGTTAGGATACATTATAACAGATAGAATTGTGAATCGTATTGTATGATGTGTGTATCACCTAGACGGTAATGAAAGATGAGATAATGTAATTTTGAAGTATATTAATGCATTCAGTTTTCTTTATAAACAATGTGGTTGATATCAGAGGTGTCTGTCGCATCCCGTTTACGTTTCCGCTGCGGTTGCGGGGTGTTACACGTACAATCAATACATTGAACCCTGTATTCTCGTATAATTACTATGGTAATTCATGTACCCGACATTAAATATGACGTAACTATTGTCTACCGGTTAGGGTATACCGGGTTTCGTCGGAATCGTTACATTCTCCCCCCGTTAAGAAATTTCGTCCTCGAAATTTTACACGCCCACTGTCCCCTTCCGAGAGAAAGGTGGGGGTTTTCCCTTCAGAATTCACCCTCGCGTTACCAGGTATAATCTGGTCCTCGCTGTGAATTTCACTTATTCTTAATCAATAAAGCTTGGTGTGTCCAAACTGTTTAGTTTTCCCGTGTACTATCTCTACGGAATTATTTATGATATCAAGCATGTTTTCTATGAGTACCTCCATTACTAGTACTTTCGTTGCCTCATCGCTTAGGCACTTTTCAATCCGTATACATGGCAAAACATTATGTATAGTACATAGCCCCTGGAGTACTTTAATCGATAAACTAAATGACCAATCATGGAGATAGTCTCATGAGGTCCAATATATTAAGGAGCTATTTTCGGTTTTGCCAAACCTCATATCACCTCTCTAAGGTGATGCCTTAAAAATACCTTGTCACCTCTTTCCAGCGACAATGGTTTCCTTTGAATGTTGGCATAAATCCTTTGCCAATCTCGCGCTGCTTTCAACATATCTTAATTATTATAAATCCTATTGGTTGTTTCTCGAATCAATTCAAATCTTATGGCTTAATCGACGCCCATTTTCAATTTAACAAATTGGTGATAACTACTTCACCCATAGAAAGCTTCAAGCTCTCGATGCTTCCTTCCCCTCCTTCCAATAATGGAAGTAGGATGACTATTTCGATCTGAGATCATTGAAAATGGTACTCCACGACGAGATACCATTTCATCATCATGAATTTGGGCGAGAATTCATTGTGGTAATCGTCATAGATTGGGATGAAATGCGAGGATTGGTTAATCGATCCGCGATTACCCAATTTACCTCATGCCTTTGATATATCATGGGAATTTGCGTCCCGAAATCCATTGTAATTTATTCCCACTATCATTGGCGAATTTTCTGTCGTTGTGGCGTTCCCCAGGGTTTTCGGTGTGCAACCTTATCTCTCGCATAACTCAAATATCCTCCAACATACGTATCCATATCTTTCTCCAACTCAGCCATTAATAAGATCCTTTCAGATATTCGCATCATCAATAGTCTAATCCGACCCCGGATGTATGGAATATTTCGATCTATGCGCTTCGTCCATGATTAAATCACGAAGGTCATGGAGGGTCGGGATCCAAGCCCGATTTTTGAAGTAGAGAATTTCGTCCACGCGCTGTTCGAAATTCTTCTCATTGTCGTAAAGTCCCTCCTTTTCCAATTGTTCCTCTTTCAACGTCTCACGTTGAGCGACTCGAATCAGGTCCGAAAGGTTCGACTGGACTATCATCCCTGGCGCTTTCACTCGCAATGGCTTAACCCGATCTTTCCTACTCAAGGCATCGGCTACGACGTTAGCCTTGCCGGGGTGATAACGGATGTCACAGTCATAATCGCTTAACAACTCGACCCATCTTCGTTGCCTCGTATTCAGTTCTTTCTGATCGAATATGTGCTGCAAACTTTTATGAACGGTGAAGATGGTGCACTTCGTACCCTAGAGATAATGTCTCCAGATTTTAAGTGCGAAGATAACCGCTCCCAGTTCTAAGTCGTGAGTAGTGTAATTTTTTTCTCGTGTACTTTTAACTGTCGGGAAGCATAGGCTATAACCTTATTATACTGCGTCAACACGCATCCTAACCCTTTACGCGATGCGTCACAATACGCGACAAAACCATCGTCTCCATCGGGGAGACTTAAAATCGGCGCTTGGCACAATTTTAATGGTTTCTATCTTATTTGGATCTTTGTGAAATCCTTGTTGCTTTACAACATGACCAAGGGATTATACCTTCTTTATTCAAAATCACATTTCGAAAACTTCGCGTATAGCTCCTCTTGCTTTAACACTTCCACAATTTTCCTTAACCGTCGTTCGTGCTCTTTTTTACGTTGCGAATATATCAAAATATCATCAATGAATGTTATGACAAATTTGTCTAGATAAAGTTTACAGACTTGGTTCATGAGTTCCATGAATGCTGTCGGCGCATTTGTTAGCCCGAAAGGCATAACTAAGAATTCATAATGGCCGTAGTGAGTCCGAAACGCTGTTGTTGCAACGTCCTCCTCTTGGATTTTTCATTTGGTGATAACTATATCTAAGACCAATTTTCTAAAAATAAATCGCCCTTTGCAGTTGGTTAAACAGATCATTTACTTCGAAGAAGTGAATACCTATTCTTGATCGTCACTTTATTCAATTCTCCCTAATCAATACATATCCTAACACTTCCATCCTTCATTTCCCAAATAACACTGGTGCACCCCATGGTGACTAACTAGATCGTATGAATCCTTTATCCAACAATTCTTGTAACTGATTGGATAATTCTTGCATCTCGGACGGTGCAAGTCGGTAGGGTGCTTTAGCAACAGGACCAGCTTGAGACATTAAACCGACTCTGAATTCGACCTGTCGGGTTGGCGGTAATCCAGGAAGTTCTTCTGGGAAAACTTGTGGAAATTCGCATACCATCGGGATATCTTCTATATGTTTTCTTTTAAATACTTTGGCAATCGCGTTTGTTAAATACACCACGTCTTCTTATCGTAAATATTATAACATCTCAAGATGAGATTAGAGTGGTAACATAATACCGTACACTTTTCTCTGTATCTAATCGTTTCATCGTCCGAAGGAGAGCTTCTAATCATCTTCTTTTCATATTTGATTTCAGCTTCATGTTGAGTTAGCCAATCCATGTTAACTATTTCGTCAAAACTTCTTAACTTTACTGGTCGTAGGTCAATAAGGAAATGTTAATCGTTCAGAATAATAGGACATTTCCGAACAATTTAATTAACCATTAGGGATTTACCGTTAGTGATTCTACAGTATAGGGTTCTATAGTTTCACTAATCGGTATCTTTCCAAATGATAGGATGTTAGCAGGAACTAACTTCTATCGACGACCGTAAAAATGTCACTGAAGTCTATTGATTTAAAACTACAACATACTTAATACCACCTTTGGATCATGATGTGCTTTATTCGAATTACTCACAAAAGCTCAGCTCCTTACTTGATCAGAGGTTGATGCTTGTCATGAGGCTCGTCTTCCAACTACACCTTGGTTCAACTTTGGGCAATTTCTCTTGAAACGTTCTGTACTGCCACATTCATAGCAAGTACAACTGTTTGGCATAATTCAATTTCTTTGGATGGATTGTTATTGAAGCTGTTGGGTTCAGAGTGGTTGTACACGAATGGGTTGGGGTTGCCGGTTCACATGGCTTCAATTGGTTCTACAATTGGGGCATTACGTCCATCTTTACCATACCTGTGGCCTACTATCACTCGACATTCTTCTTTCTGCCGATAACTATATTTTCCACATTTAGGGAAGGACCCTTCATGCGGTTCATGTTTTCACACCAGAACTAGTCTTAGTATAATTCTGGGTTGTAGGGCATACCTACTTATTCACAAGTCTATTTTGCACTATACCTTTATCATTTCTCTTCTTTAACACTCGACGTCTCACCTAACGTCCTTCCATTCCGCTTCCCATAAAGTCAAATATATCAATGCTGGCATGTGACACAACCCTTCCAAAGGTTGTATATTTTACAAGGTTGACTATACTCCTTATCGATGGAGTTAGTCCCAAATATAGCGCTCACTTCGCTTAGTTTCAGGAGTAATTAGCCATGTTACCAGACATGACAATTCCTTCAAACGATTAGCGTGTTCTAAGTGATCAGCACACAACATTTCTATCTTTCATAGCTCAGTTTCCAATCTCTGAGTTTAATTACTCGAATAAAAGTGCTCTAGCACAAGAATTTTAAATTCTGTCCATATCATCTGAACAAAAATTTTCTAACTATAATTTTGTACCATCGTGTTCCATCACGATACAACATAATCTACCAACATATCTGTAGCATATTTCACTACACAATGTTCTAGACTCTTACCAATATCCTTAACCATTACGATCTTTTCTATCCACTCGCTAGTCTATTCCTCCCTTTACCATCAGTAAACTATTAATAATCCCCTTAACACAACCGATAAACATATCCTTCATACCGGATCTAATTCATTACGACTACTATTCATGTTTAGTTTATAACTAATACTTGTAGTCATAATAGTATTCGGTGGGACATTATCACTCTTAGTAATACCACTAAGAATTGTAATATTCATATTCATGTGATCGCTCGATCTATAATTCTGCGATCACATTTGCATCAACACTAACAGTGATCTGTGATACGACATCCGGTATCATCATCTGCTTTCTTTGAGCAATCAACTGACTCATATCAATCTCCATCGTTGGAGTTATTCTTTTTATGTCATTCTGCCGTACTCATCCCGTACGCAGTAATCAATACTAATCTCACCGTATAACTCGTTACCAGCTCAATCATATCAACAGGTATACATACACACCAAATATTATCATACATATTACACATAACAGTATCTAGTATATATGTCCCACAAATATAGTAACATATGGACTTAACCTGACGTCGGTTAACGTTTAAATATGTTTCATAACCCTTGTCACCAACTGACATATAGATCTTTCTCAACAAAGATTAATGTTTATTATGCTTGGTTTCACTATCCTTTTGCATGTCAGCATAACCGATACATGCTCACCGTGAGCACCAAACGATTACGTACCACGGAGTTATAATATCCGTGTCTATTTGCATATCCGGCATACACGGTATACCACCTACGAACGAACAACCAACTATGCTATAATGATTCCAACACCTCTTTGTGTATGGGTAATCATTCTATTCGAGTATACATGGGTATAGGCATCTAACGGATGTAAGGTTAACATAGGGAGTTGCAAGGTTCAAGGTAATCGCGCAACATGGGTTGCCTTCAAATATTATCAATTACTATTATGGGAAACTCTATCGCTTGCTCAGTCAATGTCCTCCGGCGTTCTAGGTTCGCTAAAATCGGTAATTCTCGATCTGGAGGTGGTATGTCTCATATGTTTTAGAGTGAGAAATACATATATATATTTCTATATATTATTTTTATCTGCTCATTTATTATCAAAAATTTTTTTTTTAACGGAATAAGAATAGGTTCACGTACAGGTCCGTCCGTACGTGAGGGTCGTCGGTTCGGGTGAACATATGGGGTTATTAGGATATACGGTACCGGTGTTGGTAGGGTAAGGGATTTATCAATTTTGGTTGGGAGTGACGGTTACTAGATATTTCTGGTTAATGTCAAACGGAAGATCTAACTTGGTACTATCATAACTATGGCCCGATAAGTCAGACTTATCATCAACCGATGCTCTAGAAATTTTCAGCATCCTCAGTACTTTTATTATTTCATCCCCCGGTTCCCAATCCGGGTCCTATTTCTCAATACATGTCCCCACAAGATATGTACATATATATATATATACACATTAGCACGTATAAATAATATTATATACTTTACACATATGTTGCCATTTTTACCTATTAATGTACCCCGTGACTTCCCCTGAATTCCCTCGTACGGACAAGTCTGTTATTATGTTCCGGACCATAATAACTCACTTGTCCATCCAAGTTCATCCAGACCTCGTCACCATAAGTTATTAGTTGATATTCAGATCCTATAATACTTGAGCTACTGGTTATATTTTAGGTATCTTTTAAAGACATCCTAAATCTTTATAACCAATGGCTCTGATACCAACTTCTGTAACACCCCGTAACCTCAGCGGAAACGTAAACGGGATGCAACAGACACCTCTGATATCAACCACATTGTTTATAAAGAAAACTGAATGCATTAATATACTTCAAATTACATTATCTTGTATTCCATTACCGTCTAGGTGATACACACATCATACAATACGATACATAATTCTATTTATTATAATGTATCCTAACATTCCGCACGCAAATCTTACACACATCAAGCACTTAGCACGTAAGCAATCACATCATCTTAGTTATACCTGAAAAGCATGTGAGAAAACGGGTCAACTACGAATAGTTGGTGAGTTTCACAATTTGAGTAAACCATGATAAATCCATATCAAAATATAATATTATCTGGGGACACTGTTAATCCAGTACTGTACTCATTCCGGGGGCAATGTTAACCCAGAAACACGATGTAATTATGCTGAGCCCACAAGCGAAACCTCTGTCTGGAGACACTGTTAACCCAGTACAGTACTCATTCCGGGGACAATGTTAACCCAGAAACACGTCTAGGGACATCTGGGGACACTGTTAACCCATTACTGTACCCATTCCATACGATTCCCGTACAATAAAACATTTATAATTACACGCAAATCCATGCGTTCAGTATGTACTTAAACATTTCAATAGTAACATGCTTCCGCCCCGAGAAAATATTTAAAAACAGTTCAGAAAAAGGGGCTCGTGAAACTCACCTTAGCACATGCAAGCAGGTAACAACAATCATTATCAGTTAACACGTCCAATCTGTAATATGAACCCTACGATCGTTACTATACACTCATTATTAATATAACTTTAACCAAGTTAACCGGTACATCTGGGGACACTGTTAACCCAGCACTGTACCCGTTCTGGGGGCAAGGTTAACCCAGAAACACTTCTCCGGACTCAGATTGTGATATCGTTTAGAGTTCCATGGTCACAACTTACTATTAGTCGTTTTTCTCGTTTTGCGTGCCTAGCACGGTTATCCGTTTTTACGTTTCAAAAATGAGTTTGGTCACACACGACCCGAGAGTAGTGGTTGACTGATAATTTAATTAAAGATGTGAAATTAGAGCTCGGTTTAGACGCCCCGATTGGCCGCGGGACCCGTTTCCGTATTTGGCGTACCGGAAACTGTTAAATCGGTTAAAAATACCCAAATCATCCGAATTATTTTCGGATGATTCATTTTTACTTGTTTAACTCAATTATATGAAAATAGTTCATTTTTAGGGTTTTTATACACCAGTCAGCTCGCTTAAGCGAACTTCACCGGTTTACGCGTTTTAACTTTAAAAGTTTGATAATTAGCACAAATAATTATCCGTTTAACCTCGGATCTTGAAATTTTGCACAAATAACATTTTGACAGTGGGGAAATTAATAGAAATATTTCCACAATTAATTTTTATATTTAAAATTTATTTATCTATTTTTAAACACCATTTAAACACTAAATATGTCGTAAATACCAAACGATCTTAGAAAAATCCCAAATTTTTCCTGGATGTCCCCTGCCATCCACATAGTCCCCAGTAATTTTTCCAGAACCAAAATCTTCTTTTACGTGCCATTTTCACTAAAACCGAGCTAGAAAACCCTAGAACTCGTTTAACCGAAAAGCCTACTTAGACTTCTCCAACGGACCTTAAATTTTGTGTGTGACTTATACATGATATAAAAAGCTTATCTGAAATTTTCCAGAATTTTTCATGATATTTAACTATTTTTCACCATTTTTGGCCAAAACCGAGCATTAAATTCACCAAATATTCATCCTTTATCCAAAAATTACCAAAAATTCACAGAACTCATATTTTCATATATAGAAAATCCCTGTAAAATTTAATGACCCAACTCTAAACACACCACAATCTGTCCAAAAACTCCAAAACCGAACATAACCGAATATACCTTTCGTTTTCCGCCACTACAAGCTACAAACTCGTCTTTCCGCCTTATCTACCACTAAACACAAAGCCTACAAACAACATACCACAATACCAAGCAAGTTACACTCACGATCAAGCCTTTTACACTATAGTTTCGGTTATGATTCAAAAACAAAGATTTAACCGTAAAAATTCGTTTTTGATTCGTTTAACTCCTTTCTTGGACCAAGATCCTTTGTATAACCCGTATACATCACTTGATCATGCAAGAATCGGTTTTCATCATTGAAACCTCATTTTCTTGCAAACTAACTCAAGAAACGAAGACGAACACGTGAATAACTCGATCATTACCTTGTTTTCCTTGCTAGAACTCTCGGTTTTTGGATGAAATTGTTGAGAGAAGATGAAGATTGTTGAAATGTTTTGATGAAAAAAGAAATAAGGGCTTGGGGTAACACCCCTAAGTCCGATCGGGATTTTGAGAGGGTGGGGTGGGACCCACCTTTTCATTCTAGGCCACATGTTTGAATTCTCGTAATCCGGATAATGTTTTGGATAATCTGGTTCAGTTCGTTTTTCGGTTAAATGTCTAATTCGGCTTAAAACGAGGCTAAAACGGTCGTTTTTCGGCTAAAAATGAAATTTATATAAAACCACTTTAAAAAACTTAAACCATGACTTCCATTAACTTAAAATACCATGTTATTAATAATTGTGCATCTTTTTCGGCTTGATCGATTGTCTCTTGCTCGGTTTGGTATTAAAGGTTTCGTTTAACGTACCGACGTACCATTAAATCGAAAATTCTTTTTCTGTGCCGTACTTTACTTATCCCGAAGCATTAATGCTTCGTAACATCACTAAATATCATATATCTCGTCTATAATTGAACCCTCGATTCGTTCGGGTTTCAATAACTATCGATCGATTGATCGCATATTCAATACGATGAATTATATATTCACGTACAATCAATACAGTGAACCCTGTATTCTCGTATAATTACTATGGTAATTCATGTACCCGACATTAAATATGACGTAACTATTGTCTACCGGTTAGGGTATACCGGGTTTCGTCGGAATCGTTACAAACCCTAACTTGAGTCAACCCTCTAATTTCGACTCGGTAAGCATTATTAATGTGTTTTCCGAACATGATTAGACTATAATGGGATTTGATTATGTATTTGATTACTAATATTTTGTTTATGTGTTTAGGTTATAAACTTGTCGAAGAACAGGTTCTTGAAGATTTTTTCTCTCTTCTTTATTTTTATAACTTGAAATTGTGTAAAATTATAAACTTTTATACTAATTTCACTTTGAATATGTTTGTTTGTGATGTTCAGATATTGCAGAACTGGATCAACCCAAGTATGTCTTTGAACCAAAACATAACATGTGTGCACTACTACAAGTGACACCTGACAATGAGCCGATGGCAAGGATGATAACATGGATGGCACGGTCAAATGCTAGTTTTGCATTCACTGAAAGCCCGGTTACCTACAAAAATCATTCCTTAGATTTCTGGAGATCTGCAGAACTGATTGAAGACGTCAATGGTAAACGAATCGAAGCAACGGTTGCCAAACAAGAAATCCACATTACAGAGAGGATGATAAGAAGATGTCTATGGTTGAATGACGATAATCATTACCATATAAACTTCAGCACACCTCACTTGATGAAGATATTTGAAGAAACAATGGGGTATCAAGCAAATGTTCATGATGGACAGTTTCAGAAGGGTATGTTCCCTATGTTGTACAGATTTCTTATTCACCATGTGATACACGGATTTGCTCCAAGGAAGGGATCATGGACCTTGATGAGTCATGATTTGGCAAATGCCACAGTTGGAATTCAGTATGATCTACCGTTCAACTTTTCAAAGATGATATTTGAAGGATTAGTGGGAAACCTGAAGAAGGCAGAAAAGAAGAGATTTTTACAATATCCAAGATTCCTACAGATAATCTTCAACAGTGAACTCCAAGATCTACCCATTGTTGGAACTATACACATGTTGCAAAACCCTGATACATACAGAAGAATCAAGAATCCAGGTGTTTCAAATATGTACAACTCAAATATCCCATTTGAGATATTGCCATGGTTGTTAGACCATGATTTATCTGTGATGCCTGTGCCTGAGTTAAGCTCAGAGGAGGAAGGATGAGATGATGGTGAGAGTGATGATGATGACTCTGATGATGGAGATGACAATGATGATGGAGATGAAGGAGGAGATGGAGTAGCTATGGAAGTTGTTGCACCTGATCAGGGGGAGCAATTTGAGCAAATAGAACAACCTATTCCAACACCACCACAATCACCACCACAAATTGACTAACCTATTATTCCATCACCACCACAAACTCCACCACATCAAACCACTCATTACCCACCTCAAACCCTAACCATTAGCAAACCTGATAAATCAACCCAAATATCCCTAACACCACAAACACCACCTACATATAGCCCAACTCACACAGATACATTCATTCCAAGCCCACGTCATACACAATCACCACAACAATACAATTACCAAACTCACACCACAACTCATGACCAAGCTGAATATGAACCATTTTCCACATCACCACCTACAACACCACCCATTGAAACTGACCTGTTAGCTATGTTAAAAGAAAATGTTGAGTTGAAAAGAAGAAATGAGGAGGTGACAGAGGAGAATGTGATATTGTTAGAGAAGTTGGTACAAGCAAATCTGAGAATTCAATCCCTGGAGCAGGAGGTTGAGAAGACCTCAGCTGCCCCAAAACAGGGGGAGAATGATAACATGCCAACTGTCTCTGGTGTAAATGTTGCTGAAATTGCAACAGTTGTGGAGACTGCAGACAGTTTAAAGCTGATTATGATTGATTATGATGATTAAGAGGAAAGTAGTGAGGAGAGGAGGATTGAAGATGATGAATATGAAGGTGACAAGTCAGAAGTGGAAGAACAAAATTATGACTTTAATGATGAAATAATGCATGTTGAATGGAGTGATGAGAATGAAGAAGAAATGTTGAGAAAGTGAATGAGATTGAAAGAACAAATGTTGAAGAGAATATAGCTGTTACTGACATGGCTACTGATGTTTTAACTGACATAGCTACTGATGTCTTGACTGATGTACAGACAGAAGTAGAAACTGAAGTAATGAACGAAGGAGATACTGCTACTGAGGAGATAATACTTACTGAACCAGAAACTGATCAAGCAGAAAGCTCCAAAAGGGTAGAGTTTGATCCTGAGATAGAAGCACTTGAAAAAGAGATTGATGATTATGAACAATCTGAGAATGAAGAAAATGAACAGAGAAGATTAGAAAAGGGTAAGGCAAAAGTGGTTGAAGAAGAGCATGTTGAGGCTAATCTTGGAAAAGACATTTTGTTTAAAGATAATGAAGAAGCTGCTGCTGATGCACGAAGAAAGTTTGAGAATGTAATAAGAGAGATAAGGGATAGGGAAATACTAGCCCAAACCCTGACAGCTGAGGAGATAGCTGCACAAGAAGAGTTGATCAGCCAAGCCAATGTAGCCAAAGTAATTAATGAAGAGGTTGATGATCAAGATGTCATTGAAGCCTTAATTAAGTTGAAAAGGGTTGAGGAAGTAGACAAACCTTTAGCCATGGTGGTTAGCAAGTTTCAACCTCAAAGTCAACCACCAAAGCAATCAACTAAAACTGCCAAACCAACCAGTGTGAATATGGACTTGAATGTGGAAGAAGAAATTGGAGAATCTATTGCCTCAATGGCTGCTAAGAAATGGGCTCAACAGATTGAAGATGACATTAGAAAGAACCTATGTGATTGGGAGTGTGTAGATGATCCCAAGTATAGAAAGAAATACTCCAGAAAAAGGGACAAACCAGAATCATTTAAACCAGCTGAAAGAGCTGAGTCTGCAAAGAAAGGGAGATGGGATAACAAGAACAATTACTTTGTAGAGACTCCTGATAATGATAATAGTCCAATCAGGGCTATTCCACTTCAACCAGGCCAACAGATTCCAGGTGTACCTGATGTGCCTGTTCAAACTGAACCAGATCATCCACCCTCTGATGAACCAAAGATTGATGCAATGAATGATTTAACTGAAGGAGAGGATGAATCTGAGGATTCAGGTGACAATGATGATGACCCTGAGAATGATCAAAGAAATGGTGTCAAAGCTGCTAATGTTATGTCCCCACAAGTAGTAATGACTGATGAGCAAAGAGCAAACATTGAGCAGAGCTTGTTAAATGCAAAAGTGAATAATCCTGTTATGAAGAAGCTAAGGGCACTTAGTGTGAACTTTGAAAGTGTGTCTCACATGAATGAAAGAGAGTTGAAACAGAGACTAGAGGAAGAAAATAATAAGATCAAAAAGGTTTTACAACAAAAGAATAGAGATGCTCAGAAACACAGAGAATATATAAGAAGACATGGGTATTCTGAAAAAGATCTGAGTCATTTCAATCATGATAAGCTCAGAGACCTCTACAACAGTGAAAGAGAAAAGGTAATTGAAAAATGTGCGAATGAAAATGAGAAGATTGAGAAATTGGAAACTTTGAAGAAGAAATTTGGAGGAATGTGTGGGTACTTACTTGAGAAAGGGTTAAAACCTGAGATGGTTGAGAATCTAACTAGAGAATCAGTGTTGGATCAATACAACAAACTGAAAAGAAAAGAAGAATTGAAGAAGGTCCAAACTGAGAGCTCTACCAAACATGCTGAAACATCTGTTAAACCTCAAACAAAGAAAAGAAAATTATTGACTCTGAGGGAGAAACAGAAGATACAGGATCAAAAGGAAATGTCTAAGGAAGTTCCTGTTGTTGAAACCACTACTCCACAAGAAGTGGATCATGAATCTGAAGATGAACCGTGTGTACCTTGGGAAAATGAAGAGATGATTGACATACTGAGGAACATAATGATTACTCAAAGAGTAATGGATGAAGCCTCTTTCAAAGCCTTGGAAAAGGAAGATTTGAAATAACTCTTCCATAGCCAAAAGGCTGAATGGGAAAAGGCCCTAAGGGAAGGAGAGAACCCAAGATACTATGCTGATGGTAGGTTTGTACCTGCTGGATTGGCAAGAACTCCTGGCATGGAAAACATGTTAAGAGAACTTAGAGATGCAGGACATGATGTTGTTGAACTAGCTAACCTTCCTACTGAAATGGTAGAGGCTGTCTATGCAAAAGTTTTCAATTTGGAACCTCCAAAGCCCAAGAAGTTTGTTCCTTTCAGACCACCAATTCCAAGAAGATATCCACAAGGTGGAAGAGGTGAAGGTGGAAGAGGTGAATCAAGTAGTTCTGTACAACAAAGAACAACAAGACCACAGTCAAATGTGGATCTTCCAAGAGAGCTTTACTATGATTCTGTTTGTGAGTGTTTAAGAGTAATCATGGAAAGTAGGCAATTAAGAGAGATAGTTGTGAGGAGTGATTTCTATGACTACACTCAAGAGCAACTGGAATGGATTGTTACTCTAAATCTGTATGATTACAGAGACAGATTCAAGATGGCTGGAAGGCAGATGAATGAACTGTCAAAATTTTTGAAAGAAGAAGCTGGAAATGGATTCAAGTTCCTGAAAGAAAAGAAAACATGGGGAAGAATCAAATTTCACAAATCAAAAAGGATTGGAAAGCTAAGAAGAATGGACATTGCTGAAAGAGACTATTCAATGAAAGTCAAAGACAAGAATCCATTGTCTAATCTGAATACTTGTATAAGTCTTGAGAGAAGGATGACACGCCCCAACTACACAGTGCAGAGAAATGGTGTTATTACAGAAGTTGAATACAAAGAAAGTAATGACCATTATTTACTGAGAAACTCGGATGGAAAAATACTGGGGATTATCAAGAGGGATGAAGTCTTAAATTTCTTACATGATGAAGATATAATGGATATAAGGGACTTGGTTATACCAGAAAGTCATACTCACTATCAAGCCCTTAACATCTTTAAAATGAGAGTTGCATCAGTCATAAACAACAGAAAGCAAACAGCCTACAATACATGGAAAAGACAGAATTCCTAGATTAGGCTTTTACTTTGTAATGTCTTATGACAGCTTTGTGATTATGTAATTTGTTTATGTTATTTGATTATGTAATTTGACTTTTAATTTGATGTGTATTTTTGACTAAGTGTAAGTAACCTTAGAAATGTTTTGGGTCAGCTGAGGTGTTCCAATCTAGGGGGAGATTGTTGAGTCAAAGATTTGACCAAAATGAGATATATGGAAGATTGGAATCTTCTCAACCTCCTCAGAATTCGCTAAGTATGGATCCGGGAACACCTTAAACCTCTGAGCAAGCTTTTACTTAGCCGGTACGATATTTTGTCTATCGGGCAAGGTTATCTTCAAGAAGTCTTCTATAGTGGATATCCGAGCAAGGTCTGCTAATTAGTGCATTACCGAGTATAGTTCACTGATATATGCATGTCCGGGCAAGGATCACTTTATCAAGCAGGTTTGTTCTTCATAGCCAAGTAAAGTTCACTTCCGAGTAAGCTTTAGGCTAACCAAGCTCAAGAAACCAAGTATTTGGAAGATCGGGCAAGGTATTCATTAATAAAGATGGTCCGAGTACGCCTGGTGTTTAATGAAGTATTACAAGTATCATCGGGCAGGATTCAACTATAGCAAGGTAAAGTGCCTCCAAGCACACTTTGCTAATAAGCTTATTCCAGGAAAGGAGTTGATAGGACCATTGAAGAACAAGGTTGCTCGTAAGGGTTTGTCGGGCAAAGTCTGATAAAGCCAAGAAGATTGAAGTCTACCCGGTGAGTATTTTACTTGTTAAAATACTCTTCAAGTAAAGTCTACCCGGAAACTGATCCCGAGCACACTTCTATGTTACCAAGTTATGAAGGATGGCCGAGCATACTCGGAAAGACAAGATTGATGCAAAGCCTACCCGGAAGACTTGTTTCACACTTAGAATATTTCTGAATATGTAATTTGAATATGTATTATTGGATAGGGTTTCTAAAAGGAATGACAGCTGTCCACAGGTGTCAGGCCTATATAAGGAATAATTAGGGCACACCTGGGAAGACACACACAACACGGAAATTAACACAGAGAGGCAGACAGACACATTTATTGAGAGAGAATATTGTGTGATGGCTGTCCTAGGATTCCTACAAAAAACCCTAAATCGATTATCCAATTTGTATGAGTAACTTTATATGAATGGAAATCTTTTTGAGTGAATCATGTCTGTATTAATTACCTTTGAATACTTATTTAGCAACCACATGTTTGTTATTGATTCCGCCTTTAACAAACGGTAATCTTTGTAAATATAGCAACCCGTCATTAACTCTCTTGTCGACACATTTACATGTGTGAGTTATGACATGATTTAAGTAAGATCCATCTGAAAATCGGGGACCTGACAAAGTGAATAATTTATAAACCTTGTTTAAATATTGTTCGCAATATTTTAATAATTAAAAACTAAGTCATCTCTACCATGCGAGCATCTAACACCATGATTAGCTATAATTCCTTGCTAGCTATGCTAACTTTATTTCCTAAAATATTGGGGGGGGGGATACGTCAGCGATATGCTGGTGAATTGTTGACTCTAAAAACATTTAATAAATCTTTCTTTGACTGACAAGATAGTTTTCTTGAACAATCTCAGCAGAAACGTCTCTTATTTCTGGGATTTGTGCCACTGCCATACACACAAAATTACAGTTCTCCGGGAACTGATGCCCATTGGAGAACTTTTATTATGATCTCTAGTCTGCGGCCACGTAGCCTTGATTAAAAGACTAGATAAATTATGTTTGGATCCAGACACATGTGTACTCGGTCTGAGTTCCTTTATTTTTTATCTTGTAAAATTAGGGATCTGATATGGTCTAAAATATACATATTATTATATAAATATTTTCTACATTTTTTATACTTTTGGGCTAGTTTTTGTTAAATATTACTATCAAGTGGCTCATATGTTGGTTATAAATGGTTTGAAGAGTCAATGAGCTAGCAGGGAGTACTTATTCTATAGTTTTGACCAAATGAATACTCGAATAGATTTAATATAATATTATACATTTGGTTTCAAAAGTATCTTGTTATTAATATTAATTATACTTTTGATAGATTGGTTCAAATATGTTACGGGTTTTAAAATGTATGATTATTATCTCTTAAAGTGAAATTAAATGGCAAATTAAATGAGATATTAATTCTATTTTATATCATGTTACATAGGTGCAAAGAAAGAAGACTATGCCATGCATCAGATTCGTTTTTCACATGGGCTTGTTTAATAAAATGATTTCATCAAATAGCTACTTGGGTCCGTAAAAACAATAGATGGAAGAACAAAAATACATGGACCACTACATGGAAGTTGGGCCATGGAACCCTAAAAAGAAAAGAATATAAGGAAGGGATTGTTATTATTAGAAGAAGACGGGGACGTGAGTTTTCTAGAGGTGCACGGGAGCCGCAAGCTGCAAAAAAAAAAATACATTATCATTATTAATTCTTGGAGGGGCGCCCACCACAGCACTAGTGGGCGTAAGGATTATCATTATTTTGTTCGTCTTTGGGTGTAGACAGCACAAAGCAGTACAAGATTATTATTATTATTATTATTATTATTATTATTATTATTATTTGGAGGGCAGCTAAGGTATTGGTAGAGAGGATCATACAAAAGAATTATTGGAGAGCTATTTTTGTTTGGTTCTTTGTCTTGAATATTTCGTTTAAAATATACAGTTGAATTATGTTTTTTATTCCAATTTATTTTATGTTCCTGAACATGGTTATTGGCTAAATACTTTTAGTTATCTAGGCTTGTGATGATGTCTTGTTGACTGTTCTGGACTTGTCGATTTTCGAGTTTTGTTTTGGGATTTTGATTAATTAAAAGTCTTTAATATATTTATTGGATGTGTCTCATGCGTATTTACTTTTAACTTGTGCTTGAATGAATGTTTCACATGTTACTTGATTGAATGTCTTTTGATTATAGGTTGCATGTTAGGGTTGTTTACTGTGTGTTTGCAACTTGTTTATGGTTTATTGAGCTCATTCACCATATAAACTGATTTTTGGCATTTAATTAGAAGTTTATATTCTTACCTAGTTAGATATCCGACGGGTGATAAGTAGTCGGGTTTGTCTGATGTTTTAGTTTAAATTATCTAAAAGGAGGTTTGCCTATTTTTGCCTTAATTTCACTGTTTACTCGTATTCTGTAGACTGTTCATAGACCACCCCGTGTATATAGGTACAATTGAGATAGTGAAACTGACGGGTTAGCTATTTTTTTATGGTAATTAATCATAGTTAGTGAACTGACATGTGAACCAATAAGCCGATTTTGTTACATGATCATTAGGATTTCCTCTTAGGTGACACCTTGAGAGTGATTAGGGATCCATTAGGTTTCCTAGAGCTTCATATCTTTAGATTCCCGGTTCCCATAGCATTTTCCCGTAACCGATAAACTCCTGAGTCGTCACAATTCGGATTCCTGGCCTAGGTAACCCTTTCTCATATTTGAATTTACTAAAGCTTTTATTCGGTAATTTAATTTTCTAGTTTACTTTAGTTTAGTTAAGTTATTAGTTTAATTAATAACTAGTTTTTAAAATAAAATAAATAAAAATCCAAAACTATATATTTTCTTAATTATTACTTTAAATTAGCTTTTAGAACTAGTCTCGATATTTGAATTAGTGTCTCTAGGGTTCGATATTCCCGGTCTACCCATAGCTATTCTACACCCGATAGGTTCACTTTCCTGTTGCTAGTGGTTTGGTTTAGGGTATTCTAAGTTTTTATTACTCGTTGTACTTGGTCATTTTATATACCACTTTACGCACATCAAGTTTTTGGTGCTGTTGCCGGGGACACTTGGTAATAGCGAACTACTTTCTATTTGCTTTTTGTTAATTTATAGTTTTAGTTTTAAGTTAACTAATTAGTTTTATTTTATTATTTAATTGCTCGTGATTGCTATCCTTCAGAGTTTCCAATACCTCTCTCAAATGCTCAGCATGATCAGACTCACTCTTTGAATAAATCAATATGTAGTCGATGAAAATGATAACTGACTTCCAACTTTGGCCGACACACCCTATTCATCATGTACATAAATGCTGCAGGAGCATTCGTTAGACCGAATGACATTACGAGAAACTCGTAGTGTCCATATCGTGTACGAAACGCTCTTTTAGGGATGTCTGCCTCTTTCACCTTTAGCTGATGATAGCCTGATCTAAGATCTATTCGTGAGAACCAACTTGAACCTTGCAGTTGGTCAAACAGATCATCAATCCTTGGCAAAGGATATCTATTCTTTAACGTAAGCTTATTCAACTCTCGATAATCTATGCACATTCTCATGCTCTCATCCTTCTTCTTCACAAATAACACTAGTGCTCCCCAAGGGGAAACAATTGGTCTAATAAAACCCTTGTGGAGGAGTTCAGACATCATTTCTTTCATCTCGGACGGCGCTAGACGGTAAGGTGCCTTCGCGACAAGTTGGGCTCCTGGTGCTAAATCTATCTGGAATTCTATCTCTCACTCCGGTGGTAACCCCGGAAGATCCTCAGGGAATACTTCTGGGTAGTTGCGAATGATTGGAACATCTTTCAATTCTTTTGTCTCGGTCGTAGCGTTGACAATCCCTCGGCTTTTATCATCGAAATGACATTAAGCCCAAAACTTTCCTTATCACCATAAACCGTCATCGCACTACCATCCAAGGACTTTATCCTTATCATCCTACTCTTACACACTATCTGAGCTTCATACCAGACAACCAATCCATTCCCAACACCACATCGAACCCTCCTAAGGTTATAACATACAAAGTAACAGGGAACTCGTGTCCCTCTAACTCTGTCTCACAGTCCTTAACCATTTTCATTATTTTAACCGAAGTGTCACTATCGACTTCTTATCTTTCTTCTCTTCTCTCACCACAACATCATCCACATCCAGGTACTCATAAACCATATCTGCGAGTTCAACAGCAGAGTCAAAAGTACCAGGTTTATTCGCCCTAACTAGTATGCGAACATTCTGTGGCAATCCCCTCACATAACACTTGATTCTCTTAGCTTCGGTGTTGCCCATATGGGGTACCAACCTAGACATTCGGTTGAACTCGGTGGTGTACTCACGATGTGTCATCGTCCCAGCTCTCAAGTTCAAGAACTTCATCTCCGCCCTCTCAACCTTGGCGTCAGCACATAATTTCTTCATAACCAATTCTTACAGATCGTCCCACTTCATAGCCTTGATTTCCTCTTGACTTTTCCTCTGCTCAATCGATTCCCACTAGTACATCTCCTCATCACCAAACGATCGGGTGGCAAAACCGACAACTTGGTCGGGAAGTCACTCGCTAATGCGGATAACCTTGTCCATTGTGGTTATCCATTGGAGATTAGTGATTGCGTCTCCCAAACCAGTCAGCTTCGGCGGGTCGCATCCCTTGAAGGACTTATAGTTGCACCCACCTCGGCCCTTTTTCCTGCCATTGTCTTTCGCAGACTTAACCCCACTAGAGGCCTCCCTCTCTCCTTCCTCATCTCTCCTACCATCACCACTTGCCCCTTCAGCGGTTCTTTCACGGCTTCCAGCAGACCCTCTAGGAGTCATATTCATCACAGCAGTGGCTATAGCTTGAACAATAGCTGCTTGAATTGCGGGATCCAGTTGAACCGCTTCGTTGTTGCTCTGGTTTGGTCCAGCAACGCTTCCTTCATCTCCGGTGTTGGAAGCTGTTTCAATAGAAGGTTGTCGGGCACGACGAGGCCTGCCACGACGTCTTGTGCAGCCTTCAGCTCTCACAATTCCTCCCGTTCCAGCCATTGTATTCTAAAAAGGGAAAACACAAACGTCATTACTCAGGAACTAGTTAGTACAAGAATAGTAAGGCTAACAGGTAATAACAGTGGCCAGCTGAAATTAGCTGATCACGTTACTTTCCGTGTCCTATACACTTCCTCTTATAAGTCTATTTGTCCTGATTCTAATCTTAATCAGTTAATCAATCAAACAATCAAGAAATCCTATCCATATCAATCAAGATAACATTAACATTTATTATTTAACCATACACTTTACCTTTACTGAGCTTGCTTGTTTGACACATGGCATTCTTTCACTGGCACCTTCTTACTTAAATCCCATTCTCTGTTCGAGTCTAAGCATGTAGGATTCTTAAATCTCTCGGACTTTGCTCTGATACCAACTTGTAAGGCCCCGTTACCGGTACCTCACATTTGGACGTTGGATTTGCTTATTAACATAGTTCTGATCATCAGAGTTAATAGAAACATTCGCGGAATATAAAAACTTTCATAAAACATTACATAACTTGTCTTAAACAAACATATTTGTCCTTTAAAATAAACAAAACATTAAACATAAACTAATAAACGTCTCGAGTCTTCCGATTCCAGTCTCTTATTCGCTTGCCACGTGTACCCCTCAAGCAAGCTGTCTCATTCTACTTTCCTGCGTGCATACAAAAAGTCTGCTACCCCTGAGGGAGTTCTAGTTAATCACATAACGTACAATACATACATACTTACATACTTTCATTCATACTTTCATACTTTTATCTTATTCTTACTTACCTTCATTTCTTACGTTATAAAGAGCATTACGCCCTACTTTCCTCGAGTATTATTAGGGCTCGGTCCCTCTTTCCTCGAGTATTATTAGGGTTCGGTCCCTCCTTCCTTGAGTATTATTAGGGCACGGTCCCTTCTTCCTCGAGTATTATAAGGGATCGGTCCCTCCTTCCTGGTGTATTATTAGGGCTCGGTCCCTCTTTCCTCGAATATTAGTAGGGTTCGATTCCCTCTTCGTTACCATACAACCATGCATCATTTTCATTCATTCATATATAATACATATCATATCATCATTTAAACATAACATTATAACTTGACAATACGTGCAATATCCGAAGATCGCTAACGTAATGACAAGCAATCATTCATACTTTCACATAATCACGTAAGGAATACATTTAACATTTAGGATAAATTCATTAACAAACACATCGAGTATGCACACAGCACCGAAAATCATAACAAGGAGGTGGGGCTAGAGACTCACCTGGATTTTTGTTTCTTTCTTCGCTTATTGTAATTCCCTTCTTTAATTGTGCCCTGCTAACTGTATAGGGTACATGTATTAATATTCGTGATAAGTCTGGAGTACTCAATGGGCATTGTATTAGATTACATTATACTTAGATTATTTTATATAAATCCAAGGTATACGGCTTTTAATTATTTAATATTCCTTTTTCTTTCTTTAATATTTTAGCTTAACACCCTAGATTATCCTTTGACGTATAATGGTGTGGGTACGCGTGTGCGTATATTTATACACACATATCTAACTCACGGGTACTTATATATTCGAGTCTTTACGTGATCGGGTCTTTATTATTGTTAATTACATTATAAATAACCCAAGGCATTGTAAACGAGTTGTCTATCTATTTTGTAATCGAGTTATATGTTCTAAGTGTTTGAGTGACAGTGTGATCGAGTGTACGGAGTGTAACGGGACTCGGGGTTATATTCGGGCTTGGCTAGATCTTTGGGCCTATGTTGAATAGAAACACCAAGCCCAACCTCTCCTTTAACCATCAGGTCAGTCTTCATCCTTCTTCATTTTTCCGTTCTTCTTACAGCCGCCCAAGTAATCGATTTCCCTTGTGATCGATCCTCCCTTGTATGCGACTGCCCCCTTAAGTGTTCAATTACAATGTAATTGAATCATATTGAATGCAATTGGGTAAAGTAATCGGGTATAAGGATTCAAGCTCAATGTAATCGAACCCCGATTGTAAGAGAATCATGGAGTAACATCAAGTTCATTACTTTACGTTTCTTTTAGACCCGATCTACTTTATGTATAAGTTTCAAGGCTAACCGGTCTCAAAAACGTAAAGTTTAAGGGTAAAAGACATACCTTTATGTGTTCGGTGTGGTCGAGGTTTGCTTGATTATCTTGTGTCTAGCTTGTTATTGAAGATCTAATAATAATTGGCTTGATTTTTGGTCTCGGATCTCCTTTCTCTCTCGCGTTTTTATATAGTAGTGGAGGTGTGTGTGTGTTCTTGAGTGTGTGTAGAGATTATGGAAGATGGAAATGAGAGTTAGGGTTTTAGGATGGCTTAAGGGAGTATTTATACCCCTTAAAGTCCATGGACCTAAAGTCCGTTACTCTTTAATCCTTTTTAACTATCCAAGTCCATCGTTCTTCTATATTTAATACTAATTAATTATTTAACACACGAGAATTTAACGTAGCTCTCTTTATTTAATATTAGAATATTTAGGATGTTACAAGTCTTCCCTCTTTAAAGAGGTTTCATCCCCGAAACCTAACTACTACTTAAACAGATTAGGGTAAAACTTGCGCATCTCATCCTCAGTTTCCCAAGTGGCATCTGATCCTTCCGATGCTTCCATATCATCCTTCCGATGCTTCCATATCACTTTTAATAAAGGTATAACCTTGTGACAAAGCCGCTTCTCCTTGCGATCGAAAATCTCTATCGGTTGCTCAATGTAGTTCAACTATTAGTGCACGGTTTTGCATCTCGAGTCTTTGTATTTATCATTAACGTATTTGTCGTTTTGTTTAATGTAATAAACAATTAATTTATATTGTAGTTCGTTAATGTAATAGTCTAGTTCGCTACGGATGTTTAGCGAACTAGATCTAAGTTAGTTTCCTCCTGATTCGTTAAGGACGTTTAACGAATCAGGAGATGATTCGTTAAGTTATTTATTTTATTATGTATGTAACGAAGTAGTGTCTAGTTTTCTATGGAATGTTAGCGAACTAGACCTATCTTCTATATATAGTGACCTTTGTCACTGTTTAATTTAAGTTTTGAGATTTAAAGTAACAAACCTCTGTCCAATCTCTCTCAAGATTCACTATAATATTATCATACATACATACACCTAATATAGATATATATATATATCATATAACTCTCAATTAAATGTAACTATGAACTAGATCCGTACTTAGGCTATTAATATTAACAGATCTAGATTAGTTAAGATAGACCTGAGATCAAACAAGTGGTATCAGAGCTTTCGGTGCTCTTGTTTACAATTAAATTGACTGGTTATTGATATTATTAAGTTTATAATTGTTGATTTTGGTATAAGTTTGAATACAGTTGAATTTGATTCAATTTGTGCTTGATTTGGTTTGATTATGGCTTAATTGGATTGGATTTGAGGTTGTTATGGTATTGGATAGGTGTGATTGACTGGAATTGGAGTTTTGATTGTGTTTGGATTGTTTTGATTGGATCTGAGTTTGGCCGAGAAACAGCGGATTGTTTGTGGTCAAATTGGATATGTGTTAAAGGTAATTGTGTTACGGGATTGATACGAGTGGATTCACGATTGGTTTGCGAGTATTTTGGTTGTTTAGTTGAGCGATTTGGTTTAGAAACAAAGTATTATTACGGATTTGAGTCTGGGTTTGGTGTTCATATGATTTCCAGTTTCTGGAAATTACACTTGAAGATTTGAAGATCTTCAAACGAATTTGAAGATTTGTTGATTCGTTGACCATTTGGTCAAATTCGTTAACACTATTCACCCGAGTTGTTATCAGATTCGTTAAATTGTTATACTAATTCGTTATGAATTTTGGTTGATTCGTTAACCAATTCGCTACTTAAGCCGATTCGTGTCTAACTGATTCGTGTGACACGCGTCTACCTTGGGATTTGTGTTATAACAACCGTTGCCACGTGTCATTCTATGTCAGAGTTTGTTACAAATGGTTGTAACAACCTGATTCGCTATAAGTTGATTCGTTAATCAACTGTAGCTGGTTCGTTATCTAATTCGCTAAGTATCTCTTAGTGATTCGTTACAGGAACTTTCTAATTCTCTAAGCTTGCACTTCGTGATTTGCTTAGTCAATTCGTTAGTTGACTTGTTAGTTGACTTGTTCGTTGACTTGTTCGTTGACCATCTAATTCTTTACTCATCTAATTCTTCAAAACCATTTCCAATTCGTTACTTGATCACACTTTACTTTGTTAAAGTGTGATTCGCTAAACACTGTTCACAGTTCATTACACTGTTTACAGTTCATTAACTCATTTTAATTTTAATCCTTAGAGTTTGAAACTTTTACAAAAATGGCTGGTATGTATGCACTAGCTTCTCAAAACATGTTGATGCAACAAATGTTACAACTGGACACTGAGATTGGTTCACATTCAAAATGTCCACGTTTGACGAAATTTAGCGATTTTGCTAAATGGGAACCCCGTTTTCGTGCTCATCTAGGATCAGTTCACCTTGATTGTTCATACTGTTTGGATGAGGTTTATACCGTTCCAATGATTGGGGATGAGACTATAGGTTTTACACCTAAATCTATCCCCCAATACTCGGTTGAAGAGAAGAAAGCTTTGGAAATTGAGGCGAACGCTTATTCGACTCTTACTATGTCTTTACCTGAAAACATCTTTCACCAAGTAGGGAGTATAAAGATTTGTGCTTCTTTATTTCAACATATCCGTATGAGAAGTATGGGAAACACCACTGAAAGCAAAAAGGTTATGCTCAAGTTTCAATTCAGAAACTTTAATCTGCTTAAGGGTGAAACTGTTGAAGAAATGATAACAAGGTTTAATCATTTGATAGCTTAAATGGATTAGATGAGATTGGAAACTTCATAGATTGATAAAATTGATACCATTAAAAGTGCACTACCAAGTTCCTATTCTACTTTCTTGATGGTTCTGAAAGAGAATAATTATTTCAGCAATGAAGATTTGACAGCATCAGAATTTATGCAAAAGATCGAGGCACGAGAATACGATCTTAAATGTCAGAAATCTTCAAAGGATAATCAAGATCCTGCTTTGTATGGTGGAAGTATGCCATTGAGCTCAACCATTACTCCTATCACAGCTTTTCTCACACAAAATACAAGTGAGAATACAACAACAATGTATAGTGATCCACGAGCCTGTTTCTACACAGCTGGAAACACTGGATCTTCTGGTATTTCTGGTTCATCTAGAGGATCTGGAAATTCATCATCGACAAATGAATTCTTGTCTCAATTAAATGTAAACATAAAGGAGGCTGAACAAAATTTTGCCTTCTTGTCTGCCTTTATGTCTTCTTACGAGAATTTGGTCAGTAGTAAGATTGCAACAAGTGATTTAACCGATGAAGACTATGATCAAATTGATCCCGATGATCTAGAACTTATGGACTTAAAGTGGAATATGGTTATGATAGTCAGGAAAGTGAAGAAGTTCATGCAGAGAATGGGTAAAGATCTTCCTTCATTGAACAAGAAATTGGGGTTTGATAAGTTAAAGGTCAAGTGCTACAATTATCAAGAGTTTGGGCATTTTGCAAAGGAATGTGATAAGCCAAAGAAAGAGTACACTGGTGCTAGAAAGCAAGATCAGAATTCATCAGGTAAAAGTGGGAGTGATGTGGGAAAATCTTCTGGTACGAAACCATCATCTTCTGGAAGTCAGGCACTGTTATCTAACCTGGATGGAGATGACTGGTCTCAAAGATTTCTGTGTAACAACAATCAAGAAAATCTGGCAATGTTTGGTTTTACCTTGATTTTTCAAGATGCTAGTGGAACCGAGCTATCTTCTGATGTTGATACTGAGTCTGATTCCGATGATTCAAGTGTAAAGCTTCCAACAACTTTTGCATGTATGGCTAAAATCAGTGACTCAACTTCTTCGGCTTGCATGACTAAACAAAATGAGGTTAGTGCTTCTAATTCTAAACTCTCTATTAATGTTTTATGTGCTAATTGTGAAATCAACAAGCCTAAGATAGATTCCTTAAAACATCAAAATGATAATTTGTTAAAAAAAATAGTTTCTTTAAAAGACACTTATAAGCAATCCTTATCTTCTCAAATGAATTCAAGAGAGAAAATTGAGGCTTTAACTATAAGTAATCATGATCTTAAAGCTGAGTTATCGGTTAAAATGACGATCAATGATCAAAAGGTTCAAGAAATCTTGAAACATAGAACCAAAATAACCGAGCTTGAAAATGAGGTTTTGGAGTTAAAGAACAAATTGGGAAAATTCAGAAACTCTTCATTTTTACTAAATGAGATAATCGAAGTTTCAAGTAAACAAATATTCAAAGAAAGTAATAGGTTTTGTTGAAATTCCTCCACCCTTTCACAATGATTACAAACCAAATCCTTTTGCTAGAAAAGAAGAGGATGTGATTGTCAAAGAATCTGTGATTTCTGAAAAGGCAAGCCTAGTAAAATCTGAAACTGTTAAAACCCAATCTCCAATTAAAAAACCTCATGTTCAAAGCAACAAAGTCTTTGTTGAGAATGTTGACAAAGTAATTATTGAAGATGTGTTTGAACCACATGTTATACACAAGAATAAGAACATTCCTAGTTCTAATCATATTCTTTGCGAGCCTCATGAATTTGAGGAAGTTGTGTATGGTTCACACAAGCCTCATATGACAAAGGAAGAACAAGTGAAAGTTAAACCTGTGAAGGCAAAGAAATCAGAGAAACCAAAATTTTCTGATGAGGAGTTGATGCGTTTCATTAATCCTCCTAGTTCTAAGCCATCATCTTCTAGAGTTTTCAAGTTGAAAGGAATTGACACGATGTTTACTGAGAAAGACATTCCAATTAGTATCATTAAACCGGAACTGATTGAAAGTGTGTTTAACAATGAAACTTCTAAGATTCAAGAACTTGAACGTCAGTATGCTCAAGCTAAAACATCAATGACATCTGATTCGTTGACTAGAGCAAAACAAGTTTTAAAACAAGCAAAGAAAGTTCAATTTGTAAAATAAACTGGAACGGCCACTTTGCAAAGTTTTTCTAATAGTTCTAATTTGGATTTTTATCTAAAGAAGAAATCAATATCATCCGATGAGTTAGCTAAAAGTTTTACCGAAAATGTGAGTTATCAACCCTCTTTGTCATATGTTACTGCTAAACCTCAAAGCCATCGTGTGGATATGCGAAGTTGCATTCTTTGCGGTCAACAGGGTCATGTTGTGAGGAATTGTGGACAACAGAAATTTCAAAATCTTCATCCTTTTGTGAAGGAACAATCAAAACCAGTTCCTTTGATAAAAGAGATTCTGAAACGTCCGGTATCGTATGATGATGATACTCACATAATGTTTTCTAACGTGAATCCTCGAAAGGTTATTCATGTTAATGAGACACATGGTCAGGTAAAACCAAAGTTTATTCCAACTGAACCATTATGCAAGAATGAAAATTCAAATGTGGTTCAAGCAGCTTACTTAAGACGTAAGTCTAAGAAGCTGGTAACTTATTCACAAGTGGCTGAACAACAGTTGAATTCTGCTAAGTATAAAATTTCTCATGAAAACCAAAAGGTGCCCAAGACTGAGGCCTGGGCTGCCTTTTTAAACTAATCATTTTCTTTTGTGTGTAGGATACATCCAAGACTGTGTCTAATGAAAACTGGATAATGGATAGCGGATGTTCTCTTCATATCACTGGAAATCTTAATCTATTGACCAACGTAAGAAATATTCAAGGAGGTTATGTAGCTTTTGCTGGGAATTCTAGGGGCATGATCACACAAGAAGGTGAAGTTTCAAATGGTCACATTACTTTTGAAAAGGTCAATTACTGTGACAAGGTGGATCATAACTTATTGAGTGTATCGTAAATTTGCGATAAGAAGTACACCAGGTATTTACTGATAAAGAGTGTCTTATCTTGAAACTCGGATACGTGATTCCCGAGGACATGGTTGTCATGCGATCTCCTCGATCAAATGATATTTATGTTTTAAATATGAGTTCTAAAGTATCAACGTCTATCGAAATATGTTTTGTCTCCAAAGCAACCGAGAAGGACTCTATTCTATGGCATCGTAGAATGGGTCACATTCATGTTCGAAAGATGAATTATGTAATGGCTAATGACTTAGTTGAGGGTGTCTCGTTGAAGAACTTTAAGTTATCTGATCACTGCATTGCATGCAAGAAGGGCAAGCAGAGAAAAAGTCTCATCCTTCTAAGTTATTGAATTCCATTGATACTCCTCTTGAACGACTTCATATGGATTTTTTTGGTCCTGTGAATCGTGCGAGTATTTCTGGAGATTGGTATTGTCTTGTGGTAACCGATGATTATTCATGATACTCATGGGTGTTATTTATGAGTTCGAAAGATCAAACACCTATTTTGGTACAAAACCTTATCACTAAGATCGAATCACTATACAAACAAAAGGTGAGGAGAATACGAAGTGATAATGGTACTGAATTCAAAAACATTGTATTGGATTTCTTTTGTGTTCAAAAAGGAATTCACAGAGAATATAGTGCACCCTATGTACCTCAACAAAATGGTGTTGTTGAACAAAAGAATAGAACTTTGATTGAAGCTGCAAGAACCATGCTTGTTGATTCTAAGCTTCCCGTCCAATTCTGGAATGAGGCAATGAATACAGCTTGCTATACGCTTAATCGGGTTTTAACTGTTAAACGACTCAAGAAGACAAGTTACGAGCTTTTGAACAATCGAAATCCTAACTTAAAGTATCTGGAACCATTTGGGTGTCCGTGTACAATGATGAAGAAGGATGCAGGTAAATTTGATGAAAAAGCTATCGAAGGTTATTTCTTGGGATATGCATCTCCAAAGAAACATGTATTTAATTTCACGTCCGGTTGCATTGAGGAATGGTATCATGTGGATTGTCAAAAGTACACCACTCCTGCTCAAGGGAAAAGTCCCGACTGGATGTTTGACTATGATGGCTTATTTAATTCATTTATTCCTTCAACTGAACACCTTGATGAAGATCTGGTTCGTGCATACTTTGAAGATCATCTGACCATTCCAAGATTTTCAAGTTCTAATGATGTTGAAGCTCAACCTGATGCTCCAACTGAAGAACCACATGTTGCTTCTCCAGTTACTGTTGATAATTTATCTTCTTCTTCTGATGATGATCAAGCTGAAGATCAAGTTATTGAACTTGACAGTGATATTGTTTCATTTCCTGAACTTGGTGAACATTACACTAATTTATTTGATAATGTTGTTGTTCCTGAGAATCCCATTCTTCGGATTCATGGATATCATCCACAGGAGAACATCATTGGAGAACTTGATGTTGGAGTTCAAACACGTCATCAATTTGCTTCGTCAAATGAGAATAATGTATTTTGTGCCTATGCTGATTTACATTCCTCTGGAATTGTAAATGTTGCTAAATTCACTTGCTTTCTATCTCAAGTTGAGCCAACAACACCACGTATGGCTCTTTAAGATCCTTCTTGGGTTGAAGCTATGCAAGAGGAATTACAGCAATTTGCACGGTTGGGTGTTTGGGACTTAATCGACAAACCGGCTAGAGTCAAGAAAGCTATTCCGACTAAGTGGGTATTTAAATGTAAGAAAGACGATCGAGGGGTGATTGTCAGAAACAAAGCACGTCTAGTGGTGCAAGGTTTTCATCAGCAAGAGGGTATTGATTACACAGAAGTATATGCTCCAGTTGCAAGATTAGAGTCGATTCGAATCTTTCTGGCATATGATGCTTATAAGAATATCAAGGTTTATCAAATGGATGTTGAAAGTGCTTTTCTCAATGGTGAACTACACGAGGAGGGGTTTGTTTTACAGCCTCTTGGTTTTGAAGATCCTGGTTATCCGGACCGAGTTTACCGATTAAACAAGGCCCTGTATGGTCTACATCAAGCCCCGAGAGCTTGGTATGGAACACTCGCCGAACATCTGACTGATAACGGCTTCAAGCGAGGGACTGTTGATTGCACTTTGTTTCATAAGACTGTTGGTGATGATCTTCTCCTAGTTCAGATTTATGTCGACGACATTATCTTTGGGTCTACAAACGATACGTTATGTAAGGAGTTCGAGAAGTCCATGCAAATTAAGTTCGAGATGAGCTCGATGGGAGAGATGAATTTCTTTCTAGGGTTGCAAGTTCACCAGTCTGCAAACGGAATCTTTATTCATCAGACCAAGTATGTGAACGATGTCTTGAGCCGATTAAAGATATCTGCCGGAAAAATCCCTTCTACTCCTCTCCCCGTGGTTCACAATTTATCACCGGATGAATTGGAGGATACCGTTGATCCTACCCTCTATCGGGCCATGATCGGTTCTTTAATGTATCTAACGGCTTCTCGCCCCGACATTATGTTTGCTGTTTGTCTTTGTGCTAGGTTCCAAGCAAGTCCACGAGTGACTCACCTAGCTGCGGTTAAGCGAATACTTCAGTATCTGAGGGGAAATCCAGACATCGGGTTGTGGTACCCCAAGGATGATTAATCTTAGCTAACTGCCTTCTCAGACTCAGACTATGGAGGTTGCAAGATCAACTTCAAATCAACGACTGCAGGATGTCAATTTTTAGGAAACCGGTTTGTTTCCTGGTAGTGTAAGAAGCAGACAACGGTCTCCACTTCAACCGCCGAAGCTAAGTATGTTGCAGCCTCGAGTTGCTGTTCCCAGGTATTGTGGATACAACAACATCTTCGCGACTACGGTTTGAAGTTTCTTACTACTCCTATTTTGATTGATAATTCTGCTGCAATTTCTATCACAAAGAATCCCGTACAACATTCAAAAACAAAGCATATCAAAATTCTATATCATTTTATACGGGATTGCTTTGAGAAGAAGTTGATTGACCTTGAGAAAGTATATATTGACTTTCAGAAAGCCGATCTATTTCCCAAAGCTTGTGACAAAACGCGTTTTCAATTTCTGCTTGGTTTAAATGGATTGAAGACCCTCGCTGATATCCTTAAACAAGGATGACTATCTTTATTTTCTGTCAATTTTCTTTTAAAAATTATTTTGGTTTTAGGGGGTGAAAATCTAGAAAATACAAAAATACTGTGCTTTTCGTTTGTATCCGAAACATTTAAAAATTTTAGAAAAATTAAAAATATTGTGATGTCATTTCTTAATGTTTTCCCGTTAAATATTTTGAAAAACCAAAAACATTTTAAAATTTGAAAATCCAAAAAATTGTGATTTAAGTTAGTACAGAAAATCCGAAAAACCAAAAAGATTGTGAAGTTTATTTTGTTTATAAGAAAAGTGAAAAAGACAAAAAGATTGTGTTTTTAATGTTTGTATAGAGAAAAACCAAAAATATTTTTGCATGCGTTTGCTGAAAATTATGTCAATTATCTACATTTGAAGGATATGTACTTGTATATGTTTGGTCTTGACATTTACTTATAAATGATCAGGTTAGCCATTCACCTGATAATGGAAAGTAGTTGGTGCGTTCGTTATGTGTTTTAGATTACTTTCTAGCTGAAAATTATGTCGGTTATTTAAGTTTGTAAAGCATGCTTGCATGTTTTGGTCCTATTATTCACTTGTTGAATTGATAGGTTAGCCATTTATTTATAGACTTAAGTTAACTGGGGCGATTAAATTAATCATTATTTTTGTTTTATGCTCCTCAAAATTTTGAGTTTTTGAAGCAAAAAAGAGAAAATGATAGTACATTGACTGTCTTGACCCTATATCCAGCAAGAAGTAAGCTTAAACGACTGTGTGCTTAATCATTGGTGCATTGGTAGATCTTAAAACAAACAAGTAGAGTAAAGTATGTGATATAAACATAAAGAAACGCCAAATTGAAAGAGGTGTTAGTCTCAAGATAAAGTCTTGGTGAGGATGGCAGAAATGTAATAACCTGTCATACTCAAGCCTTATAATTGTTTGATCACCAAAAATAAAATAAAACAAATAACAAGCTTCGAGGTTCTGGACACTGTGAGTCTTTATGCGGCTTAATCATCTGGGTATTCATATGCATGAATATTTTATTCGCTTTTAGAGCAAACCCAAAGTCATTAAACTTGATCACTGTTGTACTTCGTACAAATTTCTAAATTACTAACTTGATCAAAATCCATTGTTAGTCATACATTGTTCCTCCCTTGCGTGCGTCTTAATACCATTAAGAAACGGGCCCCAGTGGATACAATGTATGTAAGCCGACAGATGGACTCGTGCATATTCACTCATAGTAACAGAAAATCAATGCATTGCTCATAAACTTCTATAAAAATCAAATTTTGATCAACAATATAATGGTTTAAGTCAAGTTGGGGTGATATGGTAAAAATCAAATTAAGCTTGAACCGGGTATAGAGGCTGATAGTTTCTGATATTCTGTGCTTTAATTGATCCATTAATCATATCACAAAAACACTTGAAAGGTTGTTATTAGATTTAAGTGGACAACAATACCAATGACCGACTTAACACCAGTCATAATATCGCTGAAATATAAAACTGTGATGGAAGGACAATTTGGTCAATATGATTCTCTGCTCAAACTCATCAAAAATCCAAAATTATGTATTGCTTTTAAAAAATCATATAAAAACATAAAAATATTTTACTTTTTAACTTTTTCGGATAATTTTCTGGTAAATATTTCATTTTTAACAAAAATTTAAAATTCCAAAAATACTTTTTTTAAAAAAATATATATATAGTTAAATTTTTTTTTTGTTATTTGATGTACCGAGTGCAACGTCTGCCTCGATACCAATTGAGATTATTTATATTATTTTAATTCTTTAATTTATTTTAATTCTTTGATTTATTTTATTTAAAGTTAAAATTAAATAATGTTTAATTCGTTAATTATGGATAACGAATTAGAGTGTTTTTAACGAACTACAGTCTAGTTCGCTCACCTAATTCGCTTCCACACTCTATAACGAAACACATCCAGTTCGTTATACATTTTTAACGAATCAAGACACGAATTGATTCTAATTCGTTATGCCACGTCTTATTTTCCCTTTAACGAATTGGCTGATTCATTAATTCAAATTTTAACGATTCTGTTTGATTCGTACATTGGGAAGCGTGTAAGGACTAGGGTATATAGGACGGCGTGAAACGAATTGTCCTATACTATTCACCTTTCTTCCTTACTCTTAACGTTACCCTGCTCAAATTTTTCATATTTTTAAAATCATCGAAATTCGGACTTTTGAGTATATCATTGTGTTCATAAGGTATAGATAGTCATTTCTATGTGATTTTCGTCAAAAATGACACAGTTTTGATAGGGTAATTATGTGATTTTGATATCAAGGTTTTACGGCTTTTGAAATCTTGCTTAATCGGATTCATACTCTGTTTATACACTTAAAATTTGTTATCATTTTGATCGGAATGTAATTTCGACACCCTTGGTGATCTTTAATCGCAATTTGATTATTGAATGCCGGGATTATGATTTGATTGTTGTTTCGGGTGTTTATACATTGTACATGCCCTTAATAACCGGTATTGTTTGTTTCGCAATGAGTTTCCGAGACTTGATTAGTCGTTTGTTCGGCTACTCATCGTAAATTATGGAGTAATTGATCTTCGATTTGCTCCTTTGATCGTTTGTTTTCATCTTAATTTTGACTTTGACTTTGAGAGTCAAAGATTAAGTCTAATTAGTGACCATTCGTTACCCTTAGCGAATTGGAACTCCTCCGTGTCCAATTTGTTAAGGATTCACACGAACTAGATTAGCGAATGAATTATTTAACGAATCAGAATTTAATTCGTTCATTTATAACGAACTAGAGCTTAGTTCGTTCTTTTTAATAGTAATTCGCTAAGTTCTCCTTCGTTAACATATTTACTTGATAGCGAATCAGTCGTTTCGTTATACTTCTATAACGAATCAGACTGTTTTTTAACGAATGACATTTTAAAATTAATTAAATAATTAATGTAATTTAATATTGTAAATTAATATAATATTCCAAGGGTCTAACCGCGTCGACACATTGATTATACACACGGAATAAAACTATAATTACATTTAATTTACATATAAATGCTTAAAGTATATAAAACTGGTGTGATTTCTAAAATAACATTTAATATTTTTTATTCAGGTTTATGGCTGATAACATGGAACAAGATCCACCTGTTGTTCAACAAGAACAGGAACAACACCAAGAACAAGAAGAGGTGATCCTGCTACCATTTGACAAGAAGCACAACATTTGTTCTTATGTTGATTCAGATGTTGCTGATGAAGCATTATTTGGAAATATGCTAGCATTCTTACGACGTTCGGTGATTCATTTTGCTATAACTGCTTGGCCCAAAGTCTATCTGAGCATTATTAGACAATTCTGGAGTACGGCCGAGTACGTTGAAGTAGAAAATCATATTCGATCCACAATCAATGAAACTCCTATAACAGTGGATATTGAAGTGATTAGACGTGTGCTTCGTTTTGGAGACAATGATGATAATCCTTGTGAGTTTGACAAGAAATTGATCAAGGGCTTGTTGCGTCGTGTATTTTATGGTGGTAACATCGGTGACTCACAATATAACAAGAATGGATTTTGCCCACCATACAAGTATCTCCTACACGTTTTATTTCATTATTGGGTGATCGTCGAGGTGGATTTGATGAATGCCGAATCATGCTGCAATCGGCCTTTGTGGCACTTGTCCTCAACAAACCATTTAACTTCTCAGAAATGACCTTCTATCATCTAAAGGAACAAGTTCTACAAACGAATCTGTAAAATGGTAGTCAGAAATCAGATTCAATGATGCAACTAGGGAACTAGAAATCGATTGGAGAATATTGACTTGTTATTTCTCAAGTTGAAACTTCACAAAGCCATGCTATTTATAGACTCTAGAAGATTTATCTAGAAGTGCAACTTGGCAAGTTGCCAAGTTTCCAACTTGTATCAAAATATCTACTTATTATAATATTTAACAATTATGATATCTAACACTCCCCCTCAAGCTGGAGCATAAATATTGATCATGCCCAGCTTGCCACAAATATAATTGATTTTGCTTCCTGGAAAGGCCTTAGTAAAGACATCTGCCAATTGGTCTCCACTCCTTATATGAGGTGTTGTAATCGTTCCATCTTCTAACTTCTCTCGAGTGAAGTGGCAATCAATTTCAATATGTTTAGTTCTCTCATGAAAGACCGGGTTGTTAGTGATATGAATAGCTGCCTGATTATCACACCATAGATTCATGGGCTTATTTTCTTTAACCCAATCTCACTAAGAAGATTTCGAATCCAAACCAATTCACAAGTGGCTTGTGCCATTGCCCTATATTCCGATTCGGCACTGGAACGCGATACTACACTTTGTTTCTTACTTTTCCAAGATCCCAAATTTCCTCCTACAAACACACAATAACCTGTAGTGGAGCGCCTGCTTGTAGTATCTCCATTATAATCTGCATCTGTAAATCCTTCAATTGTATGGTGGCTGTGATTTTGATATAGAATTCCACGACCGGGGGCACCCTTCAGATATTTGAGAATATGACAAACAGCTTCCCAATGCGAGGTTCTTGGAGAAGACATAAATTGACTGACCACACTCACTAGGAAAGCAATATCGGGTCTGGTGATGGTTAGATAGTTCAGTTTACCAATAATTCTTCTATATTTATCCGGATCTTCAAGAAGGTCACCTTCGTGTGCTTTCAACTTATTGTTTGGTATCATTGGTGCATCACAACTCTTTGCTCCAATCATGTCAGAATCTTTCAGTACATCCAAACAATATTTCCGCTGATTCAAGCAGATCCCCTTTTTGCTATAGGAAACTTCAATACCCAGGAACTATTTTAATCTCCCCAAGTCTTTATTCTGGAAACGAGTTCCAAGAAAACTCTTCAGCTTCTTAATACCGCTTTCATCGCTTCCAGTGATTACGATATCATCTACGTACACAACTAGCACAATGCATCCCAAATTTGATGAACCAAAGAAGACCGAATGATCATACGAACTTCTTCTTAACCCGAACTCAGTGACAATAGCACTAATTTTCCAAACCACGCACGAGGTTATTGCTTGAGACCATACAAAGATTTCTTTAACTTACACACCTTACTTGACTCCCCCTGAGCAACAAACCCAGGTGGTTGCTCAATATACACTTCTTCTTTCAAGTCCCCGTGTAGAAAGGCATTCTTGATATCAAGCTGATACAATCCCCAACCATATGTTGCTGCTAAAGAAATAAACAGATGGATAGATGATAACTTGGCAACAGGAGAAAAGGTCTCGGAATAATCCATGCCATATGTCTGAGCATAACCCTTTGCAACTAAACGAGCTTTTAGCCGTGCAAGAGAGCCATCTGGATTAACTTTCACAGTGAATACCCATTTACAACCTATTGCTTTCTTGTTTGCAGGTAAGCCTACTAGTGTCCAGGTGTCATTCTGTTCAAGGGCTTGTATTTCTTCTGGCATGGCATTACGCCATCCGGAGTGATTCAAGGCTTCGCCAACAGTTTTTGTGATAGAAATTGAATCAATGGTAGCAACAAATGATCGAGAGTTTGCAGATAATTTTTCATGAGAAACAACAGAAGCAATAGGATAGGTACATGCACGCTTACCTTTCCTGAGTGCAATGGGTAGGTCATTATCAAGAGGTTCATTTTCCGGGGCTGTAATTGGAGTTGAAGGTTCAGGGACTGGATCTGTCAACGGATCGGATGGTTCAGGAACAGGAGCCGGTCTGGGTCGTCTATGATATACTCGAAACTCAGGAGGTTGTTCAATGCTTGGAGTTTGGTGAACAGTTTCTTCTGATTGTTCAGAGGAAACAGATTGGTCAGATTCTGATTGATCAGGATTAGCAGTGGGGCTGTGAGATTGGTGGGGTTATGGTTAACAGGTAGAACAAAAATTCATCATTTTCTTTGAATGGACGAGTACAAGAAACGGTAAAGAATGGAATTTCTTCATGGAAGGTGACATTTCGGGACACAAAGTACCTTTGAAGAGTAGGAGAAAAACATCGATACCCTTTCTGTAGACGACAATAACCAAGGAAGACACACTTAATGGACCTAGGATCGAGTTTAGTCAGGTTGGGATGAGTCTCATGAACAAAACACGTGCTTTCAAATATCTTTGGAGGGATTGGATATAAAGGTTTTTCTGGAAACAAAACAGAATATGGTATGTCACCGTCGAGGACAACCGAAGGCATTCGATTTATAAGAAACAAGCTGTAGAGACTACATCAGCCCAAAATGTTTTGGGAACATTCATTTGAAATAGGAGTGCTCGTGTGACTTCATGGAGGTGCCTATTTTTCCATTCGGCAACCCCATTTTGAGATGGTGTTTCGACACACGATGTTTCGTGAAGTAAACCGTTTTGTGAAAAAAAGGATCGGAAAGATTCTGACATGTATTCTTTTGCGTTGTCACTTCTTAGTGTTTGAACGGAAACTTTAAACTGTGTTTTTATTTCATTATAAAATGAACAAAAATGTGAGAATACTTCGGAACGAATTTTCATTAAGTAAAGCCAAGTTACACGAGAGTAGTCGTCCACAAAGGTAACAAAATATTTAAAACCAAGCTTGGACATAACCGAACATGGACCCCAGACATCAGAATGAACTAATTCAAAAGGGTACATGGCCCGCTTATTGACTCTAGGAGTTAGGTAAACACGTTGGTGTTTAGCAAACTGACACGACTCACACTGCAGGGATGATACGTGAGAAAACTCGGGACATAATTTCTTTAGAGCTTGGAGAGATGGATAACCTAATCGATAATGTGCTTCAAATGGTGATGAACTTGGACAAACAAAAGAATAAGGTGTCTGAGTTTCAAATATATATAGGCCATTAGATTCCCGTCCTTTACCAATAATCCTCTTCGTAGACAGATCCTGGAAAATACAAAAATCAGGATAGAATGAGACACAACAGTTTAAACCACGAGTTATTTTACTAACGGATAGTAAATTAAATGGAAAGTTTGGTAAATTCAAAACAAAGGATAAATGGATCGAAGGAGTAATTCTGGCATTGCCAGATCCCAGTACTTTTGGAGTCGATCCATCAGCAGTAGTAACATAAGATGAAGGTGCTTTATTTGTTAGATTAGAAAGAAGCTGAGGATTACCGGTCATATGTTCTGAAGCTCCAGAGTCAATAACCCACTTTGAAACAGAAGACACAAGACACTTTGCAGACTTACCTGTCACAGCAAGAGTAGCAGTAGGAGCTGTAACTGGGTGAAGATATTCTTCTGATGAGTTAGTACCTCTTGGTTGTAACAAATTTACTTCTTCAGACAAGTCACTAAGATGAGCAGAAGATCCTTTTGAATACCGGGCTCCTGGTTTCTTACAATTATACTTGGTGTGCCCAAGATCGTGACAATAGTAACATTCCACGTCACTAGGCTCAGAAACACGTTGATGTTGAGTAGCTCGACTATTGAAGGTACTACGTGAGCCACCTCGATGATTACCTCTTGACCCTCCTCGAAAACCACCTTGGATTCCTTCTCTAAATCCACCACGGCTAACTAATGCACTGTTAGGGATGGTTGCTGTATGAGACGGAACATTCTCATGCGGAAGAACACGAGCGAACGTCTCCTGAAGAGAGGGGATGGTAGATTCATTCAACAGTTGGGATCGAATATGATCAAACTCTGGTCGAAGACCTGTCAGGAAACTCATCACTGTTATATGTTCTCGTTGAGTTTGCATGACTCGAACATAGGCACTCAGAGGTAGAAGGGAGTTTTGCTCTTCATACGTCTTTTTGAATTCCATTACATGCGCAGTGAGTGAGAGCTCATGTTGCTCCCCCCGATGGAAAGACTCGCAGACACTATAAATTTTGGATATGTTGCTCTGTCCAGAGTATAGAAACTCCAAATAATCCATTAGTTCTTTCAAATATTCACAGTGATTAATAAGTGAAAGAACAGATGTATCAATGGAGTTTCTAATCTGTAGGAACAATCGAGCATCGTTTTGTAGCCATTGCTCTTTCGTGTCATCTGTGGGACGATTGGAGGTAAGGTGTGAGGCCTTCCCGATGCTTCGAAGATACAGACGCACAGTTTTGCTCCATTCATAGAAGTTGGAGCCATCAAGCTTGTTATCTGTGATTCGGGTTGCTACTGGTTGCACATCAAGATTGTTTGTAGTTGGAATAGGATCAGAAGTTTTGTTTTCACTCTTGTTAGTCATCCTTTACTCTAAAAGTTAACCAAGAGAAAAAGAAAGTTTAATGTAATAATATCAAAGTCTAGAATCTGGAGACTAGACCAAAAGCAACTTTAGATTCTTGACCAGAAATCCGGAAATCAGATCAGTTTTTTTTTTAATCTTAATTTTCTGGAAAGTAAGAAATATGGCAAATGTGGTGGTACGGTGGTGAAAGGGCAGAAGTTTGGTGGTGATATGACAATGGAAAGGGTAGCGAGTGGTAATTGGAGGGTGGTGGTGAGATGATAACAGGTTACTCTATGGCTGGTTCCAAGAAGACACGAGGATGTATAGCTTTTAAGCTGATGAAAACAGGCTATTCTTGCTGATATACAATTTTAAGCTGGATGTGTAACTCTCAAGAGTAGGAACGAGGCTCTGATACCATGTAAAATGGTAGTCAGAAATCAGATTCAATGATGCAACTAGGGAACTAGAAATTGATTGGAGAATATTGACTTGTTATTTCTCAAGTTGAAACTTCAAAAAGCCATGCTATTTATAGACACTAGAGGACTTATCTAGAAGATTTATCTAGAAGTGAAACTTGGCAACTGTATCAAAATATCTACTTATTATAATATTTAACAATTATGATATCTAACAGAATCAAAAGAAGAAGTTCCTGATGTATCCACGTTTTCTAATGCTAATTATTCAAGATCTGATTCCGAATTTGGTCACCGATCAAACTTTGGTGAATGATGAATTGAAGTTAGAACACATGAAGGTTGACACTGTACGACGAATGAAAATATAAAGGTCAGAAAAACCAAGGACCAAACGCCTGATTGGTCACATTATTAATCCTAATTATGTATGTCCTCCCGAGGATCGCTGGATCCATGATGACTCGGATTCCAAGCGTGAGGGATGAGAAGGTGGGAACAATGGGGGTAATGATGGAGGTGACGGAGGTGATGGTGATCATGGTGATGATGGTGGTAATGGTGATGCAGCTCTTAGAGAGCAACAGGCTGCAGTTGAAGCTGCGTTGGATGCTACTATTGCAGCTCAACGTGAACGTAAACGAAAGGGTAAAGCACCAGCTTCTGAAAGCTCAGCAAAGAGACGTGTATCAGCTGGAGCTGGAGTTTCTTTTGATGTTCAACCGTCTCGTCCTGCAAATCCTCATCGCCCGGCAGTGCCTCTTACTACTAGCACTCCGGAGATGACTTTGACGACGACGATGGTTCCTCATGACAGGCTTGGTTTGATTCCACAATCGGCTTTAGCTGAAATACCAATGCCTTCTACAACACTTTCTACTGTTCCTTCAACACCGTCCATGGGGCCTCCTCCACCTAGTTATGTCTCATTTATGAGAATTACAAGGCCTCAGGGACCAGTTCAACCAGTTCATCCATATTTGTATGCTATGCTACCGAACCGTCAGACAGACATGCTTTTGAATCTTCTTCATTTGTATGAAAATCAAATATCTGCTGACCGTGTAAATCAAGAACGTCTGATGGAGAATCAGAAGAAGCTGGTCAGCTATGTTTCATTTTGTCAAAAGGAAACAAGAGCCCTTCGTGAGATTGTTGTGTCTCATGGGGTGAAAATTAAAGAACAAGAGGAACTTATTCTGCAGCTGACATGTAAAGATGATGCGCTGAAAAAGCTCAAAAATGACGATGAGGATCCTGATGAGTCTGATGCTTGAGGTGAGCCTAAACAAACTCAAGACCCAGCTTCTAGTGCGGGTACGAGTTCTGTTGATGATTCGGGCAAACAGATCATTGTTTATCATGACTATTCGGCTGCCAAACCGATTGAGATGATCGAGGCCGATACAGTTATTTTTGTGGATGGAAAGGGGATGATAAGGATTATGGTGAATAGAGAGGAGATTGAAGAAGGCAGTTTGTTGATAAGTCGCTGACACGAGAGCAGATTCCTATCTTGCTTGATCTGAATGAAAACGAGATGACCGTGTTAGAGGCTGAGCCCGATGTTGAGGTAATTAATAATGATGAGATACTAAATGATCCTACTGTTGAGATGAGTACGGATTATATTTATGAAGACGAGGAGGTTGAGATGGAGGATGTGACTGCTGAGGATTACCCTGATCTATTTCAACACACCAATGTTGATCAGGGTGCTCCAGTGTTTAATGAAGAAACGGTTAAAGAAGCAGAAGACAATCTTGAGAATAATTCCAAAGGCAAGAATGTCTTTTATATGAAATCCGATTCGCTTCTTGGCCCGTCTCTTGAGGAGATTCAAAGTTGGTTTAGACACAAGCAAGCAAGTAAGATCATCAAGGTGTAGGTTCCCTGGATGGATCTGCACGGGATATCTCGATCTACACAGGTGCGGAATCCCTGCGTAGGTTGTTACGAGCGTAGAACACGAATCAAACAAACACACGATACGAATAAACGAACACACGTTATATTATAACCGAAACACGTGATATAATCACTGAATACAGACTCAATACTCTCTGGTTCTCACGTCTCTCGACTCACACACGTCTGTATATGATTACCTTCAAAAAACTCTAAACAAGCCGTGACCTAGCGTATAAATACACGACAACTTCGCCTTATATGTTCAGGCGAAGTTGTTGCTAACTTCGCTTGACTAACAAGTTCGCCTGATAAGCGAACTTGTCAGTAACTTCGCTTAAACATAAACAAAACACAATTAACATTACAGACTGGATTACAGACACTAGACTATGAACTACTGACATTATGCACCAACAGACTCCCCCTTGGCAGTAGCTTCATATCTTTATCTTTAAGCACTTGTCTTGTAATCTTCATGCATGCACTCCCTCTCTTACACAGACCGTGACTACTCGCTGATATTTCCTCGCTTCGCCTTTCCAAGCAGGAATATAGAATATCTTCTTCTCGTTTAACACCTGCAGATCAGCTTTAGATAAATTAACAAGATGCATCGGATCATACACTCTTAGCACTTCTTGTTCGTCTTCGTCTTCCATCACGGCTTCAGCAGTCTGGCAATCCACATACCACCATTTCAGATCTTTCAGCACATCTTGAGGCATAGTCTTCATTGGAACCTCTTTCAAACACCGAATCGGCTTATATTTCATCACCATCCAAGGTTTGCCATCTGCTCTCATTCCTCTTTCAGTATCTTCAACTAATTTCCCTTTCTGTGGTTTTAACAACTCAAACTTTTTCTCTTTAATACTTTCTTTCCATACTATCTTCCCAATAACTCTGGCCATATTATCATCACTTCTATTAATCAACCCCAATCTGGCCAAATCCTTTACCTCACACTCAGGTAAGGTATTTAGAGATCTCAAACAGTCTTTTAAAATACTGAACACCGTCATACCTTTTAATCACGAAGAGCCTCAACCGCTCATCATAGATCCAGCAAATAATCCCTTTCTTCGCTTCAGCATAGCCTTTAATGTTGTAACTCTTCTTAAACATTGTAGGGACCGCCGGTTTCTTCGTTTTGACGAACCACTGAGCATAGCCTTCCTTCCACCTAGGCTGCTCTTCCCATTCAGACTCATCGCTTCCAATCTGTTCACTCAAACCTGCTTTCTCAACATCTGGTATCTCATGCTCCACATTCTCTTCTACTATCTCTCCCTCTTCTATCTCTGTATCAATCACAATATCTTCTCCAATCTTCTCTATCACATCACTTGGTAGTACATCATCATCACCAACCAATTCATCAACCATCTCCTCTACGTCCACCACCACCACATCATCACCAGCTGCAGATGTCGACTCCCCCTGAGTTGTGGAAGTTCCAAGAGCTTGAGTAGTTCTTGGTAGCTCACCACCTGCATCTTTCGACGCATTGGGATCATCGTCTCTATCATTTCTTCTCTTCATCCTCAACTCGTCGCCTTTACAGCTCGTCTCCCCCTGAGATGCCAAGAACTCCTTGAAAGCATCTATGATTTTTCCATGTTGTACCAGGAGGGACGACTGCATCTGATTCTCTGTAACTAGGCGCTGAATAGCCTGGGTCTGGATAAGATTAATCTTTGACTGCTCTGCCACGACCCGTTCTAGTGCTGCTATTCGTTCTGAGTCTGATAGGGTTGCATCGAAATCGAACCTCATATGCGATAAATCGTGAGTGTACTGAGGAGGGATTTCCGATGTCACCGGGACCTCAGAAGTAGAAATAGACGTAACCGCAGGTGGTATCGTCACTGATAGCCCTGCAGTGGCCACAACAGTCGACTCAATAAAGCGTGCCACGACCTCCGATGGAGTAACAGTCGGAGGCGGCAACGAAACTATCACGGGAGCCGAAAGTTGGAAAGTAGTGGGTGGAAGGCCAAATGTAGATGAGGTAGCCACCACGGGAACACCCGTAGCGCTTGGCCTTGTAACCTGTAGTGACGAGGGAACCATTTTCATACCGGATAGTGCTGGTGGAGTGAAACGTACCACCCTAGAGCTCTCACCGGCTCCTGATTCTGCACCTATCCGTTCCCTTCTTGACCTTCTTATCAGTTGTTGTACCTCTTCCTCATAATCAGACTCGTCATCATCATCTGTTCTCTTTCTTTTCCCATGTAGTCTTTCTCGAGTCACCATAATCCTTCTGGCCTCTGCCACTTCATCATCAAAATCTGAGCCAGCCACCATTGTAGCTGCCCTAGTAACATGCACAGTCGAGGTACGTTCAACAGGGACCTGAACGTTATCCTCTGGATCCACCCGATCCATATCAAAGAAGCCTTGACCACCAAATTCTGCATCAAGGTCCACGTTCTCCTCCGGTGACACAACAGGAGCAGCAGGTATAGCTTGAGGTGCTCCTGCCTGTTGTGGTGCCGGGTCCCTAAACTCATCCCCAAGAGCAGGCACATACCCCGGGTTGATTAAGTACCCAAAGAGTGGAGTATGGCGAGGACGAAGCTCAGGTTTGCTCCTCGCACTGGAGGATCGACACTGGGCGAAGATCCGTTTGTTCACACTCTCTACATATCGGATCGGACGACGTTGAGGAAGTGTTGGAGCAACATGATTCAAGATCATTTGTAGGAATCTTGGATTCATGATGAAATGCTCACGCGCCATCGCTCTTCGTTGACGATCAATCTCATAAAAGACCATCTGACTAAAGCTGAATCGCTTGTTGTATGTCAGAGCAGTCATCGCTGACTGCATGGTCGCGCCCATGCCACCAGTGCCCGCCTTTCTCCCTGACATGCATACTATCATAACATGCATGAGAAAGCGCCACTGGTCAAGTAGGAATCCCTTCCTTCTCTGCGAATCCCCCAAGGGACCTGAATAACCCATCCTCAAAAATGCTCCATCGCGGAAAGGAGCTACAAACTCTGTCGGGTCATCCCTTGTCTCGTTTCCAAACCGCAGAGCCGCCCGGATATGTTCAGAAGAGAACTGAACCATCTGACCGTTGACTGTTGCGAGCATCACCGGGGGTTCGACTCTACAGTCGTATTCCACGGTCTGCCAGAAATCCTCAATGTTGGGTAAGGATATCAGCAGAGTTGTTGTAATGGCGTGGAATATCCTCGAGCGTAAAAGGAATGTGATGATTTCGCGGAAATCATCAACTCCGCTCGCTTCCGGGTCTAAGGTGATATACATGTTGTGACCCGGGAAGAACTGTCTTTGTTGATCACCTCCGTCATCACCGCCTGCACCACCTGCTCCAGCAATAGCAGCCATATCTGCAACAAACAGGTTAAGTTAGATAAACGTCAAAGCGAATCACAAGTTCGCCTGTTACCATGAGCGAAGTTGTGATCAATTCTCTATAGGCGAAGTTAAAGGTGAGGCGAAGTTGGAAAACAACTTCGCTTCAACTTGAACTTCGTCTGAAAATAGTTAAGTAAAATGGTCCAGGCGAAGTTACGGATAACTTCGCCTAATCACAACATCGCCTCATAAACTGTTTCAAAATCAATAATCAGGCGAAGTTAAACCTCAGGCGAAGTTACGGATAACTTCGCCTAAACTGTAACTTCGCCGAATTTGAATCGGCAACAGTTAGGATTTTGAACGACGTGTAGATGATGATTTCGGAGATCAAGGACTCTGAAATACATGATTTTATGAAGTTTTATACGTTCAAGTGGTTTACTATCACGTAAAAACAAGTTTGAAAATCGGGTTTTTAGGTTTCAAATAATCGAGGTCACGAAACAGGTCGTATCGACCTGTGATAATCATTAACGACAATGATTATACGAATATGGAACCCTACACACCTTTAATCGACAATGAAATCGAGAAAGAAACACAGAATGATTGATGATAATAGAATCGATAAGTTCGCCGAGGTTTCTGTGAGTATAAGTTCGCTGGGTTTTGAAATAAATGAACAGTTTGACCTTTAAAGTCCTTTATATAGGGTCACAGATGTATCGGCGAAGTTGTGGATAACTTCGCCTATCAGGCGAAGTTATGCAGAACTTCGCTGAAATTAAAAAATTTTCAAAACAAACCCCATAATTTGAACAATTTGCGACTAAGTTAGAAAACATCCTTTAAAGCGTTAAATGAAACGATCAAGACCAAGTAACCAGGTATAAAATCATACAACTCCAAAAATAAAAAAACTTTTAAAATAAAGGTACACGGGATCAAATTTCAGTCTCGACAAGGACTACCATGTTTTAGAAAAGATCCGAACAGGAATCATACTAATTTCGTGACTGTCACACAGATCCGTGTTCAGCTGTATTATGACATAAAGAAACACGTTGTAAGCAGGTAATCTACTTAGAATGGTTTTCATCGTTTCTGTGATACGAGTTAGGTTCAATTAAGCTCAAAACTTAAGTGGGCAACAACTCAGAGATTATGATGCCTCCTATCTATTCTCAAAGCGTATTTGGCTTTCCCCAAGTCACCCCGAATTGAGCTTGACCCGTAGTGTCTGATTAAGTAGTGATTACACTTCGATCTTAGACTCTGTTTCCCGTTCACCTTCTTGCGTCTTGATTGAGAATCATTAACCTTATGAACTCTAGAATACACACATTTTTTTTTTAATCTAACATATATATACACAACTTCAAGTAGAAAATAACTGCAAGTCCCGAATCTGGATCACTGCAGTGTCTTGACACGCTATCTTCACGGGACTCAGAACACTCACGGGCTCGTGTATGACTGGGTAATCGCTTTTCTGCCTGTCATTTGGAAAGATATGTATGAAGACATGCACAACTCTTAAGGAGTTTCCACATAAAATCGAGTAGATTTAGTTAGTATCACTTCTACTTTTACGCACCATAAAAAGCTACCATGACATACAATGACTGTTCTAAAGCCTTTTAAGCCTAATAACTTCACTAGTTAAGCACACAGAATCAGTAAATCTATCATTTTCCAAGGTTGGATCGATTTTCTGTTAAAACATAGTAACAGAACTTCTTACGAAGTAGTAGACTTGAAAAATAATATTTCCCTAAAAAAAAATTTTTGATTTCAATCGCCCCGATCAGTTCAAAGTCTTCAGGTAAACGGTTATCCTGAGGATCCAATGGATCCGCTGGACCGACCACATACAAGTATGTGTCCTTCTAACTAAGTATGAATGACTAATTTTTAGCGAAAGAATAAAAACACATCATAAACCGCCCCGGTCACATTCAGTCATCTGGTTAATGGCAACCCTCAAACTCTACAAGTAGAAAATGAGGACCAAACATATCCGAGGATATGTCCTTCAAACTGAGGTAACCGACATAATTTTAAGCGATAGTGACATTTTTTTTTTATATATATATATATGCACAAAAAGCATGGTTACCCGGGATTGATCATCCCATTCAACTCAACAAGGTTTTGAAATCTTGATTTGTCAAACGCTTTAGTATATAAATCAGCGAAATTATCAAGCGTATCCACCTTTTCAAGCACAATCAGTTTCTTCTCAGCACAATCCCGTATAAAATGATGACGTATGTCAATATGTTTAGTTTTACTGTGCTTTACGGGATTATTAGTTACTGAGATCGCAGCAGTGTTATCAATACAAATTGGAGTAAGTGAGAAATTCAGACCATAGTCGCGTAACTGTTGTTGAATCCACAGAACCTGGGAGCAGCAGTTGGATGCTGCCATGTATTCTGCCTCACATGTTGAAATGGCGACTGATGTCTGCTTCTTGCATTGCCAGGACACTAATCTGCCTCCTAGAAACTGACATCCTCCAGTAGTTGACTTCCGACTCTGATTGCACCCTCCATAATCAGAATCTGTGTAAGCTACCAACTCCAAGTCTCCTCCCTTCGCGTACCACAACCCCAGCTTAGGTTTGCCTTTGAGATATCGCAAGATCCTCTTCACACCCTTCATGTGAGATTCCTTTGGGTTTGCCTGAAAACGAGCACAAAGACAAACTGCAAACATAATATCAGGCCTAGAAGAAGTTAAGTACATTAAAGAACCTATAATAGCCCGATACTGAGTTGGGTCCACATCTGCGTCATTGTCTGTCTCAGCACCCAATTTATGGTTGACGCAGATTGGAGTATCGAATGGAGTGCTGTCCTCCATCTTGAAGCGTTTGAGCACATCATGGACATACTTGGTCTGATGAATGAACATCCCATCCTTCTTCTGATCAACCTGCAATCCTAAAAAGAAAGTTAGTTCACCCATAGCACTCATTTCAAACCTTTTCTTCATGACGGCCTCAAACTCCTGACACATGGAGACTTTTGATGCAGCAAAGATAATGTCATCCACGTAGACTTGCACCAGCAGGAAGTCGCTTCCTTCTCTCTTGAAGAACAACGTGCTATCTATCTTCCCTCTTTCAAACCCATTTTCAAGCAAGTAATCTAATAAGGCTGAGTACCAGGCACGAGGTGCCTGATGTAGTCCATACAACGCCTTGCTTAACTTGTACACGTGGTCTGGAAAGTCTGGGTCAGGAAAACCCGGAGGTTGCTCAACGTACACAACCTCATCAACTTTCCCATTTAGGAACGCACTTTTCACGTCTAACTGAAATACCTTCATCTTCTTATAAGCAGCAAATGCCAAAAACAATCTAATGGCTTCCAATCTTGCCATAGGAGCGAACACTTCATTATAATCAATCCCCTCTTGTTGATTAAAACCTTTAACGACTAGCCTCGCCTTGTTTCTTATAATAATCCCTTTCTCATCTCTCTTGCACTTAAAAACCCATTTTGTGCCTATCGCATGCACATTCTTTGGTTTTTCAACCAAAGTCCAAACTTCCATTTTCTTGAATTGAGCCAGCTCTTCTTACATGGCTTCGACCCACGAGCTGTCCTTTAGAGCCATTTGATAATTATTTGGTTCAATCTGGCTGATAAAGCAGGTGTACAAGCATTCGTTGATTATGCCTGTCTCCTTAATGCTTGTGTAAACACAGGTGTGCTCATTCAAGCTACGTCTTGTTTGTACACCGGAGGACACATCACCAATCACATTCTCCAAAGGGTGATCTTTATGAATTCTCGTGGTCGGAACCGAACCGACATGCAAATTGTCTTCCAAGTTAGAAGAGAGCTCGTCAATGGTTGTTCCTTGCTGAGAGTGAAACGGATTGAAAAATTCTTCTTCAGGAGAGGCAGCAGGGGTATCGATAGCATTTGATGAGGAAGGTTGACATTTATCAAACAGCTATCTTTGCACTAGATTTTCTTCCTCATCAAGGATCATCTTCGTAGCAACTCTTTCTTCTACTTCTGCACTATCCAAATAAGGTATGTTAAAAGACTTAAAAAGTCTATCATAGTCGAAAAACTCAGCAGGTCCGTTGCTTGGTTTTGGCGGTTTGTAACTTGTGATATCGGTGTTACACACCACCTCAACCTTGCCGGTCGATGTATTAAAGACACGTCTGTTGGGAGTCCCAACAACATAACCAACTAAGATTCCTTCATCGGCTACTTCACCAAATTTAGAATTTGTCTTTAAAATCGAACAAGGGGACCCGAATGGTTCAAGACCACTCAAGTTGGGCTTCCTCCCATGCATAAGCTCATAACACGTTTTATTAAGTCTTTTAACAGTCAAGACTCTATTCAGGATATAACAGGCTGTAGCAACAGCTTCAGCCCAGAACACCACAGGAAGCTTCGAATCGGCCAGCATAGTTCTGGCTCCTTCAATTAACGTTCTATTCTTCCTCTCAGCCACTCCATTCTGTTGCGGAGTATACGGAGCGCTGTACTGGTGCTCAATCCCTTTCTGAAGGCAGAAGATCTCCATTTCATAATTCTTGAACTCCGTTCCATTGTCACTCCTGATGAACTTAACCCTTTTATCCATAACGTTCTCAACTTTGGTAATCAAATTCTTCACCATCTGAGCCGTTTCATCTTTTGATTTCAGGAAATATACCCACGAATATCGTGAGTAATCATCAGTGATCACCAAGCAATAAGAAGTACCTCCTAGACTTTTTGCATTCACGGGACCGAAGAGATCCATGTGAAGCAATTCTAGAGTACTGACAATAGAATTGACCTTCTTGGTGTGATGGGATTTCTTGTGCTGCTTTCCCTTCTTGCACGCTAGACATTTGTCTTCAAAGTTGAAACTTTTCAAGGGAACGCCCAGCACAAGTCCATTCTTGACAATGTGGTTCATCTTCCAAAGATGAATGTGCCCCATTCTCCTATGCCACAATTCGGACTCCGATTCGCTCGCTTTTGTCATAAGGCATGAGTCTTCCGTGGCCATTTCAGTCGACCTCATATCCATAATATACGTATTCCTCTCACGTGGAGCCTTCATCACAATCCACTCCTCTAGTATCTGAAAACCAGGATGCAACACAATCGCCTCATTCTTTGTAAAATGTACGGTGTACTCCTTATCACAGATCTGCGACACACTCAGCAGATTGTGCTTCAATTCTTCGACAAAGTTTACTTTCTCTAGAGTCATCTTTCCATTAGACACCGTTCCCATTCCTGTAATCTTGCCTCCACTTTCTCCAGCAAAGCTCACTCTCCCTCCTTGAACAGGTTTCAAATCGTGTAACAAGATTTTGTTACCCGTCATGTGCCGGGAACAGCCGCTATCCACAACCCAAAGATTATTGGCAGTCCAGTTCAACTGTTCCTGCACGATTAAAGCAAAAGATTAGAATCTAGGGACCCAAGACCAATTGGTCTTGGATCTATACATCCCGAACTTTGGCTTTCCAAAGTTAGTCTCTGTATAATTCCTGTAAGTCCTATTAGTATACCTCCTTGTAGATTGATTGTGAGGCCTTCCAAACCTTTGTGAATTGAAAGAATTATAACTTACTGTTTGGTTATCAGCAGTGTGAAACTGAGATTGGTTTCTTTGAAAACCTGAATTAGTCAGATTTCTGAATTTTGAATGGTTTTCACTTTTACCAGTATTATATTTACCATTAGGCTTAGTCTCAGTTTTGGTATGCCTCACACCTCTGAATCGCTGCTTCAGAGGGCAATCTGCAACTAGGTGCCCTAATTGATTACACCTAAAACAACACCTATGCTCAACTTTCTTTTCAACAGTTGTTTTGGATGTCGAGGCTGTACTACCGCCCGTTCGTCTCACATATGGTGGGACATAAGGTTTTAGCGGAGAACTCTTTTTAGTTGTTTTATCTTTCTCTCCACTATTTAGTAATACAACCTCCTCCTTTGTCTTACCCGACTCGAATGACTTATCCGAATCTGATGAGACCGGACTCGGAACAGAAATTTTAACACTTGACACAGCCGGACTTGTTTCGCCTCTACTAACATCTGGTTCTTTACTAGTTACCTTAATTGGAACTGTCTGAACAACCTCAAAGTCAACAGATTTCTGATTACTAGGATTAAGTGTAATTGTGATTATAAGGTGGTGGAACCTCATGATAACCAATTCCTCCCCTCTTAACTGAGGAACCTTGATCACTAACAAGGTGATCAAGAATAGCAGAGGAATTTCTGAACTGCTCAAGTTTTCTATTCAGTTCCCCCACTTTCACCTGGTGATCAGCAATCTGTTTTTCTCTTTCAGCTATTAGTTTGGTTTTTTCTTCCAAAACTTCATAGCTTAGATCAATCACTTGAATTTTTTTCAGCAAGTTTTGCTTTTAGACTTTTAATATCTTTTTCACAAGCTTTTATTTTAACTTTATAGCTATTTTCTCTTGCTTTTGTAAAATGATGATCTTCTTTTAGAGTTTTAAACTCAGCATCCAAACTAACATACTGATCAGTTATAGTTGCTAATTGCTCAGACAAGTTTTCACATTTAGAACAAGTAGGTTTAGAACATACCTCGGAGAGCTGGTCTTTATCATCAGCCATGAAAGCTTTTTCTTCTCCAGTAGCTTTCTCACCTTCTTCATTTTCCACATTCGCCAAATTTGCCTGTTCAAAGATTTCTTCAGAATGCAGGTTCCAGTTATATTCACCATCTTCTCTGGAAATCATGGCACTATAATCTTTACTACCCCCATTATGCTGTGTAGATTTGCCTTGACCACGTTCTACACGCTCATTTCTGCACTCCTTAGCAAAGTGGCCGTTTTGCTGACAGTTGTAGCATCTTACCTTCGTCTTGTCAAACCCTGGCCTTCCACCGACAAACTTTCTTCCGGTCTTTTTCATAAACCGTTTCACTCTTCTCACGATCATAGCCATCTGCCATTGCAGATCCATTTCTTCCAGATCATCAGCATCAATCTGGTCATAGTCTTCATCCAACATAGCTGGATCAACAATCTTCCCCTGAATGTAGTTCTCATAGGAAGCAATAAAAGAAGCATAGAGAGCAAACTGCTCTTCAGCAGATTTGACACTCATAGGCATCTTAGAGTAGTTGTTGCTAGGAATACTTGGAGAGCAACTACTCTTGCTTGCTTGCGGTTTAGATGCACTAGATCCACCTGCTACAAAGCAAACATCACCATTCGTGTTGACTGACACATGCCCCTCATGTGATGAGTTGGCGCCCGACTCTCCCTTCGAGTAGTAGGCAGCTGATTCAGTCTTCGAACCTGAACTAGAGTTGACTTTAGCACCATACATACCTGGATCTTGAACCTGATCCGTAGGTGTCTCCTTTCTAACCATGTTAAGCTCAAAGGTTCGGAGCTTGTTAACTGCTGTCTCAAGGTCATAGTCAGCAAAGTCTTTATCTTCTCTCATCAACACAGTATACATCTCCCATTTTGGTGGGAGAGCATCAAGAAGCTTCTCAACAATCTCATCTTCTTTGTATGCAATTGAATAGTTGCTGAGTTCAGTCATCAGATGATAATATCTGGTGATGATATCATCAAGTGATTCGTTTTTCAGATACTTGAAGACCGAGAATTGAGTTTTGAGCAATTTGATCTTCGAAGCACGGATTCCCACATTTCCTTCAAACCGGTTCTCAAGAGCTTCCCAAAGCTCTCTTGCTGTCTTGTACTTTCTAAAAGTATGAAGGATCTCTTGTGGAAGAGCCATAGTGATAGCAGCATGAGCCTTGCTCTCGGCCTCATACATCTTTTTCTCTTCTTCTTCCATTTTGCTGTACTTTTTGATCTGATCACGACCTTCGTACTCCATAGTTGGTGGAATATAACCATCCTGGATGCATACCCACATTTTCGCATCCTGGTACTTGACATATTGTTCGAACCGATCCTTCCAAGCAACGAAGTCGGTTCCTTTAAGCAACTTTGGGGCCTTAGTAGCTGACCCTGCTTCTACTTCCATCTTAACTAACTCTGAGATGTTAATTGACGACATCTTTCTCAAAAACTAAGAAACCCGAAAAACAAAAAAAAAATTCTTCTGAAAAGTACTGTAGGCGAAGTTATGGATAACTTCGCTTAAGTCTTAACTTCGCTGAAGAACTTCGCTGATTCTTAACTTCGCTTGAGGTAAGCGAACTTAGGAGGTAGGCGGAGTTGTAGAGAACTTCGCTTGAGTTAGGTGAACTTGAGAAGGTAGGCGAAGTTGTGGATAACTTCGCTTAACCTTATATCTTCGCCGAAACCCTACGAACAGTGACGGCAACTTCGCCTGATGAACACGAAGTTTCTACAGATCTGATTTCTGGGTTTTTCGAGGTTTTTGACGGTGTAAAGTGTTGAATACGATGGTAGGAGGTAAGAATGACACAAAAACACAGAAAACACGTCCCGCGAATAGTCGAAACGGGACGATTTCTACACCCCCGTGAATATCCCGAACCACACAATTGAGCAATAGCTCTGATACCAATTGTAGGTTCCCTGGATGGATCTGCACGGGATATCTCGATCTACACAGGTGCGGAATCCCTGCGTAGGTTGTTACGAGCGTAGAACACGAATCAAACAAACACACGATACGAATAAACGAACACACGTTATATTATAACCGAAACACGTGATATAATCACTGAATACAGACTCAATACTCTCTGGTTCTCACGTCTCTCGACTCACACACGTCTGTATACGATTACCTTCAAAAAACTCTAAACAAGCCGTGACCTAGCGTATAAATACACGACAACTTCGCCTTATATGTTCAGGCGAAGTTGTTGCTAACTTCGCTTGACTAACAAGTTCGCCTGATAAGCGAACTTGTCAGTAACTTCGCTTAAACATAAACAAAACACAATTAACATTACAGACTGGATTACAGACACTAGACTATGAACTACTGACATTATGCACCAACACAAGGCATTCAGGATTGTTGATCAAGAGCATAAAGAAGAAGCTATTGCTCGAGCCAGTGCCAACCAGAAGACTACCTTCAAGGCCGTGTCGAAAGTACAAGGTGACATTGTTTCTTTGATGTTTGATTATGAACTTAAGGTATACATTGTTAAATGGGAGAAGGGCGTCCAGTACTATGAAAGGATGACTGATCTTCTCTCATTACCAAGATGGGATGTGCGCACTCTGGCGTATCGTCCGTTTATTAATCGCGGTGATGACTACCACACTAAACGTTTTCACCAACACTTGGTGTTTGAGGTGAATCATGGTTTTAAGTACGTTAAGCCACAAATTCCTATCCGCAAGCGTCTCAATGAGATTGATCCAAAAACGGGTTGGAAGAAGTTGGTCCTTAAAGTAAAGCCGCCGAAGACGATGAAGCGTGTGCCAATGAAGACAATGAACCAACACATGCATTTATCTTTCAACCGCTGGTACTACGACAATCGTACTGGCGAGGCCATCATTGTTCTTGGTACAGGTTTAAAGACTGAGCTGATCAAGATTATCGATCCGATGTGGTTGGTTAACTTAACAGAGACTGACAATGATGTGCTACACAAGAACAAGATTCTGATTGAGCGCAATGAAGACTTTGACCTGGCAATGCAATTCCAACACGTTGTGCGTGTTTGTTATGAAAACGGAATTCATAGTTGCAGAGACTGGCAGTCCAAGCGCTTCAAGTAATTTAAAGATAAAGAGCTCAAGACGAGGGGGTGTCTGTTAGTGCACGGTTTTGCGTCTCGAGTCTTTATATTTATCATTAACGTATTTGTCGTTTAGTTTAATGTAATAAACAATTAATTTATATTGTAGTTCGTTAATGTAATAGTCTAGTTCGCTAAGGATGTTTAGCGAACTAGATCTAAGTTAGTTTCCTCCTGATTCGTTAAGGATGTTTAACGAATCAGGAGATGATTCGTTAAGTTATTTATTTTATTATGTATGTAACGAAGTAGTGTCTAGTTCGCAATGGAATGTTAGCGAACTAGACCTATCTTCTGTATATAGTGACCTTTGTCACTGTTTAATTTAAGTTTTGAGATTTAAAGTAACGAACCCCTGTCCAATCTCTCTCTAGCTTCACTACAATATTATCATACATACATTCACCTAATATATATATATATATATATATATATATATATATCATATAACTCTCAATTAAATGTAACTATGAACTAGATCCGTACTTAGGCTATTAATATTAACAGATCTAGATTAGTTAAGATAGACCTGAGATCAAACATCAATTGTTCATCAACATCGATGTCCATCAATGGCACGTGAGACATGTCATCAGCTAGACACTTCCTCAGATGAGAAACATGGAAGGTTGAATGAATTCCTTCTAACTCACCGGGCAAATCCAGCTTATAAGCTATTTCGCCCACACGATCTAAGATCTTAAACGGTCCAATGTACCTCGGACTCAACTTTCCTCTTTTCCTAAAACTGATAATCCCTTTCCAAGGTGAGACCTTAAGCATCACGTTGTCACCAACGTTAAACTCAATCAGTCTTTGTCGGTTATCAGCATACGACTTCTGTTTGTCTTGAGCAGCCTTCATTCTTGCTTTAATCTGATCGAACTTTGAAGACGTTTATTGAACCACTTCTAAACTTCCCATTTCTTTTTTACCAATCTCTCCCCAACAAACCGGGGTTCTACATCGTCTACCATAAAGCATCTCAAACGGTGGCATACCAATACTTGAATGGTAACTGTTGTTATAAGAGAACTCTGCTAGATGCAGATGATCATCCCAACTTCCACCAAAGTCTAAAACACAAGCACGTAGCATATCCTCAAGGGTTTAGATCGTCCTTTCGGATTGTCCATCTGTCTGAGGATGATACGCCGTATTGATGTTTAACCTCGTTCCCATAGCTTCATGGAACTTTTTCCAAAACCTCGAAGTAAACCGAGTATCTCTATCGGACACGATCGATAACGGTACTCCATGCTTAGTCACAACCTCTTTTATGAACAAGCTTGCTAACGTTTCTGATGAGATAGCCTCTCGTATAGGCAGAAAGTGAGCACTCTTGGTCAAACGGTCCACAATCACCCAGATGGTATCATGATGCTTAACTGTACGAGGTAGCTTAGTTATGAAATCCATGGTGATGTGTTCCCATTTCCATTCAGGTATCTCAAGCGGTTGCATTTTCCCATAGGTTTCTGATGTTCGGCTTTGACTTGTAAACAAGCTAAGCACTTACTAACGTAATCCACTACATCTTTTTTCATTCCTGGCCACCAATGACCTCTTTTCAAATCCCAGTACATCTTTGTAGCTCCAGGATGAATCGAGTATCTTGACTTATGGGCTTCATCTAAGATTCGACCTCTAAGATCTCCATGACGTGGAATCCACATACGGTCAAACCTAGTCTTAACACCGTGAGTGTTTTCCATCAACTCATCTTGCTGGCCGTAAACTCTTTCTTTCTTTACTAACTTCTCGTCTACTAACACCTCTGACTGCACTTTGATGATTTCTTCGAAAAGACTTTAATTCATAATCAGCTGGTATGACTTTACTGTTGCAATGACTTCCTCATTCTTATGACTTAGCGCATCGGAGACCACATTAGCTTTACCTATCAGTAGTATTTAATATCACAGTCATAATATCAACTCCAGCCATCTCCTCTATCACATGTTTAACTCCTTCTGCTCTAAGAAGTATTTTAGACTCTTATGATCAGTGTAAATGGTACACTTAGCGCCATACATATAATGTCTCCATATCTTAAGAGCATGCACTACAGCTGCTAGCTCTAAGTCATGCGTCGGATAAGTACTCTCATGGACTTTCATTTGTCTAGACGCGTAAGCTATCACTTTTCCTCGTTGCATCAAAACGCAACCTAACCCATGATACGAGGCATCAGTACAAACGACCAAATCCTCAACACCATCGGGTAAAGAAAGGATTGGAGCTTGCGTGAGTTTCTTCTTCAATTCCTCAAAAGCTTCTTCTTGGAACTTTCCCCAACTTAATACTACCAATTTTTGGGTCATACCGGTTAACGATGCGGCTATCTTGGAGAAACCTTCGATGAATCTCCTATAGTAGCCAGCTAACCCTAAGAAGCTTCGTATAGCAGTCGGATTCTGTGGAGTCTTCCAATTCGTTATCGCCTCAATCTTAGTTGGGTCCACGGTAATCCCTTCAGGATTAATCACGTGACCTAGAAATTGCACTTCTCGTAACCAGAACGCGCATTTCGAAAACTTAGCATACAACTTTTTTTCTTCAGAGTTTCCAATACCTCTCTCAAATGCTCAGCATGATCAGACTCACTCTTTGAATAAATCAATATGTCATCGATGAAAACGATAACTGACTTATCCAACATTGTCCCACACACCCTATTCATCATGTCCATAATTTTTGCGGGAGCATTCGTTAGACCGAATGACATTACGAGAAACTCGTAGTGTCCATATCGCGTACGAAACGCTCTTTTAGGGATGTCTGCCTCTTTCACCTTTAGCTGATGATAGCCTGATCTGAGATCTATTCGTGAGAACCAACTTGAACCTTGCAGTTGGTCAAAAAGATCATCAGTCCTTGGCAAAGGATATCTATTCTTTACGGTTAGCTTATTCAACTCTCGATAATCTATGCACATTCTCGTTCTCCCATCCTTCTTCTTCACAAATAACACTGATGCGCCCCAAGGGGAAACACTTGGTCTAATAAAACCCTTGTCAAGGAGTTCCTGCAGTTCGGACATCAATTCTTTCATCTCGGACGACGCTAGATGGTAAGGTGCCTTCACTACGGTTTGAGCTCCTGGTACTAAATCTATCCGGAATTCTACCTCTCGCACCGGTGGCAACCCCAGAAGATCCTCAGGGAGTACTTCTGGATAGTCGTGCATAATAGGAACATCTTTCAATTCTTTCGTCTCGGCCGTAGCGTTGACAACATACACCAGGTAGGCACCTCACCCTCGCCTTAACAATCCCTTGGCTTTTATCATCAAAATGACATTAAGCCCAGAACTTTCCTTATCACCATAAACCGTCACCACACTACCATCCAAGGACTTTAACCTTATCATCCTACTCTTACACACTATCTAAGCCTCATACTCAGATAACCAATCCATTCCCAACACCACATCGAACCCTCCTAAGGTCATAACATACAAAGTAACAGGGAACTCGTGTCCCTGTCACTCTATCTTACAGTCCTTAACCATTTTCATTATTTTAACCGAAGTTTCGCTAGCGGTTTCTACTATGAAATTTTCAGACACTCGGAAAAATTTCATTTTAGCTAGTTTATTAAACGGCGTGGCTACGAAACTTTTGTTCGCACCCAAATCAAACAATACAGAAGCGGAAATACCGTTTACTAGAAACCTACCTGTGACGATATCTGGAATCTGCTTGGCTTGTTCTTGAGTCTGCATGTAGGCTCTGGTCTTTGGCTTTGTTGGTTCAGCATCTTTCTTTCCACTTATTCCAGTTTCGCCCTCAGTGCATTCCCTAGCAAAGTGACCTGTCTTACCGCACTTGTAACATGCGGGCTTAGCACTGCACTCATGAGCATAATGACCGGTCTTTCCACACTTATAGCAAGCATTCGATCCAACTCTGCATTCCCCAGCATGCATTTTTCCACACTTATAACAAACATCAGAACCTTTACTCCATCTGCATTCACCACAGTATGATTTGCCACAAGTTTTGCATGACCCTTTCTCCCACACCTTCTGTTTCTTATCTTTTGAGTTCAACAACTAAGTACCGGGCCGTTTAACAGGAGCGAACCACTTCTTATCTTTCTTCTCTTCTTTCACCACAACATCATCCACAGCCAGGTCCTCATAAACCATCTCTGCGAGTTCAACAACAGAGTCAAAAGTACCAGGTTTATTCGCCCAGACTAGTATGCGAACATTCTGTGGCAATCCCCTCACATAAAACTTGATTATCTTAACTTCGGTGTTGACCATATCGGGTACCAACCTAGACATTCGGTTGTACTCGGCGGTGTACTCACGATGTGTCATCGTCCAAGCTCTCAAGTTCAGGAACTTCATCTCCGCCCTCTTAACCTCGGCGTCAGCACGGAATTTCTTCATAACCAATTCTTTCAAATCCTCCCACTTCATAGCCTTGATTTCCTCTTTACTCTTCCTCTGCTCAATCGATTCCCACCAGCACATTGCCTCATCACCAAACGATTGAGTGGCATAACCGACAGCTTGGTCAGGATTGCACTCGCTAATGCGGATAACCTTGTCCATAGTGGTTATCCATAGGAGAGTAGCGATTGGGTCTCCCAAACCAGTTAGCTTCGGTGGGTCGCATCCCTTGAAGGTCTTATAGTTGCACCCACATCGGCCCTTTTTCCTGTCATCGTCTTTCGCAGACTTAACCCCACTTGAGGGCCTCCCTCTCTCCTTCCTCATCTCTCCTACCATCACCATCTGCCCCTTCAGCAGTTCTTTCACGGCTTCCAATAGACCCTCCAGGAGTCATATTCTTCACAGCAGTGGCTACAGCTTGAACAATAGCTGCTTTAATTGCGGGATCCAGTTGAATCCCTTCGTTGTTGCTCGGGTTTCATGCAGCAGTGCTTCCTTCGTCTCCGGTGTTGGAAACTGTTTCAACATAAGGTTGTAGGGCACGACGAGGCCTGCCACGACGTCCAGTGCAGCCTTCAGCTCTCACAATTCCTCCCGTTCCAGCCATTATATTCTAAAAAGGGAAAACACAAACGTCATTACTCAAGGAACTATTTAGTACAAGGATAGTAATGCTAACAGGTAATAACAGTGGCCAGCTGATCACGTTACTTTCCGTGTCCTATACACTTCCTCTTATGAGTCTATTTGTGTTGATTCTAATCTTAAACAGTTAATCAATCAAACAATCAAGAAATCCTCTCCATATCAATCAAGATAACACTAACATTTATTATTTAACCATACACTTTACCTTTATTGAGCTTGCTTGAGTGACACATGGCATTCTTGGACTGGCATCTTCTTATTTAAATCGCATTCTCTGTTCGAGTCTAAGCATGTAGGATTCTTAAATCTCTCGAACTTTGCTCTGATACCAACTTGTAAGGCCCCGTTACCGGTACCTCACATTTGGACGTTGGATTTTCTCATTAACATAGTTCTGATCATCAGAGTTAATAGAAACATTCGCGGAATATAAAAACTTTCATAAAACATTACATAACTTGTCTTAAACTAACATCTTTGTCTTTTAAAATAAACAAAACATTAAACGTAAACTGATAAACGTCTCGAGTCTTCCGATGCCAGTCTCTTATTCGCTTGCCACGTGTACCCCTCAAGCAAGCTGCCTCATTCTACATGCTTGTGTGCATACAAAAAGTCTGCTACGCTGAGTGAGTTCTAGTTAATCACATAACGTACAATACATACATACTTACATACTTTCATTCATACTTTCATACTTTTATCTTATTCTTACTTACCTTCATTTCTTATGTTATAAAGAGCATTACGCCCTACTTTCCTCGAGTATTATTAGGGCTCGGTCCCTCTTTCCTCGAGTATTATTAGGGTTCGGTCCCTCCTTCCTTGACTATTATTAGGGCTCGGTCCCTCCTTCCTCGAGTATTATAAGGGCTCGGTCCCTCCTCGTGTATTATTAGGGCTCGGTCCCTCTTTCCTCGAATATTATTAGGGTTCGATTCCCTCTCCGTTACCATACAACCATGCATCATTTTCATTCATTCACATATAATACATATCATATCATCATTAAAACATAACATTACAACTTGAAAATACGTGCAATATCCGAAGATCGTTCACGTACTGACAAGCAATCATTCATACTTTCACATAATCACGTAAGGCATACATTTAACATTTAGGATAAATTCATTAACAAACACATCGAGTATGCACACAGCCCCGAAAAACATAACAAGGAAGTGGGGCTAGAGACTCACCTGGATTTTGTTTCTTTCTTCGTTTATCGTAATTCCCTTCTTTAATTTTGCCCTGCTAGCTGCATATAGGGTACATGTATTAATATTCGTGCTAAGTCTGGAGTACTCAATGGCATTGTATTAGATTACATTATACTTTAGATTATTTTATATAAATCCAAGGTATACGACTTTTAATTATTTAATATTCCTTTTTCTTTCTTTAATATTTTAGCTTAATACCCTAGATTATCCTTTAACGTATAATGACATGGGTACACGTGTGCGTATATTTATACACACATATCTAACTCACGGGTACTTATATATTCGAGTCTTAACGTGATCGGGTCTTTATTATTGTTAATTACATTATAAATAACCCAAGGCATTGTAAACGAGTTGTCTATCTATTTTGTAATCGGGTTATATGTTCTAAGTGTTTGAGTGATAGTGTGATCGAGTGTACATAGTGTAACGGGACTCGAGTTTATATTCGGGCTTGGCTTGATCTTTGGGCCTATGTTGAATAAAAACACCAAGCCCAACCTCTCCTTTAACCATCTGGTCAGTCTTCATCCTTCTTCATTTTTTTGTTCTTCTTACAGCCGCCCAAGTAATCGAGTTCCCTTGTGATCGATCCTCCCTTGTATGCGACTGCCCCCCTTAAGTGTTCAATTAAAATGTAATTGAATCAGATTGAATGCAATTGGGTAAAGTAATCGGGTATAATGATTCAAGCTCAATGTAATCGAACCCCGATTGTTAGCGAATCATGGAGTAATCGAGTATCCATTGTAATCGAGCTACTGTATACGAGTTATAGTGTAAGCGATGTTCATATTATAAGCGAATTCAATTGTAATCGTTATCCAGATTTGTATGCGATGTATATTTGTATATCTATTTTGTATGCGATTTCTGTTGTAAACGAGTCATCATGTGTAATCAGGTTATTTGTATGCGATTGTTATTATTGTAAGCGACTCCTAACTGTATTCGATCAGAACTTGTACTTGTATGTAATTGATGACAGGGTTTGTATGCGACATCCATTGTGTGCGATGTAATTATGACGAAGGCAGTGTCATTGAGTCTGATTGGGATCTTGGGCAGGGTATGCGAACAGGGTGTAATTGGACGAAAAGTAAGCGAGTTCAGCTTGTATACGATCCATATTGATATCGATGGTTCATTGCAGCCGGGTTAATTCGTATTCGAGCTAAAGGTTGTAGGTTAGGGACTGCACCATGTAGCCGAGTTCAATTGTATGCAACATGTGAGAACTACTGGGTCACGGGTTTGGTTATAACCACTCGTTTCAATCCTATCACCTCGTTTTGGCTCGTATTTGACCCGTCTGTAACCCCAGCACCTTATAAGGGTTCTATAATACCCGTATTCACTTCCTTAAACGTCCCCGGCTCGAATCTTAGCCCGTTTATAAAACAAAGCATGAACCTTTAAGGCTAAACGTTTAAAACTAGATCTATGGTTTTCTTTAATGAGCCGAACTTGTTTATGGATTCATTAGGTTTGTTTTAACATCAAGTTCATTACTTTACGTTTCTTTTAGACCCGATCTACTTTATGTATAAGTTTCAAGGCTAACCGGTCTCAAAAACGTAAAGTTTAAGGGTTAAAGACGTACCTTTATGTGTTCGGTGTGGTTGAGGTTTGCTTGATTATCTTGTGTCTAGCTTGTTATTGAAGATATAATAATATTTGGCTTGATTTTTGGTCTCGTATGTCCTTTCTCTCTCGCATTTATATATAGTAGTGGAGGTGTGTGTATGTGTGTTCTTGGGTGTGTGTAGAGATTATGGAAGATGGAAATGAGAGTTAGGGTTTTAGGATGGTTTAATGGAGTATTTATACCCCTTAAAGCCCATGGACCTAAAGCCCATTACTCTTTAATCCTTTTTAATTATCCAAGTCCATCATTCTTCTTTATTTAACACTAATTAATTATTTAACACACGACAATTTAACGCAACTCTCTTTATTTAATATTAGAATATTTAGTATGTTACAGTACACGTTTCTTATTCATTTTAGATATGGGTGACGCTAACCCCCCATAGGCATACGTTCCACTCAAGAGCGAATGAGGGAGTTATGGCGAGACTGTCTTCTATCACACGCCCGGCGATGCCCGATGCTAATAACTGGCAAATTCTGACCAACGTCATGAATTCCATTACTAATTTTTCCCCATTTCACATACTTGAAGATAAGGACGCTTCTGGCCATCTAAATAAATTCACTCGTATCTACGACACTTTCAATATCGCCAACGTCACTCGTGCTTCTATCTACCTTCATCTTTTTTCCATTTTCTCTACAGGGTCGTGCTTCATCGTGGTTGGAAAACCTTCTCCCTGGGTCTATCACTACCTGGGATAATCTTCAAGCTAAATTCCTTAAAAAGTATTTTCCGCCATCTAAAGCCTCGCGACTTCGTGATCAGATATGTTCCTTCCGCATGGACCCTAACGAGCCATACTCTTTGGTTTGGGAAAGGTTCCATAATATGCTTAGTAGATGCACCCAGTATGGTCTACTCGAATGGGCCGTAGTCGAGAAATTCTATAACGGGCTGACCTTTGAGATGCATAAGAGATTCAATACGTCAGTTGGAGGAAACATGTTAGAGAATCTGGATATAGATGAGTGTGAGTCGTTGTTCGAGAGTTTCTCTCTAGCATAGCAGCAGGAGCCATCCACCCAAGGTTCTTCTAAAACCACCACCTCTTCCGCTCGAGGCATTTTTCAGGTCTCGAATGATACTAGCATCGCGGTTGCCTTAAAGGCAATGCAGAAGGATATCCGCGAGTTGAAGAAGATCGCTCAGAAATGCGAAATCTGTCGCGGAGGGAACGATACAGTTGATTGTCCAGTCGATCAACAGGAGAAGGCGGACTACTTGGGTAATCAGAATCGAGGAGCGAATGCCTACGGAAACTCATGATGGAGAGATAACTCAAATTATGGTCGGGAGGCAATGCTCAGGGTTTTCAGCAGAGGTAGGAGCAGGTTCAGGTTAGTGACCCAGAGGCAGCAGGGAGTTCGAGTGCGTGGAATAGTAGCGGTATGGATCCGGATCTTAAGAAGCTTCTAACTAAGCAATCTACGATGCTTTCTCACCTTATTGACAGAGACAATAACACACAGCAGAGATTGGCTGAGCACGAAACTCTATTGAAGAACCAGCAGTCGTCATTTTTGGAGATGTCTCGAAAGGTGGATGAGATGATGAATCAAATGCTCCCTAATAAGAATGTCAGAGCGTTGCAAGGCAGCAACTCCTGTGAGGACGCACGAGAAGCGAGTCCCAGCAAGTACCGCGTCAAACAATGAGTCTCTCGCGGAGAAAGTTGTTGAGAAGAAGATTGAAGATAAGAAGAGCCCCGAAGTCGATCTTACTCGAGTTCCGTATCCTGCTTGTCTTCTGCGGCAAAAGTATGCGCAGGAATATGGACATTTATTGGAAATGTTTAAACAACTAAAAATCAAACTTCCATTTGTCGAGGCACTTCAGCATATGCCTAAATATGCCAAATTCTTAAAAGATCTTTTTCGAATAAGAAGAAGCTGGAGGGGCTTTCGACACTATGTCTAAATGAAGGATGCTCTGCGGTAGTCCAGAACAAGTTGCCAGAGAAATTAGCAGACCCGGGACACTTCACGATTCCGTGTTTGTTTGGCAGCTCGACTGAGAGTTACGCGTTGGCCGATTTAGCTGCTAGCATAAATCTGATGCCATATTCTTTGTATAAAAAGTTAGACCTTGGCGTGCCAGTTCCGACGCGCATGAGTTTATCCTTGGCCGACCGCTCGGTCAAATATCCGCAGGGAATCGTGGAAAAAGTACTCGTTAAAGTCGATAAATTCATTTTCCCTGTGGTTTTTGTTATTCTCGACATGGAGGCTGACGATCAGGTCCCACTCATTTTGGGACGACCCTTTCTGCGTACTGCTAAAACGCTTATTGACGTCTTCGACGGCAAAATTACACTTCGTGTAGGGGAGGAGAACGTCACCTTCGATTTCGTCAAATCGATGTGGAACTCCAGTAGTCAGGACGATTCTGTTTACTTTCTTGACACGTTCATATCTCAGTTCGAACGATGTCTAGACTACATCTTAGGAGCATATTTGCTCAATCAGAAGGACGAGGTTGATGTTCCCCCGGAGCACGACCTGAGCATTCTCGTTAGCTCACCTCCTGAATACCCCGAGGTGTTCACAGTTGCCGATAGCACCGAGGGACCGAAGGAGAGTCCATCGATTGAAGCGCCACCATCCCTCGAGCTTGAAGAGCAACCTTCTCATTTGGAGTATGCTTTTTTAGACGGTGATGCCGATTTGCCCGTCATCACTTTTTCTCAGTTGACGAATGATGAGAAGTCGAGGTTGGTTGATGTGCTCAAGGCACACAAGCATGCTATTGCGTGGAAACTCATGGACATTCAGGGCATCAACCCTAACTTTTGCATGCACATGATACTCATGGAGGATGAGTACAAGCCTGTAATCCAACCTCGGAGGAGGCTCAACCCTAACATGTCAGAGGTGGTCAAAAAGGAGGTTGTCAAACTCCTCGACGCAGGCCTGATCTATCCCATCTCTGATTCTTCATGGGTAAGTCCCGTTCAGGGCGTCCCTAAGAAGGGAGGGATGACAGTTGTCACTAACGAACGTACCGAGCTTATTCCGACTAGGACAATTACAGGTTAGCGGGTGTGTATCGACTACAGGAGGCTTATCGATGCTACCAGGAAAGACCACTTTCCTCTTCCGTTTATTGATCAGATGTTGGAGCGTCTTTCGGGACGACGGTTTTGCTGTGTTCTTGATGGATTTTCAGGTTATTTCCAGATCCCGGTCGCACATGAGGATCAGGAAAAGACCACATTTACATGCCCATACAGTACCTTCGCGTACAAACGTATGCCTTTCGGTTTAGGTAATGCTCCAGCTACTTTCCAGCGTTGCATGGTAGCGATATTCCAGGATATGATCGAGAGTTCCATGGAGGTTTTCATGGACGATTTTTTGGTATATGGGGACTCATTCGATCAATGTATTTCTAATCTTGAGAGGATGATGAAGTGGTGCATAGAGACTAAGTTGATGTTGAACTTGGAGAAGTGCCACTTCATGACCGAAGGCATTGTGCTCGGGCAGAAGATTTCTCGAGACGGTATTGAGGTAGACAAAGCTAAACGACACTATCAGTAGACTTCCTCCACCGACTAGTGTGAAATCCGTTTGTAGTTTTCTCGGGCATGCGGGTTTCTATCGTAGGTTCATTAGAGATTTTTCTAAGATCACCCGGCCCATGACTTGCCTTCTAGAGAAGGACTTCGCATTCGATTTTGGTGCTGATTGTCTGAAGGCATTCGAGTTTCTCAAGGGGAGATTGGTTAACGCCCCTGTCATAGTAGCACCTGACTGGAGCTTACCCTTTGAGCTCATGTGCAACAGTCGGGGCTGTTTTAGGTCAACGGAAGGACAAGCACTTCCATCCTATATATTACGTGAGTAAGACCCTCAATGATGCTCAAGAGAATTACACGACTACTGAGAAGGAGCTTATAGCAATGGTATTCGCGTTCGACAAATTTCGTTCTTATTTCGTGTTGTCCAAAACTATCGTTTATACTGATCACGCGGCATTGCGATACTTGTTCGCCAAGAAAGATGCCAAGCCTCTCCGGATACGATGGATACTCTTTCTTTCCAAGTTTGATATTGAGATTAGAGATAAAAAAAAATGGAGATGAGAATGTAGCTGCGGATCACTTATCACGTCTGGAGGATCCGAAGAGAGAGGAGATTAAAGAGGATGCCATCGGGGATAAGTTTTCCCATGAGTCGTTGATGATGGTGAGAGTGAGATTTGAGAGAGAGCCAGTTTTGTACGTGAGTGCTGAAGAGGAGGGTCTGCCATGGTTCTCTGACATTGCGAATTATCTGGCCAAAGGAGTTGTGGTCAACGGTATGAGTTATCAGCATAGGAGGAAGTTTTCGCAGAATCCAGCCACTACATATGGGATGCGCCGTATTTTTTTCGTGTAGACGGCGATCGATTGTTGAGGAGGTGTGAGTAGGGAGGAGACCCGTGGGATTCTTAGGCATTCTCATGAGGGTTTAACTGGAGGCCACCATGGTTCGTCTTCCACCGCTAGGAAAGTTCTAGATTCCGGCTTTTATTGGCCATCAATATTTAAAGACTCACACGAGTTTGTCAGACAGTGTGACGCGTGCCAGCGCACTGGTAACATCTCATCCCCTAATGAGATACCCCAAAACCCTGTTTAGGTTTGTGAGGTTTTCGACATTTGGGGCATTGATTTCATGGGTCTGTTCCCTTCTTCTCGAGAGAAACGATACATTCTCGTGGCTATCGACTACGTTTCCAAGTAGGTTGAGGCTCAAGCCTTGCCCACTAACGACGCCCGAGTTGTAGTGGGATTCTTGAAGAGGTTGTTCTGTCGGTTTGGTACTCCCAAGGCATTGATCAGTGATAGGGGAACACATTTTTTTAATGCCCAGATGGAGAAGGTATTGGCACGGTATGGGGTCACCCATCGGTTGTCCACCGCCTATCATCCACAGACGAGCGGGCAAGTGGAGAACGCCAACCGAGGAGTAAAGCGAATTCTGGAGAAGACTGTTGGCAAAAACCGAAAGGACTGATCCTACAAGTTGGATGATGCACTCTGGGCTTTCCGAACAGCGTTTAAAACGTCTATTGGGACCACACCCTTTAGGATGGTTTACGGGAAAGCGTGTCATTTACCGGTGGAGTTAGAGCATAGAGCATATTGGGCATTGAGATCCGTTAATCTTGACCTGACCCAAGCTGCGAAAAACCGGTATCTCCAAATTCATGAGGTAGATGAATTGAGAGATGATGCATACGCTAGATCATGGAGTTATAAGGAACTTACGAACGCATTGCACGATCGAAAGTTGAGGAAGGTGAAGGAGTTCAAGTGTGGGGATCGGGTGTTGGTTTATAATTCCCGTCTGAAGTTATTTCCAAGTAAGCTTAGATCGAGATGGGTTGGTCCGTATGCGGTGAAGGCGACATTTCCGCATGGTGCAGTTGAGTTAGTTGATCATGAGGGGAGAGCTTGGAAGGTGAACGGCCATATGTTAAAGCATTATATTGGTGGGCCAATTGATTCGGTCGAGGAAGATGTATTGCTCCTCGACGTCCCACTTTGATTGTTTGATAGGGATAGGCCTCGGGAAATACCTGAGTGTAGAGTTTGTATAATTTTATTTATTTTTTTTTTATTATTTGTATTTTGAGTCTCTTTTAAGTTTTTAGAGTCTGTTTGATGTCTGCTTTGGGTGCTTTGAGCTTTGTTTTGCAGGTTTGGATACTTTCGTTCGTACTCAATCTCCATTCGGACGGGGGCGTTATGAGCCTATTTGATTGTAGAGGGTACCCAAAAGTTTTCGGCCGCGAATGAAATGTTATACGGTTGCTTTATTGGAACATGACATACGCATATCATTGCCCTATTATCAGGGGAGTCTGTTCCATTTTCTTTATGCGTTGTTTTATTTTATTTAATTTTATTTCTGCTTTACTTTTATCTTTTTCTTGTCTCACGTTGAGGACAATGTGAAATTTAAGTGTGGGGATGAGAAACTGACGTTTTTAGATTTTTATAAAAAAAATCAAAAAATAAATAAATAGATAAATAAAAAACGAAAAAAGGGGGTTATAAAAAAATTTGAAAAATTTATAAAAAAAATGTTCCGAAAATTCTTTTGCGCATAATGGAAAATGATATTATTGTTTAAAGTTGATCTTTTAAAACTACTATTTTATATGAGATTAAATAACAAGATAGCGCACTTAATTTGGGATGTGTCGATAGGCCCAACTAGCTTTGATAGTCCTCTTTAGCAGATTTTATATATCTAATAATTTGAAAAAAAAATGGTGAAACCGAATTTCAATGCTTAGGGAGGATTACCATAATCTAAATCTTTGAGAGGGTAAGACTTGTATGCAGTTAAACCAGCACACCACCACATGTCCATCTTTTTACGAGCTTAGAAAATAGTTATATATTTAGGGTGATATAAAAAAAAGAAAAAAAAGTATGTTTTGAAAGTGTATTCTAAGAATTGGTCCAAAAAGCAAATGAAATGAGAGATTATGTATTGTAAAATGCCAAAGAAGCATTCTCAAAAATAGTAAAATAGGCCAAAGATGCACATACTAGACGGGGCTGAGAGTTTACGTGTTACCAAGGGGATAGTGACTCTGAGGATACACTATTGGGGCTCGAGGTTCTTAGTCAATAAATATCAAATTAGGGATTTGTAGGACAAAGTCCAATAATATTTAAGAATTGCTCGTAAGGCCTTCACATGACCATTCATCCATCAAATTCCACCGAGTGCATCTACTTAGTACCATCAACAAGTCCTTGGCTTATGGTGATTTGTCGAACCAGTCTGCTTCGACTCTATTTCTTCTAGCTCTCTTTGTCCGAGATGGGGTAGGTGTAGCCGTAGCTTTTGGACTTTAAAACGCTTAATGCAATTGGGGGCTTCATAGGCTGGTGGCTGGGTTTAAGTGGACAACAATATCGGCAATCGCGGTTTTTGTGTTTATATATGCTTAAAAATTAACCTATATGTTTTAAAGATCGACTTTGAATTATGATTCCATTGCAAATTCTTTTTTCAGGGACGAAAATGTTCAAGTGTGGGATATTTGATATGGTCTAAAATATATATATTATTATATAAATATTTCCTACATTTTTTATACTTTTGGTCTAATTTTTGTTAAATATTACTATCAAGCGGCTCATATGTCGGTGATAAATGGTTTGAAGAGTCAATGAGCTAACAGGGAGTACTTATTCTAAACTTTTGGGCAAATGAATACTCGAATAGAATTAATATAATATTATACATTTGGTTTCAAAAATATCTTGTGATTAATATTAATTATACTTTTGATAGATTGGTTCAAATATGTTATGGGTTTCAAAATGTATGATGATTATCTCTTAAAGTGAAATTAAATGGTAAATTAAATGAGATATTAATTCTATTTTATATCATGCTACATAGGTGCAAAGAAAGAAGACTATGCCATGCATCAGATTCGTTTTTCACATGGGCTTGTTTAATAAAATGATTTCATTAAATAGCTACTTGGGTCCGTAAAAACAATAGATGGAAGAACAAAAAGACATGGACCATTACTTGGAAGTTGGGCCATGGAACCCTAAAAAGAAAAGAATATAAGGAAGGGATTATTATTATTATTATTATTATTATTATTATTATTATTATTATTATTATTAGAAGATGGGTAGGTGAGTTTTCTAGAGGCGCACGGGAGCCGTAAGCTGCAGAAAAAAAAATTTATCATTATTAATTCTTGGAGGGGCGCCCACCACAGCACAAGTGGGCATAAGGATTATCATTATTTTTGTCGTCTTTGGGCGTAGACAGCACAAAGCAGTACAAGATTATTATTATTATTATTATTATTATTATTATTATTATTATTTGGAGGGTAGCCAAGGTATTCGCAGAGAGGATCACACAAAAGAATTATTGGAGAGCTATTTTGTTTTGGTTCTTTGTCTTGAATATTTCGTTTAAAATATACAGTTGAATTATGTTTTTTATTTCAATTTATTTTATGTTCCTGAACATGGTTTGTGATGATGCTTTGTTAACCGTTCTGGACTTGTCGGTTTTCGGGTTTTGTTTTGGGATTTTGATTAATTAAAAGTCTTGAATATATTTATTGGATGTGTCTCATGAGTATTTACTTATAACTTGTGCTTTAATGAATGTTTCACATGTTACTTGATTGAATGTCTTTTGAGTATAGGTTGCATGTTAGGGTTGTTTATTGTGTGTTTGCAACTTGTTTATGGTTTATTGAGCTCATTCACAATTGAAAACTAATTTTTGGCAATTAATTAGAAGTTTATACCTACTTAGATATCCGACGGGTGATAAGTAGTCGGGTTTGTCTGCGGTATTAGAGTTTTAGGTTAAATTATCTGAAAGGAGGTTTGCTTGCCTATTTTTGCCTTAATTTCATTGTTTACCCGTATCCTCTAGACTGTTCATAGACCACCCCGTGTATTTATGTGCAATTGAGATAGTGAAACTGACGGGTTAGCTATTTTTTTGGGGTAATTAATCATAGTTGGTGAACTGACAGGTGAACCAATAAGCCGGTGTTTTTACATGATCTTTAGGATTTCCTCTTAGGTGACACCTTGAGAGTGATTAGGGATCCATTAGGTTTCCTAGAGCTTCATATCTTTAGATTCCCGGTTCCCATAGCATTTTCTAGTAACCGATAAAATCCCGAGTCGTCACAATTCGGATTCCTGGCCTAGGTAACCCTTTCTCATATTTGAATTTACTAAAGTTTTTATTCGGTAATTTAATTTTATAGTTTACTTTAATTTAATTAAGTAATTAGTTTAATTAATTATTAGTTTTTAAAATAAAATAAATAAAAATCCAAAACTATATATTTTCTTAATTATTACTTTAAATTAGCTTTTAGAACTAGTCTCGTTATTTAAATTAGTGTCTCTAGGGTTTGATATTCCTGGTATTCCCATAGATATTCTACACCGATAGGTTCACTTGCCTGTTGCTCGTGGTTTGATTTAGGGTATTCTAAGTTTTTATTACTTGTTGTGCTTGGTCATTATTAACTAAATTTTTATATACCACTTTACGCACATCAGGATCACATAATCCTTTAAATCTTTTTGTTAGAGATCACATAATCTCATAAATATTTGACTGACTTTGTTTAAGATAAACAACCCGTTTATCTTGACTAATTGAAAAAGGTCCAACATATTCACCTGCGATTATCTGTTCTGAATAATGTGGTGATATCGTTTGAAAACCTTTATGAATGAGTGATTGATTAACCTATAATAAAATAGGTTTATATAAATACCCAGATCGTTTCTTAATCCGGCTATAAACCTTTAGTCTGGTTTTGATAGATTTAAACCTTGATTGATCATTTGTTTGAACAAAATATTTTGATTTAAAATCTTTTCTCTTTATTTGCCAATCATGTGCTATGTTTCTTCTTCAAGAAGAAATGTCTATGATATGTTTCTTCTTCAAGAAGAAACATCATTTGTCTATAACCTTTGTATATAAAGTCTTTTGTTTCTTAATCATAAAGAAACACTATTTTTAATATAACCTTTGTATGTAAACTTTTACTTTTCTTAAACATTTCAACTATACCATTTGTATGTAAAAGCTTAGGTTTCTTAATATTGAAGAAGCTATATTTTAACTATAACCTATGTATATAAAATTTTTTATTTCTTAATTATAAAGAAATATTATTTTAATTATTACCTTTTAATTTTATCAAGGTCTAGGCTATACCCTCGACTAGGGTCTCAGCCGTAATAATAATATTTTATTCAGACAAAACCTCTACCTTGCTTAGCTTAATAACTACTTAGAGTTTCGGCAGCAGTTCCGCACTTGCACGAATATCGGGGTCGTTCAACTTTTCTTGGCACACAAATAGAGGTGGCGTTCGGGGTCGTCGGGTCATGCACGCACTTCGAGGCAGAACATCGGGTTACTTTTTGGTGGCACGCACTTCGAGGAAACGTCGGGTATTTGGCACGTATTACGAGGTGATGATTGTTGGGTCGAGGCACGGAAAACGAGGTAGAGAGAGTATTTTTAGAGAGAAAAAGGTTTTGGTGTGAGTTTTGAAGTGCCATGAACCCCTTTATTTATAGCTGATTTCGGGCTCCATCGCGATACGCGATGAACCATTTCTTATGGTCATCGCGTATCGCTATGACTCATGTATATCAGAGCGTGCCACGTGTCGCCATGAAGCCTGACACATCTGTCACGTGGTGGAAACGCGTCATCATGTTTTTATCCTTGTCATCGCGTATCGCAATGGCCTAACGTCTTGGGCCGTAGTGTATCGCGACACCGCCTTTTCTGGGATTTGGTGAGAAGTCCATCGCGTATCACGATGGTGCCTTGGCTATGCCCATCGCGTATCGCGATGGGTTAAGATATCTGAATTTTCATTGTTAATCCCTTTATTTTAATAACTTGTCATGTCCGGTTCCCACTCGTAACGTCCAAAAATACTAAGGCGTCTCTCGACGATGCGAGCGTGGAAAGTGTAAAGTGCGCCATCAAAGCACCACATTGCACCCAACGCCCTTCGTCGTCGCCTTCGCCATCGCCATCGTCCTCGCCCGAGCCCTTGCCCTTGCGCGTCGGGTGCTTCGCACCCTCCGCTAGGACCACTGGGTGCATGCTAGACATAAAAGAATATTTCTATGGAAATTTATCTCTTTATAAAGAGCTTCCAAATCTTTCACACTTTCCATGTGGGGTGGGTTTTATATTCCTTATTTATACTCATATGCAATGCTTCCATTTTATTTCATCTTTCCATATGGGATGGATTCTTTTCTCCATTTTTTTAATATGGGATTGAACTTCCTTATTTGTATTTTCATTTCCTTAATTGCCTTACATGAAATGTTTTTATTTCTTGTATCTAAATTTTCCATTACTTATTTTTAGAATATTTTTGATCCTTTAACTTTTCTAAGTTGTTAAATTTGGATCGAGATTTTGGGGATGTTAAAATTTTTAATGTTAACTGAGGGACATTTATGTCTTTTTACTTATTTGTTTATTTTATTTCACTATAAATAAAATAAAAAATAATAAACAAAAAAAATAATAAAATCACATTTATCCTCACACTCTCATACTCTCTGTCTCCATGATGAATCTACAATCTACATTGACTACTCCATGCCAAGTAAGAACTGGCCAAATCAAACAAGCAGATGACACGGTAAATCGAGTTTTGCGATGGTGCTTTCTTGTTTATTGTGCAATTTCTCCACCATCATCTTAGATCTTGATTAATGTATGGGGCTTTGATTTTTTCATATTATCAAAAGAACCAAAATCTTTAATGAAAAATCATATGGAACCGCTTGGTCTAGTCGAAGCCCTAACGGAGGCTCAAGCTTCCGTCATTCTTGCCGGAAACCACCGCCATCTCGTCGTATGAAACCACCACTGCCTGCATTGTTATATGAAATCATTAATATAGGATAAGGTGGTGATAGGTGATCTATGATGACAATTGAGGTGGTGTGGCTATGACCGGATCGTTTTTATGACGAATAAATCAAAAGGGGCTTGTAGCAATAGCCCCTTATGGTGGTGAAGGCTATTTCTTATTGGTGACGACATCGGCGGTGGCGGTTGCCTGGTGGTGGTAATGGTGGCGATACACGGATTTAGGGTCTAGGGATAAGGATTTCAAATAACTTAACAGATTTTAAGATTTGGAATTAAAAAAGAATAAAATTTAATAAAAACCTAAAAAGACTGTTTTATCCATGAGTTAACATTATAAAACTTATTGAATTAACGATTTGGACGTAATTAGCAAGAAGCGGGAAACCTCAATGGTTTAGTTGCACAAAAAAAAAATTAGACGAAAATCGCATAATTGACCAAACCTTAGGGACGATTTTGGCACTTTACTCATATATATATATATATATAAGATTAGGTTCATTTCAGAAGTGTTTCTTATTCTAAAATTTTCAATCAATTTCCCATAGTTACAGTATCATTGTATGGTGTAGGAAACTAAATTATACAATACTACAAATTAGTATTTTACATACAATGACACACCAATCCAATATTTGATATGGAAACAAAATTGTTCTTTGATTAACCAAACAATCATTCTAAACTAAGAACCTCCATAATATGCGATGTTTTCGTTTTCGTGTTTCTGCCCGATAGCAGAATCTTGGTCGCGGACATTGTTCTCGTGATAAAAATTCCTGCATCATGATAGTCGTATGTTGTAGCCCATTTTAACTTAAACCAATTTGGTGTTAGAGTATCCATAGCATCTGCCCTCGGATGTCAATGACCCTTAGGTAATTCACAAAAATGTCCTCCACAAAGTAAATTAGAATTTGAGACTGTACTAACGTTCATAAGATAATTTCCCTACACAACAAAAAATCATATATTATACAATGGTATCACGTGCACACATTCATAATATAAAATATAATATGACTTCGTACACAGCAGGCAACAACAAAAACTCAACAAACATGATAAAAGAACCCTTACATACAAATACCTACATAACAAAACGAATGTGTCATTCATAATATAGTTAGTCTTTAACAGGTACTAGTCATACACAGGATAGTAGAACCCATACACATCTTTTATTAATATCACAACAAAACGCAAAATACGAAAATATATGAATGTTTTTAGTAAAAGCTAATTTTGGTATGTGATCACTTGTACATGGTTCATAAGTGTTTTACATTCTAGTACTTTATTTATATAGAAAAGGTAAAACAACACACTTGGTTTATCTAAGCAGATGAGGACAACATTTTACCTACACAGACTAGTGATTACCTTACATTTATAGTTTAACCTACGCATATGACCAACACAGTTTACATTTGATTTACTTAACATTTTACCTACACATACTAATGCTACCCTACACAAACTAAAGTTTACATTACATTTTTTGCATTACGTTCACATTGTGTTTGCCTACACATACGGCCAACACAATTTACATTACAGTATACATTGCATTTTCATAGTTTCTTTTACATACACGTACCTGTTTTTTAGTTACACACACTGTTTTTAAATACAAAGATCACGCTTATGAGAATATAATATCTCTGACACTTATCAAACATAAGAACATACACATACACATAACTATATTTAATCACCTAAACATACTAAAAGTAGTTATATAAGCAAACTTCTCAAAATAATTTATATTAAACATACTATTAGTTTATATTTGACATCAAAACATATTTAATACGGTTATACATAATTACATACAAAGAACATATAAAAAACAATAAAGATTTTTCACCAAGACAAAATATTGCACTTATATACAGCCATAAAATTATTCCAAAACTATATCACATAGTTGATTCATTCATTGTATGTGTCATTCAATATCGTACCTACACATAAACCTAGCGTACTAATATAATACCATGCCTACACATGAATTGAGCATACCTACACAAGAATCGAGCATGTCTACACATGAATCAAGCGTGCATACACGGGAAAATACTATTGTGTAGGCATTCATATGCGGTGTAGGAAAATACATATATGAACACACACATCAATTTACAATATACACCGACTCATAAAAAAAATACTAAAATACGTAGTTTACATACTCAGGTGTAGGAGGATATTTGAGAAGTCGGAGGCTTACATGGGGAAGTAATGTAACCTTACACAAGTCATACAAGAATATAATAAATAGTGTAATCTTGTCTGGAAACTAGTGTCGTGTAGGCATCACTTATCATATTGTAGGCACCAACAAAATATTATTAAACAACAAAATAGGTAAATTGAATCAAATACGAATGTAGCCGATAATATTTCTAGAAAAAAAAACTAGAATCAGATTAATGCTAAAAAACAACCTAATTTTTTCCCCAATTATTAACTCTTATAATAAAAATTAAGAAACTTTATTCATACATCGTAAGCTAATTAGTCATACAATGTAACACATATCAAAACAAAACTAATATAAAAAAGCAAGTAAGGGTTGTAGGAATCGATTTGAATACAAAAAACCAATAATAATCCACCCAAATCAATAAATAAAAGGAATCGATTATGTAATTTAGTTGTAGGACTGTGAAATCGCTTATGTAAGCAAATATACAATCGAAAACCCAAAAAAAATCAAAAACAAAACCATAACCTCTGCTGCGATGACACTATCAAGCCCCAAATCGATTTCTTTCAACGTTTTTCTTATACGTGTGCACTGAATCTTCAAGAAAGTAATACAGATTTCATGAATTGATTTTGATGTTGAGGCATTTGGGTTGAGTTTGATTAAGGGAATAAGGCATGAATAAGGGAATCTGATTCAAAGAGTTACGTTTGCTTCAATTGTGCCTACACACAAATTACAGTTATACCCTTTTAACTTTAAAACATGTGATTTAAATATCTTCTTAATTACAATTCTGCCACTTGTGCTTTCTACCACTGATTACATCTCATCAACGGCTACGATCCACTTCTCGCACTTCTCGCTTTAATATCACTTCTCGCAAGATCCATTCCCTATATATATATATATATAATAGGTATTGGAGAGAGAAAGTTGAATTGTTGAATTTTAAGAGTTTTACAATGAGTTAAGCACAATGTACAAGTGATTATTACATAAACTCTTAAACATCATAATCCCGCCCAAAAAACCTTGTATGCGTTCCCAAAAATCAAGTCCAAATTTTGAATCCCCGATCGGCGAGAAAGAGTGAGACGACACGGAGCAGGAGATGACTCACCGTATGTTGGTTTTCGCGGTACCAAAATCGTACCCTTGAATTGATCTTTAGTACTGTACTGATCTTTACACCGAGTAGCAATTTGTGGATTTTGGTTTTGATGGGTTCAAAGCCATGGACGCAACCAGCTTCGACCTATTATCCACTTTTGGGACACGGAGGATGAAGCTCACGACAATCGCACTAACCAAAACTCACGATTCGGTGACGCCACCGCGTCGTCTCCTGTACCCGAAATCCGTAACTATCTATCCTTCATTTATTATTTACTCCAGTTTTATTAATTATCCCCAAATTGATTGATTACTTTAAATGTTCAAATGTTAGGGCTATATGGCGTCACAAACTTTGTTCATGTATACCATGTTCTCACCAGGTTACTTTTATTATTATTACTATACTATTATTATTAATTTCATCGCAATTTGATTATTAATTTGTGAAAAATATTCAGAATTCAATCGGTTGAGCCACTGTCACCAAGGGCTGCTCACGCAGAAGCTGTTGTGGGAACCATGGTTGCCTTAGAGGTGATAAATGAGTAGAATTATATTAAATATATTAGATTACAGTTAAATATAATGCATTTCATAACTTTTACAATTTACTATTAAAATGTATGCATATAATTTAGGATTTTGCTTGAAATAAATTTATAAGGGGTGATAGGTCTGGCTGGGCATTCGACGGATGATCTTTATGTGCTTGACTTAACCGATGGCAAATATCAGTGGCATAGGTAAGGAATTTAAGTTTGTATGTTTTTGAGATATTAGTTGTCCTTAGTGTTGGTTTGTTTGTTTTTATGTTTGCAAGCGGCTTTAGAGGGGAGGGTCCTAGGCCTCGGCTCTGTCTGTCTCTAAAGCCAATTTTCATCACAACGATGTTCATTTCCCCATTGGAAAAGCTAACGGATAGTTCAGTAACTACAAAAATGCAGCTAACTTTCTAGGTATATTTTGGATGAAAATGTATCTAGGTTAATTATATGTACCTTCATGTATGTATGTTTCATTTGTTATTAATTAGTTATTGGTCTTTGTATTTGATTAGTTTAGCAGGTTAGCTTGCATGGTGGTCAAGTGAAATTATGGAGAAGTGAAAGGGAACTTTTGTTTAACAGTAGCAAGGTGTTGTCTTTTTCCATTATTTTAGTTTTTTTAATAAATTTTCAAGATTTCAGTTGGATTTTACTTTTTTTTACCAACTCAGTACGCCTAATTCAAAGTTTGGATCTGCTTTATAACTGACCACTAATAGCATTTCAGTCATCATTTTTCTTTATTTGCTATGTTTTATGCTTCATTCAGGTATTCTTAAATCGTATGTAAATCTTGTGCTGCAGAAGTCGGTCAACATTTGTTAAGTGCACTTCTTGATCGAATGATCCATGCTAAAGACGGATCTGAATTGGAATTCTCTGCAGAACCAAGATGATTTAAAGAACCTTGGTTGTAAAATTACTTAAATACCCTTTTGATCTTGTTTATGATAGTTATAAAATTCTTTTAGTTTTGAATGAATTTTAATGTTTTGAATGCAGTTGCTAAGTCAGTTACTCTCTTTAAATAGCACATTCTAGCAACTGAGACACATGGTGATTCGAGTTTGATTTCACCCTTTATTATCTTTTGAGATCATTAGCAGATTAGTTGATTTCATGTTTTGAGTTGCTGCTTAGGCCTCGCATTTTAAGGTAACTGTTATGACTTTTGCATATTTAAGTGGTAATAGTGGTTGTGTATTTGAACTTGTTATGTAGGGGGTCTTTGGACTAGCTTTTTTAACAAAGCGTATAGCGTTTTTAGCTTTTTTTTTTACAAAATAAGCTTAATTTGGTGTTTGGTTTAGCTTTTTAAGCTGAAATCTGCGTAATCTTTTTGACATTTGTCTCAAATAATTTGCTATTGGAGCAGGAAGCGATTTTAACATTTGTCCCAGGTAAGTTTCTGTCACTTAAATAATTCTATACCATTGTTCGTTTTTAGGATTTACGCCTATGGTATTCGTATTTACGCCTGGAAGGTAACAAAGTTATTGATGATTGAAAGTGCATTTTTGTTCTTTTGTATGAAGTAAAAGGACTTTATAGTTAATTTTGATATTTATAGCAGAATTGGTTTTTTCATAAATTTATACTGTTATCTTTATGTATGTTTCAGGACTTTTGCGTAACATCGATGATGGAACAGTCGCTGAAGTTTGATCTTTTTTGTTTGGAGAAGTCAATTGTTGGAAGTGATGGTTTAAGTTTCCTTCAGGATTGTAACTATTATTACTGTTCAGTAAGCAAAAGTTTCATTCGAGACCTTCTGAACATGAATCTGCCAAGCCATACAAGGTTGAGTTCATGTTTTAGCAACCTAAACGGTTTGATTCTCGGTTCGGTTCTCGGTTTTTGTAATTAGATACCTAAACGGGTCGTTTGAAAAAAAGGCATCGGTTAGGTTCGCGTCAAAACGGATCCTTTTAAAAAGGAATCGGTTTGGTTCGGGTCATAATGAGACGTTAAGAAAGGTACCGGTTTGGTTCGTGTCAAAAAGGGCCGCTTTAAAAAGGTAAAAACTTGGTTTGTCTCAAAACGGGCTGTTTTGAAAAGGTATTGGTTTGGTTCATGTCAAAACGGGCCATTTTGAAAATGTGTCAGTTTGGTTCAGGTCAAAACGGGCCATTTTAAAAAGATTTTAGTTTGGTTGGTTTGGTTCCACCTGGGAGGTCTGTCAAAACGTTAAGTAGTGACAGACTAATTTACTATAATTATAATTTAGTATTAACTCAAACTGAACCGTTCTCTGCCATTTGTAAATTTAAAAAGTGGTCGACCGGAAGTAAAAAATAAAAACCGCCAGTGAAACTATACCGATGTCCGGTTTGCAGTGATTCATGGTTTTTAACTGAACCGTGAATACTCCTAAATTGAGAAGTATGTAAGCTTGATTTATGTATCTTTTCCTTATATGATAAATTTTAAAAAATGATGTATGGATGACATAAATTATGTACAGATAATGTTAAAATCAAATAGTATAATGTCAAGACGTGTCATTTTAAAAAAAGTACCATGAAGATTATCTTACAATATGATAAGTAGTTGAATATTGCAGGTACGTCCCCGAAAGGAATTTAATAAATGCGCATGAGAATTCATGAAGTGCATATGAGATATGTCGGTATAACAATTAATTAGTTAGGTTAAGTGGTTAACAATAATTTGTTTTAAGTGTTTTTATTGTATGTGATTTGTGATTCAACCCGAACCAAACCGATATTGCCATTATTTGTGTTTTTAGATCCCGCCGCATCGCGCGGGTTTTCTACTAGTATATATATATATATATATATATATATATATATATAAAGTTGTCAAAAAGTTATGATTGTATTATATCATGATGTTGAAACAAGACTGCTAGTCTAAATAATAAATTGTGATATATGTGACACAAGTGTAAGTGAAAAGTTGAAAACGGAATCAAATATTGTTAAAATAGGTTAATATATTATTAACGATATTATGGGGTTGTGTTATAAATCGTTACATTGCAAATTTGGACGCTGGGTTGATGTTGTGAAATCGTACGGGGTGCATGAGAGTTTTATGTTGCATGGATTATGATTTTTTTTTAATATAGCAAGGTAAACATACTTTGAAAGAAAATAAGTATCTAGATGTGTTAAGATGCATGATATGCCTGATGTGACATTCGTCAATTTTCGGTTTTGATTCGTTTTCGTTTTATAATCGTTTATTATTTAAATCGACCCGTCTTACAAACCGAAACCCTCGATATATTCAAAATGATGGATTTTATGTTACAATATTGTTTTACACTTGTTGGGTCTTGAAAACATCCTTTTTGGTCCTTAAAACGCGTTAAAATCACTTAAAACGAACTTTGGGGGCCAAAATTGTCATTTTTTAAAGTTGGAAAATCATCAGCCACCACCCCATCGTGATACGCGATGGGGGACACCCTAAAGCATCGCGTGGCGCGATCCCAGGGCAGACCAACAGTTCGTTTTTTTGTTATTTTGTGTTTTGTTTTGATCCATTTTGCATGCAATTACTTGATATTTACACCCATATTTGACCATCAATATTACCCTATATATACACCACCATTTCCCTTCATTTTCCGCTACTACAACTCCAAAATCTCTCTCAAATACAAAGATCCAAGGTTGTTTATTTTTGTGTTCTTGAAGGTTTGACTTCCAAAAGTCAAATTGAGTTTAATCTTTCTTTCTAATTTGCTTATATAGTCTTAATAATACTTGAATATGGTTGTACACCATATATATAATATACACCCCTTGTTACTTTTGATAGTTACTTCTCCGGTCTTCATCGGTGAGGTTTCGGACCTCGTAAGGCAAGGCTTTATAGAGGACTTAGTGTTCTTGATATATATATATATATATATATATATATACATACTTATATAACTTGTTTATACATACTAACCATGCTTACCTTCTGCTCATTTTAGTTTGTTTGTCATATTTACAAGTTCCATGGTTATGGGTTTGAAGAGACTAGCCTCGGTTTAACCATAAATAGCCCCAAACCGTAAACCGAACTTTGTTTACTAGCTTTGTTAAATAATTGTTTAAACATGTTTAATGTTAGATTTGAGTTTCTAAAATCACTTTTATAAGTTCTATGGTTATGGTTTTGTAGAATCTTACCTCGGTTTTAACCCGAACCAAGATCCGAACCGAAAACCGAACTTTTATTTAAAGACTTTATTGTTAACTTTTTGGTTGTAAAACTTAAGTATTATTACTTATAAATTATTATGCAAGTTCTTTGATATTTGGGCATGTGGAAACCATCTATGAACTTATTGTGAGATGGAAACCGAACCAATAGAACTACATACTTGGTTAAGTCTTATTAAGTTTTATTGAGTTATCTCATAACATTTAATATTTTGGAAAGTTGACTTTGGGTTTGACCAATTATCAAGACCCGAACCAACAACCCGAAACACTCGTTAAAACCCGTTTTAGTATCTTTACTCTAAAGGGACTTGCATTCTTGCATTGTACCCACCTTATTACTTAACATAGGTTGAGTAAATATTAAGGTTAGATACTTTAACCCAGTTTCGAGCAAACTTACATTTTAAAAGGTTATTATAAATTCTTAAATAGTTACATTTTAAACCTTGAACTTTAATTGTTTACATTTCTCAACATTTATTTTATTTAAAGACTTTCGAGACAACCTTTCAAATACTTGGAAATGTTGGACCCAACTTGATCTTATAACAAAGTTTGGACCGACAAAACCGAACACTCTCTTAACGGACGTTATTAGTTCTAAAACAATAGAACTACATACTTGGTTAAGTATTATTAAATTTTATTGAGTTATCTCATAACATTCATTATTTTGTAAAGTTGACTTTGGGTTTGACCAATTTTCAAGACCCGAAACACTCGTTAAAACTCGTTTTATTATCTTTATTCCAAAGGGACTTGCATTCTTGTATTTTGCCCACCTTATTACTTAACATAGGTTGAGTCAATATTAAGGCTAGATACTTTAACCCGGTTTCGAGCAAACTTATATTTTTAAAGGACTATTATTATAATTTCGTAAATATTTATATTTTAAACCTTAAACTTTAAATTGGTTGCATTTCTTATCATTTATTTTATTTAAAGACTTCCTAGACAACCTTTCAAATACAAGACTTCCTTTCACCTAGACCTTGTCCGTTAAACTCATATTTCCGGTTACTCGTCATTTTACTGATCAAATTTATTACTTGAACGTTAGTACTTTCATACCCCGTTTTCCATCTTTTGTTTTTGGGGGTGACATTTCATACTTATTCAAACTAAATGCTTTATACTTGAGTCTTAAACCACAAACGTTATTGTATACTTTACTTAAATAATGGCTTGATTTGGTGTTCTATGATTATATGCCTATGTGTTTATCGCTTTTGGTTGGTGGAACTATAAATCCTAGTCTATTTGGCAACCCCTTATTGCAAGGTGTCGTTAACTTAATTCTATTAACGATAACTATAAAATCCTAGACTATTTGGCATCCCCTTATAGCTAGGTGTCGCTAACGTAATTCTATTAGCGATTTTATCTTTTATCCAAATTATTGCTACTATTTATTGTTTCGTATGCAAGATTGTGGCTTTTCGTACTATATACTTATATGCTCAAACTTATGAATTGCTCACCAACCTTTGTGTTGATAAACTTTATTTTATGAAATGTTACAGGTTTGACTTTGGTTGACACGAGAACTTGATGAAAAACGTTATCAAGACTATTAGGATATTAGCAAAACGAATAATATATATATATTTGTTTACTCGTATTCAATTTGTTTTGTATGAACAAGTTATGTGATTGTTTATTGATTTATGAAATAAATGAGTTGATTAAATATTGTCACTTTAATAGTGTCTTGTGTTTTGGGCAATCCGTTGCACCCCGGCATGTTTCGCCACCTTTGGTCGGGGTGTGACACCAGACCACTCAAAATGCTAAACTGTAATTTAGAATCTCGTAGCAATGCTGAAAGATATGAGTAAGTGGACATGTAACAAATAGTATGATAGATTACATTATAAGATGAGATATTATTTGATATGATAAATATGTATTTGATTTAAGTATATCTAGTTACCTATTATAGTTTGTATAGGTTTATGATTTCTACCCTATACAATGGGGTTTTTTTTTCTTTGTGAATGGGATAACAGAATTACATATTTAAATGGTATCAAAACCTAACTCTATAACCTAAAACAAGGCTCGTTTTTTTCTTTCTTCTTTCCTTCTCGGTTTCGATCGACCATGGTAGACAAATCCAAACCAACCGATGGAGAATTATCTGATTCATCCAAACACACACGTCTACACCCGCGTACTCTATAACCAACATCCAAATAGAGATTAAAACCTTAGATGGAACCAACATCATGTACTTTTCTTGGACGATGTTATTCCAGTTACTCGCCAAAGCTTACAAAGTTTTGGATCACATCGATGATGTTGAATCTCCTACCCCGGATTCCGACGAAGATGCAGAATGGTCTGAACTTGATTCACTTGTCCTACAGGAGATCTACAATACAATATCTAAAAAGATTTTGGCCCGGATCCTTAAACCAACACCACTGCTCGCGCGGCTTGGCTTTGCCTCGAAGGTATTTACTTAAATAACAAATGTGCCCGGGCTGCTGTGTTAGAACAACAATTCTCGAATTTGTTGTTGACGGCATGCACATCCATGGAGGATTATAGTCAAAAATTGAAAGACATTGCCGAACAATTAAGCGATGTTGATCAACTAGTTTGTGAATCACGACTGGTTCTACAACTTATTAATGGATTACCACGTGAATATGATGTAGTCGCAGTCATTATTAATCAGTCAAGACCCACCTGGGACGAATCCCTCACCCAAATTGATCTTGAATAAAAGAGACGAGCCGCTAGACAACACCAATCGGATTTGATGGCTTCCGGGGGTTATCGCTACCAAGGTAATAATAATGGTAATTTTAATCAAAGCCAGTTTAATAACTCAGCAAGTTATCGAGGTGGAGCTCGTGGCTATGGTTACCATGGACGAGGTCGGAATCAATGCCATCGAGGACGCGGCTCATTCCAAGGAAATAAAAATTCATACCATAACAATTCCAGTTCTACAAATTGGTCAAACACTCAATCGGGACCCAACAACAATAACCAATGGACGAATAGCAATTGGTTCCCACCACCCAGCCCATATCCCACCCGATAACATTCCAAGGTCCAACAGTGGGAACAATCCAATTCCCGTCCATGGTCCGGCAGGTTGGGCCCAACTCTCAACCTCAACAAATGACTAATGGGGAAACAAATTTTTCAAGCCAACTTATAGCCCACAACATCAACAGCCTTGGCAGGTTCTAATTTTGAGTTTGCTGGTTTCTCAAACGGACCGCGGCACGATTCTAATATTGAGTTTGCTGGTTTCTCAAACAATAATGCAAATGATCTCACTTACGCTATGGATCAAGTAAACCTTAACGGTATGAAACAGTCCACCTAAACTATGGTTGACCCGGCTTGGTATATGGACTCCGGGGAATCATCCCATCTTACTCCGGACCCAGGTAAATTTTCTTCCTGTTTGTCGAATTCTTATGTAAACTCGATTTTTGTTGAATGGCAATCACGTCCCTATTCGAGGATCCGGCAACACCACTTACCCAACCCAAAACCGAACCTATAAGTTAAACAACATCTTTTACACACCCTCCATTATTAAAAATTTACTTTCTGTCCGGAAATTTAGTATTGATAATTGGACTTCTACGGAATTTGACCCTTTCGGTTTTACTATGAAAGATTTCAAGAATGGAGCAATGCTTTCCCACCAAGATAATACGGGGATCTCTATCCATTCACCGCACCAGTTTTTTCGTCAGCCTTCGTCAACACCAATATTGATCAATGGCACAATCAACTCGGTCACCCGGGCAATCATATCATGTCATTATTATGTTCTCGTTGTTTTATTTCTTGTCATAAAAAATTCAAATTACATTTATGTCATTCATGTCAAATATCTAAACATAAACGATTACCATTTTATGATTCAACTTCAATTACGTTTGCCCTGTTTGAAATTGTTCATTGCGATTTATGGACCTCACCAATCACCAGTAAAATGGTTATTAATATTATATGGTTCTAATTGATAATTTTTCACACTTTGTATGGGTCTACCCCTTAAAATTTTAATCTGAAACTTTTTACCAACTTCACCAAATTCCACCAATTCATCTTAACCCAATTCAATATCAAAATCAAATCTTTTCAGTGTGACCTTGGCGGTGAATTTGACAATAACGAATTCAAAAACTTTTCTCAAACAGACGGATTAGCCCTCCGTTTTTCTTTCCCTCAAACCTCCCAACAAAATGGTCGTTCTAAACGAATGATACGCCGCCTAAACAATATTGTTCGTACCTTGCTTAACCATGCCCACTTATCTCCACTTTTTTTGGTTGAAGCCCTTCACACGGCCTTCTACCTCCATAACATACCACTACACGTCTTAGCCTTTACACCCCTCACTTTTCTTTATACCTTCGCCACCCAACCTATGACCACCTTCGTGTTTTTGGGTGACGTGCTACCCTAATACGGCTGCTACCAACTCCCATAAACTACAACCATGCTCTGTTGAGTGTGTTTTTCTTGGATACCCACCAGACCACCATGGCTATCGCTGATATGATCCCGCCACAGGCAAAATTCTCTAGACATGTCGTCTTCGACGAACACTTTTCCGTTCTTCGAATCGCTTAGTCCTGACACTTATGAATTTCTTGAAGAACCATTACTCTCTCAACACATTCCGCCTATGGTTTTTCCATCCCATACACACGCACATACACCTTCTATTTCCATTCTAGCACCGATCCTTCTGGCCCATCTGTCCACATGCCAAACCCTTCACCCCAAGCCACCACTCACACCAATACAACTGAACATTAGAAAGATACAAAGCGCGATTGGTAGTTAATGGAAAATATCAAACTATTAGTGTTGACTGTGATGATACATTTAGTCCAGTTGTCAAACCAGGAACTATACGTTCAATTTTAAGTTTGGCTATTTCTCGGGCATGGCCGATACACCAGTTAGATGTTAATAATGCTTTCTTACAAGGGTAATTACAAGAAACGGTGTTCATCCACCAACCCCTTGGGATCTTTTATAGGACTGAGGTCCTTTTAAGGATTGAAACAGGCACCTCGGGCATGGTACACTCGCTTCTCAACATTTATTACTACTCATGGGTTTCGTCGTAGTACTTGTGACCAATCACTATTTATCTACAACCACGGGGTGCACCAGGCATACCTCCTCCTTTATGTCGATGACATCGGTTTAACAGCTTCTCATACAGGTCTACTTGACACAATTATTTTACTCTATCATGAGAATTTGCTACGATTGTTCTTGTTAATTTACATCACTTTCTTGGGGTGTACCGTTACACGTGATGACAACGGGTTGTTTCTCTCTCAGTCCACATACACGCGGGAGATTATTGAACGTGCAGGTATGACTATTGTAAACCACGTGCGACACCCGTTGACATCACGTCCAAACTTAGCGCAACCGAGGGAACCCTTCATATTGATGGCACACTTTATCGCATTTACTAGGCCAGACATTACTTATGTTGTACAACAGGTTTGCTTGTTTATGAATGCTCCTCGTGACTCTCACATTGGATTTATGAAACGAATTATACGGTATCTATGCAGCATCATTGATAACGCTTTACGTATCATCATGTCGCTGGTCACCACTTTAACCGCCTACTCTAATGCAGACTGGGCTTCATGTCCCGATTCACGACGATCCACCTGGGGTTACTGTATCTTTTTCAGCGATAATTTAATCTCGTGGTCTTCTAAGCGTCATGCTACCATTTCTCGTTCTAGCACAGAAGCAGAGACAACCTAGATTCGGAATCTTCTTCTTGAGCGGCATCGCCAACGCGGTGGCCGAGACAACCTGGATTCGGAATCTTCTTCCTTGAGCTTCACGTGCCTCTTGCTCAAGCCACAGTCTTATACTATGACAATGTCTCCGCGGTCTACTTGGCTCATAATCCAGTTCAACATCAACGAACCAAGCATGTGGAGATTGATATCCACTTTGTTCGAAAAAAGGTACAACTTGGTCACGTTCTGGTCTTACATGTTTTTTCTTCTTCCCAATATGCCGATATCTTTATAGTCACACTACAACCTACGGCGGAAATGCTGGGGCGTGAGCTAATTGCTCACAGCTCTCAATATACTATCATGCAATAACTAAAATGACAATATTTATTTATTTGATTGAAATATTCAAACAAAATCAAGTAAACAAAGTACATAATTTAGAAATAAAGCAAACAAATAATTTAAACTAAACTAGTCTTAATTTATTCTTGATAATTTCTTCTAACTTAAATTCTTCACTAAGACTTCACCAAATCTTGCAACTAGTTCAAACCATAACCTGCATATGCGTATAAAATAGACAGGTTTGTTAACAACACTTGTTGAGTGAGTAAAACACCAGTTTAAGACACTACAATAATAATATATAATAAATAAAGAAAGATGCAAATTGTTCTCGTGAGATAAATAGTTAAGTCATAACACATAAACAAATCAAACAGATAATAAGAAAGGCCTAAACTGTTGCCATGCATCGGGAATTGGTTACCAAGATGGGTGGCCGGTGAAACCATTGTCATGCGTCGGACGCCAGTCGCTACGACGGTCGTATGATCATACTATAATGTGAAGTTGGACCTCTCCGAAATGTATTCAAATAAAGCAAGTAAGCAAATAACAAGTTAGGCATAAACATATATGCACACAAGGATTAAACAGTTGTGTTTTTAAATAATAGATAATAGACAAATACTGTAAACACGCATATGTCCCCAAAAGATTTAAAATAGGTAAAAAAGGGGAGTGATTACTGACCTTAGTAAATAACCTAGAGATAAATAAATACGGTAGCAAACAAGAGTCACGCTCTTCGAGAAATACCGACGAGAAAACCTAATAAAGAATAATTGCGCGAGAATAAATATAATTTCAACGACGAATCTAAAACTAGATAGAGGATTAGGAATTCGGTGATGATCGGGTGTTCTTGAAAAAGCTAATTATCACTTTAATTTATCAATTTTATTAAATAATATATTTTCATTATATAAACTTACTTTTATAAAATACTTAAATTAATAAATATTTAAAGTTTTTGGATAGATTATATAAAGAGATTGTTTTAAAATATTTATTTTAAACTAAAATACCTTTAATATATTTTTTTATTTTAAATAAAGATTTCTTTAAATAAATATTATAAATAATAGTTAATAGATGATAAATAATAATAATATATAGATAAACAATAATCTTTGACTTATATTATATTTTAATATGTTAAATAACGTGATAACATTTAAATATACATTTTATATTAAAACCCTTTAACATTTTTTAATAACTAAGATACACACACATACATATAAATATATATATATAGTTTTAACCAAGCTTCGAGAAAAGTGAACGGTTAATATGTCGGTTTTAACAAAATAATAATCAATTACAAGTTTTTATAATATAATATTAACTAGATGATTTAATATATTAATATAATTATTAAAACAATTATTAAAAAATAATGGAGATAAAAACGGGGCTGAGGGGTGTGAACCCGCCCCCCCCCCCCCCCCCCCCCGCGGTGGTAACAACCGAACGCACCACCCTGGCCAACCGGTCTATCATGATATAATACTAAAACTCATCTTTTGAAAATAAACAGACACAAACCCCAAATCAACTATAAACCCTAATAATAAAATCGATCAAACCCGATATTGTTTTATCAATTAAGAATAGGGTTATTGAAATTGGAATCAATACGAACAGGACCATGTATATAATTACCTTAATTACTGCTTAAACAAATGTTGATTAGATCAAATAAGGGCCGACCAAAGGATGATTTAGAATGGGTATTATCAGACGTTGATAATCCAATTACAGTTTGGGGTATTGATGATGCTGGTAAGAGGATATCACAGGCTAGATTAATTGGAATATAGTCATTGAAGAGGTATGTACCCGCCTCAACACCGAGCAAGGCGGGTCAACCCACAAGATATAGACAAGAAGCTTGAAATCAAGACATTATGAAGGCACAAAGCCAAAACCTAAGCGCATGGCGCATATCACATATGCTCACGCATATCACATATGTTCATGCATCACATGCTCAGGCATCATATGCCCAGGCACCACACATGCTCAGGCATCATATGCCCAGGCACACATATGCTCGCGCATCACATATGCTCACGCATATCACATCAGCGCGCGGCGCATCAGCGCGCGGCGCATATCACATCTGCGCATGAAACATCTGCGCGTGAGAATAAAGAGAAGACCTCGCGCATCCTCAGGATTGGCGCATATCACACATGCACATAATCAACCTCGTCCTTATCCAAATCAGGATTAGGGCAACCTTGATTGTGCACGTCAGACAACCTTCCAGAAGGTATCTTTTTAAGGAATAAGAATATGCTAATGTCGACAGCTGCCGATGAAAGGTGGACAACTCAGCATAAACCATGTGCTACCACGTGATTACAACCAATGAAAAAGCACCAGGTGTCCCCAAGGACACGTGGCGCCGAGCAATTGGAGGAGGCCAACAAAACCCTAATTGGGTCTGAGCCCAATCAGTGGAAACCCTAGCACTATAAATACAGCATCAACTCCACAAGGAATCATCATCAAATATCACCTGACAACATACAATCACAGAGTATTCAGCTATTAAGCAATACACTCTAAATTCCTTACTCTCACATATTATTATCTTCTCCCACAAATACTTATTCTCACACCGGAGGGTTACCCCAAAGAGGACCCCTCTGTCCCTTTCTGAGGGGTAAGTTTACGGTGCTGTTCATTTTGTAGGTGGAAGAACACAGATCCAAGAGAACCATCGGTGAAATAACCTAATCACACCCGAGGAAAGTAGATCGTCTACCAGTGAGTCGATCCACGTTTCTTCATTGACGAGGTTGATTATGTGCATGTGTGATATGCGCCAATCCTGAGGATGCGCGAGGTCTTCTCTTTATTCTCACGCGCAGATGTTTCATGCGCAGATGTGATATGCGCCGCGCGCTGATGCGCCGCGCGCATATGTGATATGCGTGAGCATATGTGATGCGCGAGCATATGTGTGCCTGGGCATATGATGCCTGAGCATGTGTGGTGCTTGGGCATATGATGCCTGAGCATGTGTGGTGCCTGGGCATATGATGCCTGAGCATGTGTGGTGCCTGGGCATATGATGCCTGAGCATGTGATGCATGAACATATGTGATATGCGTGAGCATATGTGATATACGCCATGCGCGTAGGTTTTGGCTTTGTGCCTTCATAATGTCTTGATTTCAAGCTTCTTGTCTATATCTTGTGGGTTGACCCGCCTTGCTCGGTGTTGAGGCGGGTACATACCTCTTCAAGCCCCCCCAGTCTAATGTGTGTCTTGTCTCGCGCGAGCAAGGCAAGATAGATGTTAGACTTAACAGTTTGCTCTTTTTAGTAGGGGTTTTGTCTTTTTCTTCTTATTACTCGTCATTGCGCGGAATTCTATCCTTTTGGTTGAAAACGAATCTTCTATGTACGTGATGGAGACGTGTCAGACCTTTCGTGTGCTCGAGGTGCTACAGTTGCCTTTCGTGTCCCCTCACAGAGTGTCAGGAACACGTGTCGCGCTCGCATTGGTCATTCCTGCGAGTGGCGGCGCGTGAACTCTGGCAACAGCTGTATTATTTCTTTTCGTGTCCCCTCACACAGTGTGATTGACACGTGTCGCGCTTCCGTTGGCTTACACCTGCGAGTGGGGGCGCGTGAAGTCCGATCAGCACCCATATTTCTCTCTCCTGGGCCTATAAAAGCCAGCCCTTAGAGTTTTTTTTTATCCTTCATCTTCTTGTTTATCATTCAGAGCTCTTTCTTTCTGTCTTTGTCTTCCGATTACCTTTGTTCTGCTTCCAGCTATCTTTTCTTCCGAAGTTTCCCCTGTTCGATTTTACAATTGTATGTCTGATAGTTCAGACAACACAATCTCCCCCATCCATTGCCGTAGAAAATCGTTAGTAATGTCTACATTGAAGAAGACCGGCAAGGGGAAGAAGGCTGCTGAGGGCTCATCGGAGGAGGTAGGGAGGACCAAGGCCGTGAAGAGGTGGAATGAAATCCCCTGCAAACTGAGGCAGGCGGATCTTGACAGCCTCATCGCCTCTCAGGGCTTTCCCCCCCTGTTTGGCTGCATGTTGCCTGGGTCCGGGCAAACGGCGGCGGACCCGCCCACCGGCTATATATCCCTTTATAGCCATTTTTTCACCCACTGCAACCTTCGTCTCCCGATGACAAGGTTTGTGGGTGCACTGCTTAAATTTTATGGGATTCATATATCCCAAGTCCATCCGTTTGGACTTGTGCGCATGACTCACTTTGAGTTCATGTGCAAATCCCAGCGCGAGGAGCCCACCCCTCGGCGCTTTCAGTTTTTTTACAAGCCCAAGATCCAAGACTCCTGGTTCTCTTTTATTCCTCGCAGTCAGAAGGTGAAGTGCTCCACTGTGTCATTCAAGAGCCTTCATGACTGGTCTGAGAGGTTTTTTTATATAAGGGCTGGTGTGATCCCCATCCGCATGACCATGCGCGCGATCACATCTGCGCCTGCGGATGTGGGTGTCCTCAAGAACCCAACTGGCGCCTGGGTTAATAAGCTGACCGCTGAACCATCCCCCGCCAAGAACATTTGTGAGGAGGCGCTGGTGGGGGTTGGTATGAGCAAGAGGTGGGCGGACAGCGCGCTTGAGCCCGTTATCCAAGTTGACGGGTTATGTAAGTTAATCTCATTGCTTTACTTCTGCGCGAATATAATTCTTTTTGCTGATATCATTTGACTTGTTTTGTGCAGTCACCAAGGAGTATATCCATGCCGCCTATGATGAGCACATGGAGGGTGGATCCGTCGCGCTGGGCGCTGGGGAGGTTGGCTTCCCCGATCGCTTTGATGACATGTTCATCCCTGTTGATCTGGGATTTCTGTTTGACAGCGATGCGCCTGGTAAGCCTTTGTACTTATGCATTTGCCTTTATAATACCAAATTTTGCTAACACTTCTGTTGCGTGTATTGTAGATGCGCTCGAAAACTACGAGCTGGAGCTCGCGGAAGAGGAGGAGGAAGAGGAGCCGCCCCAACTAAAGCGTAAAGCTAAGGGAAAAACTGGCGCAGGGGCCAGTAAGAAACAGAAGAAGGATGATGCCCCTGTTGTTCAGGATCCTCCTACCCAGGCGGGGGGATTTGGGAAAACCCAGGGGTTTACCACCAAGGTTTCCTTGTCTTCCCTGCCTCAAAAAGTGGGCAGACCTCCTGTCCACTTGAGGTATGGTGGCGCTACCTCCTCCCTTCGCGCTACGGAAAAGGGAAGTGGCATTGCGCCTTCGACAGGTATACTTTGCTTATCTTTTATGGTTCTATGAGCGCGATTCTTATAGAATTACTAATGAATCTTGTCTTACTCAAATGTTTGTAGAGCCGGCGACAGCGCAACAAGATGCCGAGGCTGCGCCGGAGGTTGCTTCGAAGTCCCCTGTTTTACCCTCAAAGAAGGGTAGAATGGACTTCATGGCGATGTTTGCTTCGCGAACGGAGTTGCGCCAAGGTACGTATTGCGCTCTTTTTTTTCTGACTTTCTTTTAGATCAAGTCATTAACCATTTGTTGTTGTTGATTTTTTCATAGAAGCTGTAGCTGGCGTACAAGCTTCTGGCGGCACTCCTGGCGCTGGCGCCAGCGCCGCTGGCTCTGCTCCTGCTCCTGCAAGCGATGAATCTCCCCTTATTGGGATTACTAAGGAGCAGGAGGCCGTTTTGCGCGCCGACCTGGCATGTAAAGAGATGAATGGGAATGCGCAAGATGCGAAGAAGGGAAAAACAGAATTTCATTCAAAAGCATTGAAATTTACAAGTTTACAAGATGAGATACAAACTACAAATAAAAAAAAAAAACATGAAGGGCTTCTCAAGTCTCCACGTTGACATCAGCCTCTTCATCATCCTCATCATCGCCCTCGGCATCTGGCGCAGCCTGCTCCTCGTCGTCTCCAAACTGACCATAGTCAAGTTCTTCATCTTGAATGGAGTCTTCTATCATGACAGTGTCAGGAGCGGATCCTTTGGCCACGCCAGAGCCGCTAGCAACGCCAGCATTCGCCGCGCCATCATCGCCGCCGCCAGCCCCTTCGCACTCGTCAAGTAATTTCTTAAGCGCGACGAGATCAGGCTGGTCAGCAAGCGCGGATATCTGCAAATCATAAGCAAAAATATGAGTACAAAGATACTTGGAAAATAAATCAAGGTAATCTCATTAAAGTTAAAATACCTGCGCAAGGATGGGAATGGGAGTATTCATATACTTCTCCCCCATCGCGGCCATGTCCGCGCAGGCAACGGAGCTCTGATAAGGGTACTCGGATGGGTTCTTCTTCAGCATGCCATATTCATAGCCATCCGTAAACCCTTCAGCTCGCCCCACCAAGCGCGCGGCAGCGTTGCAGTCCATCACAAGGGCCTGAAACTCGTCTGAGTATTTCATCGCAAAAGCGCAACGAGTCATGCCCTGTGAGATGAGCCAGTGGCGATCCTGCGCGAGGCCAGCAACAGACGTCTCGAGGGCAGGAACCTGAGAGTTTAATAACTCAACAGTTTCCTTAGTCTTTTTCAGCTCCTCTTTGTCGGACGCTGCTGCCGCCAAGATTTCTTCTTTTTCAGCCCGCGCAGCATCAAGTGCTTCCTGGCTAGACGCTGCCGTCGCCAAGGCTTCATCTTTATCGGCCTGCGCGGCCGCCAGCTCCCTCTTCAGGCGCGCAACCTCACTCTCCAGTGATGATTTTTCAGTGATAGACTGGACAAGAGCTTGGTCACGCGCCTCCGCCTCCAGCTCCAAGTCGCGCGCTCTGCGCGCGTACTTGGCCGCATCCGCCTCCGCCGCCTGCAGCTTCTCCCGCGCCGCCTGAAGCTCATGCCCGCGCTTCACGAAGGCGCTGTTGGCACTGGCTCTGTTCTCACTGAGCTCGGCTTGGAGCTTTTCAGCTCTCTCGCGAGCATCAGAAAGATGCCAAGCAGACACCTTAGCCTCTTGCTTGGCTTCCGCAAGAGCATCACGTACTTTTACGTAATCAGAGCGAAGCTCTTGGGAGGCAGCAATGAAGGCCGACCCAGCAAACATATGATCATTGAGCAGGTCGTCGCGAGCGCGGTCCTCCTGGAACCTCCTTTCAGATGGAGGCACAGCATGAGCCCAGAATTCCGCACACACCCCCATGGACTGAAATGTGCTATCTTCAGTAATATTCCATCTCGGGCGGTAAGTGTGATCGGCTTCCTGCAAAAACAAAGAAATTATCTAAGTCATCAAAACATTAAGATGGAAGTCCGCGCAGCGAAGCAAAAAAGAACCTATACCTGTGGGGATGAAGCAGAAAAGTCAGCGCCAACCCCACGAGAAGGCTCCACCGCGAAACCTCGTGGCGCAGCAGGGCTGGCGCGGCCGCCATCAGAGTCTTCAGCATGAACATCCTCACCCTCCTCTGAAATAGGCCTCTTCTCCTGCGACCTAGAATCAAAATCGGTCTCGCGAGGAGGGCTGTGCGCAGGAGGAGGTGAGGGAGGTCTCGGCGCCGCCAGGTCGGCGCGCAAAACGGCCTCCTGCTCCTTAGTAATCCCAATAAGGGGAGATTCATCGCTTGCAGGAGCAGGAGCAGAGCCAGCGGCGCTGGCGCCAGCGCCAGGAGTGCCGCCAGAAGCTTGTACGCCAGCTACAGCTTCTATGAAAAAATCAACAACAACAAATGGTTAATGACTTGATCTAAAAGAAAGTCAGAAAAAAAAGAGCGCAATACGTACCTTGGCGCAACTCCGTTCGCGAAGCAAACATCGCCATGAAGTCCATTCTACCCTTCTTTGAGGGTAAAACAGGGGACTTCGAAGCAACCTCCGGCGCAGCCTCGGCATCTTGTTGCGCTGTCGCCGGCTCTACAAACATTTGAGTAAGACAAGATTCATTAGTAATTCTATAAGAATCGCGCTCATAGAACCATAAAAGATAAGCAAAGTATACCTGTCGAAGGCGCAATGCCACTTCCCTTTTCCGTAGCGCGAAGGGAGGAGGTAGCGCCACCATACCTCAAGTGGACAGGAGGTCTGCCCACTTTTTGAGGCAGGGAAGACAAGGAAACCTTGGTGGTAAACCCCTGGGTTTTCCCAAATCCCCCCGCCTGGGTAGGAGGATCCTGAACAACAGGGGCATCATCCTTCTTCTGTTTCTTACTGGCCCCTGCGCCAGTTTTTCCCTTAGCTTTACGCTTTAGTTGGGGCGGCTCCTCTTCCTCCTCCTCTTCCGCGAGCTCCAGCTCGTAGTTTTCGAGCGCATCTACAATACACGCAACAGAAGTGTTAGCAAAATTTGGTATTATAAAGGCAAATGCATAAGTACAAAGGCTTACCAGGCGCATCGCTGTCAAACAGAAATCCCAGATCAACAGGGATGAACATGTCATCAAAGCGATCGGGGAAGCCAACCTCCCCAGCGCCCAGCGCGACGGATCCACCCTCCATGTGCTCATCATAGGCGGCATGGATATACTCCTTGGTGACTGCACAAAACAAGTCAAATGATATCAGCAAAAAGAATTATATTCGCGCAGAAGTAAAGCAATGAGATTAACTTACATAACCCGTCAACTTGGATAACGGGCTCAAGCGCGCTGTCCGCCCACCTCTTGCTCATACCAACCCCCACCAGCGCCTCCTCACAAATGTTCTTGGCGGGGGATGGTTCAGCGGTCAGCTTATTAACCCAGGCGCCAGTTGGGTTCTTGAGGACACCCACATCCGCAGGCGCAGATGTGATCGCGCGCATGGTCATGCGGATGGGGATCACACCAGCCCTTATATAAAAAAACCTCTCAGACCAGTCATGAAGGCTCTTGAATGACACAGTGGAGCACTTCACCTTCTGACTGCGAGGAATAAAAGAGAACCAGGAGTCTTGGATCTTGGGCTTGTAAAAAAACTGAAAGCGCCGAGGGGTGGGCTCCTCGCGCTGAGATTTGCACATGAACTCAAAGTGAGTCATGCGCACAAGTCCAAACGGATGGACTTGGGATATATGAATCCCATAAAATTTAAGCAGTGCACCCACAAACCTTGTCATCGGGAGACGAAGGTTGCAGTGGGTGAAAAAATGGCTATAAAGGGATATATAGCCGGTGGGCGGGTCCGCCGCCGTTTGCCCGGACCCAGGCAACATGCAGCCAAACAGGGGGGGAAAGCCCTGAGAGGCGATGAGGCTGTCAAGATCCGCCTGCCTCAGTTTGCAGGGGATTTCATTCCACCTCTTCACGGCCTTGGTCCTCCCTACCTCCTCCGATGAGCCCTCAGCAGCCTTCTTCCCCTTGCCGGTCTTCTTCAATGTAGACATTACTAACGATTTTCTACGGCAATGGATGGGGGAGATTGTGTTGTCTGAACTATCAGACATACAATTGTAAAATCGAACAGGGGAAACTTCGGAAGAAAAGATAGCTGGAAGCAGAACAAAGGTAATCGGAAGACAAAGACAGAAAGAAAGAGCTCTGAATGATAAACAAGAAGATGAAGGATAAAAAAAAACTCTAAGGGCTGGCTTTTATAGGCCCAGGAGAGAGAAATATGGGTGCTGATCGGACTTCACGCGCCCCCACTCGCAGGTGTAAGCCAACGGAAGCGCGACACGTGTCAATCACACTGTGTGAGGGGACACGAAAAGAAATAATACAGCTGTTGCCAGAGTTCACGCGCCGCCACTCGCAGGAATGACCAATGCGAGCGCGACACGTGTTCCTGACACTCTGTGAGGGGACACGAAAGGCAACTGTAGCACCTCGAGCACACGAAAGGTCTGACACGTCTCCATCATGTACATAGACGATTCGTTTTCAACCAAAAGGATAGAATTCCGCGCAATGACGAGTAATAAGAAGAAAAAGACAAAACCCCTACTAAAAAGAGCAAACTGTTAAGTCTAACATCTATCTTGCCTTGCTCGCGCGAGACAAGACACACATTAGACTGGGGGGGCTTGAAGAGGTATGTACCCGCCTCAACACCGAGCAAGGCGGGTCAACCCACAAGATATAGACAAGAAGCTTGAAATCAAGACATTATGAAGGCACAAAGCCAAAACCTACGCGCATGGCGCATATCACATATGCTCACGCATATCACATATGTTCATGCATCACATGCTCAGGCATCATATGCCCAGGCACCACACATGCTCAGGCATCATATGCCCAAGCACCACACATGCTCAGGCATCATATGCCCAGGCACACATATGCTCGAGCATCACATATGCTCACGCATATCACATATGCGCGCGGCGCATATCACATCTGCGCATGAAACATCTGCGCGTGAGAATAAAGAGAAGACCTCGCGCATCCTCAGGATTGGCGCATATCACACATGCACATAATCAACCTCGTCCTTATCCAAATCAGGATTAGGGCAACCTTGATTGTGCACGTCAGACAACCTTCCAGAAGGTATCTTTTTAAGGAATAAGAATATGCTGATGTCGACAGCTGCCGATGAAAGGTGGACAACTCAGCATAAACCATGTGCTACCACGTGATTACAACCAATGAAAAAGCACCAGGTGTCCCCAAGGACACGTGGCGCCGAGCAATTGGAGGAGGCCAACAAAACCCTAATTGGGTCTGAGCCCAATCAGTGGAAACCCTAGCACTATAAATACAGCATCAACTCCACAAGGAATCATCATCAAATATCACCTGACAACATACAATCACAGAGTATTCAGCTATTAAGCAATACACTCTAAATTCCTTACTCTCACATATTATTATCTTCTCCCACAAATACTTATTCTCACATCGGAGGGTTACCCCAAAGAGGACCCCTCTGTCCCTTTCTGAGGGGTAAGTTTGCGGTGCTGTTCATTTTGTAGGTGGAAGAACACAGATCCAAGAGAACCATCGGTGAAATAACCTAATCACACCCGAGGAAAGTAGATCGTCTACCAGTGAGTTGATCCACGTTTCTTCAGTCATCGATATATAGCATAATCAGAAACGGGTTAGGATGGTTTATACGTATCATTCATTCGTATCACGTTTGATTGTATTTTCCTAATTAACTTGTCGGTTAGGTCGAAATAGGTAAGATTAAAACAACTATTGATTCAATTTCCATGCAAATAACGAGAATTAAGGTGCAAGTTAATCAAAACGGGTCATGGTTCATGGGTTAAAGGGTTAGAGGATATAATAATATAATAATAATACAGATCTTGCAAAATAGTCCTTGAACTATAAAGATGGGTTTAAATGATGTTAAAGTTTAGTTTAGGATTAAAGGTGTATATCTTTCAAAGTTAATTTATATATTTACATTTATGGGTAAAGTTGTGCAATACACTATGTACATTCTGCAATGAAAGTTGTGTGCCCCTCCACGTGTACATCTTCCAATTGTATTCTTCCATAACAGATTCCTTCAATAACATCATATCAAAAGGGTGTCATGCATTTGCAAAATCATCTCCTGGTACTTTCCACCGTCACCTAATCAAATCAAGACTTCTTGAAACCGAACCCTAAATCAATGTCCATGTTGTTTCGTCCCCTGTTGACCACTTGAGTATTTAATCAACAAAAGAGGTATGCTACGCTTATTCTATTGATTTAAGTTGTTATTAATGTAGTTAGGGTGGGTTTTAGTTGGGTCATTATATCATATTGATATTGAAAAGCTAATTTAGGGTTTGCTGCAACTTGTTCTTTGGATGTTGATTATTGGAAAACTGATTTAGGTTTTAATGATCTTGAACTTTTGAATAAAGTTTTTTTGATGGGCCATTGTATTAGAATGAGTTGTGCCACAGATGGTAAGATGGAGTGCTGGCGACGAAATCTTGCATATATTCGTTCCTTGGAATTATGTCGGATTGGTGGCGGATGCTAAACCAGAAGTACGTTTCGTGTATTTCAACTTACTATTCTCAAATGCAGGATGTTTTATCTACTTTTGGTTAACATTGTTTTTTAAGTCACATTCAAGTATATTTGACGATTGTGATTTTGGAGCAGGGTTATTGGATTTACATGATAAATGACATCGGACCTCTGACGAACAAAAATCTCACCGTTTAGTATGTGGTTTTTCCATACACATGTCGCGTGTTGTATATACCCTCTCGTATGAACCTATAAATGGAAACAAGGTAATAATGTTTAAATTGTAATTTATTTTACAGTTTTCAAGCGTGTTGGGTCCTAGGCAGCTCATTTCATCTGTGGTTCACTGTGAGGTACTGTATTTGGACATATATACTTAACCTTGGTACTGTATTTGGTTTACGTTGTAGTATTATATAGTATACAATATACATGTAAAAAGACGCGTGATCAGTAAGAGTAATTTTGACCAATGCAGATAACACAGGTTCAAACCAGAGTAGCAGAGTTCATCCTTTCATGTATAGAACCTCTCTTGATGAAGTCATGCTTTGAGGTAGATATGCATATCTGAACACAATTACTCTTTCAATTTTATAATAGTTGAGTGTTTCCTTAGTTTATGGTTTCATTTTCCAAGGTGATACCTTATGTGTTAAAGTACATGAGATGCATTTTTAGAGCTGCATACATACACGCTAATCCTCCTTGACCTCTTCAAGAAGAATCTGAAGAAGGTTCTTCTGCAAGGGTTGACCATGGAAGTCATAATTCTTCAAGGCTGATGTTGTAAGTTTTCTATATGGCTTCTCATTTATTTTACTTTGTCCAACTTATTTGTGATTCTTTTAGTTTAAGCATATATGACTAAATAAATTCCAGACAACAAGATCTAGGGAGCCCAATGAGAAACTCTTTTGAGGAGTTGAATATGTTTTTTCTTTAATTTACTATGGTTGAAATGAGATAAGAATGATTGTGTTCCTCCTGCAATCACAAAAGCAAAACGGTTGGACCCATCTTAGGTATTTATATGTTTCACTTATTATCCGAGTTAGGTAATGGGTCACCGTGGGTAATACTGGTCTGATCTGGTCTGTTTGAGAATAGGTTTTTCAAAACTGATGTGTCGAATATGATTTAAAAAAATGATATTATTTCATCAATAGTCTAATTGTGTGAGTAAAATGGTTTTGGAGATTTTATGCATTAAAATAAGTTTGGGCGACTTTCGATCTGTATGACTCCGTTGACCAATCCGCTTCTTTTTTAGCAAAGACTCACTTGAGATGAAATAAAACCCAAATTTGCTAATTCGTAAGTACAAAGAGCACCTGCAACAGAAAATACAACTTTATTTCAGTTCATGTTATGATTGATAACACCAGCTCATGTATTTGCATATGTTTTTTAGCATAAACAACTTAATTTCAGTTTGAGCTGATGTTTACTTTTGAACTAACTATGAATGTCCTTCTGTTTATTTATTTTATGATTTGCAAGTTTGTTTAGTTAATTACTTCATGTCATTACGAGAAACAGTTTTCTTCCGTTTCAAGTATAGTGATACAATCGCTACAAAGGTATTCAATTCGAATGATTTCCAATTAAAATTGTTGTTCAATTTCAATATGAAGCCCGTCCATATGAGTTTAACTTTGTTTTTACTGGTGTTGGGCATCTGGAATAATTTGATTGGATGTATTGTGTTTCCACTCATATTTATAGCAAATTGATTCCTGTTTTTAGGCACCTAATTTATGTTTATTTCAATGCATTGCTCATTTTTTAATGTATTATCATAACAATACATCACAAAAGGCTCAGACAACAATGATCCTGCTTAAACATCCAAAATTTCTTGAATCACCATATGGCTTCATATATTAAAAGTCTGCCCATACTGGCGGTTTCCAGGAAGTTGTTATTGCAACTATACAGTGTCTGGCATTAAAGGCACTAGAGTATCTTCATATTGTGGGCGCATTCACCAAGATCTCAAAGTAAGTTTTTCTTAAATCCAAAGATCTCGGAATTTATATAACTTTCGTATTTAATAACTTTGGAGAAACTCATTTTTTGGGACACCATGTTGATACTGCTTGCATAACTTTACGTAAAATGACTTTAATTATAGTGATTTAAACTAATAATAATAGATTGTAGTATATATGCTGTTGTTCATTGTGGTTCTTATTTGTATATGTACTTATTTTGAAATTACACTTTTTCAGGATGACCCTTGATGTTATGAAACAGTGGCATGGCTATGACTTAAACTAAGTTAATTTTTATTATATTGAACAATCCTTGACATATGCAAATCAACTCAATGCTATTCTACAGCCAACGGGTCTTAAGTTTTGTGTCACAATGTAACCCTCCCCACCTACAACAGCAAACATTAGGAAGCAATGGTGTTTTACGTGTTGTAAAAATACCTTAAGGAACTTTAAATGTTTTTTGGTAGAATGCAATACACCTTTTGTATATTGTATGCCTTAAGTACATAATTTTTTTATGTAATATGTGATATAAGTTCAAGGAAGCTACAAGTATGATTGTTTTCACTTTTGTTGTCCTACAAACCCGCGCAATGCGCGGATTCCTACCACTAGTTTATATATAATATATAAATATAATAAATAAATATAAATATAATAATAATTACTCGATAAACGCGATATTTTTACTGATAAATTTTTACGAACGTAAAACGGGTTGGGTTACGGATAAAATCTTAATTGGAAAATCCGAGTTATTACATTTACGAAAGGGTTACCACGTCATATATTTCAAAAGTTCTGGAATAGTTTGAACGTTCATTCCTTGCACGCTCAAACTACAGGGAAGTATTAGATGAGATATTATTTGATATCATAATTATGTATTTGATTTAAGTTTATATAGTTACCTATTATAGTTTGTATAGGTTTATGTTTCTACCCTATATAATGGGGTTGTTTTTTTTGTGAATGGGATATCATAATTTGTTGGGTCATAAATTGGTTAGACTGACGCATATCAAAAGGCCACGACATGATCAAGACTAAAGTGACATATTCATAGACGAGTTGAAGAATTGCATTGGTGTAATACCGAAATCCTTATGGATTTCGGTTAGGCTAGTCTGAAGTGAAATAAACAAGAACGAAGCTACAAACCAAGGGGGAGATTGTTGGGTCCATATTTGGTGATTTGTACTTAGTTCTAGTTAATTGGTTTTGGTTGTATGTGTTATATGTAACCCGAAATCCATATAAAGGATTTCGGTGGGTTTTGGGCTCTACTTGGGCTAGGTCTTTAGTTTCCCTATATATAGTTTACATAATGTATAGGGTGTTGAGTTCACGAGAGCAGAGAGTGAGCAGAACTAGAGAGTTGTTCATTCCAAGTCTTAGTTGAAGTATTGTAAGTGCTTAAGCACCCGACGTATTCAATAATATACGTGTGTTTTGAAGTAAATCGTGTGTTATTTACTTGTTCTTATTTGTGTTCTTGAATCACCGAGTGTTGGTATTCCGCACCAATACTCGTTTGGTTAATATCATATTGTAGTGATCCAGATTCGGGACTTACAATTGGTATAAGAGCCTTTGACGAATTCTGGCTCGTTATTGTGATATCAACGGATTCAATATTTCGGTGTTCTTGGTGTTTTAGTTTGGTTTTCCGGTGAACAGTGGATCGAGGAAGAAAGAGTGCTATTTTTGGCTATAGATTTGAAAAATATTTGAATCCCATAATTCAAGGGATTCAGTTGGTTACAAATATCATTCATTTAATTCAGATCTCGGCTGAAATAATTAGCTATTCTCGGCCATTAACAATAGTTTTCAGCAAATATTAAGTGTTCTCTGCGAAGGTCATCATAGTTTTCGGTTAGTGTTAAGAGTTTTCGGCCTAAATTCATTGTTTTCTGCCAAGATTGTGTTCTCTGCCAAGATTTGTGTTCTCTGCCAAGATTTGTGTTTTCGATCAACATTTAGTGTTCTCGGTCAACGATAGTTTTCGGTCAACGCTAATAGTTAGCGTTTACCAAGAACACGCGTTGACCGAAAACACTAAATGTTGACCGAAAACACAAATCTTGGCAGAGAACACAAATCTTGGCAGAAAACAATGAATTTAGGCCGAAAACTCTTAACACTGACCGAAAACTATGATGACCTTGGCAGAGAACACTTGATATTTGCTGAAAACTCTTGTTAATGGCCGATAATAGCTAATTTTCAAATCTATAGCCAAAAATAGCACTCTTTCTTCCCCGATCCACTGTTCACCGGAAAACCAAACTAAAACACCAAGAACACCGAAATATTGAATCCGTTGATATCACAATAACGAGCCTGAATTCGTCAAAGGCTCTGATACCAATTGTAAGTCCCGAATCTGGATCACTACAATATGGTATCAACCAAACGAGTATTGGTGCGGAATACCAACACTCGGTGATTCAAGAACACAAATAAGAACAAGTAAATAACACACGATTTGCTTCAAAACACACGTATATTATTGAATACGTCGGGTGCTTAAGCACTTACAATACTTCAACTAAGACTTGGAATGAACAACTCTCTAGTTCTGCTCACTCTCTGCTCTCGTGAACTCAACACCCTATACATTATGTAAACTATATATAGGGAAACTAAACACCTAGCCCAAGTAGAGCCCAAAACCCACCGAAATCCTTTATATGGATTTCGGTTTACATATAACACATACAACCAAAATCAATTAACTAGAACTAAGTACAAACCACCAAATATGGACCCAACATAATTACATATTATTAAATGCATATCTATAAATGAGCTACTAAAATGAGTCATTAGATTAATTTTCGTGGAGCTGAAATTAATGAGATTTCATGTTATTGCATGTTTTCTATTGGTATAGCTACCGAGGCTATTAATTGACACCAATTTATGAAGAGCTGCATATCGAGGCTAATTTGAAGCTTTCTACATCATTGGTATAGTTACACATGGTAAGAAACTAAGGTATGTTGAGAATATGTCTTATACGAAATTCTCATCTATTTAATAGGATTGGATTTGATGTTAGGCTTGTTGGTTTTGTTACCCCGTACAAGCCACTCGAAATAGAATCAAATATAAGCATGGGAAGGATTCTTACTATGTGAAGACATCCTAGCATATGTTAAGAGGTGTGTTAAGAGGCGTAACGAGAATGATGTAAGACAAAAACCCAAATCAAAAGGTATGTGTTTATTTGTCTTAACTGCTGATATAATATTAAGGAGAAATTGACTTATAAAGAACTTCGTTCAAAACCATATGCTTTGTAACTTAGTAGCTGTAAAGGAAAAGTAAGGAATGATTAGTAATATAGTCATTTATATTATGTGGGTATAATCAGTTTCGAGGATGAAACTTTTATAAAGTGGGTAGATTTGTAGCATCCCAAATTTTAAGATTTTTATACATATGGATCTTAATAAGTGATGGGTGTTAAACTTGCAAATAAACCAAAGATGGGTTAAAGTTGAAATAAAACAAAAGGGTGGGGCGATGTTTACTTTTGATGTTCTGGATGTGTGTGTGGATAGAAGAAGAAAACAAGCAAGAAGGAGAACAAATGATTTCACTTCTCAAATTGATTAGGGTATGTGTAGTGGGCGACATGTAGGGGCGATAGGGGGCGTTTTCGCTTAGCACCCCCCCGGGCGACAAATGGGGCGATAAGGGGGGATAGGTTTGCGTTTGAATGATTGTAATAATAGTAATTTAAAAAATGGACTGTTGAAAGCTCAATAGAATTATAAAAAATAACTTTAAAAACTTACTATAACTACCAAACCAATTCAACTATTTTCACCATTTCATATACAAACTCAAATATATATACCAAACCAATTCAACCATTTTCACCATGACATACTTTTTCACCATTTCATTTCATATATTTCAAAATGGATTTCCCGAACTCTTCCGACATTTGGGATCAATTAATTGAGGATAGTTAGAATATTCATTTGATGAACCAACGTTCGTTGAAGAAGGGGGAAGAGGTCTTGAGCGCAATGTGGGCCGTCACCAATAAGATAATGTATGGCTCTAGTAGTTCTTCGTCACACCGTAGGCGATCGTATATCCCTCGATATGGTCTTGATGTGAACGATCGTTTGATGAAGGACTACATCAACGACAAACCTAGATTCGAAGACGTTACATTTCAACATCGTTTTCGGATATCTATACGTTTATTTTTGCGCATCACGGGAGATTTGGAGCGGGATTGTACGTAGTTTCAACAAAAACCCAACGCAAGAAATTATTTAGGATTCACCTCCTTCCAAAAGTGTACTTCAGCTCTATGCATCCTCGCACATAGCAACACGACTGACATCAACGACGAGTATTTAAAAATGGCTGAGAAATCGAAGCGAGACTCGTTGGAGAATTTTTGCATCGGTAAAATTTAAAATGTTTAAATGTATTGTGTTAAATTGTTTATATTAATTATTGTTAATATAAATATTTTTTAATAATTTATTTTTATAGGAATAATACAATTATACTGTGGTCGTTATCTGAGGATTCCAACTTCAAACGACCTAACTCGCATATATGATGTACACGAAATCAAACATTCTTTTCCTGACATGATTGGGAGTATAGATTGCATGCATTGGGAGTGGGCAAACTGTCCAACCGCATGGCAAGGTCAATACACTCGTGGTGACCATGGAGTACCAACAGTTAGTCTTCAAGCCATTTGTTCACATGACCTTTGGATTTGGTCGGCCTACTTCGGCTCCGTCGGGTCCAACAACGACGTAAACGTTCTCAACACAACGCCCGTTCTAGAGTATTACATTATCCATAGCATGCCATTCTTACCGTTTTATGCCAAAGGTACCTACTATTGTCACGGATACTATTTGGGAGATGAGATATATCCGGAGTACTCCATCATCGTCAAAATGTTTCAAGACCCGATCGAATAAAAAAGATAATACTTTAAGAAGAAGAAAGATTCTGCGCAAAGGATATTGAGATGTGTTTCGGGGTCCTTAAAAAACGTTGGCATTATGTGAAAACCCCATGGCGTGTATGGTCGATGGCAAAAATGAGTGGCGTCATGTATACGTGTATCATATTGCATAATATGATTTTAGAAGACAAGGGCATAGCAATATGCCAACACTATATACTAGGGTTCGTTCCATAACAATCCCCTGAACCAACCGAAGAACAACGAACGCGAAACATTCACGAGCTCACATCAATTGCGATACATAACCAACTTAAGGCGGATTTGGTTCAACACATTTGGGACAATCGTCCTGTTGAAGTCGAAGACGAGGAAGACGGGGACGAAGACGAGGACGAGAACGGGGACAAAGACGAAGTCGAGGATGAGGACGAAGACGAAGACGAAGACCATGAATAAATTATTACTTTTATATTTATTTTTTATTTTATATTTTGGTGTGTTTTTTATTTTGATTATAATTTATTTTCTTTTAACTAATTAATTTAATAAATTTTAATAACTTAATGGTTTTTATATTTGTTTAATTTAATTATAAAAATAAAATAATAAAAAAAGATGGTGTGGCAGTGGGGGCTACAACACCATTACACCCCTAAAACAAAAACTCACTCTTGGCTGACTGGGCGCCACGTGTCGCAATTCACCCCAATTTGTAGCCCCTCACTGCATATAGCCTTATCAAATCTAGCATTAGAAAATACATAATCATCGTCTAGTAGGTCGATTATTAGGTAAGTGGTTCTAAACCTAGACGTTGGGGCTTTGTTATATACACTTCATTCATGATGATCTAGAACGTGTTTTATGTGATTATTGAAGAACTGTTAGTGATAATATTGATTATGTGATCTATTACTAGTTATAATTGTTGATTCTATCATAGTAGTGTCGAACTGTGTTCAAGGGTATTCCATATTTGATGAACACAGTGGATAAATTAGAGATTCTTTATGGATGTGGTTATATGATTATAATTTGTGCACATAAGTTCTTTGTTGTAATGCATCAACCATAAAAGGTCATTGTTGAAATGTGTGAGAAAATAGGCATTTCAGATCGTGCGTACATTTTAAAGTAATGATTTTAAATGCATGCGCACAAGGTGTTTGTGAAAATGTCTCAACCAAAAGGAATTAAAAGAGTTGTTAAGATATAAAATTCATATTACTGCTATCATATGAAGTTCATATAAAATCATAGAAAAATCGTGTGAACGTGTATCAGACACGCTTGAAAACCTCTTTTGATGTACTAGGTTTCATCTTTGAACACGACAAGCTAATTAGAACTTAAAATGGGTCAAAATAGTATATTAAAATGATGACAGTGTGCTATTTGAAGTTAAATTATTTTGCTGTCCTGTTCTTTGAATAATCATATAAAATCATATAAAAATACGAGAAAAATGTATTTTATATTCTTGAAAAGCTCATTGAGTCTACAACGTTTTGTATTTGAACATGAAAAGCTATTTCAGATGATAAATTGGTCAAAACAAATAGTTTCTGGAACAATACAGCATATTCAACATACTGTTACAGAAAACAGGTTGCTAACCTGTTTTGCTATAAAAAAGCATATAATAAACCGTAGATCCAATAAAGGTGCGCTTTATATTCTTCGAAACCTCTACGAGTTTACTGCATTCTACTTTTGAGCATATTAAGTTAGTTCTGAATTTAAACTGGTCAAAAGTTGAGGTGAATAGGTTTGCACAAAAAGTGCAGCACTGAAAATAGATTTTTCGTAATAATAAATGGTGTGTACACTTGTTTAGAAGAGATTATGAAATAACTAATTTAATGTAAATGAATTCCATGATGTTTGAAGTTGCTATGAAGAGCCTAGTTGTATATGTACTGAGTTAACCGCTAAACGGAGGAATTGGATAACTGATAACCTTGATGAACACATTGATGATTCTTGGGTAGTTAATTATTCGGTAAGAATGAGAGTGGTATGAAAATATAAATAATACTAATACGAAGTTTCCACATTATGTATTCTAATTTTTGAAAAGTTGACTTTTGACAAGCTAGGTATGTTGAAGCTTGGAAGCCAACGAGTCAAATGGACGAAGTGTAATCAAGCTTCTACGAACAAAGGTAAGTTTATCTTACATATAGTTTAAGAAGTTACAAGTCTTAATAGTATGTTTTGATTTACTACAAATCATTAAATGGATACGTGCCGCCTTGACCCATTAATTGCAAGTTGATGCTTTTGACTATACATAGTGCGTACTGATTGTTTTAACTCGTGACAATTTGAAGTTTACCCTACCTAATGCTTAAGTGGGAATTACTCGTTTCTAGAATATAAATAGTACTAGCATTATGTAGTACGGTTTAATTTGGGTATCAGACCCGCTTGTTAATTATAATATTAAAGTACTAAGACTAGATGACGATTTGACCCGTAGGTGAACATTAAATTAGTAGCACGATTTAATTAGAGAAATGATTCGTTAGGTTGTTTAGATGGGTTGTAAATAATATGTTGATAAGTTGTAGCCGTTACTAAAAGTTGAAATTTAGTTGAGACATGAAATCGCATTATGATTAATTTCAATGGGTTGTAATTATGTTGATGGGTTATAATCATGCTGATTAGAAACAGGTACGTGAAGCTCATGATCAATCGGGAGAGTTAAGATACATAATAAATTGAATCTTTGGAGTTGCATAACGATAGCCGGTGAAGACTTTGTTGCACCCGGTTTGGCTTTATAATTTTGACTAATGTTACTCCGGGTTTAATATCTTATTTATATATAATATTTTAATATTGGTAATAACTAATATTTGGTATTGGATTGCTTTAGGCGATGCCCACAAAAGGAAGCGAAAAGCCGAAGATCAAGTGCTCAGATTTGGACACCAATAAACATCTAAAGTGCAAATTTCTAATATTGATAAAGAATTATGAATAAGTTTTAAAATATGTGTTATCTTTGATTAAAAGACAAGTTCCTATGGATATTATAAGTGATTTTCGGTTGATAGAATTTGATTTTGTGTTATTGGAAACAAAAGAAACTTCTAGGACCATATTTTCTGCAATAAAATGTGTTAAAAAGTCATTTTCAAGTGTTATATCATGTGATCACCTTGATTGAATATATATATGTGATTGACATGACAAAGACATCAACTTCCTTATCAACATGATTTTATCTCCAAAGCAACTGAGAAAGATACGATCCTTTGGCATGGAAGGATGGGTCCTATCCACATTCGTAAAATAAATCATTTGACGGAATATGATTTGGTGGATGGTGTTTCTTTGAAGAATTTTAAGATGACCGATCACTGTGTTACGTGCAAGAAAGGGAAACTGAAGAAAACGTCACATCCATTGAAATTGATCAACCCAATCAATACTCCATTCGTTACATTCTTAATGTATAACGAATAAGGAAAATTTTAAAGTATTTTCAAAGATCTCACAAGTATTAACATGGTTATTTTTGCAGAATGGCAGATAATCAACAAGTGAATATTCCTAAAGGTCAACAAGATCAACATGTTGTTCTAGAGGTTCAAGGGGTTCAAGTACAGTAAGTTGAGCAACCAGTGGTTAATCCCGAGGAACCACAACAAGAACAAGTGGTTGAATCTATTGGACATCGTTGGGTAGCTTACAAAAAGCATAAAATTTTTGCGTTCTTGGGTCTTATTTATTTTGGACGTGCAATGTTCGGAGACGTTATTATGTTCTTGAGACGTTCAAGAATATATCGAGTTATTTCAACAAATATCCCTGTTCTTTACAGTATTATCAGAACATTTTGGGAGACGACTCGATATATTGCATGGGAGAATCATATTTTTGCCGAAATCCAAGGGAAAAAGATCGTGATTGGTGTGGAAATTATTCGGAATGTATTGGTTTTTGGTGATAACGATTATTTGTTTATGATTTTGATAAGGAGTTGATAAAGGGTATGTTTAGAAGGTTAGAGCATAAAGGAGATTTGAATAAGTTGATGTACAACAAGGTGAACCTTTGCGAATAGTACAAGTACCTATTACATGTACTGATTCATTGTTTGGGAGGTCGTAAGGGTGGTTTTGACGAGTGCAGGATTATGCTACAATCTGCCTTTGTTTCTCTGGTGTTAAACAAGCCGTTTAATTTTTCAGAGATGGTCTTTTATCATTTAAAGGAAGCTGTACCACGAGGACAAACAAGTTTCTTATGTATCCTCGTTTCCTACATATAATCATAAATCATTATGAACCTAATTCTTATCAAATACCGTAGAATCGTAACGACCGGATTGAGTTGGAACATTTGTTTGAAGATACTATGCGTAGGATTCTAACATACTTAGGTTAGACTGAACACACTAGGCCAAAGTAGGGTGTTCATGGTTCGGTTCGAAATCGTGAAACCGGTCAAACCGATCATCGAGTTGGTTTCACGTTTGGTTTTTTTCTTAGTTCCTGGTCGGTCGGTTTCAAAACTTTAAAACTGTAATAAACAATTTGGTTTACGGTTTTTATCAAAAACCAACCGTATAAAACCAGACCGGACCTTATGCTTAATTTGTATTAAACTTCTTATTATTTTCTTTTATATGCATATACAAATATACTATTAAACATAACTGAATTAAAATTGTGGTGTGTGTAAGGTATATAATTCTAACAATAAAGAAAACTGGCTAACTGAACTCTCAATTGCATAAATATTCATAAGCCTTTGCATTTTAAGAAATTAAAACACTAAAATCAGTTTTATTTCCCATATTACCAGTAGTGGTCACTCTCTTCCTTACTCAATATGAAACTTATTTTGGATATCTTGTATAAACCCAACAAGCCTAAACCTTGAAACCAAACCGTTACTAATAGTTTGGTTTGGTTCAGTTTGAAAAGTTGTACGGTTTGGTTCACAGTTTGACTTAAAACCGTGAAAACCGGACAGTGAACACCCCTAGGCCAAACTATAATATAACACTTGGAAAAACTTTATCGCTAATGTAATCATGACTAGCAATAAACTATCATTACATGAATAAATTATTCCTTAATAAGATTCAAAATCTTGCAAAGTCAACAAAAAGTCCAAATTTCGCCACGTAACGAGCATCACGTGGAATAACCTCGGGCAGTGAGCCTAAAAATAAATAAATCACTAATATGATTAATGGCTCCAAAAATTTAAAATATATGTTAAACTATTAGAGATAATGTATAAACATAATTTTAGAAGGCTCAAATCGCAAAAACTGAAATATTAGCAAATGAAAGCCAGTACAGGACAATGAAAGGACTTGACACCAACTATTTTTAGAAAAATAGTTTCAATCAATCAATCAATCAATCAATCATGCCCAGTAAAATCCCACCGACAGCAAAGCTATAAGTAGGGTCTGGGGAGGGTGGGATGTAGGCACACCGTACCTCTATCCAAAGGAATAAAGAGGTGGCTTCCAGAGAGACACTCGGCTCTAAGTACATGTGTATGAAGCAAAATAAAGGAAATCAAAGTTTAACAGTTATATAAAAACTACTACTAATTATAATAATATTAATAATAAGATCACAGTTTGACAGCTATATAAAAGCTAATAATAATTATAATAATAATAATAATATATGTAAGGGAAATACCATTATGGTATGTGACCTAAATAAGTTAAGTCTAAGCCCTAAGGTATTCAATTATCTCTAAAAATCCTTAACTTTAATTCTACTTCTCCACGAATTCCTATCCTCAACCATGTCCTCGGAGAGGTTTAGGTCTACCAAATCATGCCTAATCCTCTCATCCCAAGTCAATTTCGGTCGTCCTCTACACCTCCTCCCCTCTATAGTAATGTTTTCTACGGATCTAACAGTATTCGTCGTCTGTCTTCTCTTTACATGTCCAAAACATCTCAATCTCCACTCTCTTATCTTGTCTGCTATGTTCGCCACCCCTAATCTCTCGCGAAACACAACGTTTCTTATTCGGTCTAGCCTTGTGTGCCCACACATCCAACGTAGAATTCTCATTTCAGCTACCTCCATCTTCCGCACTTGTGCCTTCTTGATGGCCCAACAATCTGTTCCATATAGCATTGCAGGTCTAACTGCCACCCTATAGAATTTTCCCTTTAGTTTAGTCGGGAAACTCTTGTCGCACAATATACCTGTGGCTGCTTTCCATCTACACCATCCTACCTGAACTCGGTGGGTCACATCACTGTCTAATTCCCCATCACTCTGTACAAATGATCCTAAATACTTGAACTTCGTTACCTGCGGGACCACCTGCCCTTCAATTGTGATCTGTGTGTCTTCATTGTCGTTTATCCCACCAAAATCACAGTGGAGGTACTCCGTCTTAGATCGGCTAATCTTTAAACCTTTTGTCTCTAAGGTACTCCGTCTTAGATCAGCTAATCTTTAGATCTTGTTTTTTCTCAGCAAGTAACACAATATCGTCTGCGAACATCATGCACCACGGGAGAGTCCCCTGAATCGACTTTGACAACTCATTCAAGACTACTGCAAAAAGAAACGGGCTCAACGCTGACCCCTAGTGAAGACCTACCTCTACAGGAAAGAAATCAGTATCCCCCACTGGCCCACGGACACTTGTTTCACTCCTGGTATACATATCCATAATTATATCTATGTATTTCCTGGGCACTCTTCTACCCTCCAAGCACTCCCAGAGCACCTGTCGTGGCACACTGTCGTAGGCCTTTTCTAGGTCAATAAACACCATATGTAGATCACGCTTCTTCTCCCTATACTTTTCCATTAATCTTCTTATAAGGTGTATTGCCTCTGTGGTGGAACGCCCCGGCATGAAGCCAAATTGGTTGACCGTAACCTGAGTTTCACGTCTAAGTCTAACCTCAATCACTCTTTCCCATAGCTTCATAGTATGACTTAGTAGTTTGATTCCTTGGTAGTTACCACAACATTGGGCGTCTCCTTTGTTCTTATAGATAGGAACTACAACGCTGCTCCTCCACTGGTCTGGCATCTTACCTGATTTGAGAATACTATTGAACAGAGTAGTTAACCACATGACTCATTCCTCCCCCAGACACTTCCACACCTCGATGGGTATGTTGTCTGGGCCAACCGCCTTAGACCTTCCCATCCTCCTAAGTGTATCCTTCACATCCTCTCGTGTGATCCGTCGGCAGTAGCAGTTATTCGATTGTTGACGTTGAAAGTTTGTGTTGTCATGTTCTTCTTGGTAAGCTCTCCCATTGTTAAAAAGATTGAGGAAGTAGGTTTGCCATCTTAGCTTGATGTCCTTCTCCTTGACCAGTACATGCCCATCTGTATCCTTAATGAACTTCACCGGTCCTAGATCTTGCCTTCTACGCTCCCTGGCTTTGGCAATCTTAAACATAGCATGTTCCCCCTCTTTTGTTTCTAGACTTTCATACATCCGTATAAAGGCCGCCTTCTTTGCTTCCGCCACTGCCTTCTTCGCCTCTATCTTGGCCGTTTTGTAGTTGTCCCTCAATTCCACTCCCTCCTCCTCATTCGTGCACCTCATTAGCTCCCTAAAACATCCTAGTTTGTCCCTTATCTTGTCTTGCACTGCGTCATTCCACCACCAAGACTCCTTATGCCCACTTGTCTTTCCTGTTGTGACCCCGAGAGTCTCCTTTGCTACTTGGATGATCTTTGTCTCCATAGCTTCCCATATAAGAGTTGAGTCCCCATTTAGTCGAGCCCGCGTATGCAGTATGAGTTTATCCTTAAACAGTAGGAGATTTTCGTCCTTCAAATTTCCCCATCGAATTCTCGGTGTACCTTTCTTCTCTCGAACAGTCAGCTTATTTCTGAAGGCTATATCTGTCACTAGTAGTCGATGTTGAGTCACAACTGCCTCCCCAGGTATGACTTTGCAGTCCTTCCACCAAAGTCGGTCTCCTTGCCTCATCAAAAGGTAGTCAATTTGCGTGTCGCATCCGCCACTGCTAAAAGTGATTAAATGAGAATCTTGTTTCCTAAAATAAGAATTTATAATACCTAGGTCATGTGCCACCGCAAACTCTAGAAGATCTGTTCCGGTCTCATTCCTATCACCAAAACCGAAACCCCCATGTACGGCTTGAAAACCATCGTTAGCCTTACCAATGTGTCCATTAAAATCACCTCCTATGCAAATCCTCTCCCCCTAGGTATGCCCCCTACCACTGCGTCTAGGCAATCCCAAAACTCTCTCTTTTCCTGATCCCCTAGGCCTACATGAGGCGCGTAGGCAGAGACTACTGCCACTACTTCCTCTCCTAGTACTAATTTCAACACCATAATCCTGTCATTATGTCTTATCACCTCCACCACACTAGTGTGTATTTCCTTAGCCACTAGAAACCCCACTCCATTCCTAGCTCCATCAGACCCCGAGAACCACAACTTATACCCATTACACTCAGCCCCTCTATGTCCTTTCCACTTAGTCTCCTGGAGGCATGCTATCTGAACCCTACGTCTTTTAAGCACATCTACCAATTCTAGCAACTTACCATTTAATGTTCCTACATTCCAAGAAGCCAAACGCAATATACGCTCCCTATCTTTACTCTTTCCTACACCCCTCATTTCAGGACATGGTCTCAAGTAATAGTCATGGTTCCTACGCTCTATGGTTGCAACTAATCACACAAACACAAGCAATAGAACACCAAATCAATAATAATAATAATAATAATAGTAACAAAAACTAATAATAATAATAATAATAGTGTGTAGCAATAACAATAATAGTCAAGAGATCTTAAAATGAAAATATACTCCAAAGATCCGGATCACGTATGTTCTAATGATAATAATAATAATAGTACTAATAATAATAATAGTGAGAAAGGAACGAGTATACCGTGAAGATGATGAAGGCAGATACAGCTCAACGGCAGCCAGGTTACAAGAAGCTCACTCTTTTGCTTCAGCGTCGTGCCGGCAGCTTGTGTTAATGCAAAATAAGAAGAGCAGCCAGCAGCTTGCGAAAGGCCGGCAGCGTGAGAACGGTGTGTTGAATAAGCAGAGCAGCCAGCAGCGTCGTGTGGTAAACTGTACGGAAGTCAAGAATCGGTTGCAACAGAATAACGGAACAGCGAAAAGCGAAAACAGAGAGAGAATGAAGCGGAATAAGCAGTTGGAGTAATAGATCTGGATGCTTTAATTGTCGGTGAAGTAAGGAATAAGAAATGAGAAGAAGAAGAATAAAGGTGTGGTTTCTGAAACCCTAGAAACAGCGAAAACGAGTCTCGATTTTAGTTTGCTTCGGAAGAAGATCGAGCTTGAAGCTGACCGACTTTGCAGAGCTGTGTGCCGTCACTTAGTTGCTAACCGCTGGAGGTGGTCGGCGGTGCTGTGAGGGAGAGAGAGAGAGAAAAGAGAGAAAGAGAGAAAGAGAAAACCGGTGGAGGTGGCCGGCGGTGCTGTGTGCCGTCACTTAGTTGCTAACCGGTGGAGGTGGCCGGCGGTGCTGTGAGAGAGAGAGAGTGAGGAAACGGTCAATTTTTTAGAGAGAGAGTGAGAGAGAGAGAGAGTGAGGAAACGGTCCAATTTAACTTCGTTTAAAGTTTGACAAAAATTACTAAAATGGGATCCAATTGATTATCCAAAACTCGCAATACGTTAAACCGAATCACCAAACTAGTTATATTATCACCCAACCCTTCACCTTCACCCCCATCCCCACCTTGGCCGGCCCCTTTGCCACCTTACCACCTCCACCTCCCTTTCTCCCAATCACACAATACCAACACACTTCTCCAATCATTACCTCCCTAACACTAGATTATGTGTTGTAAACACAAGAGGTTATCCACTCAACACTTTATTATTCAATTCATCAATCCTATTCCCTTCCCACTCTCTATATATTACGGCACACACACATTCACAACTCAAATTCAAATCACTACACACACATAAGTAAGATCAAGATCCAAGGAGAAGTAAGGAAACTAGGAGAAAGATCCAAGTGGTAGGAAGCATCACACACACAAGAATCATCCATTTAATCATCTTAGGATCCTCAAACCCTAGTAAGTTGTAGTTATAAGTTGATTTCTATGATTGGATAGATAAGATTATGTGTTCTTGGGTTGAGATTGATCTTAGAGATTGAAAATTATGGATGTATGTGTGTGTGTATGGGCCGTATATATGCATGAGTTAGGGGAGGTGTTGAACCCTCACATACATGCATACATTCATCTTAAAGATCACATTTGGATTGTCGAGATCTATTAGAGATGTTATTATTGACTAAATTAAGATATTGGATAATTAGGTGAAATTATGGATGAATTTGGTGATTGTGTTTGATGTGAGAAAGGAGTTAGGTAGTTAATGATCAATGAAATTGATAATATGAACATAATCTATTGATGTAACATCCCAAAATTTCTAAAAATAATACTAAATATATTATTTACTTACGGTGGGAAAATTTACTTGGGTTAGTAGATAAATAGTTAAAGAGATATGGGTAATGGACTTGGATTAGGAAGGAAGGAAGATAGACCATGGGCTCAAGCCCATGACCCATAGTATATAAACAATAATTACACCATAATCCATTTATTTCACATATTTCATACACCACCTAAACACATACTTAGCTCTCTCTCATCCTACTTTCTCTCTCTAGCCGAAATCACCAAGAAGAACCGATCCCGACCCGAGGTAATGATAGTATGTTATAGTATGGATCCAAACCCGCTAGATCTAGTCGCGAAACGACGAGCCGACACCCTAAACCCTTAAAGTCACGAGATCCAGATGGAATCGGGTATAAACCGGTCAAAAGATGAGCTTAGGGGTCACCCTAGCTCAGATATGGATCAAACGGGACGAAAAACGGTGAAGACGGTGGTGAAACAAGCGAGATCTCGCTTTTTCGGCGATGACGGCGTCGAAAGGCGGCGTCGGAAAAGGTAGGTACAAGGTAAGGGAAGTCGGAGAATGTTTCTGACATTCTCTGACCTAACCCTAATTCGTTAACGAGGTTCAACAAACTAGCCTTAATTCGTGAATTGATTCGTTAATGAAATAATTACGAACTAGCACCAGTACGTTAAGTCTAATTCGTTATGATGATGACCAGTTCGTTAAGCTCCAATTTGTTATGATGATGACCAGTTCGTTAAGGTCTAATTCGTTATGATGATGACCAGTTCTTTATAAGGTCCAGTTCGTTATAATAGTCAGTTCGTTATGAAGTAACGAATGGGTTCATTCGTTATGAACCACATTCGTTAAGGGACCGGGATGAATTGGAAGTTTGAAAGAATGACAGAAAGGTCCCTGTACTTAGAAAAGAATGATATAATTGCAAAAAATCCCTCGAACTTTGTAAGTTAGCAATTAAACAAAGTTTGGAATTCTAATGAAAAATGTGTTAAGACAGTTAATGGAAATAAAATTTTTCCAAGCTGACTTGACAGCTCGACCCCAGCCAGGGGCTCTGCCCCTTGGACCCTGCTAGGGGCTGCCGCCCATAGAACCCCGCTGCCAGGGGCGCTGCCCCCGGACCCCGTTTGTTGAGGGTAATAATTAAACTAGAAGCACGATATGAGAAGTGATAGTTAAATTGATACGTGTAATTGTTATTCAGTTAGTCATGCACAGCTCTAGAAAGGAGTAACCATTACCAATGAACATAATCAAGTTCAGGTGAGTTTCTAGCCCCACTTCTTTTTTATGTTTTCGGGGCTGTGTGCATACTCGATGTGAAGTGTGAATACACTTACCTTAAGTGGTAAGTGTATGCTATAGTGTTTGATGTGATATATTTATATATGTTATGAATGGATGTCTGTTGGTGCGTGAACGATCATCGGATATTGCATGCACCGCCAAGAGAATGATTGCCAGGTAATAAGCAGTGTGTATGAATGCTATGATTGTAACTTGATTATTATGTAAATGATGTATTGATATAAAGTGTGTTATAGGCAAGTAGAGGTAGAGTGTGATAGAAGTGGCAAGGGTCTAGTAAGGGTGTTAGTGGCATGACGATAGTACGTGGTAGGGTAAGCCTATATGTGCCTTAGTTATTAAAGTGGCATAACGTGAGTTCTTGGTAGGGTAAGCCTATATGTTCCTTCGTTATTAAAGTGGCATAACGTGAGTGCGTGGTAGGGTAAGCCTATACGTGCCTTCGTTATTAAGTGGCATAACGTGAGTGCGTTGGAGGGAAAGCCTCTATGTGCTTCCTTAAACAAGTGGCTAAGACGTAAAGAGGTAGTTAAGTGGTTAAGTGGTAAGATGAACAGGTTAGACAATGGACTATGTGTCTTAGGATACGTATATAATGCATGTAATGGTTGTATGGTAAGTTGCTGGATTAACTAGAACTCACTCAGCGTAGCTGACTTTTAGTATGCACGCAGTTGAGCAGATTAAAGAGCTAGCATGAGGATGACACATGGCATGGATTGAGCGGCTGATATCTGAAGATGGAAGAGATGACGTGTATGTTAGAAATAAATGTTGGTTCCGAATAATACAAAGATGACATGTATTTGAATTCAAATTGAACAATATCATTTCCATTGGTTTTAAAATTAACAACTTTCCAAATAATAGTTTAGTGCATGTTATATTTTGCTTCATTTTTTAAATCATTTTTATTAACAAAATATATATGCTACTAACATCATTTACAATATATAGTTTAATGAATAATTACAAATCGCCGTTGAACATCATCATCTTCTCCATCAACTTCAACTTTAACATGAACATCGTTAACACCAAAATACGGGTAAGTACTTGTATGCCTTAACTAACCAATCACGATATAATAAATAGGTATGGATGATATTGAAGTTATCATAAAACGATTATTAAACTATGAGGTTCATTTTATTGATCAAGAATAAGTTAATAACAAAGATAACAAAACGAAAAAGTAAACATTTGAAAAGAGTAGGGAATCAATTGGATTAGGGTTTATAGTGACTAATTGCGTTTATAATGTACAACAAAGATTTCGAATAAACTTTCAAACGGTAAGGGTTTTGATAATGTAAGGCCCCGTTACCGGTGCCTCACATTTGGACGTTGGATTTACTCATTCACATAGTTCTAGTCATCAGAGTTAATAAAAAAAACATTCGCGGAATATAAAAACTTTCATAAACATTACATTAATCCATAACTTGTCTTAGAATAAACACCTTGTCTTTTAAAATAACATAATATTAAACATAAACGTCTTCTGATGCCAGTTTCTTATTCAATGCCACGTGTTCCCCTCAAGCGAGCTGTCTCATTCTACTCACCTGCGTGCATACTAAAAGTCAGCTACGCTGAGTGAGTTCTAGTTAATAACATAACATACTCTACATACATACATACGTACTTGCATTCATACTTTCATAATTCAATTTCTACTTTACTCTATTCTATTCTGCCACAGATATTATTAGGGTCCGTCCCTTTTTCTGCCTTGGATATTATTAGGGTTTAGTCCCTTTTCTGCCTCGGAAGTTATCAGGGTCCGGTCCCATTTCTGCCTCGAGATTATTAAAGGGCTCGGTCCCTTTTTTGCCTTGGATATTATTAGGGTCCAGTCCCTTTTCTGCCTTTCTATCTCTTACATTCATACATACATACATACATATCATTTATATCTCATACATAGCATTACCACTTGTCAACATGTGCAATATCCGAAGATCGTTCACGTACCGACAAGCAATCGTTCTTACAATTCACATAATCACGTAAGGCATACACTTATCACTTAGAATAAATGTATTAACAATCACATCGAGTATGCACACAGCCCCAAAAACATAACACATAAATGGGGCTAGAAACTCACCTGAATGCGGTTACGTTCACCGTTAATCGTAATCCCTTTCTTGAGATGTGCAAGGCTAACTGTATAATATTTACATGTATCAATTAACTATTACTACTCATATCGTATTTCTATCTTTGTATAACCCACAACAAACGGGGGTTCGGGGGCAGCGCCCTGGCAGCGGGGTTCTAGGGGCGGTAGCCCCTAGCGGGGTCCAAGGGGTAGAGCCCCTGGCTGGGGTTAAGCTGCCAGGTCAGTTTGGAAAAATTTTATTTTCATTAACTATCTTAACACATTTTCCATTAACATTTTAAGTTATTTTCTAAGTTGGGCTTGCTTGTTAAGTTTAATATAATAGGCTAGTTTGTCTAAGTTGGATATGGGCTTAACATTTGTGGGCTTAGTTAAATCAGGCCCAACTGTCCACTATTGCATCTAGGCCCAACTAGGTTGAGGCCCAACATAACTGGATGGCCGAAAACTCAAGGCAGAGAACCTTGATTTGACCGAAAACCTGTTCTGGCCGAGATCCCTGACCGAGAACCTGTGTTTTTGGCCGAGAACCCGTGTTTTCGGCCGAGAACCCTGACCGAGAACCCGTTCTGGCCGAAACTCCAGGAGGCCGAGATCTCGAGTCTGATGCTCCCAGTTCACATTTTTCTATCTTTTTTCATTTCTTTCCTAGCCCAGTTAACGGCTATCCGTCCATAACATAATTTTTAGTCCATGATTAATTTCATTTAATTAGCCTACTTATCCTTCCCTTTTACCATTTTACTAGTTATTTAATAACTCAAGTAAACTTTTCCGTTGTAACGAGTCAACATACATTATTAATAATATTCGAAATTTTGTGATGTTACAGATAACCTACGATTTAAATTAAACTTAAAAAAACATCAATTGAAAGAATACCTTAGATAGATAGAAGACTGAACTTATGATTGAAGAACAACTGCAGTAGCAATTAGGGTTTTGGATGGTGGTAGCTATGGGTGTTCAAAATAATCCGAATCCGTATCCAAATTATCCGACTATCCGTATCCAACCTATCCAAAATTTCGGATATCCGAATCCCAGATATCTGAAATTTGGATTCGAATAGCAATTCTCGGATTTTTCGGATAGTTCAGATATCCGAACTATCCGAAATATTAAATTTAATATATTTTAATTTTATTATATATACCATCCATCTAGAGATACGAATGAAACCCTAGATCTAATAACAAAACTCACGCAGCCTCTCTCTAATTCTCAATCTCTGACCTTTCTTTCATCTATCAAGAACTTCGTCGACTACCAACACCAACCATCAACCAATCTCCAGACTCCAGCCCTAGTTTCACATCGACCGACATCAATCTCTGTGCTCTCTCTCTCTCTCTCTCTGTTGTTTATCCGTTAAGGATTTTCAGATTTATAGTTTGATAGTATGATAGATTGTTAATTAGATTTTATTACAGGTTTGTTTCAATAATTTGTTAGATTGTTACATACTTTGCTTGTTACAGATTTGTTTTAAAGTTTCATATGAAAGATTTTGATACATATTTGTAATGGAATGCTATAGATTTATAGTTGCTATTATATTATAGATTTGATTGAATTACAGATTTACAAATTTGTTATGGATTGCTACAAATTCATACTTTGCTTCTTTCACTAACATTTTTTCTCCATATTTTCGAATATCTGACACTACAAATAAAAAGCCATTTAATGGCACACAAAAACTGTCACAATAAACCAAAAAAGTGCCACTAAAGAACCCTACTAGAATGAGTGACACACAAAAAAGTGTCACTAGAAGCGCTACCACTAAAGCCTTTTAGTGGCACTTTCTTCGTGTTCCACTACAAATTTTTGGGCTTTTTAGTGGCACTTTTTTTCTTTGCCACTAAACGTTTTTAGACTTTTAGTGACACTTTTTTTCGGGGTGCCACTACAACTTTTAATGGCATTTTTTTTCTACCACTAAAACTTTTTTACCTGTAGCGACACTTTTTTTACTGCCATTAAAAACTTTTTGAGGAGTGGCACATTAAAAATTCAAAGCTATACTTTGGTTATTTTTACTAAAGTTTACTTAAGTCACAAAATTCAACCAGATCAACTCAAAATTCATCTAGATCTCACTCATTACCCTAACTTAACAACCTCTTTAACTTCTAACAACAACCTAATCAATAATCATCTGGCATCACAATCATAGTAATAATCATAATAATTAGATGCACATTAAGATAACGCACCATGAGATGGATAAAATTAATCACATACCAAAAGAGAACACGGTAGAGAAGATCCGTTAATCAAACGAACACGAAGCAAGGTCCCAAATCTCATTAGGATGCGAAAACAAACCATCGCAAACAAGTTCTGTACCACCTGACGTAAGTCTAATAAGATGAACTTGCAACACATTGATATTATAAACTTCAATAACATCAAATCAATTAAAAAACCTAACTAACACATTTATTCAAATCCGATCCCAAATTAGACCTCATTTTCTTCATTGAGACTGAGAGTACCGCTAAGGAATCTGATGACCCTTCTGTCTCAGATATTATTAGGGTCTGGTCCCTTCTCTCTCATATATTAGTAGGGTCTGGTCCCTTCTTTCCATACAACCATACATACACTTCTTTACACGTACATTTTTTTATTTAGATTCATACATATTCTTAAACATTCATGTATCATTCTATTATAAAACTCACATTTCCTAGCGATACGTGCAATATCCAAAGATCGTTCACGTACCGACAGGAATTCATTCATAACCTCAATCACTATCACATAAATCATATAAGTCATACACTTACCTCTTAGGGTAAGTGTATTAACTAATCACATTGAGTATGCACGCATCCCCGAAAACACAACAAGGAAATGGGGATAGAAACTCACCTGGGTCCGATTACTTTTAGAGTTAATGGTAACTCCTTTCCTTAACTGGGCGCAGCTAAGTGTATAACAATTACATGTATCAATTAACTTGCCCTAACATATTTCTAGGTTATTAGAACCCCTAGCTATGGGGGTCCAGGGGCAGCGCCTCTGGCAGCGGGGTTCTAGAGGCGGCAGCCCCTAGCGAGGTCCAAGGGCCAGAGCCCCTGTCTGGGGCTATATATCGTATAAGTCAATTATTTATTTCATTATTAATTATTTACTTATCTTAGCTCATATATCATATAAGTCCATGTCTATTGCTTACTTACGTATACGCTGTTTATTTTTCGTTTATTTAATAATATCACATTAGCTTATAAGTTCTATCCAACGTACAAGTCTACTTAGGCGTACAAGTCACAGATGACGTATAAGTTGCTGCAGACGTATAAGTTAGTTTGACGTATAAGTCTTCCCAATGCATAAGTACCTCTAGCGTATAAGTTGCACATATACGTTACATATATACATATACGTTTGTATATACTTACACGATGCATGCATGCATGCATATACGCTACGTATATACATATACGGTTCTATGTGCTTATGCGTTTCACACACGTATGAGCTATCTATATACTTATGTGTTGTCTACTTACACACTGCAACCATACTTATGCGCTATCTTCACTTATACACTGCACTTATATGGCGTATATACTTATACGGCGTATAAGTGCAAGTCAGCCCCTTTTTATGCGTTTTCAAGGTTTCTCTTTGATTCCGGCGCCGTCAGCCGCCGTTAACCACCATTGTTGGTCGGGGTTTGATCGTTTATGGCCTAGGTAGCTTCGGGGTGTCCTGATCTGAGTCAAGGTGGTCCTTAAGATCGTTTTTGGTTGATTAAACACCCGAATAAAGCTAGATCTAGATCCAAACGGCTCATACGACATCACGGGGATGCGGTGTCGGGTTCTAATAGTTTGGGTCAGCTGAGATAAATGATTTCTTACCTTCGATTGGTCTCGGTTCGTTGAATATAGTAGAGTAGAGAGTGTTTGACTTAAGTGTGCGTTTTTTATAGTGTAAGCTATGGTGTAGAGATGGATGGAAATGGAAAGGATTAGGGTTTAAGGGGTATTTATACTCCCTTAAGCCCATGGACCTAAGGCCCATATTTCATTTTTAGTCCATATTTAATTCCATCTTTAAAGCCTACTCAACCTTCCATCTTTATTATTTTATTATTTTTTCTACTAACTCAAGTAAACTTTTCCATCATAAATAAAGAATATATTAAATATTTTATTTAGAAATTTCGGGATGTTACAAGTCGCAAACGTTGAAGAGAGTCCTTGTAGAGACTTTTCCTAAAAAAATTTATAAGAGATTCACTCGGTGGTAATACGATGACAAGACTAGTGAAGCCATCATCGTATTGGGTTCAGGATTAAAGATGGAGTTTATTCGAGTTATCAATCCAATGTGGTTGGTTAACTTATCTGAGTCCGATTACGATGTGTAATATCATACTTAGATCATATGGGTGCATAGCAAAGATAATGATATAGCTATGCAATTCCAACAAGTTGTTCGAGTACGTCATGCATTTCGAATTCATAGTTGTGAAGATTGGAAGACCATCAGATTTGAAGTATGAAGACAGCAAAGCTCGAGACGAAGTGGATTTTTTTGATACATCATTTAGCATCTCGGTCTTTTCTTAACGTGTCTTTGAGAATAGATTAATGTGTGTGGGGTATTTTGATAATTTATGTAAATACTCATTCGTTAGTATTATGATAACGAATGAGTCTGCGTGTTTTTTTCTCATTCGTTAATGGTGTTTAACGAATGAATATTAACGTATGTGGTGTCATTTGTTATGTTATGTATAACGAATGACTTAGCGAATGGAACACTCATTCGTTAGGTCTGTCTAACGAATGAGTCGTCTCCTATTCATACCCAGTAATATATTACAATTATAATAGAGTTCTTATTTATATCACGAAATTCTTTGTTATTCTGTCCAAATTCTCTATCAACACACACAGTACACACAGTTAACGTAATTGATCCATAACACAATTATATCAAAGACTAGATCTATCATAATGAATCCAGACTAGAATTCTCAATTTCTAAGCTTTGTTTAATGAATAAAATTTGTGTATACATGTTATAATCTGTCTTGTGAGCTAAATGATCGTAAGTTGAGTTGTATGATGAGTATTTGATGGATTGGACATTGATGTGGTGCTACGTGAAGTTAGAATATAATGGATGGGATTTAACTTTTGCACAAGATCGTGTTTTAAATTTATAAAAGTGATTTCTACTAAGACTAAACACACACAAAATTGGCAAGTGTACCTATCGTATATGTAGAATAGTATTGGTAAGAACCAAGTATCGATCTGTGGACACAAATGTTTCTAATTATGAATCTTCGTTTTACTTTAATCGGAGAGTTTTATCATTTTGGGGTTGATTTTCAAACTTTTTATAAAATAGAAATACTTATATATATATATATGTATAGGTGATAAGAAGAGAATTTCTAAAGGAGTGATTCAATTATAGGAAGGTTACCATCTAAGATCAAGAATCCACTCTATCCTTCCTTGATGATTATTAAATAAACATGTGAAGAACTTGCCCAAATAATATATGATAGAATAGTCCCTCATTTATAAGTGAACATATTCTATGAAATAAAAGAAAGTAGCATGCGTATTTTCAAGTCCATCCTTGCTTAATCTCATACTACCACGAGAATGTCAATTTAAATAGGCAAGTAGTTTGGTAAAGTAGAAAGATTAAAATTGACTTCGATTTCTCAAATACCAATTTTAACAACTTCGGGTGATTGTAGTTAACACACACAACCTCCCCTTGGTTGATTTGATTAGGTTATAGTTACACATTCCATTAACATATGATTTCTTTAACTAGCATGATAACCTACCTAAGCAATCGTGTTAAAAATGTTATTTCAGAATTATCAGAACTAGAGAAATAGATCATAACTTATATCTCATCATTTCTTAGTGCAATATAAGGATCCATGTTTTATCTTGAATAAGTTATCAAGGTATTCTTTTTACCACTTCTAGTCTCCAAGAACATGAGTGAATCATGAATGATTATTAATCATCAACCTTGATGTATTGACTTAAAGTGATAAAACATTTCTTCATCAAAGGATAATTGCAAAATAACCATGTACTTTACCAAACTAAATCGCATGTTCAACATAATCATCAAGTAAAACAAATCTTCTCCATAGATTTTAGATGGTAAATGGAGTTTAGCTAATAATGAGCATGGTTATGAACATCAAAAGAAATGAAGATAACAAACACATGATAAAACTAGAACAATCTAACCAAATGTTGGATGAACCTTCCTTCTTTAATGGTGATGGATGATGAAGATGGATGATGATGATGATAGCCTCCAAGCCTTCAAACTCTCCACAAGATCTTCAATATGAGTGTAATGTGTGTGTTTTTATAAGAGAAACTAGTATAGAGATTTTCTTCAAGCACACCAAATGAGTGCAACATGCTCCTCTATTTATAGGCTGTCTGGGCACTCAGGCACGGCTTCATGCTCCATGAGGCACGCCCCCGTGTCCACTTGTCCAGTCGTATTAAATGCTCAGTCAGATCGTACATGCTGATTCAGCACGGGGGCGTGCTTCCTGAGGCACGGCCTCATGTTTTTGGTCCTTTGTTATATTTCTTTTGTCTTTTTTGAAAGGTAATCACGGCCCCATGCTTCCTGAGGCACGACCCCGTGTCCAGTATTTTGTCTTTTCTTGCAGATTTTTGTCTTTTCTTGCATAGGAAAGAATGGGGGCGTGTCCAGGGAGGCATGGGGGCGTGTTAGAGTGTTTTCTTGGGTTTTCTTTCATTTTTCTTCGGCCTTTCGCTTGTTTCTTCGTTTAAGGATTGGGTTTACCTATAAATACATTTTAATATGATAAGTAGCTATTTGAGCTATATTATATGATAGAAGTTGCAGTTTTAAGAGATTATTTGATGCTAAAAATATATATATTTTTATATACATCAAGCATCCCCACACTTGAACTTTGTTTGTCCTCAAGCAAGCTATTTATAATATTCTCTAAAAATATCAAGTCCGGACCATAGCTTAACATCCCCAAAGAGTTTCAAGAAAATAGGAACAAAATAACCAACCTTAAATCTTAGAAATATATGTAGTGATATATTAAAAGGCGATTTGCTTTTATGCGCTTCTGTTTATGCAAAATGTCACGTTATCACAATGTTCACTCACACTCGGTTTAATATCTGATCATACCTGTGATGTATGTATGTGAACCCTCTTAGCCAAAATGTAACCTGTGATAAATAAGCTTGTAACAAGTTCAAATCTCCACATTTGTGAAGGGTTGCATAGATCATAAGGCAATATGGGTTGGTTTTGGTTGAGTAGGGGTTTGGTATTTTGTGGCGGTTCAAGGGTTTAAGTTAGATGAGGATGAGGATGGTAAATACAACTTCTGCTGTTTGTCGGGAGTCTTAAGATGTCTTCAATGGTTAGCTCCTTTTCTCCCGATTGCTGTTTGTTTTTTTTTTCACAAACCTAGTGACTCTATTAAGGTCAGATCGTCAAGACCATTTTTGTCGAGGATGTGGATCAGTTCTTCCTCAATCCTGCTCTGAACATAACTTCCAACTCTAATGGATCGTTCGGCTTTTATCCTAATAGCTCCCACCCTCATTAGTTCGGTATATTCATGTTGAGACTGAGTTTGACTTTTTGTACGTCTTCCTTCGTGGGACCTGTTTTCGCATCCTAAGCATCGTTCGTATCTTTTTGCTCTTCTTTTCAGCGCGCTTTTGGAAACTCCAAAACATGGTGGCCTTTATTCGTCCTGGCGCCACTTTTTCCTCACCTCATTGCTAAAGAGAAAGATTGTCTCCCTAAGTTCTGGAGGCAATCATGGTTTTGCGAAATGTATGCAGCAAAAAAAATTGAAATCGAAAGAATGACTTTCCAGTTCTTTAGGGTCTGCCAGTAAAAGAACAGTGTTGTATTTTACCGGTGAGAGGGATAAAGTGGTATGGTTTTTTGATAAGGTTTTTGGGTTTTGTCATTTGGAGAATGGTTTGAGGGAATGGTGACAATATTACATTCTTCCTTATGCAATGCTTCGTGCGGTCTTGAAATGAACATTTGTGACAAGTTCTAAATCACACGAAACATGTGGCTCACTCAAAGCTTCCGAAACAATATTTATATGACATGAGTTATCTCATAGTAATGTAGGGATTGGGTATAAACGTCATATTTTGCATAAATTTGTTCTCATTATTACAAAACTTCTTTTTACTTTTTCACTTTTTTTGGTTATAGTAGATTTTAGCTGGTTATTTGCAAAACAATTTCTTGGATTTTCTTTTGGTTATGTTATAAAAATAGTCTTTGTTTGCTACAAAAAAAATTTGTTTATCTTATAATTAGTTAAGCAAGCAATTGGTCAACTAATTCCCCTGCCCACACTTGAATCTCACATTGTCCTCAATGTGAAAAGATTGATAAAAAGATTCATAATAAGTTTCATATGAAGTATGGTGGGTAAAATGGAAAGGAACTTCCCTACGGGCCAACGAAATTTCGACAGAGCGTCCCCTGTTTTTCGTCCGTTTTTCTGTAGTGTACCTTAATAATAAAGACTTCAAACAACCAAAGCGTAAACAACCAAAGCGTAGTACTACTGAAAATTGGGTATGAAATCATCAGGCTATAAAAGTTCCTAGTCAAATTTCTTGGCACCCACGAGCATAATAAGTAGCAAACCAACAACAACCAAATAGAAATTGTTTCAAACAAACATAATAATAATGTCAGATAAGTACTACCACCCATACCCATACCCATACCCATACCCATACCGGACCTACCATCGTCGCTGCTCGTCAGTTACTCGGGTGCTCCGGGTCAATGGGTCCCCACTGCCGGTTCATGCGCTCACTCAACTGATGAATCTCTGGCCTCGCCTCTGCGTATTCTGCGGATTGCAGTGCGTTAGAATCAGCAATCTGTCCTGATAACCTGTCAAAAGAAGCAGTGGCGTGAGTCTGGAACTAGTCAATGAGCACGTACAGCCCCTCAAAATAGTATTGGCTATGGTATGACGAGCTGGGGCTGACCCCTGATGATGATGGGTCGCCCTGCTGAGAGTAAGTGTGGCGGCTGGTCTGACGTGGTGGTGATCCTGCCCTTCTCTCAGGTATGTCCTGAATGGTCATATCAGTAAGGTCCTCAGGATCCCAAACCGGGTTAAGGGCATCCTGAAACCTCCACCGATCTAGGTTTCTACCTATTTGCTGGACCATCTGCATATTGATACAGAAGTTGAGATCAAGTACGATTGGGTTCGGGCTTCATGTTCCTTCTCTGTCCGCACCATAAGCTTTGTAAAGCTTATAAATCCACGCACCACCAAAGATCGGGGTATTTGGGCTCCTTGCATTTGCATTGGTTCTAAACAATTGACAGAATAGGTACGTGATATTTCAAGGTACCTCGTTTTTTATGCAATAAAGGGCCCACAAATCCTTTAACCCCACGACCCCCTTGCTTTGACCACGCTGAGTGACTGTGCGGCTCAGCAAGCGGTGAATGTATCTCATCAGTGGGTCACGTGAGGCGGTGCTCTTGGTGCTGCTTGGATGATATCTTTCTCCTCCCAAACTTAATTGTTCCCATGCTTTGTATCCTGGTGATTCCCGACTCACTTGATTCATCAGCATCTTCGTCTGCAAAGGTTGTTATAGACTCGTAGCATATGGGAGTATCGGTCTCATCGCTCGTGTAAATGCCCAAATCAATCCTGAGCTGTGTGACCAAAGTTTTGTACCATACTCCCCCAAATCTGAACTCAACAGCTTCTTCATCCCACATATACAAGTCTTTTGTCTTGATAGAGAATGAATCCAAGAATTCTTTAGTCAATTCAGTCACTGCTTTGCCTTTTTAATTGAGAACACGCGTCTACGGTCCTTTGACAAGCCTCTTGAACCTTCTCCATTGCTTTACTTGCTTCAGATTTTCTTTTCAAGCATAAAAATTCGGTTCTGGATGCCGGTTGTTTAGGTAGCCCATTCTTTGTCGTGCGCGTTCAACTCGTTCCGTGTTCTCATGAAAAACTAAGAAAGCATGGTCATTGTCCCCCTATTCAGCCATCTGCATTTTTAGAATCATATTAGTCGCTTATTCTCAAACTTTTACTGAAGTTGTGGAACAGAAGGTTGAGCACGGCCTCGTGCCTCAAGAGGCACGACCCCATGTTGCTCTGGTTTTGGCAGTTCTGGCCATTTTGACTGATTTTGACTTTTGGTTGACCTGTGGTTGACCACGAGGCGTGTTTTGCAAAAACACAGCCCTTGTTGTTAATCCAAATTCTCAAAATGTCAAGATTCGAACTTGTGATTCAACCCGGTTCTTTAAGAAATATCATCCGGGTTTGATTTTTATGGTATGAATCATCCAAGACCCGAACCCGGATGATTTTCCCAACAAACTCCCTCAAACCTAAGTGCAAATCTATCTATCAAATCAAAACCATTCATTTAAACAATTGATCCATCTATTTTCCGGGTTTTGACCCGATTTATCAAAAATTGGTCAGATTTGGGGTTCATTTTAGACCTAAAATGATGAATTTGAACTATAGAATCACCTAATTAATGTACCTCTTGTTGGAAATCAAAGATTTGAAGCAAAGAATTCAATGAAAGGTTAAAGGGCGTCGGTTTTCGGATGTATACGGAGTGTATTTTAGGGTTAAGTTATGAGGAATATGTTTTCCTAATGAAAATCCTGTAACTGAACTGTAGAGTGGGGCACGGCCCCGTGCTTCATGTAATAGTCAGGTTCCTTTTTGTTTTTGTTTTTTATTTAACGAGCTAGTTTTTTTTAACTAATTTCCTTGAGGATTAAGGTTAAAATAAAATGCAAAGTCCTAATAGATTTCATTAACTCTTAAAACATTACAAAGAAAATAAAACACGAAACTAGCTTAAACGAGAACAATTCCTAACAAGACAAGACATGGCCTATTCTACTAACGACCACCATTCCCGAACAAATTCTGAATGTGTGGTGAGGCTCTCTTGGATTCCAAGAGCTCGGAAAGTTTTTTGTCGAGCTTTCCGATTTCTCGGTTAAGGATATTGAGCTTGTAGTCCAAATCTTTGTTGTGGTTATCAACAACGTGGAAATTCTCGAAACTTAGCAGTTCAACCTTGTTTGTCAATTCGATCAAGCGCGCTTTAGTTTGGATGTTACTTTTGACTTGGTCTTTAATTATGCTTTGAAGCCTAATGATTTCTTCCTCAAGGTATGAGGAAGAATCATTATTTTTGAATTTCCTCACTGGTTTCCACTCCATTCTTTTGTTTTCCAGTTCAGTAGTTTTTAGTTTGGTATGAATGGAATAGTGAGGATGACATGCATTGTATAGAGACTGGAACGTCGAGCACGGCCCCATGCCTCAAGAGGCACGGCCAGTGTTTTTGAGAGATAAATGTTTCTGATTTAAAGAATTGTACAGAGACACCGCGTATCATGCTGAAGATTCTAAGGTGACCACGGCCCCGTGTAAGATGAAGCACGGCCCGTGCTTTTAGTCACTAAGATGTTTTCTTTGATTTTTCAGCAAAACATGAGAACAAGAATTTTCGGAATGATGTTTAAAGTGTTAATTGAACATTTTGAACGTCCTAAAATTACTTTTCATTAATAAAAAGGTCCTAAACACAAATTCGGGATAAGCTCGGTTTTTCTAGAACATGAAATTAAATTGGGTTAAGCCTGAAAGTCCTAAACTTTGTGCCTATTGCACTTGATTACACATGAAAAGATAAAGATGAGTGTCTATAAATTCCACCGAACGGATCTCCTCCATCGAACGGCCAGGGTGGAGGAAAGTAAGTGAAACGAAGGACTTGAAACTTAAGTTGTTCATTGATGTCCCGTAGTTCCATTTTCATGCTTTCCACCGACTCGGTGAGTTGTATGAGGCGCATCTCTGCAAGGAGATTCATTTCGGTGAGTTCCTTTACGAGCTCTTGAAGTTTGATTAGTAGCTCGGTTTTTGAAAAGTGTCGGGTTTCGTTTCTCGATTGGCGAGGAACGGGAATTTCATTGTTCATCTCAGTTGGCATTTTGATTTATTAGGGTAGAGAGTTTATGTTTGGTTTGGTGCAAGAAATGCATTGGAAAGAGGTGTAATTTATAGCCAAACAGTTGTCAGGCACGTCCCCGTGTAGAAGGAAACATGGCCCCGTGCTTTTGGTCTGACAATTCTGTTACAAACCAGATTGACTGAGATTTTTGCAGCAAAGATTTCGGCCCGCACTTTGTGGCACGGGACCGTGCCTACTGAGGCACGCCCTCGTGTTTTGAAACAAATATTTTTTTTTAATTAAAGCAAAAGAACATATATATACAAGGCCTAGTTTAATGAGGGTCTTGGCCAGACCCTACTTCCAGTATGTTCATTGGTTTCGGTGGAGGATTACTACCTCCGAGACATCTTCGAATGGTCCATCGATGTATGTTTTTAATCGATGTCCATTAACTTTGAACTTGTAGCCGTCAGAATTTGAAATCTCGACTGTCCAATAGTCAAAAACTGATTCAACTATGTATGGATCAGTCCAATGAGACTTCAGTTTTCCTGGGAAAAGACGTAAACGTGTGTTATATAACAGTACATGATTGCCAACTTGAAATTTCTTGTTTCCTTTTAAACGGGTGTCGTGTAAACATTTAGTCTTTTCTTTGTAAGACCAGGATTTTTCATAGTCCAATGCTCTTAGTACTTCGAGCTTATGAATTTGATCTTCCCGATTTTTATCGGCGACATTATCAAAATTTACTACTCTAATAGCCCAGTAAGCTTTGTGCTTTTGTTCTACAGGTAGATGACATGCTTTCCCATAAACAAGTTTGAAGGGTGTTGTTCCTATGGGGGTTTTGTAGCCTGTCCTAAGGGCCCACAAAGCGTCATCTAGTTTTCTTGCCCAAATTTTACGATTCATCCCTATAGTTCTTTATAGGATCCTTTTAATTTCCCGATTCGAGACTTTCACTTGCCCACTAGTATGAGGGTGATATTGTAACACCCCGCAACCGCAGCGGAAACGTAAACGGGATGCGACAGACACCTCTGATATCAACCACATTGTTTATAAAGAAAACTAAATGCATTAATATACTTCAAATTACATTATCTTGTATTTCATTACCGTCTAGGTGATACACGCATCATACAATACGATACACAATTCTATTTGTTATAATGTATCCTAACATCCTGCACGCAAATCTTACACACATCAAGCACTTAGCACGTAAGCAATCACTTCATCTTAATTGTACCTGAAAAGCATGTGAGAAAACGGGTCAACTACGAATAGTTGGTGAGTTTCACAATTTTAGTAAACCATGATAAATCCATATCATAATATAATACTATCTGGGGACACTGTTAACCCAGTACTGTACTCACTCCGGGGGCAATGTTAACCCGGAAACACTTCTAGGGACCCCTGGGGAGACTGTTAACCCAGTACTGTACTCACTCCGGGGGCAATGTTAACCCGGAAACACTTCCAAAGACATCTGGGGACACTGTTAACCCAGTCCTGTACCCATTTCGTACGATTCCCGTACAATCAAATATTTATAAATACACGCAAATCCATGCGTTCAGTATGTATTTAAACATTTCAATAGTAACATGCTTTCCGCCCCGGGAAAATATTTGAAAACAATTCAGAAAAAGGGGCTCGTGAAACTCACCTTAGCACATGCAAGCAGGTAGCAACAATCATTATCAGTTAACACGTCCAATCTGTAATATGATCCCTACGATCGTTACTATACACTCATTATTAATATAACTTTAACCAGGTTAACCGGTACATCTGGGGACACTGTTAACCCAGCACTGTACCCGTTCTGAGGGCAAGGTTAACCCAGAAACACTTTTCCGGACTCAGATTGTGATGTCGTTTAGAGTTCAACAGTCAAATCTTCTAATAGCTTGTTTTCCCCGTTTTGCGTGCCTAGTACGGTTATCCAATTTTATGTTTCAAAATGAGTTTGGTCACACACGACCCGAAAATAGTTGTTGACTGATAATTTAATTAAAGTGGTGAAATTAGTATTCGGTTTAGACGCCCCGATTGACCGCGGGACCCGTTTCCGTCTTTGGCGTACCGGAAACTGTTAAATCGGTTAAAAATACCCAAATCATCCGAATTATTTTCGGATGATTCATTTTTACTTGTTTAACTCAATTATATGAAAATAGTCCATTTTTAGGGTTTTTATACACCAGTCAGCTCGCTTAAGCGAACTTCACCGGTTTACGCGTTTTAACTTTAAAAGTTTGATAATTAGCACAAATAATTATCCGTTTAACCTCGGATCTTGAAATTTTGTGCAAATAACATTTTGACCGTGGGGAAATTTATAAAAATATTTCCTGAATTAATTTCTATATTTATAATTTATTTATCTATTTTTAAACACTATTTAAACACTAAATATGTCGTAAATACCAAAAGATCTTAGAAAAATCCCAAATTTTTCCTGGATGTCCCCTGCCATCCACATAGTCCCCTGTAATTTTTCCAGAACCAAAATAATCTTTTACATGCCCTTTTTACTAAAACCGAGCTAGAAATCCCTAGAACTCGTTTAACCGAAAAGCCTACTTAGACTTCTCCAATGGACCTCAAATTTTGTGTGTGACTTATACATGATATGAAAAGCTTATCTGCAATTTTCCAGAACTTTTCATTATATTTAACTATTTTTCACCATTTTTGGCCAAAACCGAGCATTAAATTCACCAAATATTCATCCTTTGTCCAAAAATTACCAAAAATTCACAGAACTCTTATTTTCATGTGTAGAACATCCCTGTAAAATTTCATGACCTAACTCTAAACGACCAACAATCTGTCCAAAAACACATACACCGACATAAACCGAATATACCTTTCGTTTTCCGCCACTACAAGCTACAAACTCGTCTTTCCGCCTTATTTACCACTAAATACAGAACCTACAACCAACATACCACAATACCAAGCAAGTTACACTCACGATCAAGCCTCTTACACTATAGTTTCGGTTATGATTCAAAAACAAAGATTTAAACCGTAAAAATTCGTTTTTGGTTCGTTTAACTCCTTTCTTGGACCAAGATCCCTTGTATAACCCGTATACATCACTTGATCACGCAAGAATCGGTTTTCATCTTTGAAACCTCATTTTCTTGCAAACAAACTCAAGAAACGAAGATGTAAACGTAAATAACTCGACTTTTTACCTCGGTTTTCTTGATAAAATCTCGGTTTTTATGATCTTGATGTGGAGAGGATTGAAGTTCCTAGAGATTTTTCTTGTAAAAAAAAATGAAAGGGCTAGGGGAATCCCCCATTTCCGATCGGAGTTAGTAGAGGGGTGGGGTGGGACCCACCTCTCCAATATTAGCCACATATTTGGATTCTCGTAATCCGGATAATGTTTTGGATAATCTGGTTCAGTTCGTTTTTCGGTTAAATGTCTAATTCGGCTTAAAACGAGGTTAAAACGGTCGTTTTCGGCTTAAAAAATTAAACTTATATAAAACCGATTTAAAAACTTTAAAAACTTAAACCATGACATTTATTAACTTAAAACATCATATCATTAGTTATCGCGCATCTTTTTCGGCTTGATCGATCATCTCTTGCTCGGTTTGGTATTAAAGGTTTCGTTTAACGTACCGACGTACATTAAATCGAAATTCTTTTTCTGTGCCGTACTTTACTTATCCCGAAGCTTTAATACTTTGTAAACATCGCTAATATTATATATTTCGTCTATAATTGAACCCTTGATTCATTCGGGTTTCAATAACTATCGATCGTTTGATCGCATATTCAATACGGTGAATTATATATTCACGTACAATCAATACAATGAACCATGTATTCTCATATAATTACCATGGTAACTCATGTACCCGACATTACATATGACGTAACTAACGTCTACCGGTTAGGGTATACTTGGTTTCGTCGGAATCGTTACAGATATGGTGTTGCGAAACGGTGGTGAACTCAATATCGTGCTAAGACATTGTCCATCAACGCATTGCAGAAGCGAGTACCTCTGTCGCTGATTAGGGCTTTTGGAGTGCCGAATTGTGAAAATAACTTTTTTAGAAATCGTACAACTGCTCGTGCATCGTTTGTGGGAAGAGCTTGTGCGTTTACCCATTTAGACGTGTAGTCGACTTCTACAAGGATGTACTTATTTCCGAATGAGTTAGGAAATGGGCCCATGAAATCTATTCCCCATACATCAAAGACCTCACAAATTTGAATGCCCTATTGAGCCATCTCATTTTTGGCTGAGATGTTTCTGGCTCTTTGACAAGTATCGCATGCTTGGATCAAAGCATGTGTGTCTTTATATATGGTGGGCCAGAAAAATCCTGTGTCAAACACTTTTCTGATCATGGTGGCGGTACTGTGGTGTCCACCAGTTGGTCCTTCATGGTAGTGTTTGATAATATCTAAGGCTTCTTTTCTTGATACACACCAACGAATGACCTGATCGACTCCTATCCTTAATAAGTATGGATCTTCCCAGAAGTAGAGCCTAAGGTCGGAGAAGAATTTTTTCCGTTGTTGATGAGTTAGTCCTTTTCTTAGGATCTGCAAGCTAAATAGTTCACGAAATCGGCAAACCAAGGACTTTCGACCTCCTCTTTTATGAATGTTTGGATATGCATGAGAACTTCATGTGGAAAGTTATCATCGATAATTTACTCGTGATGTTCTTCTGAAGATGGGCATTCTAAGTGTGAAAGATGGTATGCGGCAATATTATCTGCTACTTTATTGTCCTTAACTTCAATGTCAAATTCTTGGAATAGTAGAATCTATCGGATAAGTCTGGGTTTTGCATCTTGCTTGTTGAAGAGGTATCGTATGGCGGCATGGTCGATGTAAACTACGGTTATGGAAAAAACTAGGTATGATCTAAATTTTTCAAATGCAAAAACTACTGATAATAACTCTTTTTCTGTCATGGTGTAATTTTCTTGTGCATCATTAAGAGTTTTACTAGCATAGTAAATTGGGTGAAAATGTTTTTCTTTGCGTTGTCCGAGTACGGCTCCAACTGCAAAGTCACTTGCATCACACATGATTCGAATGGAAGGGTCCAATCGGGTGTAGTCATGATCGATGCGTTGATAAATTTGTCTTTTAATATGTTGAACGATTCAACACATTCTTCAGAGAAGACGAATGGTGTGTCGTTCTCTAGAAGTTTGGTCATAGGTTTAGCAATTTTGGAAAAGTATTTTATGAAGCGACGATAGAATCCTGCGTGACCTAGAAAACTTCTAATGGTTTTGACTGAAGTTGGTGGCGGAAGTTTGGATATGGTTTCTATTTTAGCTCTATCAACTTCTAATACACTTTTGTCTTCCTCCATTTCTAGAATTACAAAGTCTACTAGGAAAACAAATTTGTCAATTTTTACAAGCATGTTTTCAACAATGCCCCAAGGATATTTAATGGATCGGTCAACTAACTGAATGTTCATGCGAGTGGGCTTTGGTTCTCATATCCCTAGTTTTGTAAAAAAAATGCATAAGGCATTAAGTTAATACTAGCTCATAGGTCGGCCAGGGCATTGCTAACAGACAAATTTCATATGAGACAATGGATAGTAAAGCTCCCTGGATCGGTCATTTTCGGCGGTAGCTTGTTCTGGAGGATAGCTGAGCATTCTTTACTCAAGGCGACATGTGAGAGTTCCTCCAGCTTCCTTTTGTTGGTCAGAACTTCTTTGAGAAACTTTGCATATTTCGGCATTTGACCAATGGCTTCAACGAAAGGGATGTTGATGTGGAGTTGTTTGAAAAGTTCTAAAAGCTTCTCATACTGAGCTTCCAATCTCTCATGTTTCAGTCGTCTAGGGTATGGAATAGGTGGAACATAAGTTCGGAATGGTTCCTTACGTTGTACGATGCCTATTGGAATCAGTCACTCCTACGTCTTATCAGGGACTTCCTTCTCCATAACTGGTTCTGAAGTTGGTGAGGAAAAAGTGGTCGTGCCACTTCTCTATGTAACAGTGTTGCTGTTGCATTTGGGTTTGTTACTGTGTTGCTTGGAAGAGCGCCGGTGGTCTTTCAGAAAAATGTCGGGCAATCTGTCTGATTTGAGTTTCTAGATTCTGCAATGATGCTTGTTGGCTTTTTAGGTCAGCTTCATGCTTTAACAATACTCCGTTGATATCAACGGCTCTTAATTCGACCTTCTTTTCTGCTTCATTTGTTTTTGTCATGATTTGGATCAACATTTCTTCAATTTTTGAGTAGCTCGGGTTTTGGTGGCTACTGGACTTTGTTCTTAAAATTGAGGTTTAGGTTGGAAGGATGGTTCAACGGCCTCTTTTCGAATCCGGGTAGAGTTTGAGTATTACCTCTGTCCTTCCACTTGAAATTCAGGTGGTTTCTCCAACCTGGATTGTAGTTGTTGCTGAAAGCATTGTTTGACGAGCGATGAAGTCAACTTCTTCCATGGCCATAATGACTTCTTTTCAATCACTTGTCTTATGTGTTCCTCCACAGGTGTCACAGGTGATCTTGGTTTTTGATAGTTCAGCTTGAAGTTGTTCAAATTTTATGTGTTGGTGTAGATCTTGGTGGTTTAAGCTGTGCGGTGACAAGAGTGTTGGAATCGACGTGGTGCATTACTCTATGTGTTGGTGTAGATCTTGGTGGTTTATAAGCGAAACTCTTCTTTGCTGCTTTCTCCATGATTTCAAATGCTTAGTTAGGTGATTTGGATCCCAGGTCTCCATCGGCGACTTGTTTGATGGCCTGTTTGTTTTGACTGGATTGTGCGTCAAATAAAGTTTGTACTTGTAACCATCTGCTCAGTCCATGGTGTGGGCATCTTCTCAGAAGACTTTTGTATCTCTCCCATGCTGCGTGTAACGATTTATCATCATCGGTCCGGAATTTGGTAATGCTGGCTCGATATTTGGCAGTTTTATCAGGAGGAAATTATTTGAGGAGAAACTGTTCAACCGTCTGGTCCAGTTGGTGATGGACCCAGATGGAAGAGATTCTATATTTTTAAGGCTTGACCCCTTAGAGAGAAATGAAAGAGTTTGAGTTTGATTTGATCTTCTGAACATTTTTGAATTTTAAAGGTTCCGCATATTCTTAAGAATCGAGATATATGAGAAAGAGGGTCTTCGTCGAGGATACCATGAAACTGAACTGAATTTTCCACCATATGAATGGCGCTTGATTTGATTTCGAAATGTTCGTGATATCGGGTGGAGCCACTCCATTATCATAGCCTTCGAGAGTGGGCCTGGCATATTGGCTCATGTTTAGTTCATTGTTTTGTGCTTCCATCATTTCTTCGGTTTGATTTTATCCTGATGCGGTGGCGTCTACTGACTCGTCTTTGATTGTTTCAGCGGTTTCTGCAGTCCGTTTACGTTCTCGTCGACGAAAAAGTCGTTTTGGTTCAGAAATTGAATAAACAAGCTAAGGTCCGAATGTAGAGGACATACATGGGATTAAATCAAATTTAAACTATTTAAAACTAAAGGTTAGTGAAAGTTAAGCTAAAAGTTAGGCTAAGCTATTTTAAAACTAAACTAAGGTATAAGTTAATTAAACTAAAGTAAAGGTTAGGCTAGCCTAATAAAATTTCCCCTCTAACAGTTAGTAAAAAGAAATAAATAAAAGTTAAAAATTTGTACAATTATACACAATGATTAAATTAAAACTTGGATCATTCTTAAAAACGTACCGTGTCCCCAGCAACCGTGCCCAAAACTTGATGGGGTGCTGCGTGTAGTTAGAATATAAAGGATGGGATTTAGGTTTTGAACAAGAACGTGTTTTAAATTTATAAAAGTGATTTCTACTAAGACTAAACACATACAAAGTAGGTAAGTGTACCTATCGTATATGAAGAATAGTATTGGTAAGAACCAAATATCGATCCGTGGACACAAATGTTTCTAATAATGAATCTTCGTTTTATTTTAATCGGAGAGTTTAATCATTTTGGGGTTGATTTTCAAACTTTTTATAAAATAGAAATACTTATATATATATATATATATATAATATATATATATAGGTGATAAGAAGATAATTTCTAAAGGAGTAATTCAATTATAGGAAGGTTACCATCTAAGATCAAGAATCCACTTCATTCTTCCTTGATTATTATTAAGTAAACATGTGATGAACTTGCCCTAATAATATATGATAGAATAGTCTCTCATTTCTAAGTGAACATATTCTATGACATAAAAGAAAGTACCATGCGTATTTTCAAGTCCATTCTTGCTTAATCTCATACTACCACGAGAATGTCAATTTAAATAGGCAAGTAGTTTGGTAAAGTAGAAAGATTACGATTGACTTCAATTTCTCAAATACCAATTCTTACAACATATGATAGAATAGTCCCTCATTTCTAAGTGAGCAAATTCTATGACATAAAATAAAGTAGCATGCGTATATTCAAATCTATCCTTGCTTAATCTTATACTACCACGAGAATATCAATTTAAATAGGCAAGTAGTTTGGTAAAGTAGAAAGATTAGGATTGACTTCGATTTCTCAAATACCAATTCTTACAACTTCGGGTGATTGTAGTTAACTCACACAACCTCTCCTTGGTTGATTTATTTAGGTTATAATTACACATTTTATTAACATATGATTTCTTTAACTAGCATGATAACCTAAGCAATCATGTTAACAATGTTATTTAAGAATCATCAAAACTAGAGAAATAGATCATAACTTATATCTCATCATTTCTAAGTACAATATAAGAATCCATGTTTTATCTTGAATAAGTTATCAAGGTATTCTTTTTACCATTTCTAGTCTCCAAGAACATGAGTGAATCATGAATGATTATTAATCATCAACCTTGATGTATTGACTTAAAGTGATAAAACATATCTTCATCAAAGAATAATTACAAAATAACCATGTACTTTACCAAACTAAATCACATGTTCAACATAATCATCAAGTAAAACAAAGCTTCTTCATAGATTTTAGATGGTAAATGGAATTTAGCTAATAATGAGCATGGTTATGAACATCAAAAGAAATGAAGATAACAAACACATGATCAAACTAGAACAATCTAACCAAATGTTGGATGAACCCTTCCTTCTTCAATGGTGATGGATGATGATGATGGTGATGATGATGATAGCCTCCAATTCTTCAAACTCTCCACAAGATCTTCAATATGAGTGTAATGTGGGTGTTTTTATAAGAGAAACTCGTATAGAGATTTTCTTCAAGCACATCAAATAAGTGCTACATGCTCCTCTATTTATAGGTTGTCTGGACACTCAGGCACGGCCTCGTGCTCCATGAGGCACGCCCTCGTGTCCACGTGTCCAGTCGCATTAAATGCTCAGTCAGATCGTACATGCTGACTCAGCACGGGGGTGTGCTTCCTGAGGCACGGCCCCGTGTTTTTGGTCCTTTGTTATATTTCTTTTGTCTTTTTTGAAAGGTGACCATGGCTCCATGCTTCCTGAGGCACGGCCCCGTGTCCACGTGTCCAATATTTTCTCTTTTCTTGTAGATTTTTGTCTTTTCTTGCATAGGAAAGAATGGAGGCGTGTCCAGGGAGGCATGGGGGCGTGTTAGAGTGTTTTCTTGGGTTTTCTTTTATTTTTCTTTGGCTTTTCGCTTGATTCTTCGTTTAAGGCTTGGGTTTACCTGAAAATACATTTTAATGTGATAAGTAGTTATTTGAGCTATATTATTTGATAGAAGTTACAGTTTTAAGAGATTATTTGATGCTAAAAAGATGTATATTTTTATATACATCATACATGATATGATGTGTGTATACATATTAGGTCTTTTTGATAAATTTAACATTACTTATTATCACCAAAATTTTGTCGGGTCTAGTTTGTGTGTGAGTCCATACGTGAGTCTTAGAGTCATGTATTGTTGAACACAATCTCATAAAATAAACACTTGTACTAGGTAATACTTAAATAGTCAAGTGCATTCATTTGGTTTGAAAAGTCTATTACATGCGTCACCAGGTGAGTTCATGATTTTTCCTATTTGTTTTCTAGAGAAAAAAACAAAAAACTATTTTCATATACTTGTTTCCTAATGAGAAATCACAAAACATTTTCCTATTTGTTTTCGGGAAGAAAACACAAAACATGTTCCCATACTTGTTTTCGGGGAGTAAACACGAACATACTGGTTTTCTGAAGGAAAACGCAATGACTCGCTTCGGATTTATGTAATTTTTTATATATCACAAGTTTATACTAGATGCCCTCTATATCGCATAAAGTCCTAACATACATGCGCCAATGTTTGTGATAGACTTGGTAAGAAGGCCTACATATAGTCAAATTCGGTTCAAACGTTTAGTAGCTTGTATATGGGTTAGCCACCTTGGTATATTTGAAAAGTGCTAAATCTACATACACTACATATACCACATATACTACATTTACTAATTTTCGCTACAACTTATGAACTTGCCAACCATATGTTTCTTGAGCATTTATACATGCCAAGGTTTTCTAGGTATGCTGAGGAGCGGGTTGCATTGCATATGTCTGGAGTCACACTTATAGCATGGACTTTTATTTTACTTTGTTTTACATTTAATGGGTTGTGCGCATTTGAGCACATGGTTTATTACTTTAAACAATTTATTTACACTTTCCGCATAACTCTTAAACTATTTGGTTTGGATTCTATTTACTCATGTTTGGATGAGACTTGAATGATGTTTTAAATATTTTAAAATGGTTGTTTGGTATAACAAATGAGCTAGATCGTATGTTACGCGCCTCGCGGTTAAACTCTGTTAGTCGAAATTTGAGGGTGTAATGTAAGGCCCCGAACCCGGTGCCCTACTTGGACGTTGGATTTACACATAAACACAGTTCTAAATATCATAGTTAAATAAAACTTTCGCAGAATAATAATAATAGTCAACCATTCATTACAAACATTCGTAACTTGTCTTTTAAAACATAACATAAATGATAATATCAAAACATCATGACATCTTCAGATGTCAGCCTCTTCAAATCCTGCCATGTGTCTCCCTCAAGCCAGCTGTCTCGGTCGATTGTGCATACTAAAAGTCAGCTACGCTGAGTGAGTTCTAGTTAATCAGACAACATACATTATATTCATATACTTACATATATATTTAGCCGAAGATACATATATTCTTATCTTTCCTTACATACATATGTACCTTCATTCTTTCCTTCATACTTACATACATACATACTTTCAATCATACATATACGTTTTAAAGAGCATTCCGCCCTATAACCTTTTCCGATTTTATTAGGGTCGGTTCCCTACATTCGCCGATATTATTAGGGTCGGTTCCCTACATTCGTCGATATTATTAGGTTCGGTTCCTTACATTCGCCGATATTATTAGGGTCGGTTCCCTACATCCGCCGTTATTATTAGGGTCGGTTACCTTTCTAACCATACCTTCCGTTTGTCATATAACCATACATACCTTTCTTTATATAATCGTCCTTTCGTACATATTCATTTCATTACGTACTTTCATACATACATAGTTCACACTAGGCATACGTGCAATATCCGAAGATCGTTCACGCACTGACAAGCATTCATTCATAACATTCATATATACCATCAAATAAATCTTTATAGCATACGCTTACCAATTAAGGTAAGCGTATTAACGTTCGCATTGAGTATGCACACAACCCCGAAAAAATAACAAGGATGTGGGGCTAGAAATTCACCTGAACTCGGTTACGTTCACCGTTAAAGGTTATTCCTTTCTTTAGCTGTGCACTGTAGGTTCCCTGGACGGATCACACGAGATATCCCGATATACACAGGTGCGGAATCCCTGTGTAGATCGTTACGGACGTAGAATATAAGCTTACGAACACACGAACACAATACGAACAAAACCACGTTATATTAATAACTCGAACCGTGTTACTTACAGCCTCTCGACCTCACGTCACTCGACTCAATGAATTACACGTAAATAACCAAATCAATCAACACTAAACAGTAAACCCGAAGCCTATATAAATACACGACAACTTCGCCTCAGGCGAAGTTGTCTATAACTTCGCTCGTTCAACAAGTTCGCCTAGGCGAACTTGTCAACAACTTCGTTTGGTTAACAAGTTCGCCTAAACGAACTTGTCAACAACTTCGCTTCTAAACAAACAAATACATAAACAATATTACAGACTCGATTACAGACTTTAGACATATGAACTACTGACATCTATGCACCAACAGACTCCCCCTTGGCAGTAGCTTCATATCTTGATCTTTCAGCTCTTGTCTCGTAATCCTGTATCTTCAAGCGTGCACTCCTTCTCTAACACACACCGTGACTACTCGCTGATATTTCCTTGCTTCATCCTTCCAAGCAGGAATATAGAATATCTTCTTTTCATTCAACGCTTGCAAATCAGCTTTCGATAAGTTAACAAGATGCATCGGGTCATACACCCTCAGCACTTCTTGTTCATCTTCGTCTTCCATCACGGCTTCAGCAGTCTGGCAATCAACGTACCACCATTTTAGATTCTTCAACACATCTTGAGGCATAATCTTCATTGGAACCTCCTTGATGCATCGGATCGGTTTGTACTTCATCACCATCCATGGCTTGCCATCTGCTCTCAATCCCCTCTCTGTATCCTCCACGAGCTTTCCCTTCTGTGGCTTTAATAATTCAAACTTCTTTTCCTTTATGCTTTCTTTCCACACAATCTTCTCAATCATTCTCGCCATATTGTTGTCACTTCTGTTTATCAGGCCCAACCTGGCCAAATCCTTCACCTCACATTCCGGCAATGTATTGAGAGATCTCAACATTCGTTTGAAGTATTGAATACCATCATAACGCTTCACCACAAACAGCTTTATCTGTTCATCATAAATCCAACAGATAATTCCCTTCTTCGACTCAGCATAGCCTTTGATGTTATAACTCTTCTTGAACATGGCTGGAACAGCAGGCTTCTTGGTCTTAATAAACCAATGAGCACAGCCTTCCTTCCACCTAGGCTGCTCCTCCCACTCAGTCTCATCCATCTCAGCACTCACGTCGGCTTTCTCAACATCAGGGATCTCGTGTTCAACGTTTTCTTCTACTATCTCCCCCTCTTCTATCCCATCTTCAATCACAATCTGCTCACCGATCTTCTCAATCATATCACTCGGCAGCACATCTTCATCGAACAACACCTCATCACTGAACATGTCATCGTCAAGCTCTTTCAGCGCATCAATCACTTCATCCTCAACTAACACCACATCATCACCAGAACCACCAGCCACGTCAGTAGACTCCCCCTCAGTTGTGGAAGTACCAAGAGCTTCAGAAGTTCTTGGCAGCTCACCACCTGCATCTTTCGATGCATTGGGATCATCGTCTCGGTCATTCCTCTTCTTCGTTCTGAGCTCGTCGCCTTTACAGCTCATCTCCCCCTGAGATGCCAAGAACTCCTTCAAGGCATCTATGATTTTTCCATGCTCAACCAGGAGGGATGCCTGTAGTTGATTTGTTTCCACTAGGCTTTGAATAGTCTTCGATTGCTCTGCCACGATACGCTCTAGTGAAGCTATTCTCTCTGAGTCTGACATAGGCGAAGGCGAGACTCCAGAAGCAGGCGTAACCGCAGGTGGTACCATACCTGATAACCCTGCAGCAGTGACGACCGTTGACTCCACAAAACGAGCAGCTACCACCGACTGAGTAAGCGTTGGCGGTGGTAGTGACACGATCTCCGGAGTCGACGTCTGGATAGCAGTGATGGATGGAGTGCCAGCAGCTGATGTAGCCACCACGGGAACATCCGCAGCGCTTGTACTTCTCACCTGTATAGACGAAGGAACAATAGACATACCAGACAGTGCGGCCGGAGCAAAACGTACAGTCCTTGAAGTCTCTCCAGCTCCCATGCCAGCACCTGTCCTCTCCCGTCATGATCTTCTAATCAGCTTATGTATGTCTTCTTCTTCTTCTGACTCATCATCATCCTCCGTTCTCTTTCTTTTCCCGAACGTTCTTTCTCGAGACACCATCAACCGTCTCCCCTCATTCATAATCTCATCCAAATCGGAGTCAGCCATCGACGTAGCTGCTCTAGTCATACTCACACCCGAACCCTGTGCAGCTGAGACTTGGACCTCTTCAACTTGATCCATGTCAAAATAGCCTTGACCTCCAAAAACAGCGTCAAGGTCTATATCCTCAGCAGTTGATACAACAGGCACAGCAGGAGCAGGAACAGCTTGAGTTGCTCTTGCCTGTTGCGGTTGAGGATCTCTAAACTCGTCCCCACCAGCAGGAACATACTCTGGGTTGATTAAAAACCCAAATAGAGGAGTATGCCTGGGACGACGTTCAGGGTTGCTCCTCGCACTTGACGTGCGGCATTGAGCAAAGATACGTTTGCTCACCGATTCCACGTATCTGATCGGGCGTCTCTGAGGTAGAGCCGGAGCCACATGGTTCAATATCATCTGTAAAAAACGTGGGTACATGATGAACCGCTCCCGAGACATCGCCCGTCTTTGTCTATCAATCTCGTAGAAAACCATTTGACTGAAGCTATAACGCTTGTTATAGGTCAGTGCAGTCATGGCAGACTGCATGGTCGCACCCATGCCGTCAGTGCCCGCCTTCCTCCCCGACACGCACACTATCATAACGTGCATGAGGAAGCGCCACTGATCTAGAAGGAAACCCTTCCTCCTCTGGGTATCTCCTAATGGACCAGAGTAGCCCATTCGAAGAAACGCTCCATCACGAAAAGGAGCTACGAACTCTGTAGGATCGTCTCGAGTCTCCTCACCAAACCTTAATGCCACCCGGATCTGTTCAGAATTGAACTGAACCTGTTGATTGTTCACCGTAGCTCTCATCACCGGGGGCTCAACACGGCAGTCGTATTCGACCGTCTGCCAGAAGTCTTCGATATTCGGCAGAGATATAGGCAGAGTGTTTGTAATCGTGTGAAAAATCCTCGAGCGTAGGAGGAAAGTGATAATCTCGCGATAGTCGTCCACACCGCTCGCCTCCGGGTCAAGAGTGATGTACATATTGTGACCCGGGAAAAATTGTCTCTGATTGTCACCATCATCTCCTCCTGCACCTCCAGCACCAGCTACCGCAGCCATATCTGCAACAAACTAATCAAGTTAGAACGACATAAAGACATAGCACAAGTTCGCTTTGTTACCATGAGCGAAGTTGTGATAAACTCTGTATAGGCGAACTTAAAGTTGAGGCGAAGTTGGGAACAACTTCGCTTCAGCTTTAAGTTCGTCTAATTAATATTAAGTAAAATGATCTTAGGCGAAGATGATGTTAACTTCGCCTCATCACAACATCGCCTTAGGCGAATTTAAGTTTCAGGCGAAGTTACGGATAACTTCGCCTCAGGCGAACTTAAGCTTCGGGCGAAGTTACGGATAACTTCGCCTCAGGCGAACTTAAGCTCCAGGCGAAGTTACGGATAACTTCGCCTAAACCCTAACTTCGCCTGAATCTGAAACGACGACAGTTAGTAATTATGGAACAACGTGCAGGTGATGATTCGGCTAGTTTTAGACGATTAAGCACTCGTAAACACAAGTTTTAAGGACATGTTGACGATCAGTATAGTGTTCACCACGTAAAAACACAAGTTAAGAAAATCGGTTTCAAAACCGATGGTTCGAGGTTAATAACCGGGTCGAAACGACCCTTGATTAGCATGAAAGAACTTGTAATATATGAGAAAACAACATCTTGAACCTTTGATCGGTGTGAAAATCGGAATAAAAAACACGTAATCGAGGTTAATAACAAGTTCGCCGGAAAATGGTTTGTCTATGGATATAAGTTCGCTGATTTAATGAACAGTGTGACCTTTGAACATCCTTATATAGGGGCGGAGTTATACAGGCGAAGTTACGGATAACTTCGCCTAGGCGAAGTTATCCACAACTTCGCCTGTTCAACAACATCACCTATATATTTACAAAATATAACCTTATAAGTTTAACATTTTTCCAATTAAGATATAAAACTTTCCTTGAAGAACTAAATGACGTGATCAATTCTAAGTACCAGTTAAAAAATCATAAAACTATCTAAGTACAAAAACTTAAAAAATTTAAAGTACAAGGGATCAAATTTCAGTCTCGATAGGGACTGCTACGTTTTAGAAAAGATCCGAACAGGAATCATACTAAACACGTGACTGTCACATAGATCCGTGTTTAGCTGTATTATGACATATAGAGACAGGTTGTAAGCAGGTAATATACTTAAGATGGTTTTCATCGTTTCTGTGATACGAGTTAGGTTCAATTAATCCTTAAAATTTAAGTGGGCAACAACTCAGAAATATTGATGCCTCCTATCTATCCTCAAAGCGTATTTGGCTTTCCCCAAGTCACCCCGAATTGACTTCGACCCATAGCGTCTGATTAAACATGTAAGTACTCTTCTTCTGGTTCCCGTTCTTCTTCTTACTCTAAGATTGAGAAGTCTTGATATTTCGTCATCTCTAAAATGTTTCAATAACTTCAAATATATATATATATATATATATATATATATATATATTTGAACAAACATAGACTTCAAAGTAGAAATTAACCGCAAGTCCCGAATCTGGATCACTGCAGTATCTTGAAATGCTATCTTCACGGGAATCAGAACACACATGGGCTCGTGTATGACTGGGTAATCGCTTTTCTGCCTATCATTCGGAAAGATATATCTGAAGACATGCAAAACTCTTAAGGAGTTTCCACGTAAAATCAAGTAAAATTAGTTTGTATCACATCTACTTTTATGCACCATAAAAAGTTATCATGACATACAATGATTGTCCTAAAGCCTTTTAAGCCTAATAACTTCACTAGTTAAGCACACAAAGGTAGTATATCTATCATTTTCCAAGGTTGGATCAATTTTCCGTTTAACATAGCTAACGAACTTCTTACGAAGTAGCAGACTTGAAAAATAATTTCATTTCCCTTAAAAAAAATTTAACATTTATCGCCCCGACCAAAACAAAGTCTTCAGGTAAACGGCTATCCCGAAGATCCAATGGATCAGCTGGACCGACCACATACTAGTATGTGTCCTTCTAACTAAGTATTATCGACAAATTTTAAGCGAAAGAACGAAAAACTCATCATAAACCGCCCCGGTCACTATCAGTACTCTGGTTAATGGCTATCCTCAAAATCTACAAGTAGAAAATGAGGACCAAAACATATCCGAAGACAAGTCCTTCAAACTAATGTAACCGACATAATTTTAAGCGATTAGTGACGTTTTCTTTTTTTTTTTTTTTTTTTTTTTTTTTAAATATCACAAGAAAAGCATGGTTACTCGGGATTGATCATCCCATTCAGTTCAATAAGGTTTTGAAATCTGGATTTGTCAAACGCTTTAGTGTATAAATCAGCGAAATTATCAAGCGTATCCACCTTTTCAAGAATTATCAGTTTCTTCTCAGCACAATCCCGTATGAAATGATGACGTATGTCAATGTGTTTAGTTTCACTATGTTTCACGGGATTGTTAGTTACTGAGATAGCAGCTGTGTTATCAATGCAAATAGGAGTAAGTAAGAAATTCAGACCATAGTCGCGCAGCTGTTGTTGTATCCAAAGAACCTGAGAGCAGCAGTTGGATGCAGCCATGTATTCTGCCTCACAGATTGAGATTGCGACTGAAGTCTGCTTCTTGCATTGCCACGACACCAATCTGCCACCAAGAAGCTGACATCCTCCAGTTGTTGACTTCCGACTCTGATTGCACCCTCCATAATCAGAGTCTGTGTAAGCGACCAGCTCCAAGTCTCCTCCTCTCGGGTACCACAACCCCAGCTTCGGCTTGCCCTTGAGATACCACAGTATCCTCTTTGCACCTTTCAAATGAGATTCTTTTGGATTTGCCTGAAAACGTGCACAAAGACAAACAGCAAACATTATATCAGGCCTAGAAGCAGTTAAGTACATTAAAGAACCTATTATTGCCCGATATTGAGTTGGGTCCACATCTGCATCACCGTCTACTTCAGCACCCAATTTGTGATTGACGCAGATTGGAGTATCATATGGAGAACTGTCCTCCATCTTGAAGCGCTTGAGCACATCATGAACATACTTCGTCTGATGAATGAACATCCCGTCCTTCCTCTGATCAACCTGCAATCCTAGAAAGAAGGTTAGTTCACCTATAGCACTCATTTCAAACCTTTTCTTCATGACGGCTTCAAATTCCTGACACATGGAGACTTTTGATGCAGCAAAAATAATGTCATCCACGTAGACTTGTACCAGCAGGAAGTCGCTTCCATCTCTTTTGAAGAACAACGTGCTATCAATTTTCCCTCTTTCAAAACCATTCTCGAGCAAGTAATCCGATAAAGTTGCATACCAGGCACGAGGTGCCTGATGTAATCCATACAACGCCTTGCTCAACCTGTACACGTGATCTGGATAGTCTGGGTCAGGAAAACCCGGAGGTTGTTCAACATACACAACCTCATCAACTTTCCCATTCAAAAACGCACTCTTCACATCTAGCTGAAACACCTTCATCTTTTCATAAGCAGCAAACGCCAAAAACAATCTTATGGCTTCCAATCTGGCGACAGGGGCGAACACTTCGTTATAATCAATCCCCTCTTGTTGATTAAAACCTTTCACGACAAGCCTCGCCTTGTTTCTTATAATGATCCCCTTATCATCTCTCTTGCACTTGAACACCCATTTTGTGCCTATCGCATGCACATTCTTTGGTTTTTCAACCAAAGTCCAAACTTCCATCTTCTCGAATTGAGCCAACTCTTCTTGCATGGCTTCGACCCACGAGCTGTCCTTTAAAGCCATTTGATAATTCTTCGGTTCAATCTAACTTATAAAGCAGGTATACAGGCATTCATCGATTATTCCTGTCTCCTTAATGCTTGTATAAACACAGGTATGTTCGTTCAAGCTACTTCTCGTTTGTACACCTGAGGACACATCACCAATCACATTATCCAAAGGGTGATCTTTATGAATTCTCGTGGTCGGAACAGAACCGACATGCAAATTATCTTCCAAATTAGAAGAGATCTCATCAATGGTTGTTTCATGCTGAGAGTGAAAAGGATTGATAAATTCTTCTTCAGTTGAGGCAGCAGGGGTACCGATAGTGTTTGATGTGGAAGGTTGACACTTATCAATCAGCTGTCTTTGCAATAGATTTTCTTCCTCATCGAGTATCATCTTCGTCGCAGCTCTTTCTTCTTCTTCAGAAATCTCCAAATCCGGTACGTTAAACGACTTAAAAAGCTTAACATAGTCGAAAAGCTCAGCAGGTCCATTGCTAGGTTTTGGCGGTTGGTAACTTGTGATGTCAGTGTTACACACCACCTCCACCTTGCAAGTCGAAGTGTTGAAGACACGTCTGTTGGGTGTACCAACAACATAACCGACTAAGATTCCTTCATCGGCTACTTCCCCAAATTTAGAATTTGTCTTCAAGATCGAACAAGGGGACCCGAATGGTTCAAGACCACTCAAGTTGGGCTTCCTTCCATGCATAAGCTCGTAGCAAGTTTTACCAAGTCTCTTAACGGTTAACACTCTATTCAGAACATAGCAGGCTGTAGCAACTGCTTCAGCCCAGAACATCACAGGAAGCTTCGAATCTGCCAGCATAGTTCTGGCTCCTTCAATTAAAGTTTGGTTATTCCTTTCAGCCACTCCATTCTGTTGCGGAGTATACGGAGCGCTGTATTGATGTTCAATTCCTTTCTGAAGACAGAAGATCTCCATTTCAAAATTCTTGAACTCCGTCCCATTGTCACTTCTGATGAACATAACATTTTTACTCATGACGTTCTCAACTTTAGTAATCAAATTCTTCACCATTTGAACCGTCTCATCTTTCGATTTCAGAAATTATACCCACGAATATCGCGAGTAGTCATCAGTGATCACCAAGCAGTAAGAAGTACCTCCTAGACTTTTTACATTCACGGGACCAAAGAGATCCATGTGAAGCAGTTCTAGAGTACTAGCAATAGAGTTGACCTTCTTGGTGAGATGGGATTTCTTGTGTTGCTTTCCCTTCTTGCATGCAATACATTTGTCTTCAAAGTTAAAACTTTTCAAGGGAACCCCCATCACAAGCCCATTTTTGACAATGTGGTTCATCTTCCGAAGATGAATGTGCCCCATTCTCCCGTGCCAAAGTTTGGATTCTGATTCGCTTGCTTTCTTCATTAAGCATGATTCTCCCGTGGCCATTTCAGTAGACCTCATATCCATCACATAAGTATTTGTATCACGTGGAGCTTTCATCACTACCCACTCGTCTGGTATCTGAAAACCAGGCTTCAACACGATCGCCTCATTCTTCGTGAAATGAACAGTATATTCCTTATCACAAATCTGCGACACACTCAGCAGATTGTGCTTCAGCTCTTCTACAAAATTCACATTCTCAAGTGTCATCTTCCCATTGGACACCGTTCCTTTTCCAGTAATTCTTCCTCCACTTTCACCTGCAAAACTAACTCTCGCTCCTTGAACAGGTTTTAAGTCGTGCAACAAGTATTTGTTGCCCGTCATGTGCCGGGAACAGCCGCTATCTACAATCCAAAGACTGTGGGCAGCCCTGTTCAACTGTTCCTGCACAATAAAGCAAATGATTAGAATCTAGGGATCCAAGACCAATTGGTCTTGGATCTATACATCCCGTACTTCTGCTTTCCAAAGTTAGCATTTGGATAATTCCTGTTAGTCCTAGTAGGAAATCTCCTTGGAAATTGAGTGTGAGGCCTTCCAAACCTATGTGTATTGAAAGTATTATATCTTGCGGTTTGGTTATTAGCATTGTTAAACTGAGGTTTGTTTCTGTGAAAACCTGAATTAGTTACATTTCGAAACTTTAAAGGGTTTTCATTTTTAACAGTATTAAAATTACCAGTAGACTTATGCTCAGTTTTAATAGGCCTCACGCCTCTGAATTTTGGCGTTAGAGGACAATCTGCAACAAGATGTCCTAACTTATTACACCTAAAACAACACCTATATTCCATTTTCTTTTCAAATGTTGTTTTGGATGTTGAGGCTGTGTTACCGGCCGTTCGTCTCACATAAGGTGGGACGTACGGGTTGAGTGGAGTACTCTTTTTAGAAGTTTTATCTTTTTCTCCACCAGTGGGTAACACCACCTTCTCTTTTGTCTTACCCGATTCGGACAACTTATCCGAATCCGATGAGACTGGACTCGTAACAGAAATATTTACAGTTGAAACAGGCGAACTCGTTTCGCCACTACTAACACTTGGTTCTTTACTCGTAACTTTGATTGGAACTGTCTGAGGAACTTCAAAATCAACAGATTTTTGAACACTAGGGTTAAAAGTGTAATTGTGGTTATAAGGTGGTGGAACCTCGTGATAACCAATTCCTCCCCTCTTTGTAGAGGTACCTTGATCACTAACAAGGTGATCAAGGATAGCTGAGGAATTTCTGAATTGTTCTAGTTTTCGGTTCAGTTCCACCACTTTCACCTGGTGGTCAGCAATCTGCTTTTCTCGTTCAGCAATCAGTTTAGTCTTTTCTTCTAAAACCTCATAACTTAGATCAATTACTTCAATTTTTTCAGCAAGTTTAGTTTTTAAGCTTTTAACATCTTTTTCACATGCTTTTATTTTAACTTTGTAACTGTTTTCTCTTGCTTTCATAAAGTGATGATCTTCTTTAAGAGTTTTAAATTCAGCATCTAAACGAACATACTGATCAGTTATGGTAGCAAGTTGCTCAGACAAATTCTCACATTTAGTACAAAAAGATTTAGAACTTTCCTCGGAGATTTGATCATTGTTATCTGCCATGAAAGCTTTTTCCTTACCAGTAGCTTTCTCTTCTCCGGTAGTCTTCTCACGTTCTTCATTCTCAACCTTAGCCATATTTGCCTGTTCACCAGTTTCATTCAAATGCAGGTTCCAGTTGTATTCACCTGCTTCTCTGGACAGCATGGCATTGATTTCATTATTATTCCCAGTGTGTTGTGCAGACCTGCCTTGATCACGTTCAACTCTCTCGTTTCTGCATTCTTTGGCAAAGTGCCCGTTTTGTTGACAGTTATAGCACCTCACCTTAGACTTGTCGAACCCTGGCCTGCCACCCACAAACTTTCTCCCTGTCTTTCTCATGAACTTCTTCACTCTCCTCACTATCATGGCCATCTGCCATTGTAAATCCATCTCCTCGAGATCATCAGCATCGATCTGGTCATAGTCTTCATCTAGCATCGCTGGATCAACCACCTATCCTTGAATATAGTTTTCATATGAAGCAATAAATGAAGCATAGAGGCCAAACTGCTCTTCAGCAGATTTGACGCTCATTGGCATCTTAGAGTAATTATTGCTTGAGGAACTTGAAGATCCACTAATCTTGCTTGCTGACTGTTGAGTACCACTTGATCCACCCGCAACAAAGCAAACATCCCCATTTGTGTTTACTGAAACTTGCCCCTCCTGTGAAGAATTGGCACCCGACTCACCCTTCGAGTAGTAGGCGGCAGAATCAGTCTTTGAACTTGTATTGGAGTTTACTTTAGCTCCGTACATGCCTGGATCTTGAACCTGATCCATAGATGTTTCTTTTCTTACCATATTAAGCTCAAAAGTTCTGAGCTTGTTGACAGCGGTTTCAAGATCATAAGTAGGGAAGTCCTTGTCTTCCCTCATCAGTACAGTATACATCTCCCATTTTGGTGGGAGAGCATCGAGAAGTTTTTCCACAATCTCTTCTTCTCGGTAGGAAATGGAGTAGTTACTCAATTCAGTCATTAGATGATAATATCGCGTGATAATATCATCAAGAGATTCGTTCTTTAAGTACTTAAAGACTGAAAATTGAGTCTTGAGCAACTTTATCTTTGACGCCCGAATGCCTACATTTCCTTCGAATCTGCTCTCAAGAGCTTCCCAAAGCTCTCTAGCTGATGTATACTTTCTGAAAGTATGGAGGATCTCCTGTGGAAGAGCCATTGTGATTGCAGCATGAGCCTTGCTTTCGGCTTCATACATCTTCTTCTCCTCTTCTTCCATTTTACTGTATTTCTTGATTTGGTCTCGACCCTCATACTCCATGATCGGTGGAATATATCCATCTTGGATGCATACCCACATTTTCGCATCCTGGTACTTAACATACTGTATGAACCGATCCTTCCACGCGACAAAATCGGTTCCCTTCAGCAACCTTGGGGCCTTTGTGGCTGACCCCGCTTCAACTTCCATCTTAACAAGCTCCGAAATGTTGATCGACGACATCCTTCTTGAAGACTAAGAAACCCGAAAAATTCTGAAAAGGGCGAAGTTAATAAATTTTCTCTGAACAGTACTGTAGGCGAAGTTAAGGATAACTTCGCTTAAGTAATATCTTCGCTGGATTCTTCTTAAATTCGCGTGACTGGGCGAAGTTGAGAATAACTTCGCTTAGGTTAAGCGAACTTAGAAAGTAAGCGAACTTGAAGAGAACTTCGCTGAACTAGGCGAACTTGAGAAGAACTTCGCTGAGTTAGGCGAAGTTGAGGAGGTAGGCGAAGTTGTGGATAATTTCGCTTCTCCTTATATCTTCGCTGAAACCCTACGAATCCTGACGGCAACTTCGCCTGATGAACAGCAACTTCGCCTGACGAACTTGAACTTTCTGCAGATCTGAAAAACGGATTTTAACGACGATTTTGACGGCTTAAAGGCTTAAACACACTGGTAGGAGCCTAGAATGAGCAAAAACACCACAAACTCGTCCCGGTAATACCCGAAATGGAACGAATTCTACACCCGCGTGAATATCCCGAACCACACAATCGAGCAAAGGCTCTGATACCAATTGTAGGTTCCCTGGACGGATCACACGAGATATCCCGATATACACAGGTGCGGAATCCCTGTGTAGATCGTTACGGACGTAGAATATAAGCTTACGAACACATGAACACAATACGAACAAAACCACGTTATATTAATAACTCGAACCGTGTTACTTACAGCCTCTCGACCTCACGTCACTCGACTCAATGAATTACACGTAAATAACAAAATCAATCAACACTAAACAGTAAACCCGAAGCCTATATAAATACACGACAACTTCGCCTCAGGCGAAGTTGTCTATAACTTCGCTCGTTCAACAAGTTTGCCTAGGCGAACTTGTCAACAACTTCGCTTGGTTAACAAGTTCGCCTAAGCGAACTTGTCAACAACTTCGCTTCTAAACAAACAAATACATAAACAATATTACAGACTCGATTACAGACTTTAGACATATGAACTACTGACATCTATGCACCAACATGCACGACTAACTGTATAACAATTACACGTATCAATTAACTATCACTACCCATATCATGTTTCTAATTTAATTATAACCCTCAACGAACGGGGGTCCAGGGGTAGCGCCCCTGGCAGCGGGGTTCTAGGGGCGGCAGCCCCTAACAGGGTCCAAGGGGTTCCAGGGGCGGCAGCCCCTAACAGGGTCCAAGGTCGAGCTGCCATGTCAGCTTGGAAAAATTTTATTGCCATTAACTGTCTTAACACATTTTTCATTAGAATTCTAATTTATTATTTTATTTGCTAATTCATAAAGTTCGAGGTCTTCTTTGTAATTAATCCATTTTATTATAAGTCCAGGGACTTTTCTGTCATTCCTTCAAAGTTAATTCGTTATCAAGTTCGTTAACGAATGGACTCATTAGTTTTTTTAACGAATGTGTTCTCTCATAACGAATGGACTCATTCGTTATTTCTTAACGAATGGACCTTTATAACGGACTGGTCTTTATAATGAACTGGCTTTTATAACGAACTGGGGTTCATTCGTCAGTTCTCCGTTAACGAATCACTTAACGAATTGCTTAACAAACTGTTGCTAATTCGTTATTTCTTCTTAACAAATGGGCATAACGAATTGCTTGTTAGTTCGTTATTATTCCGTAACGAATTAGTGTTAGGTCAGAGAATGTCAAAAATATTCTCTGACATTCCCTTATTCTCGTACGCCGCCTTTCCGGCGCCGTCTTTCCGGTGCCGCCGTGCCGGAAAAACGAGTGGTGGCCGGAAAAGCGTATTTTCACAACGTTTTTCATCTTGTTTGATCCAGATCTGAGCTAGGGTGACCCCTAAGCTCATCTTTTGACCGGTTCATACCCGATTCCATCCGTATCTCGTGACTTTAACGGTTTAGGGCGGCAGCCCATAGCAGGGTCCAAGGGGCAGAACCCCTGGCTGGGGTCGAGCTATTAGGTCAGCTTGGAAAAACTTTATTTCCATTAACTATCTTAACACATTTTTCATTAGAATTCTAATTTATTATTTTATTTGCTAATTCATAAAGTTCGAGGTCTTCTTTGTAATTAATCCATTTTATTATAAGTCCAGGGACTTTTCTGTCATTCCTTCAAAGTTAATTCGTTATCCAGTTCGTTAATGAATGGACTCATTGGTTTTTTTAACGAATGTGTTCTCTCATAACGAATGGACTCATTCGTTATTTCTTAACGAATGGACCTTTATAACGGACTGGTCTTTATAATGAACTGGCTTTTATAATGAACTGGGGTTCATTCGTCAGTTCTCCGTTAACGAATCACTTAACGAATTGCTTAACAAACTGTTGCTAATTCGTTATTTCTTCTTAACGAATGGGCATAACGAATTGCTTGTTAGTTCATTATTATTCCGTAACGAATTAGTGTTAGGTCAGAGAATGTCAGAAATATTCTCTGACATTCCCTTATTCTCGTACGCCGCCTTTCCGGCGCCATCTTTCCGCCGCCGCCTTGCCGGAAAAACGAGTGGTGGCCGGAAAAGCGTATTTTCGCACCGTTTTTCATCTCATTTGATCCATATCTAAGCTAGGGTGACCCCTAAGCTCATCTTTTGACCGGTTCATACCCGATTCCATCCGTATCTCGTGACTTTAACGGTTTAGGGCGGCAGCCCATAGCAGGGTCCAAGGGGTAGAACCCCTGGCTGGGGTCGAGCTATTAGGTCAGCTTGGAAAAACTTTATTTCCATTAACTATCTTAACACATTTTTCATTAGAATTCTAATTTATTATTTTATTTGCTAATTCATAAAGTTTGAAGTCTTCTTTGAACAAGTAACAAGTAAACACACAAATCCATGTAGCGAATTGTAGTTTTGTAAATGAATATGTAAACAATTGATATGACATATATGCTACCCCCAAAATCTGTAAAAGCGTTAAAGTGGGGGTGTGAGAAACTCACCTTTGATATTAAAGCTAAACTTGAAATAACAACCGAAAGCACGTTAAAGAAAATGAATGATTGAACCTCACGAACTATAAATAAACAAAATATAATAATTAAAGGCTAACTAACAGGATTGTAAAGTTTAAAGAATACTAAATCAAATGAATAAATAATAAGATAAAAACAAGGAAAAGATCGAGAAGGAAGATGAAATACAAAATCAGTTTTTTGACAAGAAACTGTTATGCTTTGTTTAAGGTATTTAAAATATCAAACAATTTTATTGTAAATTAAGACTTTCCAATCTACTAAATTAGAATGTTTTGAACAACTTTCACTTAGAAAAGTTTTACAAATTCTTAACCTATATAGGCCAAAACAGCCATGTAAATCAAAGGGTACGAACCTGTGTACTTTTATAAAATATTGATTGCGAATTCATACGAATGAATTAAATGCGTAAAAATAGTTTTTAGAACTTTATTTCAATGAAGTATATCATAGAATATGGTATTGCACTTTTTCAGTTTGTTATGAACAAGATATGCCTCTTTCTTTGACGGCTATATCTAATGTCAAAACTGAAATATTTCTAGAAGCAATGTTTTAACGATTTCGAAAAGGATTTTGATGAAATAAAATTATGGAATTTTTTGAATATGATTATATAACATTATTGAGCATATATAATCAAAAATCATTGGGTCCTTTGAATAAAAAATAACGATACAAAACAGAATAATAAAGATATAAGAACGTTTCAAGTGTGACATTCGTGTAATCGATCATCTCCTTGTGTTCTGTCTCATCCACCCTATACACCATGGTTTATTACGTGGATTCCTAGACATGATTGTGTTATGGTCATGTGACCATTTGATTAACTAGTATGAACAAGAATTAACATAAATAGAAATAAGATGAAAAAACTTGAATAATTAAAATCCTACCTTTGAAATGGAAAAATAAAGAAATAATTCTCTTGAACTTTTCAAAGAGTGGTGTAAAGAATGAAATGAGTGGGAGTAGGTTCTTATTTATACTAAAATGAGGAAGTTACTCTTAATAATATTTTAATGATAAAATTGATTAGGAAAGCGCTTTAAGGGATGAGGTTTGACCAAAATTTGAATGATGTAGGAAGATATTTTTCATCTTTTAAAAAAATAACTTTATGTAAAAATAAATGTGACATAACTAAATTAAAATTATGTACTTTGTTTATGCATCAATAATGTTATTTATGTGATATTTGAATAAAGAAAAATCATGAGTGTTATAATATATCTATTTATATATATATATATATATATACATATATATTAGTAATGATTAATATTATTAAATAACTTTAGGAAAAAAAACTATTACATACGAAATATGTAACCTATGATTATATGTATAATTAACCGAATCACATCGAAAATTTAAAATAGGTCGAGTTTTCGGGTTTTAAAATTAATGAATGTTACAGTTAGTGACAAAGGACGTAACATGAAAGATATTTGATACATAAAATTATGTCATTTGCCATTTCTTTTGCTAAATGACGTATAATAAAATTAAGATTAAACATAAAGGGCGTCGTTTGATATTTATCAAGAAAATAATACGCAGAAGAAGAGGAATTAGATGATGCTTCACAATGCCTATCCTTGCCATTTAGCACATTGGGTCAATACTTAACATGTTAAGATACAATTCGTCAAAAACCCAATATTTTATTTTTACCAAAAATGCGTTGGGAGGGAAAATTATTTATCAAAATAGCTTTTTTTTTTCTATCTTTCTTTATGCAAAATTGTCTTTTCTTACTTCCCATCTTAATGATATAAGAATAATTTCTATTATAATTTTTTTATAATTTAAGTAAGATATAATATATCAAATACAAATGAAATTAACATACTAATTGTGAGAATCAAATAAAGTAATCTTACTATACTATTAAAGCAACACAAGATATCCATATGACCTTCAATTAGCATGCCCACATAGGCTTCTAAGTAATCTAGTTTCCATCTATAGAATTGCCACATAATTAACTAATTAATGTTTCTATAATTATAACCTCACTAATTAATGTTTTCTAGAATCATAACCAACAGTTTTCTTTCAAATGATTTAAAAACCTGACTACAATTAATTATTTATGTCTGATTTTGTGCACCCTTTTTAGTATAACTATTATTTTAGCAATTCAATAATTTTTATATTTATACAGTTTCTCATTCACACCATTTATACATATTATTCATACATCTTGGGGTTTTGCAGAGAACAATGTAAATAATTCTTATGATATCTACATATATATGACGTTTGACATATTTTTCACTTGTGTGTAACACGGGCCACTATCCTAGTTATATATACAAGTAGTGTAAGGCCCCGAACCCGGTAGCCCTACTTTAACGCCGGATTTACTCATAAACGCAGTTCTACAAATCAGAGTTCATTAAAACTTTCGCGGAAACGTTAACTTCCATTATTCGTTACAAAACATTTAATCTTTTCTTTAGAATCATAACATAAAACATCATATTTAAAACATCATTTCTTCCATCTTCAGATGCCAGCCGTTCAATCCATGCCATGTGCCATCCTCATGCTAGCTCTTTAATCTGCTCACCTGCGTGCATATTAAAAGTCAGCTATGCTGAGTGATTTCTAGTTAATCAAGCAACTTACCATACAACTCTTATATGCATTATATATGTATCCGAAGACACATAGTCCACTGTCTAACCTATTCACCTTAAAGCTTAACCACTTATCTGTCCCTAACCACTTGGCCACTTGTTTACGGAAGCACATAGAGACTTGCTCTCCCACGTACTCACGTTATGCCACTTATTAACGAAGGCACGTATAGGCTTACCCTACCACGCACTCACGTTATGCCACTTAATAACAAAGACACGTATAGGCTTACCCTACCACGTACCATCGTCATGCCACTAACACCCTTACTAGACCCTTGCCACTTCTATCTCACCCTACCTCTACTTGTCTACAACACACTTTATATCACTACATCATTTACATAATAACTAAGTTACATCACAACATTTATATACAAACTAATAACCTCTTGGGGATCATTCCCGAATGACGGTACGCGCAATATCCGAAGATCTTTCACACACCGACTAACGTTACCTTCCCTGTCTTCACGGTCAATATCCGAAGATCGTTCACGCATCGACAGGCGTCCATACATAACATCTATATATATATATCATATCAAACATTGTAGCATACACTTACCACTTAAGGTAAGTGTATTCACACTTCACATCGAGTATGCACACAGCCCAAAAATATAACAAGGAAGTGGGGCTAGAAATTCACCTGAACTCGGTTACTCCTTCTGCTAATGGTTATTCCTTCTCGAGCTGTGCGCGACTAACTGTTTAATAATTGCAATATTATATACTACTCTAGCCATTCTCATTACTACTTAATTAGTCTTATGCGTCTAAGCCGGTTTTACTTCATTGAATCATTACCCGGTTAGTTAATCATTACTCATTAACCTTTTAAAGTTATCTCTCATCAATTATCAAAGTCCAAGGACTATTATGCAATTATCTCATTCCTTTCTAAGTCCAGGGCCTGTTCTGTCATTTCGTTAAAATTCTAGTTCGTTAGTTGGTTCTTAACGAACTGGGTTCATAACGAATGACCCATTCGTTACTTTATAACGAATTGACCATTATAACGAACTGGTCTTTATATCATAGAAACATCAAAACGATTTACAATGAAGTGGCAGGTAAGCGGGCAACAAGCTGCGCCGTAACCCCTCGTGACTTTAACGGTTTAAAGGTGTCTGCTCGTCGTTTCGTGGCTAAATCTCACGGGTTTGAGTTCATACAACATCATAATTTCATTACCTTGGATCGGGATCGGTTTTCTATCTTGATTCGGCTAGAGAAATGTGTAGAATTAGAGAGAGAGCTTAAGTGTGTGTTTTGGGTGGTGCATGGAATATGTGTAAATGAATGATTTAGGACTAATGAAGGTATTTATATGATGGGTCATGGGCTTGAGCCCATGGTCTATCTTCCTTCCTTTCTAACCTAAGTCCATTACCCATATTACTTAACCCAACACAAGGCCGACTCATAATAACTCCTTCTTTACTATTAATTCTCCACTAACCTGAGTAAACTTTCCCACCAATATCAACTAATATAATTAATATTATTTTAGAAATTCCGGGATGTTACAAGTCTTCCCCTCTTAAAGAGGTTTCGTCCCCGAAACCTAACTTATTCCTTGTAAAAGTAACACTTCTTATGTTTACACACTTTATTGAATCGCCTCCGCTTTATGGGTTATCCTTCTTACTCCTGACTTGTAGTCATCGAGTGGTGTTCATGTGTTTTAGCTATTAAGGCAGCTTGTCCATAAGGCCCTCGATGTACCAAGTCTCGTCTCGCCTTCCCAAGGAACCTTCTTTTATATAATAACGTTAACGCCTAAGGCGACGCTTTATCACCACACAACTATTTATCATAACCAACATGCACTCAAGATAATTCATATGTCATTCATACAAAATCACAAGAAGTCACAAGTAGTTCATAAAATATAAAAAGGAAATCATTCAAGCTTGCTAGACAAACATAGGTTCAACTGTAACATAAAACACCGCTTGACAGTACTAACATAAAACAACTGTGGCGAGCCACTTATTCTTCTGCAATCTTCTCTGTGACTGATAACCATCCTTTTATGTGTCTCCCCTTCTTCCCTCCACTGCCACGGCTTCTCCACATTCCCTGGCTATGTGACCTGACTTACCACACTTGTAACATTTCTGGTCCTCGGTGCATTCACGAGAGATGTATCCCTTATTCTCGAATCCGTAGCACTGGTTTGGACCGGCCTTGCATTCTCCCAAGTGCATTTTCCTGCACACTTTGCATGTTTCCTTGTCTGCAATCTTCTGTGTCTTCTTCCCCGCATACTCCACGACGCCTGCAGATCGTTTAGTCCCTTTCCCTTCTTCCTTATCTTCCACTCCCACATCATCCGCCGCCAGATCATCATAAACCACCTCTGCTAACTCCACCGCAAACTCAAAGGTAGTAGGTTTGTTAGCCCTGACTAACGTGCGGACCTTCTGGGGAAGCTCCCTGACTTAGCACTTGATCCGTTTCGCCTCAGTGTTCACCATGTCAGGCACCAACCTAGACATACAGATGAATTCAGTGGTGTACTCACGCTGTGTCATCTTGCCTGCTTTCAGATTTAGAAACTTCATCTCGGCCCTCTCAACCTCAGCATCGGCACAAAACCTTTTCATTAATAACTCTTTCAGGTCATCCCACCTCATTGCCTTAATCTCTTCTCGAGTCTTACTTTGTTCCACAGTTTCCCACCAGTACATACCCTCATCTCCAAATGACAGAGTGGCATAACCCACTGCTTGGTCAGGACAGCACTCGCTAATTCAGATAATCTTGTCCATAATGGTTATCCATTGGAGAGTAGCGATTGCGTCTCCTAGACCAGTCAGCTTTGGCGGGTCACATCCTTTGAAGGACTTGTAGTTGCACCCACCTCGGCCCTCTTCCTGTCATCAACCTTCACATATTGGCCTTCGTTCGAGTCACCCTTCTCACCCTCATCATCTTTCTTACCATTCTCTCCTGATCTCTCAGCAGTTCTTTCATGGCTTCCAGCAGACTTCTTAGGATTCCAATGCTTCATGGCAGTTGCCACAGCTTGGGCAATGGCAGCTAGAACAGCAGGGTCGATTTGAGGTCTTTCGTTGTTGCTCGGATTTCGCTTAGCAGCACTTTCTTCTCCCCCGGCGTTAGCAGCTGATTCAACAGAGGGTTATCGGACCACCCGTGGCCTACCATGACGCCCCGCACGCCCTCCCGTTTTAGCAATCTCTCTTGCTCCAGCCATCGTATTCTAAAAGGGAAAACACAAACGTCATCACTCAAGGAATTATTTAGCACGTGATTCGTAAGGTAAGTAGCTAATGACATTGATCAAGTGTAATTAACTATTTGCATTACTCCTCAGGTTCTACATACTTCCTTTCGTGATTTCACTTGTGCTAGATTCTACTTTTAAACAGTTAATCAATCAAACAATCAAGAAATCATATCCCTAACCTGCATATATCCTTCCTTTAACAATTAAGCGAACATCTTTATACATTATTTAACTTACTTTATCGTTACTGAGCTTGCTCGAGTGACACATGGCTATCTTGAACTGACATCTTCTGTCACACCCCCATCTTACGCCTAGGATTGCGACTCGACAGTTGGTACCACATTTGTATATAAATCAGAGTTACGGGTTATTAGCGGAAGACTTTATAAAACATGTGGATTTAGAGTTAAAATATTTACACTACAAAAGACGAGACGAAAGTCTCGTTTAGATTTACTTGTTTATAATTTTAACAAAAATCATCACATTTTATTATTTAAACAAAATATCCGAGCCATCAGATTCTTGAGCCCTTCGTCCTTCAAGCTCTATTCTTGGTTACCTGCAAAATGTAATGAAAATACGTCAGCAATGATTGCTGGTGAATATGCTGATGCAAAATACTTTTTTTTACTTTGTTACCCCTCGAGGGTTACGCAAGCCTCGGCCCATCTTGGCTTAGGAATAACAAAGTTTAAAACAACATCATTATAAACTCGAGTCTCTACACTAGGTCACCCCAGCAAAAAACTGCAGCGTTTCATTGTACTTAGGTGCCATAAATATACACAAGGTCATTCTCACTCGAACATACTTTGGTTCGACCCATCGTGGCTGGAGGTCGTGACCAGGCGTGGTGCGATGTGCCCACCGCATTCCACATATGTATGGATCCAGACAAACGTATACTACAACCTGAGGGCTAGGCTCATACTCTTATTCATAATGTTTTTAGAGACACTTAGTCTCATGTAAAGTTTTACACATAACACATTTGTTTGTTTGAAAACAAGTTTACAAAAGTGGGGCGTATTCACCTTTGATTGGGATCGGTTTCCAACACCGTCCTTGAGTCTCTTTCTTGCTATCTCGCACCTATAGTACGAGTATAACCATTTGTTAGTCGGATATACTATCCGGCTTAAGACCTTTAGTCTTTTATCTTACCTTGATGAACCTCTAGTTCATTTCCCAATTACTTGAAAACCTTTAATTTAAAAGTATTGTTTATAAACCTTTAGTTTATTATAAAAACCCTACGTTTCTTCTTCTTTAAGAAACGTATACTTTTCTTTATTATTTAAGAATACTCATTATACTTAAATAATATTAATAATTATAACAAAGAATTATATAACACACATGTATATATTTCTTTTCTTTCTTTCTTTTCTTTGTTATTCCTTTTATTCTCGAGGTATTAAATATGATTTCGACTTAGGGCTTAAGTCTTTAATATAATATGATATTATATTCATTTGACATTACGCCTAACCTTGTTGGCGTTTTGGAAACCCTAAGGATTTGAGCAGCACTCCCACGCCACTTGATCAACACTTCCTTACTTCAAACGAAATCACCAATCTTTATCACTCGTTGGCACGCTTCTCGAGGCACCAAAACATCATGGCACACACTCCAAAATGATCGCCGGGAGGTCGATATGGGATCACCTTCTTGATATACACGTCGTCGGAAAATGGCACGAAAATCGAGGAATGGCACGGAAACGAGGAATCGGGCACGTTTATCGAGGTGGATCGAGGGCACGATTTTTGAGGTGTAGTGAGATGTTAGTGAGAGAGATACATGATGAAATTTTGGTGTGATTTATGAAGACCAGGACCTTGCTATTTATAGGAATTTTCTGGTGTCCCATCGCGGTACGCGACCGCCTTCAAGGCACCCGTCACGTACCGCGACGTAGCCTTGGTGATGCACACAGTAGGCCTTCCACGTGTTGCCACGTGGCAGACGGTGTGCCACGTGTTGACAGGTGGCAGACGATGTGCCACGTGTTGCCACGTGTCGAGACACGTGGCGACCGGTGTGCCACGTGTGGACACGTGGTGAAAATGTGTCAGACGAGTCAGACCACGTCATCACGGTACGCGATGACGTAGGCTTAACAGCGATCGCGTATCGTTGTTGACTTCTTCCAGAAGTTTTGACCAAGCCCCATCGCGATACGCGATGGGCTTGTCTTTTGTCCCGTCGCGTAGCGCAATAGAACAAGAAAACAGAATTTTCATTTTCAACCTTGGAGTTTGGATTTTGGCAGATTTGGTCCCTTAACTTTGAAAAGTTTGACATTTTTGGCTCAAAATTTCAGTGATGTGACATTCTCCCCACCTTGAATAAATCTCGTCCTCGAGATTTCTTCACGAGAATAAATGGGGGTATTTTCTTTTCATTTCGTACTCGAGTTCCCATGTGTACTCGGGTCCCCTTCGAGAATCCCATTTTACTTTCACTATTTTCAATGTTGGTCTTTTGAGTTTCTTTAGTTTTGAATCTTCGATTTGAATTGGTTTTTCAATGAATTTTAAATTCTCGTTTATTTCCACATCTTTTAAAGGCTTTCAAAGAGATTCATCGGCTAAACATTTACGCTGATTCGAGATATGGAATACATCGTGTATCCCTTGCATTTCCTCAGGTAGTCGCAATCGGTATGTGACGGTACCAATTCGTTCAAGTACCTCAAAGGGTCCAACGAATCGAGGACTTAACTTTCCTTTCTTGCCGAAGAGGACTACGCCTTTCCATGGCGAAACTTTCAAAAGAACTTTATCACTAAACTCTAACGGCTTACAACGAACATCGGCGTAACTCTTTTGGCGATCACGTGCCGTTTTAAGTCGTTCATGGATTTGAATGACTTTGTCGGTTGTTTCTTGGACTATCTCGGGTCCAGATAATTGATTATCTCCAGTTTCAGACCAGCATACGGGCGTTCTACATTTTCGACCATATAACGCCTCAAATGGCGCGGCTTGAATACTTGCATGATAACTATTGTTATACGAAAATTCCATTAGGGGTAAGTGGTCATCCCAGCTTCCACCTAAGTCTATCACACAAGCTCGGAGCATATCTTCCAACGTTTGAATCGTCCTTTCGCTTTGGCCATCAGTTTGTGGATGATAGGCGGTGCTAAGGTTTAACTTTGTACCAAGCGCTTGTTGGAAGCTATTCAAAAAATGAGACGTGAAACGGCTGTCTCGATCAGAAATTATGGACAGCGGTACTCCATGCAACGCGAAGATGTTGTTTACATATATACGCGCTAATCTATCCATTGAGTACGACTCATTGATAGGTATGAAGTGTGCGGACTTTGTTAAACGGTCCACAATCACCCATATAGAATTATGTTGTCGAGTCGTTTTAGGGAGTTTTGTAATAAAATCCATAGTAATTAACTCCCACTTCCATACCGGAAGTTCGGGTTACTGGAGCAGTTCCGAAGGCTTTTGGTGTTCAGCCTTGACTTTTAAACAAGTAAGACATTTCACAACATGCGAAGCGACATCCCTTTTCATTCCATTCCACCAATAATTCGTTTTGAGATTATGGTACATTTTGTCGCTTCCGGGATGCATCATGTATTTGGACTTATGGGCTTCGTTTAAGATTTTCTCACGCAATCCTCCAACGATTGGTACCCAAATTCTATTGACAAGTCTAAGGATACCATCGTCACCCTTGACTAATAAATCAATGGTGCCGTTACGTTTTTCGTCGGAGATTTGGTTTTCGTTAATTGCTTGAATTTGCGCGGATTTGATTTGCTCGAAGAGATCGACTTGTAATTCTAGCCTCAACGCTCGGACTCTTTTTAGCATTTCGTGCTCTTTATGACTTAAGGCATCAGCCACAACATTAGCTTTACCTTCATGATAAACTATTTCACAGTCATTGTCGTTAAGAGTCTCCATCCAGCGTCATTGGCGCATGTTAAGCTCCTTTTGATCAAAAATGTGTTTCAAACTCTTATGATCAGTGTACACGACAAATCTTACTCCATAGAGATAGTGCCTCCATATCTTAAGTGTGAAGATTATGGCACCTAACTCTAGATCGTGAGTCGTATAGTTCTTTTCGTGTACCTTCAATTGACTAGAGGCGTAAGGAATTACCTTCTTTCGTTGCATTAGTACGCACCCTAAACCAGAATGGGATGCGTCACTAAAGACAACAAAATCTTCAGTACCTTCTGGCAAGGCCAGTATCGGTGCTTGAGTAAGCTTTTGTTTAAGTATATCGAACGCCTCTTGTTGCTTTGTTCCCCATTCGTATTTGATGTTCTTTCGAGTCAAGGAGGTTTGGGGAATAGCGATCCGGCAAAAGTTTTCGATGAACTTTCGATAATAGCCGGCCAATCCCAAGAAGCTTCGAATCTCGGTTGGCGACTTTGGGACCTCCCACTTAGAGATAGCTTCAATCTTAGCGGGGTCTACTTGAATACCATTGACATTGATAATATGACATGGAAATTGCACCTCGTGCAACCAGAACTCGCATTTTGAGAACTTGGCGTACAATTTCTCGGTCCTAAGAATTACAAGTAATGTTCGAAGGTGATTTTCATGATCGTCATTAGACTTAGAGTAAATTAATATGTCGTCGATGAATACAGTCACAAATTTATCCAAGTAAGGTTTACAAATGCGATTCATCATGTCCATGAACGCAGCCGACGCATTAGTAAGTCCAAATGGCATAACGGTGAACTCATAATGGTCGTACCTTATTCGAAACGCAGTTTTCGGATAATCTTCGGATTGAACTTTGAGTTGGTGATAGCCGGAACGAAGATCGATTTTTGAAAAGAAGCTAGCACCTTGAAGTTGGTCAAAAAGATCGTCGATTCGAGGAAGTGGATATCGGTTCTTGATCATAACTTTGTTGAGGGCTCGGTAGTCGATGCACATTCGCATGGATCCATCCTTCTTTTGACAAAAAGTATCGGCGCTCCCCATGGTGATGAACTTGGTCGTATGAATCCTTTCTCGAGAAGCTCGTCAAGTTGTTTCTTCAACTCTTTCATCTCAGTTGGAGCGAGGCGATACGGAGCTTTGGCGATCGGAGCAGTGCCGCGTATAAGATCGATTCTAAATTCTACTTCACGATCGGGAGGAATGCCGGGAAGTTCATCGGGAAAGACATCGGCATAATCAAAAACAATAGAAACGTTTTTGATTTCCTTGGGTTTGGATTCTTCGGTGACGTAGGCCATGAATGCTAAGCATCCTTGATTCAAACATTTGTTAGCCCTTATCATAGAGATTAGGCTAACCTGGCCAGCGTCTTTATCCCCTTCAATTCGAATAGTTCGTTCGTCAGGGGCTCGAAGTTCAACGGTCTTGGTATCGCAAAGGATACGAGCATGGTTGTCGGATAACCAATCCATACCCAATACAACATCAAAACCAGCAAGATTCAAGGGTAGCAATCGAATAGGTAAAACGTAACCAGCTAATAAGATTTTTCCGTTTTCTAGTGCTTCGGAGATTTTAATGATTTCGCCATTAGCGATTTCGACGCTTAGAGTTTTTTTAAGTTTGATTAAAGGTTCGTTTAATAGACTACAAAATTTATAATCTATAAAACTTAAATTGGCTCCTGAATCAAACAAGACTCTAGCATAGGCATTGTTAACAAGGAACGTACCGGTAATGGTTTCCGGCATGTCGACCGCTTTCTTTGTATCCAAGACGAAGACTCTTGCATTGCCCTTATTGGGCTCGCTCTTTTGACCGCAACCACCCGCACCACCAGTCGCGGGCTTATTTTTGGGGCATTCGAAGCTAAGATGTCCCATTTCATTGCAATTGTAGCAAGTCATCTTCTTCTTCCAACAATCGGCCGTGGCGTGGCCGGGTTTGTGATGCAGCGGTAAAACCAAACAGAAGTTCGAATCACGTTGATTCAATCGAATACCGTGATGAACTTCCAAACCCTAAAAATCCCACCCAAAGGTCAGGGAAAATAAAGAGAAAAATTATTTATTATGAAATTCAAGTCTATCTCTTCAGATTACATCAACATAATATGTAACATCCTAAAATTTTTATAATGTTAAATAAAAGAAAGTTATGTTTAGTGATTTCACGTTTTAGTTATTTAATGTCGAGTAAGGAACGGGTCATGGGCTTAGATTACGTAAGATGGGTTAAATGAGAATGGGCCTTGGGCCCGTGGGCTTGAGAGATATAAATACCCATCCCAAGCCCAAGATATCATTTTATTTCCATCTTTCTCTTTTACACACTCAAAAACACACACATAACCGACCGAGATCCGAAGTCGAGACCCGAGATTGTGCTGGTAGATCTGAGTTGGAAAGGTAAGAACTAATCCCGCAAAGCTAATATTACTGAAAATGGTTAGGATTTGACGGGTTAATCGGACCCGAAACACAACTGCCCAAATCGGACCCCTAAAACGTCGATTTTAGGCCGATTTGATGGTTGGGATTTGTAGGCGCCGATCATACGATTCCGTGGGTACCAAAATCGAGTTATTTGGCTAAGAAACGAAGGAGTTATGGGCAAACAGATCTGCAGCGCGACAACTTCGCCTTCATCTGGGCAACTTCGCCTTCAAGCGATGAACTTCGCCTGCAAGCTAAGTTCGCCTGATGAACTTCGCCTGCAAGCCAAGTTCGCCTGATAAGTTCGCCTGCAGCCAAGTTCGCCTGATGGCAACTTCGCCTAAATGGTAACTTCGCCTAAAAGCCAAGTTCGCCTGAGGTTTAACTTCGCCTAAAAGCCAAGTTCGCCTGAGGTTTAACTTCGCCTAAAAGCCAAGTTCGCCTAAGGTTTAACTTCGCCTAAAAGCCAAGTTCGCCTAAGGTTTAACTTCGCCTGAAGCCAAGTTCGCCTAAGGTTTAACTTCGCCTGAAGCCAAGTTCGCCTAAGGTTTAACTTCGCCTAAAGTGAAGTTCGCTTAGAAAATAAATTAAAAACCTAATGGAAAATGTGTTAAGGCAGTTATCGAAAATAAAATTTTTCCAAGCTGACCTGGCAGCTTAACCCCAGCCAGGGGCTCTGCCCCTTGGACCCCGCTAGGGGCTGCCGCCCCTAGATCCCCGCTGCCAGGGGCGCTGCCCCCGGACCCCCGTTCGTTGTGGGTCATATATAGATAGAAATACAAAACGAGAAGTAGTAGTTAATTGATATGTGTAAATATTATACAGTTAGCCGAGCCCAGTTAAAGAAAGGAATTACGATCAACGGCGAGCGTAACAGGATCCAGGTGAGTTTCTAGCCCCATTCCTTGTTATGTTCTCGGGGCTGTGTGCATACTTGATGTGTTGTTAATACATTTATCCTAAGTGATAAGTGTATGCCATATGTGATATATGTGATAGGTATGAATGATTGCTTGATGGTACGTGAACGATCTTCGGATATTGCACGTACTGTCAGGTTGTAACGTTATAAATATGGTAAGTATGATATGTATGAATGATTGCTTGATGGTACGTGAACGATCTTCGGATATTGCACGTACTGTCAGGTTGTAACGTTATAAATATGGTAAGTATGATATGTATGAATGATTGCTTGATGGTACGTGAACGATCTTCGGATATTGCACGTACTGTCAGGTTGTAACGTTATAAATATGGCAAGTATGATATGTATGTTTATGTGTATGAACGTAATAAAGTTAATAAAAGAAGGAAATAACGGTTGTATGGTTGTATGGTTACGAAAAGGGTACCGAGCCCTAATAATACTCGAGGTATGATGTATGGTTGTATGGTAACGAAGAGGGAATCGAACCCTACTAATATTCGAAAACAAGGGACCAGACCCTAATAATATCTGTGATGTTAGGGACCAGACCCTAATAATATCTGTGATGTTAGGGACCAGACCCTCATAATATCTGTGATGTTAGGGACCAGACCCTTATAATATCTGTGATGTTAGGGACCAGACCCTTATAATATCTGTGATGTTAGGGACCAGACCCTTATAATATCTGTGATGTTAGGGACCAGACCCTTATAATATCTGTGAGGTTATAGGGCGAAAGGCTCTTTAAAACGTATGATTATGAATGTAAAGAAAGTATGTAAGTAAGAATGAAGGCATGAGTACTTATGTGTGTATGAAAGAAAGTTATGAGGTTAAGTACGTATGTATGTAATATGGTATTGTATGGTATTGTATGATTAACTAGAACTCACTCAGCGTAGCTGACTTTTAGTATGCACGCAGGTGAGTAGGTTGAGACAGCTGGCTTGAGTGGAGGACACATGGCAGAAGACTAAAGCCTGGCATCTGAAGATCTGATATGTTTATTAAGTTATGTTTTGATTTTGAAAGACAAGAGGAATGTTTTAAGACATGATTATGAATCGATATGTAATGTTTTATGAAAGTTTTATATTCCGCGTAAAGTTTTTAATTAACTCTGATATTTAGAACTGTGTTTATGAGTAAATCCAACACGAAAGTAGGGTTACCGGTAACGGGGCCTTACAAGTTGGTATCAGAGCAAAGTTCAAGAGATTTAAGCATCCTACATGCTTAAACTTGAACAGAGAATGGGATTTAAGTAAGAAAAGAAAGAAGATGCCAGTTCAAGAATGCCATGTGTCGCTCAAGCAAGATCAGTAAAGGTGAAAGGTATGATTAAATGATATATGTTAATGAGAAAGAAAAGATATGAGATTGGTACGGATAGGAATAATTGATTGTTGATTTGACTAACTACTTAAGTAGAACCAGCACAAATAGACTCATAAAAGGAAGTGTATAGGACACGGAAAGTAACGTGATCAGCTAATCACAACTGGCCACTGTTATTACCTGTTAGCCTTACCATCCTTGTACTAAACGGTTCCTTGAGTGACGATGTTTGTGTTTTCCCCTTTAGAATACTAATGGCTGGAGCTGGAGAATTTGTTGAAACTGGGGGTCGCGCTGGGCGTCGTGGCAGGCCTCGTCTTGTCCGGCAACCCTCGGTGGAAGAAGCTTCCCACACCGAAGATGAAGGAAGCGCAGCTGGAGGAGACCAGAACAACAACGAGGAAGTTCAACTTAGCCCTGCAGTTCAAGCAGCCATCGTTCAGGCTGTAGTTGCTGCTGTGAAGAACCTGAATCCCGAAGGATCTGCTGGAAGCCGTGAGCGAACTGCTGAAGGGGCGGGTGGTGATGGTAGAAAGGATGGGGAAGGTGAAAGAGGGGCCTCGAGTGGGGATAAGTCTGTGAAAGTCGATGATAGGAGAGGAGGACAAGGTGGGTGCAGCTATAAGTCCTTCAAAGGTTGTGACCCGCCAAAGCTGACTGGTTTAGGAGACGCAATCGCTACTCTCCAGTGGATAACCGCTATGGACAAGGTTATCCGCATTAGCGAATGCCGTCCCGACCAAGCTGTGGGTTATGCTACTCAGTCATTCGTAGATGAGGCTATGTATTGGTGGGAAAGTGTGGAGCAGAGAAAGACTAAGGATGAGATTGGAGCAATGAAGTGGGAAGATTTGAAAGAGTTGGTAATGAAGAAGTTCTGTGCAGATGCCGAGGTTGAAAGAACGGAGATGAAGTTCCAGAATTTAAAAGCCGGTATGATGACGCATCGTGAGTATACCACGGAGTTCAACCGACTATCTAGGTTGGTGCCTGACATGGTTGACACTGAGGTCAAGAGAATCAAATGTTATGTGAGGGGGTTGCCACAAAAGGTCCGCATGTTAGTCAGGGCGATTCAACCTGCTACTTTTGATTCGGCTGTTGGACTCGCGGAAATGGTCTATGCTGACGTGGCCGCGGATGATAGGGTGGAAAGGGACGAAGAGAAAGAGAAGAAAGGGGTCACTCCTGCTAAACGACCCGGTACTCAGTTATGGAACTCCAAGGATAAGAAACAGAAAGTGTGGGAGAAGAGATCGTGTAAGACTTGCGGAAAGAGGCATGGTGGTGAGTGCAAGTGGGGTAAAAGTTCTAATGTTTGTCTCAAATGTGGAAAGGCTCATGGTGGAGAATGCAGAATGGGGTCGAATGCCTGTTATAAGTGCGGGAAGGTAGGGCATTATGCCAATGAGTGCAGTGCGAAGCCAGCATGTTACAAATGTGGCAGGACAGGCCATATGTCAAGGGAATGCACTGAAGGTGTAGCTGGAGGTAGTGGAAAGAAGGATGCCGATCAAGCTAGGCCCAGAACTAGAGCCTACATGCTGACCCAGGAACAAGCCAGGCAGATTCCGGATGTCGTCACAGGTACGTTTCTAGTGAACGATGTTTCCGCTTCTGTATTATTTGATTCTGGTGCGAATAGAAGTTTTGTAGCTACGACGTTTAGTAAACTAGCTAAAATGAAAGGCTGCCGAGTGTCTGAAACTTTTGTAGTAGAAACCGCAAGTGACACTTCGGTGAAAATAACAAAAATGGTTAAGAATTGTAAGATAGAGTTAGAGGGACACGAGTTCCCAGTTACTTTGTATGTTATGGCCTTAGGAGGGTTCGATGTAGTCTTGGGTATGGATTGGTTGTCTGAGTTTGAGGCTCAGATAGTATGTAAAAGTAAGATGATAAGGTTAAAGTCATTGGATGGTAGTGCGGTGACGATTTATGGTGATAAGGAGAGTTATGGGCTTAATGTCATTTCGATGATAAAAGCCGAGGGTTTGTTAAGGCGAGGGTGCGGTGCATACCTGGCGTATGTTGTCAACGCTACGGCCGAGACGAAAGAAATGAAGAATGTTCCTATTGTGCGCGACTACCCAGAAGTATTCCCTGAGGATCTTCCGGGGTTGCCACCTGAGCGAGAGATAGAATTTCAGATAGATCTAGTACCAGGAGCCCAGCCCGTCGCGAAAGCGCCTTACCGTCTAGCACCGTCCGAGATGAAGGAATTGATGTCCCAACTGCAAGAACTCCTCGACAAGGGTTTTATCAGACCGAGTGTTTCTCCGTGGGGCGCACCGGTTTTGTTTGTGAAGAAAAAGGATGGAAGTATGAGAATGTGCATAGACTATCGTGAGTTGAATAAGCTTACGGTAAAGAATAGATACCCCTTGCCTAGGATTGACGATCTGTTTGACCAACTGCAAGGTTCAAGTTGGTTCTCACGAATAGATCTCAGATCAGGCTACCATCAGCTGAAGGTGAAAGAGGCAGACATCCCTAAGACAGCGTTCCGAACGCGGTATGGACACTACGAGTTCCTCGTAATGTCATTCGGTCTAACCAATGCTCCTGCAGCATTTATGGACATGATGAATAGGGTGTGTCGACCGATGTTGGATAAGTCGGTTATCGTCTTCATCGATGATATATTGGTTTATTCAAAGAGCGAGTCTGAACATGCTGAGCATCTGAGAGAGGTACTGGAGACTCTGAAGAAAGAGAAGTTGTATGCCAAGTTTTCGAAGTGCGCGTTCTGGTTAAGAGAAGTGCAATTTTTAGGTCACGTGATTAATCCTGATGGGATTACCGTGGACCCAGCTAAGATTGAAGCGATAACGAATTGGAAGACTCCGCAGAATCCGACTGATATACGAAGTTTCCTAGGGTTAGCTGGCTACTATAGGAGATTCATCGAAGGTTTCTCCAAGATAGCCGCACCGCTGACCGGTATGACCCGAAAGTCGATAGTATTCAGTTGGGGAAAGTTTCAGGAAGAAGCCTTTGAAGAATTGAAGAAGAGGCTCACGCAAGCTCCAATCCTTACTTTGCCCGATGGCGACGAGGATTTCGTTGTTTGTGCTGATGCCTCGCATCAAGGGTTAGGTTGCGTGTTGATGCAACGAGGGAAGGTGATAGCTTACGCGTCTAGACAGTTGAAGGTCCATGAGAGTACTTATCCGACGCATGATTTGGAGTTAGCAGCTGTAGTGCATGCTCTTAAGATATGGAGGCATTATCTGTACGGCACTAAGTGTACTATCTATACCGATCATAAGAGTTTAAAGTACTTCTTCGAGCAGAAAGAATTGAACATGAGGCAGAGAAGATGGTTAGAATTGATAAAGGATTACGACTGTGAGATTAAGTATTACCCCGGTAAAGCTAACGTGGTCGCTGATGCGCTAAGTCGTAAGAATGAGGAAGTCCTTGCAACCGTGAAGTCATATAAGTTGATCATGAACTCAAGTCTTTTTGAAGAAATCATCAAAGTGCAGTCAGAAGTGTTAGTAGACGAAGGGTTAATAAAGAAAGAAAGGATTTATGGCCAGCAAGATGAGTTGATGGAAAACACTCATGGAGTTAAAACTAGATTTGACCGTATGTGGATTCCACGCCATGGTGATCTTAGAAGTCGAATCTTAGATGAAGCTCATAAGTCAAGGTACTCAATCCATCCTGGAGCTACAAAGATGTACCAAGACTTGAAAAGAGATTACTGGTGGCCAGGAATGAAGAATGATGTAGTGGATTATGTTAGTAAGTGCTTAACTTGCTTACAAGTCAAGGCCGAGCACCAAAAGCCTTATGGGAAGATGCAACCGCTAGAGATACCTGAGTGGAAATGGGAACACATCACCATGGATTTCATAACTAAGCTACCTCGTACAGCTAAGCATCATGATACCATCTGGGTGATTGTGGACCGTTTGACCAAGAGTGCTCACTTTCTGCCCATACGAGAGGCCATCTCGTCAGAAACGTTAGCAAGCTTGTTCATCAAGGAAGTGGTAACCAAGCATGGAGTACCGTTATCGATCGTGTCTGATAGGGATACACGGTTTACTTCGAGGTTCTGGAAGAAATTTCATGAAGCTATGGGGACGAGGTTGAACATCAGTACGGCGTATCATCCTCAAACCGATGGACAGTCTGAAAGGACGATCCAAACCCTTGAGGATATGCTACGTGCTTGCGTTTTAGATTTTGGTGGAAGTTGGGATGATCATCTGCATCTGGCAGAGTTCTCCTATAACAACAGTTACCATTCGAGTATTGGTATGCCACCGTTTGAGATGCTGTACGGTAGACGATGTAGAACCCCGGTGTGTTGGGGTGAGATTGGTCAGAAGGAAATGGGAAGTATAGAAGTGGTTCAAGAAACGTCATCAAAGTTCGATCAGATCAAAGCAAGAATGAAAGCCGCTCAAGACAGACAAAAGTCTTATGCGGATAAGCGGCGACGACCAATTGAGTTTAACGTTGGCGACTATGTGATGCTTAAGGTCTCGCCTTGGAAAGGAATTATCCGTTTTAGAAAGAGAGGGAAGCTAAGTCCGAGGTACATTGGACCATTTAAAATTTTGTATCGTGTGGGGGAAGTAGCTTATAAGCTGGATTTACCCGATGAGTTAGAAGGAATTCATTCAACCTTCCATGTTTCTCATCTGAGGAAGTGTCTAGCTGATGACACGTCTCACGTGCCATTAATGGACATCGAGGTTGATGAACAATTGAACTACATCGAGCAACCGATAAAGATCGTTGATCGCAAGGAGAAGCAGCTTCGTCACAAGATTATACCCTTGGTAAAAGTGATATGGAAACACCGCAAGGGATCAGATGCTACTTGGGAAGTCGAGGATGAGATGCGCAAGTTTTACCCTAGTTTGTTTATGTAATAGTTAGGTTTCGGGGACGAAACCTCTTTAAGGGGGGAAGACTTGTAACATCCTAAAATTTTTATAATGTTAAATAAAAGAAAGTTATGTTTAGTGATTTCACGTTTTAGTTATTTAATGTCGAGTAAGGAACGGGTCATGGGCTTAGATTACGTAAGATGGGTTAAATGAGAATGGGCCTTGGGCCCGTGGGCTTGAGAGATATAAATACCCATCCCAAGCCCAAGATATCATTTTATTTCCATCTTTCTCTTTTACACACTCAAAAACACACACATAACCGACCGAGATCCGAAGTCGAGACCCGAGATTGTGCTGGTAGATCTGAGTTGGAAAGGTAAGAACTAATCCCGCAAAGCTAATATTACTGAAAATGGTTAGGATTTGACGGGTTAATCGGACCCGAAACACAACTGCCCAAATCGGACCCCTAAAACGTCGATTTTAGGCCGATTTGATGGTTGGGATTTGTAGGCGCCGATCATACGATTCCGTGGGTACCAAAATCGAGTTATTTGGCTAAGAAACGAAGGAGTTATGGGCAAACAGATCTGCAGCGCGACAACTTCGCCTTCATCTGGGCAACTTCGCCTTCAAGCGATGAACTTCGCCTGCAAGCTAAGTTCGCCTGATGAACTTCGCCTGCAAGCCAAGTTCGCCTGATAAGTTCGCCTGCAGCCAAGTTCGCCTGATGGCAACTTCGCCTAAATGGTAACTTCGCCTAAAAGCCAAGTTCGCCTGAGGTTTAACTTCGCCTAAAAGCCAAGTTCGCCTGAGGTTTAACTTCGCCTAAAAGCCAAGTTCGCCTAAGGTTTAACTTCGCCTAAAAGCCAAGTTCGCCTAAGGTTTAACTTCGCCTGAAGCCAAGTTCGCCTAAGGTTTAACTTCGCCTGAAGCCAAGTTCGCCTAAGGTTTAACTTCGCCTAAAGTGAAGTTCGCTTAGAAAATAAATTAAAAACCTAATGGAAAATGTGTTAAGGCAGTTATCGAAAATAAAATTTTTCCAAGCTGACCTGGCAGCTTAACCCCAGCCAGGGGCTCTGCCCCTTGGACCCCGCTAGGGGCTGCCGCCCCTAGATCCCCGCTGCCAGGGGCGCTGCCCCCGGACCCCCGTTCGTTGTGGGTCATATATAGATAGAAATACAAAACGAGAAGTAGTAGTTAATTGATATGTGTAAATATTATACAGTTAGCCGAGCCCAGTTAAAGAAAGGAATTACGATCAACGGCGAGCGTAACAGGATCCAGGTGAGTTTCTAGCCCCATTCCTTGTTATGTTCTCGGGGCTGTGTGCATACTTGATGTGTTGTTAATACATTTATCCTAAGTGATAAGTGTATGCCATATGTGATATATGTGATAGGTATGAATGATTGCTTGATGGTACGTGAACGATCTTCGGATATTGCACGTACTGTCAGGTTGTAACGTTATAAATATGGTAAGTATGATATGTATGAATGATTGCTTGATGGTACGTGAACGATCTTCGGATATTGCACGTACTGTCAGGTTGTAACGTTATAAATATGGTAAGTATGATATGTATGAATGATTGCTTGATGGTACGTGAACGATCTTCGGATATTGCACGTACTGTCAGGTTGTAACGTTATAAATATGGCAAGTATGATATGTATGTTTATGTGTATGAACGTAATAAAGTTAATAAAAGAAGGAAATAACGGTTGTATGGTTGTATGGTTACGAAAAGGGTACCGAGCCCTAATAATACTCGAGGTATGATGTATGGTTGTATGGTAACGAAGAGGGAATCGAACCCTACTAATATTCGAAAACAAGGGACCAGACCCTAATAATATCTGTGATGTTAGGGACCAGACCCTAATAATATCTGTGATGTTAGGGACCAGACCCTCATAATATCTGTGATGTTAGGGACCAGACCCTTATAATATCTGTGATGTTAGGGACCAGACCCTTATAATATCTGTGATGTTAGGGACCAGACCCTTATAATATCTGTGATGTTAGGGACCAGACCCTTATAATATCTGTGAGGTTATAGGGCGAAAGGCTCTTTAAAACGTATGATTATGAATGTAAAGAAAGTATGTAAGTAAGAATGAAGGCATGAGTACTTATGTGTGTATGAAAGAAAGTTATGAGGTTAAGTACGTATGTATGTAATATGGTATTGTATGGTATTGTATGATTAACTAGAACTCACTCAGCGTAGCTGACTTTTAGTATGCACGCAGGTGAGTAGGTTGAGACAGCTGGCTTGAGTGGAGGACACATGGCAGAAGACTAAAGCCTGGCATCTGAAGATCTGATATGTTTATTAAGTTATGTTTTGATTTTGAAAGACAAGAGGAATGTTTTAAGACATGATTATGAATCGATATGTAATGTTTTATGAAAGTTTTATATTCCGCGTAAAGTTTTTAATTAACTCTGATATTTAGAACTGTGTTTATGAGTAAATCCAACACGAAAGTAGGGTTACCGGTAACGGGGCCTTACATAATATAAATAGAGTTTCAAATACGAAATGGGCCTAAAATGGGCCATGGGCCAAACACAAACCCAAAAACAAAAACATAAAAACTGACAAAAAAAACATAAAATGGCCCATAACTTTATTTAGGAGTCGTTTCTGGGCTTCGGACAAAAAAACATAAAATGTGCTCCTCTTCTCAAGCTTCGAATTGACTGGTAATGGGCCTGAAACTGAGCTTCGTGGGCCAAGTTATGCCCGTTTTCGTGGGCCACCTTTGGAGACATGATCATGGGCCTCCAAATATAACATGGCCTGTTCTTTAATACTTGGGCCTTCATCAGTTTGTGACATGATTCACAAAGTCGTGGAGTTAAGTGGCATCGACCCCTATGGTATTTCTTACAAACTTTGCATTGTGGGATGTCGGGGTTGAAGCCAGACCTTCGTTGGTCAACTCCTTTACCCTTGAATCGGGTACTTCCTTCCTTCTTCGGGTCTTGTGTTGTCACGACCCTCTTGTCTTCTTCTTTATTGCGGATCATTCTGCCCAACAAGTACCCAGCTAACTCCATCGCGGAGTCAGCGGTTTGTGGCAAGTGTGACCTCACCATGTCACGAATCTCTCGTGGTAGTCCCCATATGTAGCGTGTAACTTTGCTGGATTCCGGGGTAACCAGCTGGGGAACCAATCGGCAGAATTCATGGAATTTTGTATTGTACTCACGATGGTTTGTTCCAACAACCTTGTGAGACAAGAACTTGGTTTGAATTTGGTCCGTTTCATGCATCGGACATAATTTCGACATTAGCGACTCTTTGAACTCGCTCCACGTCATGTTATACATCACCTCCCTTCCTCTACTCAAAATTGACGTGTTCCACCATTCTAAAGCCTCGCCTTTAAACATTAGAGCAGAATATTGAATCTTTTCTTCCTCGGTACACTTGTTTGTAATCACAATCGTCTCCATATCTTCAAGCCACCTTACGGTCGTGATAGCTCCTTTATCCCCATGGAATTCTTTCGGCCCGTAGTACTTAAAGTCCTTGAATGAACATCCACCTATCTTTAGTCTCTAGAATTCTTGACGAACCCCACCATCAGCGTTCGATTCGTGCAAACTTTCATCCATGCGTGAAGGTCTAGAACGAGGTTTGGATACATATTTTTGAGAAGGATGAACGGATTGTGAATGTTTAGTTTGTCTTGATTGGGATCTAAATTCAGTTTCGGCCCTTACGGCATCTTTTACTAACTTTTGAATTTGTTTCATGTACTTATCAGGGATCGGTTCTTCTTTTTCGTTTACGGGTCCCTTTCATTTTCTTCTCGTTTTTCGGCTTCCTTTCGAGAAGCCTCAAAGTTATTACTTTGTTGAGACATTTTATCTTTTTCTTTTTATTCTTTAGATCTGAAATTTAACGAATGTTCTTTATTAAACATACTTTTTATTTCAACATTTGTATATACCATACAAGGTATATACAAAGATTATTACAACACACATATATATACATTCATATTCGATGTATATATAGTCTTATCCATACATCACTTAACATATTACACACAAACTAGATTACACATATACACTTCTTTTCTTGAAAGACGTCATCACCACCATCATCTCAGTCCTTCAAAAACTTCTTAACAACCCTCGTCAATTTCTTGCACTTGTGAAAAAAGCTTCTCTCCCATCTTCTTCTTTTTCTTCCCTTACTCAACCACGTTCTTCCTCTAGTCATCAGTCTCGTGTAGAGAGCGATCCAAGTGTTCTTCATATGACTGCGGGACAACGTCGGGGTATCCATATTGTGGAGGTGGGTCACGGTAACTATAACATCACGAGAATTTTGAGCCAAAAATGTCAACTTTTCAAAGTTAAGGGACCAAATCTGCCAAAATCCAAACTCCAAGGTTAAAAATGAAAAATCTGATTTCTTGTCCTATCGCGCTAAGCGACGGGACAAAGAACAAGCCCATCGCGTACCATGATGGGGCTTGGTCAAAACTTCTGGAAGGAGTCAACAGCGATACGCGATCGCTGTTGAGCCTACGTCATCGCGTACCGCGATGACGTGGCCTGACACGTCTGACACATTTTCACCACATTTCCACACGTGGCACAGCAGTCGCCACGTGTCCCGACACGTGGCAACACGTGGAACATCGTCTGCCACGAGTCAACACGTGGCACACCGTCTGCCACGTGGCGACACGTGGCAGGCCTACTGTGTGTGTCACTAAGGCTACGTCGCGGTACGTGACGGGTGTCCAGGAGGCGGGCGCGTACCGCGATGGGACCCTAGATTTTGCCTATAAATAGCAAGTCCGGGATCTCATTCAAGGCACACCAAATTCACATACTCCTTTCTCTCTCTAACATCTCTCTACACCTCGAAAAACGTGCCATCGACTCACTTCGAAACCCGTGCCCGATTCCTCGTTTTCCGTGCATACCTCGATACTAGTGCCATTTTTCGATGACAAATTCATCAAGAAGGCGATCCCATACCGACGTCCTGACGATCACTTTGGAGTGCGTGCCGCGAAGTGTGGTGATGTACATAGAAATATACATCTTTTCGGCATCAAATAATCTCTAAAAAAACTGCAATTTCCATCTAATAACATAGCATAAAAGGCTACTTATCATAATAAAACATAATTTCAGGTGAAACCAAGCCTCAAACGAAGAAACAAGCAAAAAGACTAAAAAACAGAAGAAAACACAAGAAAAAAAAAGAAACACACCCTCATGCCTCAACAAACACGCCCCCATGCTTCTGACACAAGAAAAGACAAAATCTGGAAGCAAAAGCACGGGGCCGTGCCCAACATAAACGGGGTCGTGGACGGGAGTACAGAAAAGACAAAGAAGAATTAAGCACATGTCACTAAAAAACCACGGGGTCGTGCCTACCAACCACGGGGCCGTTGCCACCTCACACAAAAGACAAAACAAATCTGGCACATGTCATAAAAATGCACGGGGGCGTGCTCATCAAGCACGGGGCCGTGCCTCACCATCCAGATTGCCTATAAATAGTGGCTCATGTTTCACTCATTTGTTGTGCCTTGAAAAGAATTCTCTCCGGTTTTCACTTATAAAAACACACACTAACACTCACTTTGAAGACTAGTGAAGAGTTTGAAGGTTTGGAGGTCATCACCTGTGACATTCATGACAAAACGAGGTACACTATATTCATTACGTAACAAGTAAACGATAAATCGGTTAATTCGTAGTGCTTAAACGAGTAACCGACCGACACTAATTATGACCCGTATACATACTGAGGGGTCATATACGAGTTATATATATGTTATAGAGGCTAACATATTGATATTTAGGCCCCAGTACGTTTAAAACTCTTTAAACGAAAAAGGTTTCGTTTATCGATACGCTATAAGCTTAAACGCAATCGTTAATATCAAAACAAGCATTGTAGCATCCGTTAAGCCGAAAAAGATTTATAAAACACTTATATGACATGTTCTAAGCAATCCGTGAAAATATTTTGGAATTTTACAACGAGTCAGTACGTTTTTCTTATTTTACAATAATAAGCTGAAAAACACTCGTTTTTACGCTATTTCTTACACCCGAATTAATTTTCTTGCGAAAAACCGGACCCGAACTAAATTTGAAGTGGGCTTTTCATGTTTGGGCTTGTATGAATAGTTTAATGGGCCAAAACAGCCCATTAAGGGCCTACCAATAATTCCGATCGGAACATTTTTCCCACCAAACATCACACCTTTTAATATAACTTACACCCTAAGACTTGTTATTCATTCCAACATACTGAATTTTGAAGTCCAAGCAGCTCTACCCCTGTTCTCTCAACTCCCTTTCAAAAACCCTAAGGTAAGATCAAAGTTTATAAAGATTTAACCAAGTTTGATGCATATAATTAACATATAAACATGTTTTAGTTAGTTTTAAACATGTTTAACCATCCAAAAACCCTAAAAATCAAGTAAAATTATGTTTTGATGTTAAACATGTTTACAAACCAGGAACATATACTTTTTTGGTCAAAAACGCGGATTAGAACATGAATACAACGTTTTTACGGTTAGAAAGTTCGGTTTGAACCCAAAACCGAAACCCTAATTATCAAGGCTGTTACATGGATGATTTATGCTTGGTTTGATGTTATATGATATGTAGATATATTGAGTTTGCAACCCGAGACCCGGAGAATCGTTTAAACTAGCAAATTCATCGAAAACCGACAAGGTAAACCCGTAACACTCGTTTAGGGGCTGTTTAGTATTAGGTTGTGACGTGCTTGTTTTTAGCTTGTGAAAACTTTCAGGGACATTAGGGATCATATAAATGAGTCCCTGTTCAAATTTGGTAATTTTTCGATAAACGGAGAATATTTGGTGAATTTATTTCCGTTTATGAGCGTTTATTTGGGAAAAATAGGTAAACATATTGAAAAATTCTGAAAATTGGTTTTGGAGTTTGATATGGGATGGTAAGATCACTGGTAAAGTTTGGGAATCATTGGAAATGCCTAAGTATGGGTTGTGCAATCATGGTTTAACCGAATTTTAACAGCCAAAAAACGCACAAAAAGGCATTTTTTCAAAAGAGTTAGGTTCTAGAAATTTTGCAGGGGCTATGTAATGACATTGAGGCCATTGGTAAAAATTATCGGATTTTTCGGAGGTCGTTTGATATAAACGGGCCATTTATTACACGATTATAACCTATTAAATGAATTTTTATAAATAAATAATTAATCATAAAATTTCTGGAAATATTTTTATAAAATTCTCCATGTCTTAATGTATTTTTACAAAAATTTACATAATTTATATATAATTACATATTTAGTTATGATTAATCAAAGATTTAAATTATAATTGTTTTAACGAAACCGGCAGTTTTGTGTTTAACGGACTGACTGGTATATCAAAATGTCAAAAGTGGTCAAATATCATATTTTTGAATGATATTGATAAAAACGAACTTTTGGGGTGAAAAGCATGTTTACATATACTGATATACTTGAAAACGTGTGATGATGTGGATTATCTAAGTACTAACACTTGACAAGTCCCCACAAACACAAGTGATTAACTTCGTGCCGGTGGCGTGTGGATAGTACTATCGGTTTGACAAACCCAACTGTGACAGAGCCGGTGGGGTAAGCCGGAACATATGTAAAACCAGTTGCACATTGTCATTATATATTTACATACTGCTATGTGGTGTTAGACATAGTACATACATGGGGCAAAATGGCTGTTAAATGCCAACAGGAGTGCATGGGCAGGAGAGGCCATGCAGTATAGCTCGTTTCGGTTTCACTTGTGGCTTAGTATAATACATCATACACATACATATATACATACACACTGTAAACTTTACGAACTCGTGTACTGATTTCATTGATACTCGTGAAACTTGAAACTCACCAACTAGACGTAGTTGACCCGTTTTAACATGCTTTTCAGGTAAAGCAAAAGTGGAATGATTTGCTTACATGCTTGGTGTTAGAAAGAAAGTTGAATAGCTGTGAATAGACGCTGATATAATACTGAATAAGGAACTCGTAAACCGGTTATGTGTTTTTCACCTAGTTTGTAAACATAGTACCTACCAATGTAATATGATGTAATTTAGTGGTTGAATTTTCTTTATAAACAATGTGGTTGATACCAGTGTTATCTGTTACATTCCCGTATTACGCTTCCGCAACTACCTAGTCGGGGTGTGACAGAAGTTGGTATCAGAGCCATTGGTTATAAAGAATTAGGATGTCCCTTAGGATACCCTAAGATAACCGTAGGCTCGATTAACTCTGGGAATAAAATAATATTAATTAATATACACGAATGATTCTCGTGATGAACGCGAATGGACAAGTGGGTTATTATGGTCCGGAACGTAATAACGGACTTGTTTGTACGAGGAAATTCGAGAAGAAGTCGATAAACAATCGAATAGGTAAAAACAGCAACATATGTGTATAAAATATAATAATAAATATTTGTGTATATAAATGATTATTTGTGCTTATGTGTATATAATACCTACATGTATTTTACTATGATTAATATAGAAGGATATTATTCTTATCACTAACCATCGTGCAGGAATATGTCAAGATCTACTGATCGTGTACCTAATACCTTACCAACAAGGCCTGAGGAGGAGGAGGAGGATCCGGAAGAAGAAACTGAATAGGAACCAGAGGAGATGGAAGAAGGTGCAGACGCAGTAATTCCTCGCGAGGTACCCGCAGATCAACCCGACTTATCGGGTTATCGTTGTGACACCTACCCCCTAGGGAATCCCCTAGGAATGTTGCAGGACAGGGAGCTACTAGTGCTTATCATCCACCTGTTAGAGCACCCAGATCCCCTACTCCACCTGTACAGCATACACCAGTACCCCCACCCACCATTAGAAACCGTCAGACTGCTCGCATTTCAGTGCGTCCACCTGAGCACACCTTTTCCCCACCTCAATCTACGTACCATAGGGGAGAGACATCACGTGTCCAGGTCACTGAAATACCTATTCCTACTTGGGGTTTACCCGCCCCTGTACCCGAACCACCTCGTCATTCCGATTCAGCATGGTTTGGTTTAGCGACTGATTAGCTTTTAGAACAATCACATTCGATAAATAACCTAAACCAGCATAGACATGATATGTATGATCACATGAGGTATATGCAGCAGGAAATCAGAATTGTGCAAAGATCCAGTGCTCACAGCCACGGGCGTCAGGATCGAGCGATGATACTACTGGGGTGTGTTTAGCGGTTAATGCGGCCCTAGTGGCTGCTGTTGTTTGGTTGTGGTTCCATGTTGCAAAGAATGGATAGGACATAGTAGTCTGGTCTTATGTATATAGTCTTTTGATATCCCAAGCAGCATTTTGTTACAGCGTGTTGGGCTGGCTTGGGAGTTATTTGTGGTTTAGTACTATTTCAAGCACTGGCCCTTATCGGGTTAAGTCTACATGTCACTTAGTGACAAACTTTGATACGCATATACAAGCGCTGGCCTATACCAGGTTAAGCCTATGCGCTAATTTTGGATGCATATGTACAGTAATGATTATAATTAATACAAACGTGTTTTCTTTGGCATAGTTATGTGTTGTGAAAGTGTGATATCGTAAAGTTGTGCTGGTCATGGTGAAACGATATTGATTATTACATAATTGATTATTTTATAGAATGGCCCCGAAGAAAGCAAACCCTTTGTCTGTGGCGGAAGTGGCCGCAATGATTGCTCGTCAACTACAAGCAGTGATACCAACAATTGTAGCCCAAGTCACTGCAGGCATACGTGCTAACAATACTGTTAATCAACCTACGAGCACCACCACGGCCACTGTTAATACACCTCCGCCGGACACTAATGTAGCCCCGGGTGTTACTACCCCGGTGAATACTGATAATGTCATAAATAATAATAACACTCTCCCAACTATGAATGTCACTGGGAACCCAGAACCTGTTGTGCACCCTGATAATATCCCGAACCCAAACCCTGTACCGGTTGTTAACACAACTAGTAACGATAATACTCGGACCAATACCGATAATAACAATAATAATAACCGAGAACCCCCGCGTCAGGAGTACTCATACAAACAATTTACATCATGTAAACCGATTGAATTTAAGGGTATTGAAGGACCTAGCGGGCTGGTCAAATGGATAGAAAAGACCGAATCAGTAATTAATATCAGTGAGTTTCCATCGAACCGTGTGGTCAAATTTGCTACCAGTATGTTTCTAGACCAAGCGCTGATGTGGTGGAACACAGTAGTCCAAATAAGGGGACAAGATTCCATTAATCGTATGTCATGGATTGAATTAAAAACCCTCATGCTAGAGCATTTTTGTCCTAAAAGTGAGATTCAGAGGTTGGAACACGAGTTATGGAATCTGGAAATGAAAGGAGCGGATCATGTGGGATACACGAATCATTTTAACGAACTGTCCCGCTTAGTTCCGTGGTTGGTTACACCGGAAGCGAAGCGAATTGAACGTTATATCTGGGGACTGACCCCTGCTGTGAGAAGTATAGTAAATTCAGTTGCCCACCCGACATTAGAAAGTGCTGTATCTCAAACGGGTGTCGTTACTTTTGATCTGATGAGAAGTGGAGTGATAAGGATGCCAGGTGAAACAACAAGTTTAAAACGAACTGATTATGGGACAAGAATGCAAGGAAACCCTCAAAACAAGCGAGCTCGTCCGAATACCCGAAGTTATGCCATGACCAGTTCTAATGTAAAACAAGAAACCTATAAAGGGACGTTACCGAAATGCAGAAGATGTAACTTTCATCATGTGGGTGATTGCAAACCGATCGTTTGTCAAAAGTGTGGAAGAACAGGACACTATGCCCCCAACTGTAGAACCCCCACCAACACTGTTAACCGTCCACCGCAATCAACTCAACTCCCTCGACCTCAACCAAACCGCCCACAACTCAACCAACAAACCCCACCTACCACGAACCTCCGTGCCTGCTATGAATGTGGCAGTACGGAACATTTTCGGAGATACTGCCCTAATTTGAACCCGAGTACAGTGAGAAGGCAGAATCAAGCACAAGCATCAACCTCCAACACAGCTAAGGGACGCGCGTTTGTATTAGGACCGGGTGAAGCGCGTCATGATCCGAATGTGGTGACAGGTACATTCTTAGTTTCGGGTCAGTATGCTTCAGTTTTGTTTGATACGGGCGCCGATAGAAGTTTTGTATCTGTTAATTTCTTACCTTTAGAAAATATGCCGGTTAGTGAACTAACAAAACCATATACTATAGAACTCGCTAACGGTAAGTCTATACTTGTTAACCGAATAGCCCGAAACTGTTCCCTTATCCTAAACGACCACCCATTCCTTATTGATTTACTCCCAGTGGAATTGGGAAGTTTCAATGTTATAGTCGGTATGGACTGGCTATCTAAGTATAAAGCTGAAATTGTCTGTAAGGATAAGACCGTTAGAATACCTCTTTCGAATGATGAAGCTATGATTGTTCAAGGTGAGAAATCTGGAACGGTACTGCCTCTCATATCTCAACTTAAGGCATTGAGATATTTACGCCAAGGTTGTACTTTATACTTGGCGAGTGCAACAGTTAAGGAACCCGAGGAAAAACGAATGGAAGACATCCCAGTGGTACACGAGTATTCAGATGTATTCCCCGATGAGTTGCCTGGTTTACCACCGACCCGACAAGTTGAATTCCGTATTGACTTGATACCGGGAGCAGCACCCATTGCTAAGGCACCTTATCGACTTCCACCTTCTGAAATGCAAGAACTGTCCAACCAGTTACAAGAATTACTGGACAGGGGTTTTATTCGCCCTAGTTACTCACCGTGGGGAGCACCAGTGTTGTTTGTAAAGAAGAAGGATGGGAGTTTTCGAATGTGTATTGATTACCGGGAATTGAATAAAGTGACTATAAATAATAGATACCCCTTACCTTGAATTGATGACTTGTTTGATCAGCTCCAAGGTGCAAAGTATTTTTCAAAAATTGATCTTAGATCTGGTTATCATCAAGTAAGAATTCAGGGAGAAGACGTACCAAAAACAGCCTTCCGAACTCGGTATGGTCACTATGAATTTTTGGTTATGCCGTTTGGGTTGACAAATGCACCTGCAGTGTTTATGGACCTCATGAACCGAGTTTGCAAACCTTACCTTGACAAGTTCGTGATAGTGTTTATCGATGACATTTTGATATATTCGAGAAGTAAGGAGGAACACGAACAACATTTGCGGGAAATCTTAAAATTATTGAGGCAAGAGAAGTTATACGCAAAGTTGTCCAAATGTGAGTTTTGGCTACAAGAAGTACAGTTTTTGGGACACATTGTGAACCATCAAGGGATCCAAGTAGACCCAAGTAAAATTGAGGCCATTAAGAATTGGCAAGTGCCTAAGTCACCAAGAGAAATTCGTCAATTCTTAGGACTAGCCGGGTATTATAGAAGATTCATTGAAAACTTTTCAAGTATTGCACAACCTCTAACCCTCCTAACTCAAAAAGATCGAGCATATGAATGGGGAGAAGAACAAGAAATGGCCTTCCAAACGTTAAAACAGAAGTTATGTGAGGCTCCAATATTAAGCCTTCCAGATGGAACTGATGAATTGGTGGTATATTGTGACGCATCTCGTAAAGGTTTAGGATGCGTACTGATGCAAAGAAAGAAAGTAATAGCATATGCTTCCCGACAATTAAAAGTGCATGAAAAGAATTATACGACCCATGATTTGGAATTGGGAGCAGTTATTTTTGCATTGAAGATTTGGAGACATTACTTGTATGGCACTAAATGTACCATCTATACTGATCATAAAAGCTTACAACACATATTCGATCAGAAAGAGCTAAACATGAGACAAAGGAGATGGGTAGAACTGTTAAATGATTATGATTGTGAGATTAAATACCATCCGGGTAAGGCTAACGTAGTAGCTGATGCTTTAAGCCGAAAACACAGAATCAGACCATTAAGGGTACGAGCACTCGGAATGATTGTTCAAAGTAGCCTAACCGAACAAGTTCGCGTTGCACAAGATGAGGCCTTGAAGGCAGATCAGCTAGAAAAAGAAGAACTACATGGAAATGAAAGGAATTTTGAGAAGAAAATTGATGAAGTATATTATTACAAAAACCGGGTCTGGATTCCAACACTTCATAAACTCCGAAAGCTGATACTTGATGAAGCACACAAATCCAAATATTCTATTCATCCAGGTGCTGATAAGATGTATAAGGATGTTAAAGAATTTTACTGGTGGCCTGGTATGAAAAAGGATATAGCCGTGTATGTAAGTAAATGTGCAACATGTGCAATGGTAAAGGCGGAATATCAAAAACCTTCGGGAATGTTACAACAACCCGAAATCCCACAATGGAAATGGGAACAAATTACCATGGACTTTGTGACACACCTTCCTAAAACCTCTAGAGGACACAACGCAATTTGGGTAATTGTGGACCGATTAACCAAATCCGCACACTTTATTCCCATCCGTAACAACTACACCACCGAAAAACTCGCTCAAATTTACATTGATGAAATAGTATCTCGACACGGAGTACCTCTTTCGATTATTTCCGATCGAGACAGTCACTTTACTTCACATTTCTGGCAAGCAGTACAAGAAGCCTTGGGAACCCGAATCGACTTAAGTACAGCTTACCATCCCCAAACTGATGGTCAATCCGAACGAACCATCCAAACCTTAGAAGATTTACTTCGTGCTTGTGTACTGGACTTTAAAGGGAATTGGGATCAACACCTCCCGCTCATTGAATTCTCTTACAATAACAGTTATCACAGTAGCATACAAGCAGCACCTTATGAAGCTCTATACGGGCGGAAATGTAGATCACCACTATGTTGGACAGAAGTGGGTGATACTCAAATTTCAAGATCCGATTTAATTCAGGAAACCACCGATAAGATTCACCAAGTTAAACAAAAATTGAAAGCTGCCCGTGACCGACAAAAGAGTTATGCCGATGTTCGCAGAAAACCGTTATCTTTTGAAATTGGTGATAAGGTATTTTTAAAAGTATCGCCATGGAAAGGTGTTATAAGATTTGGAAAGACTGGTAAACTAGCCCCGAGATACATCGGACCTTTTGAGATTATCGCAAAAATTGGTCCCGTAGCTTACCGATTAAAACTACCCTTAGAACTGAGCACTATTCATGACGTGTTTCATGTATCGAATCTGAAAAAGTGTTTGACTGATGAAACGACAATAGTACCACTGGAAGATGTTCAGATCAACGAAAAGCTTAACTTCGTAGAGGAACCAGTAGAAATTGTAGACGGGAAAACCAAACAGTTACGACACAACAAAATTTCATTGGTAAAAGTTCGGTGGAATTCAAAACAAGGACCCGAATATACTTGGGAACGAAAGGACGAATTCCGAAAGAAATACCCACACCTGTTCCCTAGAAAACCGATGACACATTAAATTTCGGGGACGAAATTTCTTAACGGGGGGAGAATGTGACATTCATGACAAAACGAGGTACACTATATTCATTACGTAACAAGTAAACGATAAATCGGTTAATTCGTAGTGCTTAAACGAGTAACCGACCGACACTAATTATGACCCGTATACATACTGAGGGGTCATATACGAGTTATATATATGTTATAGAGGCTAACATATTGATATTTAGGCCCCAGTACGTTTAAAACTCTTTAAACGAAAAAGGTTTCGTTTATCGATACGCTATAAGCTTAAACGCAATCGTTAATATCAAAACAAGCATTGTAGCATCCGTTAAGCCGAAAAAGATTTATAAAACACTTATATGACATGTTCTAAGCAATCCGTGAAAATATTTTGGAATTTTACAACGAGTCAGTACGTTTTTCTTATTTTACAATAATAAGCTGAAAAACACTCGTTTTTACGCTATTTCTTACACCCGAATTAATTTTCTTGCGAAAAACCGGACCCGAACTAAATTTGAAGTGGGCTTTTCATGTTTGGGCTTGTATGAATAGTTTAATGGGCCAAAACAGCCCATTAAGGGCCTACCAATAATTCCGATCGGAACATTTTTCCCACCAAACATCACACCTTTTAATATAACTTACACCCTAAGACTTGTTATTCATTCCAACATACTGAATTTTGAAGTCCAAGCAGCTCTACCCCTGTTCTCTCAACTCCCTTTCAAAAACCCTAAGGTAAGATCAAAGTTTATAAAGATTTAACCAAGTTTGATGCATATAATTAACATATAAACATGTTTTAGTTAGTTTTAAACATGTTTAACCATCCAAAAACCCTAAAAATCAAGTAAAATTATGTTTTGATGTTAAACATGTTTACAAACCAGGAACATATACTTTTTTGGTCAAAAACGCGGATTAGAACATGAATACAACGTTTTTACGGTTAGAAAGTTCGGTTTGAACCCAAAACCGAAACCCTAATTATCAAGGCTGTTACATGGATGATTTATGCTTGGTTTGATGTTATATGATATGTAGATATACTGAGTTTGCAACCCGAGACCCGGAGAATCGTTTAAACTAGCAAAATTCATCGAAAACCGAAAAGGTAAACCCGTAACACTCGTTTAGGGGCTGTTTAGTATTAGGTTGTAACGTGCTTGTTGTTAGCTTGTGAAAACTTGCAGGGACATTAGGGATCATATAAATGAGTCCCTGTTCAAATTTGGTAATTTTTCGATAAACGGAGAATATTTGGTGAATTTATTTCTGTTTATGAGCGTTTATTTGGGAAAAATAGGTAAACATATTGAAAAATTCTGAAACTTGGTTTTGGAGTTTGATATGGGATGGTAAGATCACTGGTAAAGTTTGGGAATCATTGGAAATGCCTAAGTATGGGTTGTGCAATCATGGTTTAACCGAATTTTAACAGCCGAAAAACGCACAAAAAGGCATTTTGTCAAAAGAGTTAGGTTCTGGAAATTTTGCAGGGGCTATGTAATGACATTGAGGCCATTGGTAAAAATTATCGGATTTTTCGGAGGTCGTTTGATATAAACGGGCCATTTATTACACGATTATAACCTATTAAATGAATTTTTATAAATAAATAATTAATCATAAAATTTCTGGAAATATTTTTATAAAATTCTCCATGTCTTAATGTATTTTTACAAAAATTTACATAATTTATATATAATTACATATTTAGTTATGATTAATCAAAGATTTAAATTATAATTGTTTTAACGAAACCGGCAGTTTTGTGTTTAACGGACTGACTAGTATATCAAAATGTCAAAAGTGGTCAAATATCATATTTTTGAATGATATTGATAAAAACGAACTTTTGGGGTGAAAAGCATGTTTACATATACTGATATACTTGAAAACGTGTGATGATGTGGATTATCTAAGTACTAACACTTGACAAGTCCCCACAAACACAAGTGATTAACTTCGTGCCGGTGGCGTGTGGATAGTACTATCGGTTTGACAAACCCAACTGTGACAGAGCCGGTGGGGTAAGCCGGAACATATGTAAAACCAGTTGCACATTGTCATTATATATTTACATACTGCTATGTGGTGTTAGACATAGTACATACATGGGGCAAAATGGCTGTTAAATGCCAACAGGAGTGCATGGGCAGGAGAGGCCATGCAGTATAGCTCGTTTCGGTTTCACTTGTGGCTTAGTATAATACATCATACACATACATATATACATACACACTGTAAACTTTACGAACTCGTGTACTGATTTCATTGATACTCGTGAAACTTGAAACTCACCAACTAGACGTAGTTGACCCGTTTTAACATGCTTTTCAGGTAAAGCAAAAGTGGAATGATTTGCTTACATGCTTGGTGTTAGAAAGAAAGTTGAATAGCTGTGAATAGACGCTGATATAATACTGAATAAGGAACTCGTAAACCGGTTATGTGTTTTTCACCTAGTTTGTAAACATAGTACCTACCAATGTAATATGACGTAATTTAGTGGTTGAATTTTCTTTATAAACAATGTGGTTGATACCAGTGTTATCTGTTACATTCCCGTATTACGCTTCCGCAACTACCTAGTCGGGGTGTGACATCACCACTAATCATCATCATCAAACATCATCATCATCATTAAGAAGAAAGATTCATCTACATTTGGTTAGACTGTTCCAAGTTTAGTCATGTATTTGTTATTAACAATCATCTTAATGTTTATCACTATGCTCATTATGAGCTAAACTCCTTTTACCATCTAAAATCTATGAAGAAGCTTTGTTTTACTTGATAATTAATCAAGACATGTGATGTAGTCAAGTAAAGTACATGGTTATATTACAATTATCTTCTGATGAGAAATGTTTCACCATCTTAAATTACTAATTCAAAGTTGGTGGTTGTCAATTTCATTGGCAATCGTTCATGATCGATTCATGTTCTTGAAAGATATAAATACTTTGATACATTATCGAAACATGGATCTTTATATTGTACTTAGAAATGATAACATATAAGTTATGTTGTATTTTTCTAAACCTTATAATCCGAAAATGGCTTTGCTTAGGATATCAAATTAGTTAAAGAAGCCATATGTTAACGGAATGTGTAATATAACCTACATAAATCAACCAAGGGGAGGTTGTGTGATGAACAACAACCACCCGAAGTTGTTAGAATTGGTATTTGAGAAATCGAAGACAATCCTAATCTTTCTACTTTACGAAACTACTTGCCAACTTAAATTGACATCATTGAGATGGTATGACATTAGGAAAGGGTGGACTTTAAAATGCGCATACCATCTCCTTAGTTCCAAAGATGCTCACTTAAGGCTTAAGGAGCTATCTATCATATATTGCTACGGCAAGTTTATCACATGTCTACATATTAATTATCACTGCTAAAATGGAGTGGATTCTTGATCTTAGATGGTAACCTTCGCATAATTGAACAACTCGTTTAGAATCTCTTATCTTGGTCACCTATATATTATATATATAAGTATTTATATTTTATAAAAAGTTTAAAATTAACCCCAAAATGATTAAAATCTCCGATTAAAGCAAAACAACGATTTATTATTAGAAACCTTTGTGTCCACGGATCGATACTTGGTTTTTACCAATACTATTCTACATATACGATAGGTACACTTGCCTATTTTGTGTGTGTTTAGTCTTTGTAAAAATCACTTTTATAAATTTAAAACACGATCTTGTGCAAAAGCAAAACATCCAACCTCTTACATTTTATACCACACGCGCAGCACACACCAAGTTTTTGGCGTCGTTGCCGGGGACACGGTACGTTTCTAAGAACGATCCAAGTTTTAATTTAATCATTGTTTACAATTGTACAAATTTTTAACTTCTATTTTATTTTATCTTTATTTTTTTTTTACTAAATACTAAAATACATAATTTTACGGCTAGCCTACTTTTTTTTTACCTTTAGTTGCCTTACTTTACTTTAGCTTAATTAACTTAGACCTTAGTATAAATTAAAATAGCTTAGCCTAACTCATAGTTTAACTTAGACTAACCTTTAGATTAACTTTAGCTAACTTTTACTTTAGTGTTTAATTTTGATTTAGTCCCATGTATGTCCTCTACTTTTGAGCCCGAGCTTGTTTCTCCACTTTCTGAACCTGAACGATTCTTTCGTAGACGAACTCGTAAAAGTAAACAAGCTACAGAAACCGCAGAAGCAATCAAGGACGAATCAGTAGACGCCACCACATCAGGATAAAATCAAACCGAAGAAATGATGGCGGCCCAGAATAATGAGCCGAACACGAGCCAGTATGCCAAGCCATCTCTCGAAGGCTACGGCAATAGAGTGGCTCCACCCGAAATTACCGAAAACTTCGAAATCAAATCTAGCACCATTCATATGGTGGAAAATTCAGTTCAATTTCATGGTCTCCTCGACGAAGACCCTCTTTCTCACATATCTCGATTCTTACGAATCTGCGGAACTTTTAAAATCCAAAACTGTTCAGACGATCAAATCAAACTCAAACTCTTTTCTTTATCTCTAAGGGGCCAAGCCCTAGAATGGATAGAATCTATTTCTTCTGGTTCCATCACCACTTGGGACCAGATGGTTGAACAGTTTCTCCTCAAATATTTCCCGCCCGATAAAACTGCCAAATATCGAGCCAGGATTACCGGATTCCGGACCGATGATGATGAGTCGTTACACGCAGCATGGGAAAGATACAAAAGTCTTCTAAGATGATGCCCACATCATGGACTGAGCGTATGGTTACAAGTAAAAACTTTCTTTGACGCACAATCCAGTCAAAACAAACAGGCCATCGACCCAATCGCTGGTGGAGACCTGGGATCCAAATCACCTAACGAAGCATTTGAAGTCCTGGAAAAGGCCGTAAAGAAGAGTTTCGCTTACAACCCACCAAGATCTACACCTACCCATAAAGGAATACACCACGTTGACTCCAACACCCTTGTCATAGCACAGCTTGAAGCTCTTTCTAAAAAATTCGAACAACTTCAAGCCGAACTATCAAAAACCAGACCCACCTGTGACACTTGTGGAGGAAATCATAAGACGAGTGACTGTAAACAAGTCATTATGGCCATGGAAGAAGTCGATTTCATAGCTCGACAGAACAACGCTTTCAGCAATAACTACAATCCAGGATGGAGAAACCACCCGAATTTCAGCTGGAAAGACGGAGGTAAAACTCAACCTTTATCCGAATTCGAAAAAAGACCAATTAATCAACCCTTCCAGCCTAAGCTTAAATTTCAAGATTAAAGTTCTAGTAGCCATCAAAACCCAAAGATGCTAATCCAACTGATGACCAAAACAAATGAAGCAGAAAAGAAAGCCGACTCAAGAGTTGTTGATATCGGCGGAGTATTATTAAAACATGAAGCCGATCTCAAAAGTCAACAAGCATCACTTCAGAACCTAGAAACCCAAATTGGACAAATTGCCCGATAATTATCCGAAACACCACCTGGCACTCTTCCAAGAAATACAATCACCAACCCGAATGCAACAGCTAACGCCGTTACACTTAGGAGTGGTACAACCACTTTTGTCTCACCAACTTCAGGACCGGTTATGGAGAAAAAGTCTCCTGATGAAACACAGGAAAGGCTAACCCCAACAAGCATAGCACTGCCTAAGGAGCCAGTCCGAACCTATGTTCCGCCTATTCCATACCCTGGAAGACTAAAGCAGGAGCGATTGGAAGCCCAGTATGGGAAGTTTCTAGAACTCTTTAAGCAACTCCATATCAACATCCCTTTTGTCGAAGCTATCGCTCATATGCCAAAATATGCCAAGTTTCTCAAAGAAGTGCTGACAAACAAAAGAAAGCTGGAGGATCTCTCGCATGTTACCCTAAGTGAAGAATGTTCAGCTGTTCTCCAAAGCAAGCTACAGACAAAGATGATCGATCCAGGGAGCTTTACTATCCCTTGTCTCATAGGAAATTTATCTGTTAGCAATGCCCTAGCTGACCTAGGAGCTAGTATTAATTTAATGCCTTATGCGGTTTTTGCAAAACTACGGATAGGAGAACCAAAGCCCACCTGCATGAGCATTCAGTTAGCTGACCGATCCGTTAAATATCCTCGGGGCATTGTTGAAAACATGCTTGTCAAAATTGACAAGTTTGTTTTCCCAGTAGATTTTGTGATTCTAGACATGGAGGAAGACAAAAGCGTACCTCTAATTTTAGGAAGACCCTTTTTAGCCACCACAAAGGCTATCATTGACGTTTGCACTGGCAAACTCACTCTCAGGGTCAATGACGAGGCAATCACTTTTGACATATGAAAATCTATGCAATATCCGCAACAGCACGATGATACCTTATATTGTGTTGACATCATAGACTCCATCGTAAGTTGCTATATGCGAGATTCCTCCATCAATACTCCCTTAGAAACACAAGTTTTAGACAAAACACTCAACAAACCCATTTTAGAGAACGAAAATTTCAATAACAACTACCACGAAGAATCAGAAACGATATACGAAATCATTGAAAACAATGAAAAATCGGAACCATCAATCGAAGAACCACCAGACTTAGAGTTAAAAGAACTACCAAAACATCTCGAATACGCCTTTCTAGAAAAAGATTCTCAACTCCCAGTAATTATTTCATCTCACCTTTCTAAAGAAGAGAAAGACGAACTTCTTAAGATTCTCAAAAACCATAAGAAAGCCATCACATGGAAGATCATGGATATAAAGGGCATCAATCCTTCTTTTTTTACTCACAAAATTCTCATGGAGGAAGAATACAAACCCGTGGTCCAACATCAGAGACGTCTCAATCCCAACATGCAAGATGTGGTGAAGAAGGAAGTAATCAAACTGCTTGATGCCGGATTAATCTACCCGATCTCGAATTCACCTTGGGTTAGTCCCGTTCAAGTAGTACCCAAGAAGGGAGGAATAACGGTCGTAATGAACGAGAAGGACGAACTAATACCAATGAGAACCACCACAGGTTGGCGAGTTTGCATTGACTACCGGAAGCTTAATGATGCTACAAGAAAAGATCATTTTTCACTTCCTTTCATAGACCAAATGCTCGAACGATTATCTGGAAAGATGTTCTACTATTTTCTTGATGGATTTTCCGGATATTTCCAAATTCCCATTGCTCCTGAGGATCAGGAGAAAACAACCTTTACATGTCCGTATGGAACCTTCGCCTATCGAAGAATGCCATTTGGATTATGTAATGCTCCAGCCACCTTCCAACGCTGCATGGTGGCCATCTTTCATGAAATGATCAAAAACTTTATGAAAGTTTTCATGGACGACTTCTCAGTCTTTGGAGACTCATTCGATCATTGTCTGAAAAACCTAGACAAAATGCTATCTAGGTGTGAAGAAGTAAATCTAGTGCTAAACTGGGAAAATGCCACTTTATGGTGAAGGAAGGCATTGTTCTAGGTCACAAGATTTCTCAAAACGGACTAGAAGTTGATAGGGCCAAAATAGAAACCATATCCAAACTTCCGCCACTAACTTCAGTCAAAGCCATTAGAAGTTTTCTAGGTCACGCAGATTTCTACCGCCGCTTCATAAAAGACTTCTCAAAAATCTCTAGACCTATGACCAAACTTCTAGAGAAAGACGCACCATTCGTCTTTTCTGAGGAGTGTGTTGAGTCATTCAATACACTAAAAGACAAACTCATCAACGCACCAATCATGACCACACCCGACTGGACCCTTCCATTCGAAATCATGTGCGATGCAAGTGAAATTGCAGTTGGAGCCGTACTCGGACAACGCAAAGAAAAGCACTTCCACCAAATTTACTATGCCAGTAAAACTCTTAACGATGCACAGGAGAATTACACCACAACTGAAAAAGAGTTACTAGCAGTAGTATTTGTCTTTTAAAAATTTAGATCATACCTAGTTCTTTCCAAAACCATATTTTATACCGATCATGCCGCAATTCGGTACCTATTCAACAAACAAGATGCCAAATCTAGACTCATCCGGTGGATCCTACTACTCCAAGAATTTGACATCGAAGTTAAAGACAAGAAGGGAGCAGAAAATGTATCCGCAGACCATCTTTCACGATTAGAATGTCCAACTCCCGAAGAACTTCACGAAGAAATTATCAACGATAATTTCCCACATGAGGTTCTCATGCACATTCAAGGAGTCATAGAAGAAAAAGACGAAAGTCCTTGGTATGCCGACTTCGCAAATTACTTAGCTTGTTGAATCCTCAGAAAAGGACTTACCCATCAACAACGGAAGAAATTCTTCTCCGATCTTAAGTTTTACTTCTGGGAAGATCCATATGTGTTTAGGATAGGTGCGGATCAAGTCATTCGTAGGTGCGTAGCAGGCAAGGAGGCCTTAGACATTCTCAAACATTGCCATGAAGGACCAACAGGTGGACACCACGGTACTGCCACCACGGTCAGGAAAGTGTTTGATGCAGGATTTTTCTGGCCCACTATATACAAAGATACACAAACTTTGATCCAAGCATGCGATGCTTGTCAAAGAGCCGGGAACATCTCATCAAAAAATGAGATGGCTCAAAAAGGCATTCAAATTTGCGAAATCTTTGATGTATGGGGGATAGATTTCATGGGCCCATTTCCTAACTCATTCGGAAATAAATACATTCTTGTAGCAGTCGACTACGTGTCTAAATGGGTAGAAGCACAAGCTCTTCCCACCAACGATGCTCGAGTAGTTGTACGATTTCTGAAAAGTTATTCTCAAGATTCGGTACTCCGAAATCCCTAATCAGCGACAGAGGTACTCACTTCTGTAACACCCTGATGAACAAGGTCTTTGCACGGTATGGGGTTCACCACCGACTAGCAACACCATATCACCCGTAGACCAGTGGGCAGGTAGAGGTCTCAAATCGAGGAATTAAGAGAATTTTGGAAAGAAGTGTGGGGATGAATCGCAAAAATTGGGCAGAAAAGTTAGGTGACGCATTGTGGGCCCTCAGGACGGCCTACAAAACTCCCATAGGAACGACACCCTTCAAGCTCGTTTACGGGAAGGCATGTCATCTACCAGTAGAATTAAAACACAAAGCCTACTGGGCCCTTAGAGTAGTGAATTTTGATCTAACGTCCGTCGGAGCAAACCGGGAAAATCAAATTCGTGAGCTCGAGGAACTGAGAATATTGGCCTACGAAAATTCCTGGTCCTACAAGGAGAAGACTAAACGCATACACGACGCTCATTTAAAAGGAAACAAAAAATTTCAAGCTGGCGATCGTGTACTGTTATACAACGCTCGTTTACGTCTTTTCCCAGGAAAACTGAAATCCCGACGGACTTGTCCATACGTAGTTGAAAGAGTTTTTGACAATGAAACCATCGAAATTTCAAATTCAAACGGCCAGAAGTTCAAAGTAAATGGACATCGATTAAAACCATACATCAACGGTCCACTTAAAGAAGTTTTGGAGGTACTAACCCTCCAAACTTTTTAAATAAGAGATTAAGGAAACAAGGTCTGGCCAAGACCTTCACAAAAGTAGGCCTTGTAAATATTTAAAATAATAAAAAAAACCACGGGGCGTGCTCCCAGACGCACGGTCTCGTGCCAAAAAGTGCGGGCCGGCATCTACGCTGCAAAAATCTCAGTCAGACTGGTTTGTAACAAAATTGTCAGAGTAAAAACACGGGGGCGTGCTTCCAGAATCACGGTACCGTGCTCGGTATCCTGTTTGGTTATAAAATGCACCTTGTGTCATTGCATTTCTTGCACAAACCAAAACCAAAACCAAAAACCCTCTAAAAATTCAGCATGCCAACTGAGATGAATGAAGCAATTCCCATTTCCCGACATCCAAGAAATGATGCCCGCCATGTTTCCAAAACCGAGCTTCTCTTAAAACTCCAAGAACTCGTGAGAGAACTCACCGAAATGAATGTCCTTGCTGAGATGCGTCTCGTGCAACTCACCGAATCGGTGGAAAACATGAAAATGGAACTCCGAGACATCAACGAACAACTCCAGTTTCAAGTTCTCGGTTTCACGTATTTTCCACCACCAGGACCGTTCGGAGGTGGAGAGCCTTTCGGGGAACTCTAGGAGACTTAATTTTATGCTTTTATGTGTAAACAAGTGCATTAAGCACAATGTGTTAGGACTTCGGGCTTAACCCGATTATTTTCTTTTCTTAGGAAACCCGGGCTTATCCCGTAATTGTTCTAGGATCTTTATTTAATGAAAAGTAATTTTTAGATGACCGAACATCCAAAATTATCACAATAAACGTCATTCTAAAAATTTCGAATCTTGAATCATGTTGAAAATTAAAAGAATTTCACTGTGAAAAAAAGCACGGGCCGTGCTTTCCTAAGCACGAGGCCGTGGTCACCCCAGAATCTTCAGCATGATACGCGCTGACTCCGTACAATTCTCTGACTCAGAAACATTTATTTCTCTAGCAGCACGGGGACGTGCTTCTCAAAACACGGTGCCGTGTTCAACTTTCCAGTCTCTATATAATGCATGCATAAATTCACTATTCCATTCACACCAAACAAAAACTACCTAAATGGAAGGAAAACGGGTTGAATGGAGGCCAGTGAAGAAGGGGAAACAACATGAATCTTCCTTCATCGAGGAAGAAATCATGAGACTCCAATGCATCGTAAGAGACGAGGTTGAAGCATTATGCAAATCAAGGTTCGAGTAGTCGAGTTGATTAACAAAGTCGACCTGCTTAGGTTCGAGAACTTCCATGTTGTGGATGGCCACCACAAAGATGTGACTTCCAAACTTAACTTTCTCAACCCAGAACTCGTCACGATCAACAAAAATCTTGACGAACTTTTAGAAGCCAAACGAGCACCACCACACATCCAGGACTTGTTCGGGGGTGGTGGCCGTTGAAGTTCTGACTTCATTTCGTGTTTAAGTTGTTCCCGCTAGTACTATGTGTTAGGATCCGAGAGTTGTTGTTGTACTTTTCATTTCATCTATCTTTGATTATGTCTTTAATTTTATGTTTTAATGAAATCTAGGATTTTTAATTACCATGTTAAAATAACAAGAAAATAAAAACCCAGTAAAAACAAACCAAGCTCGACAAAAAAAATAAACAAAATAGTATTGTCTGCACTAAGCAGCACGGTACCGTGCTTCTAAAAGCATGGGGCCGTGTTTTTGGTGTCAGGGCAGTTACGAGTTTTAACTTGACAAAATAACTTTCTCCGACCACCAACCTTATTTTTCACTGTGTTCTGAACCAAGAAACCGCTTACCTTCAATTATTTTGCTAATTTCTTAATCTAATCTTCGATTCTAAACCTAAGGTATGTTAATTTAACAATTTCATTATTCAAATTCGTAATTCTAGGTTTAGATTAACCCTAAAATTGTTCAAATCGACCAAATCGGGTCAAAACCCGAAAAGGATATGGGTTATTATGCTTGATTATGATGAATAGATTGTTGAAAGTTTGATGGTTAGGGTTTAATTGAAAGAAACAATTTGGGTTTTGGGTATTAGAATAAATAACAGACACACCATTAAACCCAGTTGATATAACCGGTTAGAAACGAGGGTTCGAGTCTGAGTAAGTTAGAAATCAATATTAAAAACACGAGCCGTGCCCAAAACAACATGAGTCGTGGTCAACCAAAAGTCAAACTTCAAAGAAAACTGAACCAGAAGCAGCAGCACGGGGTCGTGCTTCTGAAAGCACGCCGCCGTGCTTTGCTCTCTGTTTTAGCAAATTGGAAATTTTTCATGAGTTTTGACTAATTTAAATGTAAATTGCAGATGGCCAAGTATGGGGAAGAGTTTCATGCATTCCTAGTATTCGGAAACCGGAAGACAAAGGACCGATTGGCAAACGAAAGATTAACTTACCTCAACAACAGATATCCTGAAGCCCACTTCCATGCATGCGAAGAAACCCTCAGACAAGTTAACCAATGGGACCGCTATCAAAACATTGTGAAGGGACCTTGGAGACGGGTTTTTAGCCAAACAGGGGATTCAGTGACAGAACTTACAAAAGAATTCCTAGCCTCGTTCAATATGAAGAAGAAAAAGTTTGACATGTGGGATACAAAGGCAATCGAGTTCCGATGTGGGGGTGTTTGGCATACAACTTCTGTCACCCAACTGGGAGTTGATTTGGGTATTTACACAGCCGAGAAAACTTACACAGACATCTGGTTCGAGGCTAAAACAACGTTTACAGATGAGGGTGACGATGATGAAGCTGAAGCAGGTGCCATAAGGGAAGAAGCTTGGGAACAGTTAAGTTATGGAACAGCAAGGTATAGACCGAGCGTTTCAAAGAGCACAGTACTAGGTGACCTGCTGATGAGGTACATCCACCGTTCGCTGAGTCATACCGTCACAGCTAGAGGTCAGAGCGAAGGGGTTGTCAACCTAAGGGATCTTTGGGCATTGTACTGCATGAAAAACGAAATACCATGCAATATCACTATGCTATTTTGCAAGCTATTCATGACAAATGCCACTGCCCGAGGAAATTCCCCGATCTTTGGTGGCCCCTGGATCTACAACCTCTACAGGGCTTATGGTGCAGACATAGAAGGAACTCCAAGCCCAGACTCGATAGCTCTCAACCTTGATTACTGTGAGAGAATGCAGATGGTTCAGCAGATTAGTCCAGGTGTGTGGAGATTTTGTGATAAGAACAACCAGGTTTGGGACCCAGAAGACCCGTCAAAGATGATGATACAGGATGTGCATGAGAGACAACAGTCACCACCCAGACAACATTGTCGCCGTACTTACCATCAGACCAGTTCATTACATGATAGCCGATACTCTTTGGAGGGTATATATGGACTGATCGATAAATTCTCAACTAACACTACCACCTCATTTAACAGGGTCAATGAGCAAATGGCTACCTCCGATGCACAGCGAGCAGCCGAGTATGAAGCAACGAGGTGAGAGATTGAACGATTGGGCTATCGCATGGACAGGCAGTGGGGACCGTTTGACCCGGACACGGGTAACTGATGACAGGCAGCACAGGTAGGTTGGGCATGGGCACGGGCATGGGTTGGTAGTATTTCATGAACTTATTATGTGTGTTTTGAACAATTTACTTTTCATCGTACTTGTTTGTTTGTGTTTATGTTGGTTTGGATACTTTTACGGCCGTGGGTGCCAAAGACATTATAATAAGTACTAATTTAGCCCGATAGGGCAAAGGGATGGATGATTCCATACCCAGTTTTCAGCAGTCTATGCCTGGTTGTTTGTGGATGTTTGCAGTTTTATATTATACAGGTACAAAAACAGGAAAACGGATGAAAAACAGGGGACGCTCTGTCGAATCGTTAAGCCTTAGGGAAGTAACTCTCCATTTTTACCCATAATAATCAATTAGAATTTTTATATTTTCATGAATCTTGTCACATTGAGGACAATGTGAGATTCAAGTGTGGGGAGGGGAATTACTTGACCAATTGTTTGTCCAACTAATTATAAAATTCTCTAAAACAAATATTTTTGCAGCAAACAGAGATTATTCTAAACCTAAAAAGAAAACCAAGAAAATTTTTTGCAAATAACCAGTCATTACATAAAAGTGAAAAAGTAAGAAAAAGTTTTGTAATATTGAGAATAAATTAATGCAAAATATGGCGTTAATACCCAATTCTTCCGTTACTGTGAGATAAACCTCATGTCATATAAATATTTTTTCGGAAGCTTTGTGTGAGTCATATATTTTGTGTGATTTAGAACTTGTCGCAATTATTCATTTTAAGACCGCACGAAGAGTTGTATAAGGAAGAAGGTAATATCTACACAATTCCATCACACCCATTATCAAATTACAAAACCCTAAAACCCGATCACTTTATCCAATTTCACCGGTAAAATACAACACTGGTCTTTTACCGGCAGACCCTAAAGAACTGGAAATGCATTCTTTCGATTTCAAATTCCTTTGCTGCATACACTTCACGAAACCTAGGTTGCCTCCAGAACTTAGGGAGAGAATCTTTCTCTTTAGCAATGAGGTGAGGAAAAAGTGGCGCTAAGACGAACAAAGGCCACCATTCTGTGGAATTTCCAAAAACGCAATGAAGAGAAGAGCCAAAAGATATGAACGATGCTTAGGTTGCAGAAACTGGTCCCACGAAGGAAGATGTAGAAAAAGTCAAACTCAATCTCAGCATGAATATACCGAGCTAATCAGGGTGGGGGCTATTAGGCTCAAAGCCGAACGATCCATTAGAGTTGGAAGTTATATTCATAATAGGATTGAGAAAGAATTGATCCACATCCTCGACAAAACTGGTCTTGACGATCTGACCTTAAAAGAGTCATTAGGTATATAAAAAAAACGATTTTGAGAAAAGGAGCTAGCCATTGAAGACATCTCAAGACTCCCATCAATCAGTAGAAGTTGTATTTACCATCATCATTAACCCTTGAACCAAAACAAAATACCAAATCCCTACTCACACTAAACCCTTTTACCTTCTAATCTATGCAATCCTTCAAAAATGTGGAAATTTTAATTTGTTACAAGCTTATTTATCACAGGTTGCATTTTGGCTAAGAGTGTTCACATGCATACATCACAGGTATGATCAGATATAAAACCGAGTGTGAGTGAACATTGTGAGAACGTGACGTTTTGCATAAACGGAAGCTCATAAAAACAAAAGTTCTCTCTTATTTAACTAACATAAAGATTGGATATTTTGTTTCGTCTTCTTGGAGCTCACTTCAGGGATAGCTATAATCTAAATTTGCTGTTTTTAGAGGATATTTATAAGAAGATTGCTTGAGGACAAGCAATGTTCAAGTATGGGGATGTTTGATGTACATAGAAATATACATCTTTTCGGCATCAAATAATCTCTAAAAAACTGCAATTTCTATCTGATAACATAGCATAAAAGGCTACTTATCATCAACCATCATCATCATCATTAAGAAGAAAGATTCATCTACATTTGGTTAGATTGTTCCAAGTTTAATCATGTATTTGTTATTAACAATCATCTTAATGTTTATCACTATGCTCATTATGAGCTAAACTCATTTTACCATCTAAAATCTATGAAGAAGCTTTGTTTTACTTGATAATTAATCAAGACATGTGATGTAGTCAAGTAAAGTACATGGTTATATTACAATTATCTTTTGATGAGAAATGTTTCACCATCTTAAATTACTAATTCAAAGTTGGTGGTTGTCAATTTCATTGGCAATCGTTCATGATCGATTCATGTTCTTGAAAGATAGAAATACTTTGATACATTATCGAAACATGGATCCTTATATTGTACTTAGAAATGATGAGATATAAGTTATGGTGTATTTTTCTAAACCTTGGTAATCCGAAAATGGCTTTGCTTAGGATATCATATTAGTTAAAGAAACCATATATTAACGGAATATGTAATTATAACCTACATAAATCAACCAAGGGGAGGTTGTGTGATGAACTACAACCACCCGAAGTTGTTAGAATTGGTATTTGAGAAATCGAAGTCAATCCTAATCTTTCTACTTTACGAAACTACTTGCCAACTTAAATTGACATCATTGAGATGGTATGACATTAGGAAATGGTGGACTTTAAAATGCGCATACCATCTCCTTAGTTCCAAAGATGCTCACTTAAGGCTTAAGGAGCTATCTATCATATATTGCTACGGCAAGTTTATCACATGTCTACATATTAATTATCAATGCTAAAATGGAGTGGATTCTTGATCTTAGATGGTAACCTTCGCATAATTGAACAACTCGTTTAGAATCTCTTATCTTGGTCACCTATATAATATATATATATAAGTATTTATATTTTATAAAAAGTTAAAAATTAACCCCAAAATGATTAAAACCTCCGATTAAAGCAAAACAACGATTTATTATTAGAAACCTTGTGTCCACGGATCGATACTTGGTTCTTACCAATACTATTCGACATATACAATAGGTACACTTGCCTATTTTATGTGTGTTTAGTCTTTGTAGAAATCACTTTTACAAATTTAAAACACGATCTTGTGCAAAAGCAAATCATCCAACCTCTTACATTTTATACCACACGCGCAGCACACATCATGTGGGTGCCTCGAGAAGCGTTCCAACGAGCGTTAAGGATTGGTGATTTCGTTTGGCATAAAGAAGTGTTGATCAAGTGGCAAGGGAGTGCTGCTCAAATCCTTAGGGTTTCCAAAACGCCAACAAGGTTAGGTGTAATATCAAATGAATATAATATTTATTATATTAAAGGCTTAATACCCTAAGTCGAAATTTTACTATACCTCGACAATAAATGATATAACAAAGAAAGGAAATAAAAGAAAAGAAATGTGTATATATATTTGAGTGTTATATAACTCCTTGTTTTAACTATTATTATTATTATTTAAGTTTAATGAGTATTCTTAAATAATAAAGAAAAGAATACGTTTCTTAAAGAAGAAGAAACGTATTGTTTTTATAACAAACTAAAGGTTTATAAACATTACCTTTAAACTAAAGGTTTTCAAGTAAACGAGAAATGAACTAAAGGTTCACCGAGGTAAAGAAAAAACTAAAGGTCTTAAGCCGGATTGTATATCCAACTAACAAATGGTTATACTCGTACTATAGGTACGAGATAGCAAGAAAGAGACTCAAGGATGGTGTTGGAAACCGATCCCGATCAAAGGTGAATACGCCCCACTTTTACAAACTTGTTTTCAAACAAATAAATGTGTTATGTGTAAAACTTTACATGAGGCAACGTGTCTCTAAAAACATTGTAAAATAAGAGTATGAGCCTAGCCTTCAGGCTGTAGTATACGTTTGTCTGGATGCTTACATATGTGGAATGCGGTGGGCACATCGCACCACGCCTGGTCACGACCTCCAGCCACGATGGGCCGAACCAAAGTATGTTCGAGTGAGAATGAACTTGTGTATATTTATGGCACCTAAGTACGTCGAAACGCTGCGGTGTTTTGCTGAGGTGACCTAGTGTAGAGACTCGAGTTTATAATGATGTTGTTTAAACTTTGTTATTCCTAAGCCAAGATGGGCCGAGGCTTGCGTAACCCTCGAGGGGTAACAAAGTAAAAGAAAATATTTGTGCGTCAGCATATTCACCAGCAATCATTGCTGACGTATTTTTTTATAACATTTTGCAGGTAACCAAGAATAGAGCTTGAAGGACGAAGGCTCAAGAATCCTATGGCTCGGATATTTTGTTAAAATATGATGATTTTGTTAAACACTTATAAACAAATAAACTTATATGGAACTTTCGTTCCATCTTTTGTAATGTAAATATTTAATCTTAAATCCACATGTTTTTATTAAGTCTTCCGCTTAAACCTGTTGGTGCATGATGTCAGTAGTTCAGTATCTTGTGTTTGTTTGTGTCTGTGATCTTTTAGTTTGTTTGTTTTGTGATTGAATAGTGTTTGTTATAAGTTCGCCATGTGTTGGGCGAACTAGAAGGACAGCGAAGTTATGACAACTTCGCCTAGTGTGTTAGGCGAAGTTGTCGAGTATAATAAACCCATAACTTCGGCTGAGTTAAGATATAGGGTTGAACGATTGTATGTGTGATTCTTGTTATCACGTGTTGGTCTTTGCAATATATCAAGTATTATTTTATATTCTCGTGTTTTTGCTTAGACTCAACGTACTAATTGTATTGACACTCGTATCGTATTACGTGGGGATTCCGCACCCTCGTGTTACGAGATACTCCTGTGTAGATCCGGTTGGGAACCTACAATTGGTATCAAAGCATTTGCTCGTGATTGTGTGGTTCGGGATTATCACACGGGTGTTAAGATCGTTCCGTTTGACCATTCTGGAACGAGTTTACGTTGAAATACCTCGTTTTTGTCTTTTGCCCATCTTTCCCAATCAAATATACCCTCGAAACACCCTCGCGTCTATCGCAATTAACCTAACAAAACCTGCTCATAATCTTGTTCTTGAGGCGAAGTTGCCGTCTCCTAATCTAGGGTCTTTGGCGAACTTATAGGGTTCCTGCGAAGTTGTGAAAGGGCGAAGTTGTGAAGGTGCGAAGTTAAGGGATAGGCGAAGTTAATAGTCAGGCGAAGTTACCATCTAGCGAAGTTAACTTAACTTCTCTATTACTGATTTTAAACCAGCATCTCATTTCTAATCTTTAAACTACAATTCTTTCAAAAATGACTTCAATAAACATCACAGAACTCGTAAAGATGGAGGTTGAAGCTGGGTCTACAACTAAAGCTCCAAAACTGCTGAAGGGTACTGATTTCGTTGCATGGAAAGATCGGTTTGAACAGTATGTGAAGTATCAAGCTGCTAAGATGTGGGTTTGCATTCAAGACGGGTACATTCCACCAACATCCATGTTTGAAGGTCGTGAACAGATTAAGAAGTACAGTAAGATGGAAGAGGACGAAAAGAAGATATATGAGGCAGAAAGTAAAGCTCATGCAGCTATAACCATGGCTCTCCCACAAGAGATTCTTCATACTTTTAAGAAATACAAAACTGCTAGAGAGCTATGGGAAGCACTGGAGAATAGGTATGAAGGAAATGTTGGAATACGTACCTCCAAGACAAAGCTGCTGAAAACTCAATTCTCCGTATTCAATTACCTGAAAAATGAATCACTTGACGACATTATCACACGTTATTATCATCTGATGACAGAACTAAATAATTACTCCATTGAATATAAAGAAGAAGAGATAGTGGAGAAACTTCTTGATTCTCTTCCACCAAAATGGGAGATGTACACTGTTCTGATGAGAGAAGACAAGGACTTTGATAAGATTAATTTGGAGACGGTGGTAAATAAGTTACGAAATTTTGAACTAAACATGGCTCGAAAGGAGACACACACTGATCAGGTTCAGGATCCGGGAATGTATGGTGCTAAAGTCACTCCAAGCTCAAGTTCAAAGTTAGAATCCACTGCCTACTACTCTAAGGGGGAATCAAACTCCACTCCAGATGGTCATGTGATTCTTAATAAGGATGGCGACGTATGTTTCGTAGCAGGAGGTAGTAATTCCTCAAAGCCTCAAACTACAACTGGAAATTTATCATCCAATGCTCCAAGCAATAACTACTCACAGATGCCTATGAGTGTGAAATCTGCTGAACAACAGTTTGCCCTCTATGCATCCTTTATTGCATCTTATGAGAACTATATCAAAGGTAAGATAGTCGACCCTGCAACTTTGGATGAAGACTATGATCAGATCGATGCTGATAATTTGGAAGAGATGGATCTTTAGTGGCAGATGGCTATGATAGTAAGAAGGGTAAAGAGATTTATGAAGAAAACGGGTAGAAAGTTTGTTGGAGAAAGACCAGGGTTTGATAAATCAAAGGTTCGCTGTTATAACTGTCAAAAAAATGGTCACTTTGCTAAGGAATGTACAAATGAGAGAGTCGAACGAAGTCAGAACAGGCCTGCACAATAAAATGGGGGTGGTAGTGAAAATAGAGCTATGGTATCTCAACAGAATGGAGGATACAACTGGAATATACAAGTTGACAAAGTGTTTGAACAGGCTAATTTGGTAAACATCAAAACTGGAGGAAGTGAGAAAGAGACGGGAGAAGATCAGGCATACATGGCAGAAGTGAACGATCAGCTTTCTGAGGTAAGTTCTGAACTTCATTGTGAACAATGTGAAAATCTGTCTGAACAATTAAAAACATTAACTGATCAGTTTGTTAGTTTGGATACTCAATTTAAAAACCTGAAAGAAAGAACATCACTATTCTAAAACTAAAGAAAATAGTTACTCGGTAAAAATAAAAGCTAGTGAAAAGGATATCAGAAGTCTTAAAGCCAGTTTAGCTGAAAAAATACAAGTAATTGATCTTAGTTATGAAGTGTTAGAAGAAAAGACCAAACTAATTGCTGAAAAAGATAAACAGATAGCTGATTACCAGGTAAAGGTGGTGGAACTAAACAGAAAAATTGAACAATTTAGAAATTCTTCGGCAATGCTAGATCACATCATAAGTGTTCAACGTTCCCCGGTTAACAAAGGGGGAATTGGATTTTCTGAAATTCCACCACCGTACAACAATAACTGTACTTATGATCCTAGTGATCAGCAATCTGCGAATGTTGAGATTAGTCAGACAGTTCCAATCAAAGTATCTACTAAAGAAACTGAAGTTAATAAGAGCGAAACGAGTAAGTCAAGTTCTAATGTTACGAGTTCTGTCCCTAGCTCTGTCTCATCAAATTCGGACAAGTCGTCCATATTGGGTGAGATAAAAGAAGAGGTTGTGTTACTAAAACGAGGGGAGGACTATAAGTTTGATGAAAAGAAATCTTCTCTAAATCCGTTCGTCCCACCATATGTGAGACAAACGGATAGTAACGCTACCTCAACATCTGCAACAACTTCTGAGACAAAAGTTCAACAAAAACAGAAGAACATAAGTTGTTTTAGATGCAACAGGATATGACATCTTGTTGCTAATTGTCCTCTGAAATAGAGAAAATTTAGAGGTATGAGGCCTCCGAAAACTGAGAATAAAACGAATACTAATTATGATACTGGTAAAAATGTGAACACACCAAATTTCAGTCATTGGACTAATCCAAGATTTCAAAGAAATCAGTCTCGTTTTTTCCCAGTAAGCTACCAAACCAACAATTATAATTCAGTTAATTCACGAAGGTTTGGATGGCCTCACAGCCAGTCTTCTAGAAATTTTCCGTTCAGGACTTACAGAAACTATCCTCAAACTGACTTTGGGCAATCAAGGTACTGGATGCCGGATAACAGATTTACTCAACCCAAGACCAGAAGGTCTTGTGTCCCCAGATTTTAATCTATCTCTTTTATTGTGCAGGAACAGTCAAACAGGGCTGTAAACAATATGTGGGTTGTAGACAGTGGCTGTTCCCGGCACATGACTGGTAACAAGAAATTGTTACGTGACTGGAAATCTGTTCAAGGAGGAAGGGTTAGTTTCGCTGGAGAGAGTGGAGGAAAAATTAGTGGTATTGGAACTGTGACGAATGGAAGAATAAAGTTAGAGAAGGTGAATTTTGTGGAAGAGTTGAAGCATAACTTGTTGAGTGTATCTCAGATTTGTGACAAAGATTACACAGTGCATTTTACTACAGATGAAGCACTCATTCTTTATCCTGGTTTCAAGATACCAGAGGCCTGGGTTGTGATGAAAGCTCCAAGAGAAAAGAACACGTATGTAATGGATATGAAGTCAACTGAGATGACAACAGAAGAGTCATGTTTTCTGTCAAAGGCAACTGAGTCTGAGTCAGAGTTGTGGCATCGAAGAATGGGTCATATACATCTTCGCAAGATGAATTACATTGTCAAGAATGGGCTGGTACTTGGGGTTCCCTTGAAGAATTTTAACTTTGAAGATCAATGTGTATCATGCAAGAAAGGAAAACAGCACAAGAAGCCTCATCACTCCAAGAAAGTTAACTTAATTGTCAGCACCTTGGACCTACTTCACATGGATCTCTTTGGTCCTATGAATGTAAAGAGTCTAGGAGGAACTTCATATTGTCTGGTGATAACCGATGATTACTCTCGATAGTCTTGGGTCTATTTTCTGAAGGCAAAAGATGAGACAGTTCAGTTGGTAATTAACTTGATTACCAAGGTTGAGAATATTGTTGGAAGAAAGGTTAAGTACATCAGGAGTGATAATGGTACAGAGTTCAAGAACTATCAGATGGAGATGTTATGCTTATAGAGCATCAGTACAGCGCCCCATATACTCCGCAACAAAATGGAGTAGCTGAGAGGAAGAATAGAACGCTAATCGAAGGCGCCAGGACCATGCTGGCAGATGCTAAACTTCCTGTGGTGTTCTGGGCTGAAGCTGTTGCTACAGCCTGCTATATCCTTAATCGTATTTTAATTGTTAAAAGATTAAATAAAACATGTTATGAACTTATGCATGGTAGAAAGCCAAACTTGAAGGGTCTCGAACCTTTCGGGTCCCCATGTTCGATATTAAAGACTAACTCTAAATTTGGTGAGAAAGCCAACGAAGGTATCTTAGTCGGCTATGTTGTTGGGACACCCAACATAAGAGTCTTTAATCTATCGAACAGCAAGGTTGAGGTGGTCTGTAACACTAACATTACTAGTTACAAATCACCCAAGCCTAGCATGGGACCAGCAGAGGCTTTCGATTATGATAAGCTTTTCAAATATTTTAATGTGCCCTACTTGGATTTTGCAGACACTGATGAGAAAATAGCCTCGCAGATACTGTATGACGACGAGGAGACCATTGTGCAACGTCCACAATATGATGAAAATCGACCAACCTCGTCCAATGCGGTTGAATCTCCTGCTGTCTCGATTGATGATGAGTTCTATAATCCATTTCACACTCAACCTCAGACTCACACTGATGAACTTTCTTCAAATCTTGAGCATGATATGGAAGTTGGTCCGATTCAGACTACCAAAATCTACAAGAATCATCCTTTAGAGAATGTGATCGGTAATCCTTCTGACGGTGTTTGTACAAGAAGAAGTTTGGATGAACACACATGCGTTTACGCAAGCATTAAAGAGACGGGTATAATAAATGAATGCTTGTACACCTGCTTCATCAGCCATATTGAACCAAAGAATTATCAAATGGCACTGAAGGATAGCTCATGGGTTGAAGCCATGCAGGGAGAACTGGCACAGTTTGAGAAGATGGAAGTGTGGAAATTAGTTGAGAAACCGCAAGAAGTAACTGCTATCGGTACAAAGTGGGTATTTAAATGTAAGAGAGATGAGAAGGGGATAATCATACGGAACAAGGCAAGATTGGTAGTGAAAGGGTTTAATCAGCAGGAAGGGGTCGATTACAATGAAGTGTTTGCCCCTGTAGCGAGATTGGAGGAAATCCGACTATTTTTGGCGTATGCTGCACACAAAGAAATGAAAGTGTTCCAGTTAGATGTGAAAAGCGCATTTCTTTATGGTAAAGTCGATGAGGTGGTATATGTTGAACAACCCCCAGGTTTCCCTGACCCAGATTTTCCTGATCATGTGTACAAACTGAGCAAAGCGTTATATGGGTTACATCAGGCTTCTCGTGCCTGGTACGCAACATTGTCAGACTACTTGCTAGAGAATGGGTTCGAGAGAGGAAAAATTGATAGTACGCTGTTTGTCAAGAGAAAAAGGGAAGATTTTCTACTCGTTCAGGTTTATGTAGACGACATTATTTTTGCTTCATCAAAAGTCACTATGTGTTAGGAATTTGAAGCGGTTATGAAGAAGAGGTTTGAGATGAGCGCCATGGGCGAATTAACTTTCTTTTTGGGATTGCAGGTAGATTAGAAGAAAGATGGTATGTTTATTCATCAAACTAAGTATGTCCACGATGTGCTCAAACGCTTCAAGATGGATGATAGCACTCCATTTGACACTCCAATCTGCGTCAATCACAAACTGGGTGCTGATTCCGATGGTGATGATGATGTGGATCCCACTCAATATCGGGCTATCATAGGTTCCTTAATATATCTAACCGCTTCTAGACCTGACATTATGTTTGCAGTTTGTCTTTGTGCTCGTTTTCAGGCTAACCCGAAGGAATCCCACATGAAGGGAGTGAAGAGAATCTTACGGTATCTCAAAGAAAAACCTAAGTTGGGACTATGGTACACGAAAGGGGGAGAACTGGATTTGGTAGCTTACACCGACTCTGACTATGGAGGTTGCAATCAGAACAGGAAGTCAACAACCGGTGGATGTTAGTCTCTCAGAGGAAGATTGGTGTCGAGGCAGTGCAAGAAGCAGACCTCAGTAGCCATTTCCACCTGCGAAGCAGAGTACATGGAAGCATCGAACTGCTGCTCCCAGGTTTTATGGATACAACAGCAATTGCGTGATTATGGTATGAATTTCACTCAAACTCCTATTTGCATTGATAACACTGCTGCAATCTTAGTAACTAACAATCCCGTTAAACACAGTAAAACTAAACATATTGACATTCGTTGTCATTTTATACAGGATTGTGCTGAGAAGAAATTAATTGTGCTCGAAAAGGTTGATTCACTGGATAATTTTTCCGATCTTTTTACTAAAGCGTTTGACCGATCCCGTTTTCAAAATCTTGTTGAGCTTAATGGGATGATCAATCCCAAGTAACCTTGTTTTCAATATAAAAAAAAAAAACACCATCACTAACGCTTAAAATTATGTCGGTTGCTTAAGTTTGAAGGACATATCTTCGGATATGTTTGGTCCTTACTTCTACTTGTAGATTATGAGGATAGCCATTAACCAGATGAATGAAAGTGACCAGGGCGGTTTATGATGGGTTTTTATTCTTTCGCTGAAAAATAGTCGTTCATACTTAGTTAGAAGGACACATACCCGATTATGAGGCGAAGTTAGGGTTTAGGCGAAGTTGTACTCAACTTCGCCATATGATTAACTTCGCCTGTTCAAGAGAATATTGATTAAGTGTACTGGTTTTGTTAGTCTCTGTGTTCATACTTAGGCGAAGTTATTTTTAACACGATGTTCACAATCAATTACATCATAACTTCGCCTATGGTAAAGGGCGAAGTTATGACCTGTTAAGCCGATGATCTGACTTAGACCGTTTGTTGTGCAGATATAGCTGCTGTGGCAGGTGCTGGTGGCGCTGGTGGTGATGAAGGTGGAGATAATAACAGACAGTTTTTCCCGGGTCACAACATGTATATTACCTTAGATCCGGATGCTCGAGGAAGTGACGATTACCGTGAGATCATTTCGTTCCTCTTACGCTCACGCATCTTTCATGCAATCACTACTACTCTTCCGATATCACTACCGAACGTGGAAGATTTTTGGAACACAATTGAATATGATTGTCGTGTCGAACCACCGGTGATGCGAGCTATGGTTAATGAACAGGAGGTACAGTTCTCGGCAGATCAAATAAGGGTAGCCTTACAGTTTGGGAATGAGACGACTGAGGATCCCACAGACTTTCCGACTAGTTTCAGAAATGGTGCGTTTCTGCGTATGGGGTATTCTGGTCCGTTGGGAGATTCTCAGATGCGAAAAGGATTTTTATGCACGTGATGATAGTATGCATGTCCGGTTGCAAAGATGGTACAGATGGTATGGGTGCAACAATGCAATAAGCTATGACCGCGTTGACTTATAACAAGCCTTATAGCTTTAGTCAGATGATTATTTATGAGATTGATCGTCAGAGACGCGCGGTTGCCAGGGAAAGATTTTTGATGTATCCGAGATTCCTACAGATGATTCTGAATCACGTAGCTCCTACTCTGCCTCAACGACGTCCTATCTGTTATGTTGAAAGTGTGAGTAAGAGGATTTTTGCGCAATGCAGGTCATCGAGTGCTCGTAGCAAACCAGAACTTCATCCGAGGCACACTGCCTTGTTTGGTTACTTGGTGAATCCTGCATATGTTTCTCCTCCTGGGGATGAATTTCTTGATCCGGTACCACAACAGGCCGATGTTCCTCAACCACCTCCTGTGGTTCAACAAACACCTATGGTACAGCAAGCACCGACTGCTGATCCGGTTGCAGCTCCGGAAGAACAGGTTGACCTTGAAGTTGCCTTTGGAGGGCAAGGGTTCTTTGACATGGAACGAATTGATCCAGCTGCTGAGGTTCAAGCCTCAGTAGCTGAGGCGTCTGGTGTGAATGTGTCCATGGTCGCTACATCTGTGGCGAACTCTGAGAGAACTGACTCTGATTCATCCACTGACGATATCATTGAAGCACAACAAATCCTTGCCAAACAAGAAAGGATTCATGGCAAGAGAAAGAAAGACTCAGATGACAGTGAATCAGATTTTGAGGAGGATTTGTATCGTTTGGTATGAAGATAAAAGAAGGCACGGGTTGGTGAAAGTTTAAGAGTTGGTGAGAGTTCGAGGGTTGTTAATTTTTCTCCACCCTCGTTATCAGGTATAACTATGGTTCCTGCTTCTTCAACTATCACAGTGACGATAACCTCAAGTGTTCCCTTGGTGACCACGTCGTCATCTTTTGGTACTCCTGCAACCACGTTTCAGTTTACCGCTCCAGAGATTGTCTCATTACCGCCTCCGTCTCTTACTCCATCAGAGGTTGTTGCACGGTTTGTTGAATCAACTTTGGTTGCTACTGCGGGGTTGTCTGTTTCGATACCACCCGCGCTCACTATTCACATGCGTTTTGATTTTAATGCTACTTTGTCTGATTCTGAGAGGATAGCGGTTCTTGAACGGGTAGTTGCTGAACAGTCAAGAATCAATCTCATCCAAACTCAAGCTATCCAGAGACTTGTGGCAGAGAATCAGTTACAATCGTCTCTCCTTGTTGAACACGGTAAACTATTTGATGCTCTAAAACAGTTCTTAGCATCTCAGGGGGAGAAGAGCTGCAAGGGTGATGAGTTGAGAACCAAAAAGAGGCAAGACAGAGACGATGATCCCAATGCATCGGAAGGTGCAGGTGGTGAGTTGCCAAGAACTGAACAAACTCTTGGGAGTTCCACATCTCAGGGGGAGTCTGCTGGTAGGTGGAACAGGTGGTGAAAATGTGGTGGTTGTTGATGATGAGGAAGCGTTGGGAAACGATGATGAGTTAGTAGATGATGTGTTAACGATTGATGAGATTGAAAAGATTGGTGAACAAATTGAGATTGATAGTGAGTTAGAAGAAGGTTAGATTATTGATGATGGTGTAGAGCATGATATTCCAAATGTTGAAAAGGTGAACTTGAATCAAGATGCAAATATGTCAGATGAGTCCGAGTGGGAAGAACAGCCGAGATGGAAAGAAGGTTGTGCTCAATGGTTCTTCAAGAAAAAGAAGCCTGCAGTTCCAACAATGTTTAAGAAGAGTTACAACATCAAGGGGTACGCTGAGTCCAAGAAATGTATCATCTGCTGGTTGTATGACGAACAGTTGAAGTTGTTTGTGATTAAGCGTTATGATGGAATTCAGTATTTTAAGAAGGCATTGAGATCGCTCAACACCTTTCCTGAGTGTGAGGTGAAAGATTTGGCTCGTTTGAGATTGATTAATAGGAGTGATGATGATATTGCAAGAATAATTGGAAAGATAGTATGGAAGGAAGCTATTAAGGAGAAAAAGTTTGAACTTCTAAAGCCTCAGAAAGGAAGGTTGGTTGAAGATAAGGATAAGGGAATGCGGGCTGATGGCAAGCCCTGGATGGTAATGAAGTACAAGCCGATTCGGTGTTTAAAAGAGGTGCCGATGAAGATGATGCCCAAAGACGTGTTAAAGAATCTCAAGTGGTGGTATGTTGACTGCCAGACTGCTGAAGTTGTTATGGAAGATGAGGATGAACAGGAGATTCTGAGAGTGTATGATCCCATGCACTTGGTTAATTTGTCTCAAGCTGATTTGCAGGTACTCCATGATAAGAAGATTTTCTACATTCCTGTGTGGAAAGAGGAAACTAAGAAGTAACAGAGGGTGGTATCTGTCTGCGTAAGACAGGGTGTTCATGCTTGAAGACGAGTGGTACGAGATTTTGGATTACAAGACACGAGAAAGAAGATAGAGATATGAAGCTACTGCCAAGGGGGAGTCTGTTGGTGCATGATGTCAGTAGTTCAGTATCTTGTGTTTGTTTTTGTCTGTGATCGTTTAGTTTGTTTGTTTTGTGATTGAATAGTGTTTGTTATAAGTTCGCCATGTGTTGGGCGAACTTGAAGGATAGCGAAGTTATGACAACTTCGCCTAGTGTGTTAGGCGAAGTTGTCGAGTATAATAAACCCATAACTTCGGCTGAGTTAAGATATAGGGTTGAACGATAGTATGTGTGATTATTGGTATCACGTATTGGTCTTTGCAATATATCAAGTATTATTTTATGATCTTGTGTTTTTGCTTAGACTCAACGTACTAATTGTATTGACACTCGTATCGTATTACGTGGGGATTCCGTACCCTCGTGTTACGAGATACTCCTGTGTAGATCCGGCTGGGAACCTACAAAACCCGTAACTCTGATATATTTACATGTGTGGTACCAACTGTTGAGTCGCACTCCTAGGCCTAAGATGGGGGTGTGACAAGTTGGTATCAGAGCCATCGATCTTAGCGAATTGGGTATCATAAAACAATACACAAGCTTCGATCCAAGCATGGGAAATATTTACTTGTTTATTTGAATAGGGATAAGATTGGCTGGTAACCCTTTCTTTCCCTCTCTACATTCTAAACCACCCATCAAAGATGTCTTATGAAAAATTAATGGAGTATTATGATCGTGAAGCAAGAAGAGCAAGAAAATACTACAAATTCCCAAAAGACGTCATGAGTGAAGATTACTTTGAGGCTTTCTTCAGCCTAGACCAATACATTGAACGTCCCAAACCAATATACTTCCCCGGAACTAAACAATTCCCAATTAAACAACCCGACAGTCCACCCAAACAAATCGAACCATCAAGACACTCGAGCTATCATCCACCCATAATGCCTATCTATCATCCATCTAAAATACCGACGTATCACCCATCGGAGATCCCTACTTACCAACCATCAGAGATCCCGCAATACTTTCCCACCGGATATTTCCCAAATGCAAACCCATCCTATGCCTTCCTTTCAAACCGACTAATAAAGGAAGAACCAAGATCCCCATCCTCCGATTGGATGCAGTGCCACTCTTGCCCACGAAGGTGGCTTACTGGAAGCTCCACCATGAACAAAGTCAACTCACGACCCAACAATGGAGAAGGATCATCTCGCAAACCAATAATGAGGGTGACGATGCCTTACGAGAGTTTTAAAATGCCCGAAATGATCAGCGAGACCACCCAATATATGGAAGATGAGGAAGAGCCTATGGAGGAAGAAGAGGAGGACCCCGAAGAAGAGGAGGATCCTGTGGAAGAGTCCGAACCGGAAGAAGAGCATCCTGACAATCCTAACGAGATATCAACATCCATTGATGGATCACTCACTTCCCTCAACCCAAGCTACGGTTCCGTTGATCCGTATGTTCAGTATCTTGAGAAGATCAAGAACCAAGCTTCGTCAAGCTTCCCACCGTTCCAAGGTGTAATTCCAACTGAAGAAGAACAACCTGATGAGATTCGCGAGCAAAACAAACCTGCTAAGACTTTCTTCTACCTTGCATCTGATATGACTAAGGTCCCGTATCCTTAACCGAGGAATCATTACGAGATGGTGACATTGGGTTACCGCGACCCACCTCCACAATATGGATACCCCGATGTTATTCCGCATTCATATGAAGAAAACCTGGATCGCGCTTTACACGAGACTGATGATTGGAGAAAGAAGGTGGTTGAGGAAGGGAAGAAAAAGAAAAAGATGGGAGAGAAGCTTCTTCACAGATGCAACAAACTGACGAGGGTTGTTAAGAAGTTTTTGAAGGACTGAGATGATGGTGGAAATGGCATGTTTCGAGAAGTTGAAGTTTATGTGATGTTTTGAATAATGTAATGTTATGTGTATTATGTGATGTATGGATAGGAACATATATATACATCGAATATGAATGTATATATATAAGCATGTGTTGTAATAATCCCTGCATATACCATGTATGGTATATATAAATGTTGAAATAAAATGTGTGTTTAATAAAGAAAATTCGTTAAATTTCAGATATAAAAATAAAAAGAAAAAGATAAAATGTCTCAACAAAGTAATAACTTTGAGGACCAAAAAACAAAAAGAAAAAGGAAATAGACCAGAAAAAGAACAAGAAGATCCAATTCCTGAAAAGTTTATGGATCGAATTCAAAAGATGATTAAAGATGTAGTTAGGGAAGAATCCATGGCTAGATCTCAATCTAGACAAACAAAACATTTACAATCTGTCCATCCTTCCCGAAAATCCGTTTCTAAACCCCGTACTAGACCCTCACGTACGGATGAAAGCGTACATGAATCAAACGCTGATGGTGGGGTTCACCAAGAATTCAAGAGACTCAAAATTGGTGGATGTTCGTTCAAAGACTTCAAGTACTATGGGCCAAAGGAATTCCATGGTGATAAGGGACCCATCACAACCGTGAGGTGGCTTGAAGAGATGGAGACAATCGTGATTATGAGCAAGTGTTCGGAAGAAGAAAAGATCTAATACTCTACTCTAATGTTTAAAGGTGAGGCCCTAGAGTGGTGGAACACGTTGATCCTGAGTAGAGGAAGGGAGGTGATGTATAGCATGACGTGGAGCGAATTCAAAGAGTTGCTGATGTCGAAATTTTGTCCGATGCACGAAACGGACCAAATTCAAACCAAGTTCTTGTCTCACAAGGTTATTGGAACAAACCTTCGTGAATATAATACAAAATTCCACTAATTCTGCCGATTGGTTCCCCAGCTGGTTACCCCCGAATCCAGCAAAGTCACACGCTACATATGGGGACTACTACGAGAGATTCGTGACATGGTGAGGTCACACTTGCCACAAACCGTTAACTCCGCGATGGAGTTGGCTGGGTACTTGATGGGCGGAATGATCCGCAATAAAGAAGAGGACAAGAGAGTCGTGACAACGCAAGACCCAAAGAAGGAATGAAATACCCGTTTCAAGGGTAAATGAGTTGACCAACGAAGGTCTGGCTTCAACCCCGGCATCCCACAATGCAAAATTTGCAAGAAATACCATAGGGGTCGATGCCACTTAACTCCGCGACTTTGTGAATCATGTCACAAACCAGGCCATGCCACGGCCGATTGTTGGAAGAAGAAGATGACCTGCTATAACTGTAAGGATATGCGACATCTTAGCTTTGAATGCCCCATAAATAAGCCCACGACTGGTGGTGCGGGTGGTAGCGGTCAAAAGAACGAGCCCAAGAAGGGCAATGCAAGAGTTTTCGTCCTTAATACGAAGAAAGCGGCCGACATGCAGGAAACCATTACCGGTACGTTCCTTGTTAACAATGCTTATGCTAGAGTCTTGTTTGATTCAGAAGCCAATTTAAGTTTTATAGATTATAAATTGTGCAGTCTATTAAACGAACCTTTAATCAAACTTAATAAAACTCTAAGCGTCGAGACCGCTAGTGGCGAAATTGTTAAAATCTCCGAAGCTTTAGAAAATGGAAAAATCTTGTTAGTTGGTTACGTTTTACCTATTCAATTGCTACCTATGACTCTTGCTGGCTTTGATGTTATATTGGGTATGGATTGGTTATCTGACAACCATGCCTGTATCATTTGCAATAGCAAGACTGTTGAACTTCAATCCCCGGATAAACGAACTATTCGAATTGAAGGGGATAAAGACGCTGGCCAAGTTAGCCTAATCTCTATGATAAGGGCTAACAAATGTTTGAATCAAGGATGCTTAGCATTCATGGCCTACGTCACCGAAGAATCTAAACCCAAGGAACTCAAAAACGTTCCTATTGTTTTTTATTATGCCGATGTCTTTCCTGATGAACTTCCCGGCATTCCTCCCGATCGTGAAATAGAATTTATAATTGATCTTATTCCCGGAACTGCTCCGATCGCCAAAGCTCCGTATCGCCTCGCGCCAACCGAGATGAAAGAACTGAAGAAACAACTTGACGAGCTTCTCGAGAAAGGATTCGTACGACCAAGTTCATCACCATGGGGAGCGCCAATACTATTCGTCAAGAAGAAAGATGGATCCATGCGTATGTGCATCGACTTCCGAGCTCTCAACAAAGTCACAATCAAGAATCGTTATCCACTCCCTCGTATCGATGATCTGTTCGATCAACTTCAAGGTACTAGCTTTTTTTCAAAAATTGATCTTCGTTCCGGCTATCACCAACTCAAAGATCAATCCGAGGATATTCCAAAAACCGTGTTTCGAACAAGGTACGACCATTATGAGTTCACCGTTATGCCATTTGGACTTACTAATGCGCCGACTGCGTTAATGGACAAAATGAACCGTATTTGTAAGCCTTACTTGGATAAATTTGTAATCGTATTCATCGACAACATATTAATTTATTCTAAGTCTAAGGTCGATCATGAAAATCACCTTCGAACGTTACTTGAAATTCTTATAACCGAGAAATTGTACGCCAAGTTCTCGAAATGCGAGTTCTGGTTGCACGAGGTGCAATTTCTTGGTCATATTATCAATGTCAATGGTATTCAAGTAGACCCCACCAAGATTGAAGCTATCTCTAAGTGGGAGATCCCAAAGTCGCCAACTGAGATTCGAAGCTTCTTGGGATTGGCCGGATATTATCGAAGGTTTATCGAAAATTTTTCCCGAATCGCTGTTCCCCTAACCTCCTTAACCCGTAAGAATATCAAATACGATGGGGAACAAAGCAACAAGAGGCGTTCGATATACTTAAACAAAAGCTTACCCAATCTCCTATAATGGCCTTGCCAGAAGGTATTGAAGATTTCGTTGTCTTTTGCGATGCATCTCATTCCGGCTTGGGATGTGTATTGATGCAACGAAAGAAAGTAATCGCTTACGCCTCTCGTCAATTCAAGGTACACGAAAAGAACTACACGAATCACGATCTAGAGTTAGGCGTCATAATCTTTGCACTTAAGATATGGAGGCACTATCTCTATGGAGTAAGATTTACCGTGTACACTGATCATAAGAGCTTAAAGCACATCTTTGATCAAAAGAAGCTCGACGTGCGCCAACGACGCTGGATGGAGACTCTCAACGACTATGACTGCGAAATAGTTTATCATGAAGGTAAAGCCAACGTTGTGGCTGATGCCTTAAGTCGTAAAGAGCACGAAAAGCTAAAAAGAGTCCGAGCATTGAGGCTAGAATTACAAGTCGATGTCTTCGAGCAAATCAAATCCGCGCAAACTCAAGCGATCAACGAAAACCAAATCTCTGATGAAAGACGTAATGGCACCATTGACTCGTTAATCAAAGGTGATGATGGTATTCTTAGAATGGGAAACCGAATTTGGGTACCAATTGTGGGAGGATTGCGTGAGAAAATCTTGAACGAAGCCCATAAGTCCAAATATACGATGCATCCCGGAAGTGACAAAATGTACCATAATCTCAAGGCGAACTATTGGTGGAATGGAATAAAAATGGATGTCGCTTCGCATGTTGCGAAATGTCTTACTTGTTTAAAAGTCAAGGCTGAACACCAAAAGCCTTCGGGATTGCTTAAGCAACCCGAACTTCCGGTATGGAAGTGGGAGTTAATCACTATGGATTTCATTAGCAAACTCCCAAAAACGACTCGACAACATAATGCTATATGGGTAATTGTGGACCGACTAACAAAATCCGCGCATTTCATACCTATAAATGAGTCATACTCAATGGATAGATTAGCGCGTATTTATGTAAACAACATCGTTGCTTTGCATGGAGCACCGCTATCTATAATCTCTGATCAAGACAGTCGTTTCACGTCTCATTTTTGGAAAAGCTTCTAACAAGCACTCGGTACAAGCTTAACCTTAGCACTGCCTATCATCCACAAACCGATGGGCTGAAAGGACTATTCAAACATTGGAAGATATGCTCCGCGCATGTGTGATAGACTTATGTGGAAGTTGGGATGACCACTTACCCCTAATGGAAATCTCGTATAACAATAGTTATCACACGAGCATTCAAGCCGCACCATTTGAGGCATTATATGGTCGAAAATGTAGAACGCCCGTGTGTTGGTCTGAATCCGGAGATAATCAATTATCTGGACCCGAAATAGTCCAAGAAACCACCGACAAAGTTATTCAAATCCGAGAACGACTTAAGACGGCACATGATCGCCAAAAGAGTTACGCCAATGTTCGTCGTAAGCCGTTAGAGTTTAATATAGGTGACAAAGTTTTTTTGAAAGTTTTGCCATGGAAAAGCGTAGTTCGCTTCGTCAAGAAAGAAAAGTTAAGTCCTCGATTCGTTGGACCCTTCGAGGTACTTAAACGAATTGGTACCGTCGCATATCGTTTGCGACTACCCGAGGAAATGGAAGGGATACACGACGTATTCCATATCTCAAACCTGCGAAAATGTCTAGCCGATGAATCTTTAGCAATGCTGTTAAAAGATGTTGAAATTAACGAGAACTTAAAATTCATAAAACGTCCAATTCAAATTGAAGATTCAAAATTAAAGAAAATCAAAAGACGAACCTTGAAAATCGTGAAAGTAAAATGGGATTCCCGACGAGGACCTGAGTATACTTGGGAACTCGAGTCCGAAATGAGAAAGAAATACCCCTACTTATTCTCGTGAAGCAATCTCGATGACGAGATTTATTTCAAGGTGGGGAGGATGTAACATCACGGGAATTTTGAGTCAAAAATGTCAACTTTTCAAAGTTAAGGGACCAAATATGCCAAAATCCAAAGTCCAAGTTTAAAATGAAAAATCTGATTTCTTGTCCTCTCGCGCTACACGACGGGACAAAAAACAACGCGATGGGGCTTGGTCAAAACTTCTGGAAGGAGTCAACAGCGATACGCGATCGCTGTTGAGCCTACGTCATCACGTACCGCGATGACGTGGTCTGACACGTCTGACATATTTTCACCACGTGTCCACACGTGGCACACCGGTCGCCACGTGTCCCGACACGTGGCAACACGTGGCACATTGTCCGCCACGTGTCAACACGTGGCAACGTGGCAGGCCTACTGTGTACGTCACCAAGGCTACGTCGCGGTACGCGACGGGTGCCCAGGAGGCGGGCGCGTACCGCGATGGGACCCCAGATTTTGCCTATAAAAGCAAGTTCGGGATCTCATTCAAGGCACACCAAATTCACATACTCTCTTCTCTCTCTAACATCTCTCTACACCTCGAAAAACGTGCCATCGACTCACTTCGAAACTCGTGCCCGATTCCTCGTTTTCCGTGCATACCTCGATACTCGTGCCATTTTCCGACGACAAATACATCAAGAAGGCGATCCCATAACGACGTCCCGAGGATCACCTTGGAGTGCGTGCCGCAAAGTGTGGGTGCCTCGAGAAGCGTGCCAACGATCGGTAAGGATTGGAGATTTCGTTTGGCATAAAGAAGTGTTGATCAAGTGGCAAGGGAGTGCTGCTCAAATCCTTAAGGTTTCCAAAACGCCAACAAGGTTAGGCATAATATCAAATGAATATAATATAATATTATATTAAAGGCTTAATACCTTAAGTCGAAATTTTACTATAACTCGAGAATAAATGATATAACAAAGAAAGGAAATAAAAGAAAAGACATGTGTAAATATATTTGAGTGTTATATAACTCTTTGTTATAACTATTATTATTATTTAAGTTTAATGAGTATTCTTAAATAATAAAGAAAAGAATATGTTTCTTAAAGAAGAAGAAACGTAGGGTTTTTATAATAAACTAAAGGTTTATAAACATTACTTTTAAACTAAAGGTTTTCAAGTAAACAAGAAATGAGCTAAAGGTTCACCGAGGTAAAGAAAAGACTAAAGGTCTTAAGCCGGATTGTATATCCGACTAACAAATGGTTATACTCGTACTATAGGTGCGAGATAGAAAGAAAGAGAATCAAGGACGGTGTTGGAAACCAATCTCGATCAAAGGTGAATACGCCCTACTTTTACAAACTTGTTTTCAAACAAATAAATGTGTTATGTGTAAAACTTTACATGAGGCTACATGTCTCTAAAAACATTGTAAATAAGAGTATGAGCCTAACCCTCAGGCTGTAGTATACGTTTGTCTGGATCCTTACATATGTGGAATGCGGTGGGCACATCGCACCACGCCTAGTCACGACCTCCAGCCACGACGGGCCGAACCAAAGTATGTTCGAGTGAGAATGACCTTGTGTATATTTATGGTACCTAAGTACGTCGAAACGCTGCGGTGTTTTGCTGAGGTGACCTAGTGTAGAGACTCGAGTTTATAATGATGTTGTTTAAACTTTGTTATTCCTAAGCCAAGATGGTCCGAGGCTTGCGTAACCCTCGAGAGGTAACAAAGTAAAAGAAAATATTTTTGCGTCCGCATATTCACCAGCAATCATTGCTGACGTATTTTTTATAACATTTTGCAGGTAACCAAGAATAGAGCTTGAAGGACGAAGGCTCAAGAATCCGATGGCTCAGATATTTTGTTAAAATATGATGATTTTGTTAAACACTTATAAACAAGTAAACTTATATGGAACTTCCGTTCCATGTTTTGTAATGTAAATATTTAATCTTAAATCCACATGTTTTTATAAAGTCTTCCGCTTAAACCCGTAACTCTGATATATTTACAAATGTGGTACCAACTGTCGAGTCGCACTCCTAGGCCTAAGATGGGGGTGTGACCCAATGTCACCATCTCGTAATGATTCCTCGGTTCAGGATACGGGACCTAAGTCATATCAGATGCAAGGTAGAAGAAAGTCTTAGCAGCTTTGTTTTGCTCACGAATCTCATCGGCTTGTTCTTCTTCAGTTGGAATTACACCTTGGAATGGTGGGAAACTTTACGAAGCTTGGTTCTTGATCTTCTCAAGATACTGAATATACGGATCGACGGAACCGTAGCTTGGGTTGTGGGAAGTGAGTGATCCATCCATGGATGTTGATATCTCGTTAGGATTGTCGGGATGCTCTTCTTCCGGTTCGGACTCTTCCTCAGGATCCTCTTCTTCTTCGGGGTCCTCCTCATCTTCCTCCATAGGCTCCTCTTCCTCTTCCATATACTGGGTGGTCTCGTTGGTCATTGCGGACATTTTAAAACTCTCATAAGGCATCATTACCCTCATTCTTGGTTTGCGGGATGATCCTTCGCCATTATTGGGTCGCGAGTTGACTTTGAGAGCGGTAGAGCTTCCAGTATGCCACCTTCGTTGATCGGAGTGGCATTGCATCCAGTCGAAGGATGGGGATTTCGGTTCTTCCTTGATTGGACGGTTAAAAGGAAGGCATAAGATGGATGTGGATTTGGTAAGTATCAAGTGGGAAAGTACTGCGGTATCTCCGATGGGTGGTAAGTGGGGATTTCCGATGGGTGATACGTCGGTATTTCAGA